>NC_059076.1:65832774-66447358 GCF_020497125.1 Mauremys mutica
TAGAGGTGGAGAATAAGGGTCTGCATTCTGCTCCGAGTGGTTCCAATGAGAGCAGAATTGGGCCTATAACAAAAATCTGTTCTGTTACATTCAGAACATTGCTAGGTCTAAACATAATTTGAGATCAGCTAGTAAAAGGGGACATGGCCTTTACCTTCTATTTTAAGAGCAAACTACAAATAGTAGAGAGATTTCTTTTTTTATTCATGTAGATCATATTTTTGTAACACTGAGAAACAGATCTTACTTCAAGGAAATGCTCCTTAGAGACAGCAACCATTCCTTTTGTCACTGCCTGTGGAAAGATTGCTCCCTGTGACCTCCACAGAATGTGATGAAATATTAGCAACCTATAAAAACAGATACGGAACACTAAATTGCCATTTCAATGAGAATATGCTTTTAGAAACTGCAGCTTTAAAACTAAGGAGCTGAGTATTCTTTTGTTACAATTTACTTGTAATTTACTTATTTTCACATGTTGTAGCTCATATCACATTTAAGATACTTGGTGTTTAGCAGTGTTTGTGTGTGCGCTTACACTTGTGCACACAATGAATTTCATTCTGGAATAATTTCTCTATTTTCTTTTGTATGAAAAACTGTACAAAATAAAGTTATAAAAATTGTATTTGTCACAGTTTAGGGCAACTGCTCCTATATTTCCTCTTTGTGCTCTACCAAGGACACCCACTTTTAGGCTTCTGGCTCCCTAGCTGTCACCTCTCTTGGTTGGAGACTTGTGTTTCTCTCTTGATGGGGATTTTTCCAGACTGCACAGTTCTCTGCCTACACTGAACTACCCTGTAAGTCAGACTGCCTACTTTGCTTTCTCCTCAGAGACTATAAAAAGGGCATAAGTTACTACACAGCTTTTCTTAAGCAGATTTAAATTAGTCATGTCTCACACACACACTTTAGACATTGCATATAATCTAACAATAATACATAAACATTGGCATTTTTAATGCAAGGAACTCATGAAATATTTAAGTTAAACCATATCTGCCATAGTATTGTATTCTGTAGTTGCCAGTCACAGGTCTAACTCTCTTCTCAATTACAGCACCAGTGAAAAATCAGCAGTAATTGCAAGGTGACAATAGAGTGACACAGTTGTAAAAATGGACAGGAGGCAAATCAGGTTCATTATCTATATAAATCATAATTTGGCCCTAAACGTGTAAGAGTACTAAAGAATAAGAATAATAAGCTACCACTTGAGTAGAGTACCATTCCCTGAAATACTGAACAGATTTTTTCCTTACAGTAACTCTGTCAATACACCTTTAAATTCTAGCAGGATGAAAATATCTAGAAAAGTTGACAAAAAGTTGCTTTTCAGTTGAACTGCCCATAAAATGGGATCCTCCACCCATAGAAAACATTTATGAGAAAATTTCATTTTTGCTGAAACTTTCCATGGAAATTTTTGGTGAAATATTTAACACTTTCAACTGAAAACTTAAAATTTTAATTGAGAACTGTTGCCATGGTGACTCATGGGGGCATTAGTTCACGTGCCTTCTGTCCTGATTCTCCTGTATGGACCATGTTCTCTGGCCAGACTACATCTCCCATGATATACTACCCACTTGCCAAACATCTTCAGTGAATAATATGAATGCCTGGTCGCAGTGCATGATGGGAGATAAAATCCAGCCAGGGAACCTGGTCCTTAGATGAGAATGGGTATGGCACACCTGATTTAAAATTCCAAGCTGAAATTCTCCATAGACACCTTTTCATTAAAAATTTTGTTTAGGCAAAATTCCAGTTATCAGAAGTTTTGACAGAATATTCAACCAGTCAATCTGTTTCTTAATGGATCCATTAATTAACTCTGAGAGCTCTTAAAAGAGTTTTAGCTGGAGCTGGTCAAAAAATGGGATGAAACTTTGACAGAGCTTGCATTAAAAATTGACCCATTTGTATGCATTCAATTTTTTAAAGAAAAAAAATCATTTAAATTTTATAACTTTTCTACCACTTATAGTTTTGGGCAATTGCTTCTTGGCCCCAAATGTTCTTGTGTGGAATATGGCATGAGCCAGTTTTATATCCCCTTCTTTTCAATGTGTTTACAAAGCTGTTACGAGAAGTCTTAAGGATATGTGAGCTGAGGTGTATTGAGTATGCTTAAGAAACCCAGCTCTGCATAGCTATCACACTAGAAATAGCTTGTGCAGTGGAATGAATAACTCATCCTCATAAAACAAAAGTGAATGAGAGCAAGCAAGATGAACCTTAATCCAGACAAAACCCAAGGTATGTCTGTGTGTTGCAGTAAGAAGTAACTAGAAGAGTAGATGAAGGTGATATTTATTCCCAGGCTTAGCTTTTCTCCATACTTGGGCAGGTTTTTCTGATTAGATCATGGGGAAAAGGTTACCCAAAACAGCTTGGTGTTTTGCTCACTGAAAACTGTAAAGATAAGGGCTAGCCAGTTCAAAAAGTGAAGCACTGGTTTGATAGGATTTCATCAGTCAAACTTGGTTAGTAATAGGATGCTGCATGCTAGACCATTTGTAGAATTTTCATGTTATTTTCACAGTCAGACCTAGGTCGAGCATGTATTAATAGTAATAGAAATAGAGTATGTAGCTAGCTCTGTAGCCAGGAGAAATGGGCAGTCAATCATCTAGGGAAGATTACATTTCTGGCCTTTCTTGGTCTTTGGATGTCTAGAAAAAGCAATGAACTCAAAAGAGTCCTCAGATTGTGCCTCATCTTGACAATAAAAGGCTGCAGATGACCACAATAGGTGGGCAAGCTGTAGGTCCCACTACTTCAATTTTTTTCATACCTGCTAGAAACTCCTCTATCTTACCTGCATTGAATTTGAGCTACTACTTTTCACCCAGAATTGAGTTTCCTCCAGATAGTGGGTTAACGGAGAAACAGCAGTATCCATACTTGCTAAGGAGGGACATAGCTAGGTGTCCTGGCATATTGGTGGCATATTTTATTTGAGCAACTCATGATCTCTCCAAACAGCCTTACATGTATGCTTATGAGAAATTACAAGACTCAGTCCCTTGGGACTCTGCAGATGACAACTTTCTGAGAAAATGAGCACCTCTCTATCACACCATCGCAGGTGAAACAATGAAGCCATCCTAACACCATTTTGTCTACTCCTGCATCATCACCACAGTTAGCCCACGGGGTTTATATAAATAGTCTGAAGCTGCAGCCATTCTGCATGCTGAGTATCTGCATAGTTCTAAAACAATAAGAGCTATATTCTATATACATTGCACATTGTGATTCCATGGGGTGTAAATCAGCGGAATTTGGAACTGAAGTCTCGTCTAATTGTGCTTATGATGCAATGGCAGAATACTGCTCTACATAACCCCCATATACATGTAAATGGTGTTAATGAATTCAGATGAGAAAGAAGGGCCATAAAATGCAATTCAGTATCTGAAAGTTCTTCCAAATGAGGTGAGTTTGTTGACTCCTACTCTTTTCTCTTTCAGTAGCACATAATCCAAAACAATTGCTGGGAACTAAAGTTCTAATTATTATGCTGGTATGACTAATGTCCAATTTCCATTTTTGGGAGGCTCACCACATATGGCAAAAAAATATATATGATAGCTTCTTTTATGTTTAATGGGGCTCCGATAATACTTTGACAATAGATCAGACACACCTGATGAGATCATTGTGCTAATGTTCAATGTGGTTTATCCAACATCCAGAGTTCTGTTTTCATTTATGCTAAAATGTGTGAGTCAAGCCAAAATGCACATGTAGAAAAGCTGGAACTGTGAATTAAGGCAAAACCAGATCTTATTAAGATTCTAGTAAATTTAACCTGGAAAGAGCTACTCATCCAATGTACAGAAATATAGGACTTACCATACTGGATCAGACCACTTTATTTCACCCAATCCATCATCTTTCCAGCAGTGGGGTATACCAGTTGTTTTAAAGTAAGGTCAAAATGACAGTATTTAGGTCTTGAACATCAGTTTTCATCTTCAAAATGCTTTACAAATGTTAACTGGTTGATCCTCATAACCTTCTGTGATATAGGTATGGATTTCTCGCTCTAGTTTCCTGGTAAAAAAACAGAAGCAAAGAGGATCAGGGGCTTGCCTTAAATATAGGGGACACAGTGTCAAAGCCCTACTGAGAACACCTGTCATAATGCCCTTTTAGGGTATATACTCACCACTGGCAGCTCAAAATAGACAGTGATGGAATCTGCTTATAACCTTTGAGTTACCCAACCTTGGCATTGGAAAAATGAGATGATGATTATGAAGAAAAGACAGAAAGTGAAGGTATGTAAAAGGCATTAACAGTACTATTCAGTTTGGAGGATTAATAATAAAAAAATTTTAAAAAACCAAGCAGCTCTGAGGTGCAAGATGAGACAGTTGTAAGAAAGGTGGAGGAGTGACCAGAAAGATTAGGCTGCAGGATTTTTAAAAGTGAATACTAGGAAGTCTGCTAGGGGAAGGGAGGGAGAGCAGGGTGACAATATGGGCCACACCTGTTGGGGGCCACTCTTCCATTCTATCAAGGTACTTATATGGCACTTGGCACAATAGTATCAAACAGGGGTGGTAGAACTGGGGGCGGGGTGCGTGGAGGGATTGGATTAAGGTAGTGCCCCTGCAATGGAAATGTTGTAGGGACTTCACCACCACATAAACTCATACACAGTTAGGGGTGGAGGATGGAGGTGAAAGTGGGACCTAGAAGGGCAGGAGAAGCTGCCACAGGGCATGAGACTGGGCTGGGAAGCAGAAAGCAGAACCTGGAGGTGCTGGGATACTCCTTCTTAGCCTGGAGTTGGCTACCTCACCCCCACCCCAAGTAGTTCCTTCCTTCACTCCCCCTCCTAAGACTCCACACACACCATTCAGGGATCTTCCCCTTCCTCCTGCCCAGTGTCAGAGTCCAGATACTCAAAAGATGCCAGTTTAGGCACATAGGTTCAGCATTTCAGAACCAGGACATTTTTCAAAAGTCACTCCGCTGCTACCACCCCCTGTAGGCACTTAAGACCCCTGCACTCTCTAATGTCTGCTGGTTGGCATTTGCAAAGCCTCCTAAACCCTGATACCACACCACAGTCAATAAGCAGCTCAGAGCCCTCACTGCAGCCTTGGAGGCCTTGAAGCAGGTGTGTGGGGGGACACCTCTCTTGCTAGTGGACCCCACTCCTGGAGGCATGCTCAGAGCACATCTAAAGACCTGATAGCTGTCAAACCCAAAACGAGTGGCCCCCAATAGGCGGGGAGGGCAGCACACTCTCACAAAAGACAGCTGGGTGGTACACAGAAACCTTGGGCAAGTGTGAGGGATGCATCAAGTGTAAGCTGGTGACAGACTGTTTCAGATGTTAGGGGCTGATTTGGTTTAAGTGCCTAACTTCAGGCAAGGATTTGTGGATGAGGCTCCTAAATGGAGGAAAGTGCCTATCAAGTGCACTAGGTTGAATTAGACAGGTCCCCATTAAGCTTGTTGGCATCTGAGAATCCCTTTCTCGATGGTAGTTAGAGGCTATAGAAAAGCCCACTAGGCACCTAGACCTTTGAGATCTACTGATGAAAAGTGTTAAGTAAGAGCTAGATAATATTATTATAAGGGCTACTCTATACTAGAAGCACTACATCGGTGCAGCTGCATTAGTGCAGCCGCGCCGCTGTAGCACACATCTGGTGAAGATGCTCTGTGCCTCAGCATAATAAATCCACTTCTGAGAGGCAGTAGCCATGTCAGTGGGAGAAGCTCTCCCACTGACATAGTGCTATCCACACTGGTGGTAGGTTGTTATAACTTATGTTGCTCAGGGGGGGGGGCTTATTCACACCCCTGAGCGACATAATTTGTATCAAAGTAAGTGGTAATGTAAACCTAGCCTAAGACACTCTGAGCAAGACAACGGTTTGAGATTTTTAGAGTTAAACTCCAGCAAAGATTTTCAGAATCAGCTCAGGGTAACACTCCTATCTGGGAAGTAATTAGGTATAATTAGGGACGAAAAGGAGGTTGTTGTCTAGAAGCCAAGACGGGAAGCCCTACGGGCAAGAAAGTTGCTTTGTTTATATAGTTGTGTGGCTCTAGAAGGTTCTGTTCTTTGATGTTTAAGGATTTAAGATTCACAAAGAGAATGTGGATGAAAATTGTAATGGGATGTGTCTATTTGGTTTTACAAAAACCATGTAAAAAAAATAAGCCTGAAACCCCAACCACAGATGATTGCGTAAATGAGGCCTTCGGGGAAATTTCTTTGCACCTTTCCGGACCCTGGCACTACCTCAACTCAATGCAGGAGAATCGTTTTTATTATACGGTGTCAGGAATTATATTCAGAATATGTAATCATTATTTACATATCTGTACATAAATAGCCAATATCGATGTATTTGAGGAAAATATATACACACTAGGCATGATTCTTAATCTCACTTGCATGGATTTTATGTTGCAATATCACCATTGGCTTCAGTCCTACTCCAGCTTTAAAGTGTTGTAAGTATGATCAGAATCAGACCCAGTATCTATTAATATGCATCAGATTTTCAGTTTACAGAACATATTTAAGTGTTATCCAAAGATAAATTTTATAATTTTAAAAAACATTTAAAATGCTGAAATAATGTTCAGTTTCCCAGGCTTTCCTGCAACATGGCGCATTTTCATGAGGTTCTCCCTATACAGTTATGTGTGATGGGGTTGTCTAGTGTGGTGTGGCCAACATAAAGAGGGGAATAGGCTACTTTACCCTATTTTATCTTCAGTTGCTTTTTTGTTGCTTACCTGGTACAGGGTAGCCATAGTAGAACCATTGTGCTCTCTGGGAAACACTTTTTGCCTGGCCATGGTGCTTCTGCCAGATATGACTCATTCCTTTCAACCCTGGGTTACCATATAGCTTTTGTCTTAGGTTCCCATCCTGCAAGCTGATTTGTATGGGTGAAACTGTGTGCTAACTCAGAGGTGAATGATGTTCCAGAAGGGAGCTGAGTCATCCACATGGAGCACTGGGGGCCCCAGATTTGCCAAATACCGAAAATTAAGACTTTTCCCTTCACTTATAACTACATTATGGCTAACTTGCCACACAAGTGTAACTTACAGCACCCTAGGATTTACTCTCTATGCACTTATTTTTAATTGTCTTAAGATAACATAAATTCCACAAAGGCAATTCCTCGAAACGTCTCAGAACGACTTATTTAAATGTGATTGAAACATCAGCATTCTACTAGTACAACAGGAAAAACTAACTCTCATTTTTCAGTGCACCCATAGATAATAAATCCTCTCTCTTATCTTTATTTGTAATGAGTGAGGGTTGTTTAAATATGCAGTTCAAGTATTTCATACTTAAACTTTCTTAAGCATACTTTCGTTTAGGAAATTGCATTTATTCATACATTCTAGTTCATTTTATTAAGCATTTGAATATTGCCTACAGCCATTAACATTTGGGGAAAAAAGAAATTAAAATGTAGACATTTTTACTGGTCATTAGAGTACATACACTTAGCTACTGTAAAGCCCCATCAGGCATTTGAAAACATCAAACCTCTAATGTGAAAAGTGGTAGAATGGCAAAATGTAGTAGAATATTACTTTAAAACTCTAAGTGACTCAGCATTATGTGCCTTTAATAATAATAAATTATCTGTTGAAATATTCACTGTGGATCTAATCAGTGTGTTTGTTAATGTTAATCTTTAATATTAATTCAACCATTTTATATCCTTGTGGGTTATGTGATTGGAAAACACTAGGCAATGGGACAAAATATTGGGAAAATATTTGACAAACAGGTTAACTCGACTCAACCTATAAAAATATTCCATACACTCACTGTAAAGTATGTACGTAAATTATTGGCTTATAAAAATTTATTGTCAGATGGAACATATCAAAATGGCTACATGAAAAGAATTGTTCCTAAATCCTATACTTTAAGTTCCATAGGAACAAAGTTCAGAATCTGACCCAGACAGTTGCTCAAGTACAAAGAGCTGATTTCCTGCATCTCTCCAATTGAAATTGGCCATGGGGCAGCATTATCAACAATGGGAGGAATGGGAAGATCCCCTGGTGGCACAAAACTGGTGTAGCAGCTTCTACAAGGTGGCTGCCTGCTGAAAATATTAATATATTGAGCATAGCTGGGGCTCCCCCAACACCCACAAAATCCTGGCTGATATTTTGGCACCTTGGGGGTATTTGGCAGCCAGCATAATACAATGCAACCTCTTGACTACTCTACTTGCTGGGGGGCCAAAATGGCACATTGTTGGCCAGGGACTGGGAGAGTGCAAAGCTGAATTTCATGCTGCCTTTTCATTCATCCATACAACCCCCAACCTGTGCTGTGTGCTTCTTCTGGGCTATCCCTGAGGATCTGGCAGGCTGTTTTGAAGTCAAAACTAACCTCACCAAAGGGGTCACTAGAAAATCCCTGAAGGCTATGTAGGCCAAAAATAAGAAAACCAAATTGTTTACTGAATAAAGCCCTAAAGATGCTGAATTAAAATTGAATAGCAACGTTTTATCTGGCCAGAAGCATTTCATAACATAAGAACAAACATAAGAACAAACATAAGAACATAAGAATGGTCTTACTGGGTCAGACCAAAGGTCCAACCAGCCCAGTATCCTGTCTACCGACAGTGGCCAATGCCAGGTGCCCCAGAGGGAGAGAACCTAACAGGTAATGATCAAGTGATCTCTCTCCTGCCATCCATCACCACCCTCTGACAAACAGAGTCTAGGGACACCATTCCTTACCCATCCTGGCTAATAGACATTAATGGACTTAACCTCCATGAATTTATCCGGTTTTCTTTTAAACCCTGTTATAGTCCTAGCCTTCACAACTTCCAGGCAAGGAGTTCCCCAGGTTGACGGTGCACTGTGTGAAGAAGAACTTCCTTTTATTTGTTTTAAACTTGCTGCCTATTAATTTCATTTGGTGTCCCCAAGTTCTTATATTATGGGAACAAGTAAATGATTTTTCTTTATTTGCTTTCTCCACATCACTCAGGATTTTATATACCTCTATCATATTCCCCCTAGTCTCCTCTTTTCCAAGAAAAAAAGTCCTAGCCTCTTTAATCTCTCCTCATATGGGACCCGTTCCAAACACCTAATCATTTTAGTTGCCCTTCTCTAAACCTTTTCTAATGCCAGTATATCTTTTTTGAGATGAGGAGACCACATCTGTACGCAGTATTCAAGATGTGGGTGTACTATGGATTTATATAAGGGCAATAAGATATTCTCCGTCTTATTCTCTATCCCCTTTTTAATGATTCCTAACATCCTGTTTGCTTTTTTGACTGCTGCTGCACACTGTATGGATGTTGTCAGAGAACTATCCACAATGACTCCAAGATCTTTTTCCTGATTCGTTGTAGCTAAATTAGCCCCCATCATATTGTATGTAGTTATTTTTCCCAATGTGCATTACTTTACATTTATCCATATTACATTTCATTTGCCATTTTGTTGCCCAATCACTTCGTTTTGTGAGATCTTTTTGAAGCTCTTCACAGTCTGCTTGGTCTCAACTATCTTGAGCAGTTTAGTATCATTTGCAAACTTTGCCACCTCACTTTTTCCCCTTTCTCCAGATCATTTGAATAAATTGAATAGGATTGGTCCTAGGACTGACCCTTGGGGAACACCACTAGTTACCCCTCTCTATTCTGAAAATTTACCATTTATTCCTATCCTTTGTTACCTGTCTTTTAACCATTTCTCAATCCATGAAAGGATCTTCCCTCTTATCCCATGACAACTGAATTTACATAAGAGCCTTTGGTGAGGGACCTTGTCAAAGGCTTTCTGGAAATCTAAGTACACTATGTCCACTGGATCCCCCTTGTCCACATGTTTGTTGACCCCTTCAAAGAACTCTAATAAATTAGCAAGACATGATTTCCCTTTACAGAAACCAAGTTGGCTTTTGCCCAACAATTTATATTCTTCTGTGTCTGACAATTTTATTCTTTACGATTGTTTCAACTAAATTACCCAGTACTGACGTTAGACTTACCAGTCTATAATTGCCAGGATCACCTCTAGAGCCCATTTTAAATATTGGCATTACATTATCTATCTTCCAGTAATTGGGTACAGAAGCCATTTTAAAGGACAGGTTACAAACCATAGTTTTCGAGTCCCTCATTTTCACATTTGAGTTCTTTCAGAACTCTAGGTTGAATGCCATCTGGTCCTGGTGACTTGTTACTGTTAAGTGTATTGATTAATTCCAAAACCTCCTCTAGTGACACCTCAATCTGTGACAATTCTTCAGATTTGTCACCTACAAAAGCCAGCTCAGGTTTGGGAATCTCCCTAACATCCTCAGCCGTGAAGACTGAAGCAAAGAATTCATTTAGTTTCTCCGCAATGACTTTATTGTCTTTAAGTCCTCCTTTTGTACCTTGATCGTCCAGAGGCCCCACTGGTTGTTGAGCAGGCTTCCTGCTTCTGATGTACTTAAAAAAACATTTTGTTATTACCTTTTGAGTTTTTGGCTAGCTGTTCTTCAAACTCCTTTTTGGCTTTTCTACATTTTTACACTTAATTTGTCAGTGTTTATGCTCCTTTCTATTTATCTCACTAGGATTTGACTTCCACTTTTTCAAAGATGCCTTTTTATCTCCCACTGCTTCTTTTACATGGTTGTTAAGCCACGGTGGCTCTTTTTTAGTTCTTTTACTGTGTCTTTTAATTTGGGGTATACGTTTAATTTGGGCCTCTATTATGGTGTTTTTGAAAAGTGTACATGCAGCTTGCAGGGATTTCACTCAAGTTGCTGTACCTTTTAATTTCTGTTTAACTAATCCCCTCATTTTTGCATAGTTCCCCTTTCTGAAGTTAAATGCCACAGTGCTGGGCTGTTGAGGTGTTCTTCCCACCACAGGAATGTTAAAAGTTATTATATTATGGTCACTATTTCCAAGTGGTCCTGTTATAGATACCTCTTTGACCAGATTTTGCGCTCCACTCAGGACTAAATCGAGAATTGCCTCTCCCGTTGTGGGTTCCTGTACCAGCTGCTCCAAGAAGCAGTCATTTAAAGTATTGAGAAATTTTTTCTCTGCATTTCATCCTGAGGTGACATGTTCCCAGTCAATATGGGGATCATTGAAATCACTGTTATTGAGTTCTTTATTCTGATAACTTCTCTAATCTCCCTTAGCATTTAATTGTCACTATCACTATCCTGGTCAGGTGGTCAATAATAGATCTCTAATGTTATAGTCTTATTAGAGCATGTAATTACCATCCATAGAGATTCTATGCAACATGTGGATTCACTTAAGATTTTTACTTCATTTGATTCTACATTTTCTTTCACATATAGTGCCACTCACCCCTCCCGCTCCCCTCCCCACACGACCTGTTCTGTCCTTCCGATATATTTTGTACCCCGAAATGCTTGTGTCCCATTGATTGTCCTCACTCCACCAGGTTTGTGTGATGCCTATTATATCAATATCCTCCTTTAACACGAGGCACTCTAGTTCACCCATCTTATTATTTAGACTTCTAGCATTTGTGTACAAGCACTTTAAAAACGTGTCACTGTTTAATTGTCTGCCCTTTTCTGATGTGTTGGATTCTTTTTTATGTGAATGTTTCTTGTCTGATCTGGCCCCTACTTTATCCTCATCCATCCTCTCCTCCTGACTAAAACCTAGAGAATCTCTATCAATAGACTCTCCTCTAAGAGACGTCTCTGTCCAATTCACATGCTCCTCTGCAGCAGTCAGCTTCCCCCCATATCTTAGCTTAAAAACTGCTCGGCAACCTTTTTAATGTTAAGTGCCAGCAATCTGGTTCCACTTTGGTTTAGGTGGAGCCCATCCCTCCTATATACGCTCCCCCATCCCAAAAGTTTCCCCAGTTCCTAATAAATCTAAACCCCTCCTCTCTACATCACCGTCTCATCCATGCATTGAGACTCTGAAGCTCTGCCTGCCTACCTGGCCCTGCACTCGGAACTGGAAGCATTTCTGAGAATGCCACCATAGATGTCCTGGATTTCAGTTTGTTTCCTTGCAGCCTAAATTTGGCCTCCTGCCCTTCCCTATGTAATTGGTACCTACATGTACCACGACCACCGGCTCCTCCCCAGCACTACGCATAAGTCTCGAGAGATCCGCAAACTTCGCACCAGGCAGGCAAGTCACCATATGGTTCTCCCGGTCATCACAAACCCAGCTATCTATGTTTCTAATGATTGACTCTCCCATTACTAAAACCTGCCTTTTCCTAGTGACTGGAGTTCCCTCCCCCGGAGAGGTAACCTCAGTGTGAGAGGATACCCCAGCACCATCTGGAAGGAGGGTCCCAACTATAGGAAGGTTTCCCTCTGCTCCCATTAACTGTCCTCCTTCCCTGAGCCTTTCATCCTCCTTAACAGCGCAGGGACTGTCTGACCGGAGGTGGGACAAATCTACAGTGTCCCAGAAAGCCTCACCAACATACCTCTCTGCCTCCCTTAGCTCCTCCATTTCTGCCATTCTGGCCTCCAAAGCCCGTACACGGTCTCTGAGGGCCAGGAGCTCCTTGCACCGAATGCACAGATACACCACCCGCCCACAGGACAGGTAATCATACATGCTGCATTCAGCATAATAAACTGGATAGCCCCCACTCTGCTGCTGGGCTTCTGTCTGCATTCTCTCCTACAGCTATCTAGGTTAATGAAAGGGTTTTGTTTAAATAAAAAAAATTGTAATATAGTTTAGTTTACAGGTTTAAAAGGATGGCAAGTGAACCTTGCCCCCTTCCCACTCCCCTTCCAAACTCCCTTGCAAAACTCCCTGTTAGCAGCCCTGTTCGCCATCTCAACTAATCTCAATCTGTCGATTTATGTTTCCAGATGCATTCCACCACAGAATAAGCAGTTCCTACTGTGTACTTGCTAGTTTGGAAGGAGAAAGGAAACCTGGGTTTTATCTCCCAACTCCCTTCAAATTTGTGATGTTGGGTGAGATTTTCAAAAGAATTGGTCTAACTTTACTCCTACTGGAGTCAATGGCAAAACTCCCATTGCCTTTTGTGGGAGCAGAATTAGGCTGAGTATTAATGAAAAGCGCACCCTTAGGTTATGTCTACACTGCAATCAGAGGTGTGATGGCAGCTCAGGTCAGCATACCCATACTAGCTTTAATCTAGCTAACATGGTTAAAAATAGCAAGGAAGATGTGGTGTCACAGGGTTCAGCCTGGGCATATAAGCCCATTCAGTATCCTCAATACATGCATTCATTCCTACTTTTACCATATAATTATAAAACAAGTCACCAAGCAAGCATTCTAGGGCAGGGAGATAGAGACATCTGTAACAATGGACAATTTAATTATTCACTAATGGAATGAGACAAACATCTCTCACAAGGACCATGCAAATAAAGAAAGAATGTCTGTACAATCCCTTAGAAATCAATAAACATAATAAATTACCAACGGAACTTTTTAAAACTTGTTTTTCTAATCCTCCAGTGGTTACTTTTTAACAAGCCTAGCACAAAATAGCACTAAGAAATGGATTGCAGATAGCACAGAATTTCATCATTGGCACTTAGGATATTATATCCAGTTATTAACTAATAATGCTTCCCCGCTCCCTTCAATTTTAACTGAAAGTAAAAGTGTCTTATCAGACACTAGCAGATAAATTACAGCTAGATTCTCACTCTGAATAATCTTTTGCAAAAGGTTAACTATTTATCTCTTCTCTTTCTCTCCCCGCCCCCCCCACCCTAAGGTCAAAAGGAAAAATAGAGAAACAACTTTCTGCTAAGTAGGCAGGGTGTCAACATGGATTACTGATATGTTTATTTTAATTTTTCTCTATTTCTGCCAATTTTTGCATGCAGCCATTTTACATAAAAATATTCCAATGTCTGTTCTCCTCCTCTTTCTTTGCTCATTTCCTATCTGTTAATACACCCATTTATTGTGCCTGGTTTTAAATGTAGGCCCTCATCCTGCAAGTCATAGCACACAGGACTATCAATAGGTTTCTGCATGAGTACAAGAGTCCAACCATGTACTATCCATTGTAGTGTCAGCTCTTCAAAGCAGGAGCAGCCTCTTAAGCATGGCTTATATGCTGTTTTTGTACCAGTATAATTCAGGTAGGGGTATGATTTTTTTAATCTAAATAGTTATACTAGTACAACTCCCTAGAGTGAATGTAAGTACACCACTATAAAGGTGCCAAACTGGTATCTCTTACTCCCCATCCTGTACAGGAACAAGCTATGAGCACTTTTATACTTGTATAATTGCATCCACACTAGAGGGGTTGGATTGCTATACCAGTGCAGTTAAAGCAATACAACTTGTGTGTGCAGAGAGGGCCTTACCATAAGTTTGTACAATGCATACTATAATAGGGCCCATATTAGATGGGGGATTCTGGACACTCCTGTAGATGAATTACAAACAATATATAATTTTATAGTACAGTGAATTCACATGTATTTTGTACAACGCAATTAATGTAAATCATTAAAGATCAGTTGAAAGAGTAAAAATGTTCCCTTAGAGATTTACATTACAGACAAGTCAAAATAAAAATACCTACACAAACAACATCACAAAATGAGTAAGAAATGGGAACAATGTGACTTTGGGGATCTTGTGCTGAACTCTAGTTGCCACTAAAGCTGAGGGGTTTGTTTTGGTTTTTTTTTGCTTGGTTGGTTTTTACCAAACACATGCAGCAAACAAAAACATCTCCTCCCCTTCTACTATTTCTGCCTTTCTCCTCTAAGGCACCCCCTTTCACCTTTCCACACTTCCTGTTCCCTTGCTGCGTTACCAGGGGCGGCTCTACAAATTTGGCTGCCCCAAGCAGTCATGCCCGGGAGGCGCCCCCGAGCCGCGGGAGCAGCGGACCTTCCGCGGGCATGACTGCGGAGGGTCCGCTGGTCGCGCGGCTCGGCTGGACCTCCTGCAGCTGCGGGCGGTTCGCTGGTCCGGCGGCTCCGGTTGAGCTGCCGCAGTCATGCCTGCGGCAGGTCCGCTGCTCCCGGGGCTCCGGTGGACCTCCCGCAGGCATGACTGCGGCAGGTCCGCCGGCCCAGCCTGCCGCCCCCCGGGAAAGGGCCGCCCCAGGCGGGTGCTTGCCCCGCTGGGCTCTGGAGCCGGCCCTGTGCGTTACACTCACATCTACCCTCATTTGCTCTCTTATTTAAATTCACCCTATCGGTGACTTCTCATCCATTGTGGCAAATCTCTTTGTGCACATTTATCAAACTCCCTCCCTGCTACTGTAGTGCTGAGGTCTGTTTGTGGTAGTTCCTATGTCTATAGTGCTGTGAGAGGAAGAACATTGTATAAGAGACACAATCAGAGCATGTACACTAGCCATGCAGAGATAAGAAGCCTCATACCTATATGATCTGAGGGCTCATTTACACAAACACTTAAGGTACGTCGCTAGGTGGTGTGATTCCACGCAGATGTACAGTGCTAACTCTGAAGCTAGCATGTTACAAAATAGCAATGTAGTTGGAGTACAACAGGTGGCGGGTCAAGCTAGCCACACAAGTACATACCCACCCAGACCCCCTTGGTATGTACTTGGGTGCTTAGTGATTTTTAGTGTGCAAGCTTGAGCAAAGCTACCACTCATACATCTATACATGCTGGGAATCACACTTCACAGCTCAAATGCAGATGTGCCTTTAGTTTGTGGCAATCTGGGCTATAGATCTAACCCCCCCACCCACACACACACACCTGAGTCTGCCATACACTAAGGCCCAGATTTTCAGGTTTGATGGGGTTTAGGTTCCTAAGTCCAGGCTGCAGGGAGGTGCCCTAACCACTAATCTCTAGAGTCATTCTAACTCTGACAGAAACATAAGCACTTAGGAAACTTTTACTGGAGAAGAGTTGGTGCCAAGTGACTTTAGGAGCATGGCAGGCAAGTGGAAGTTTTATGGATTGCAGTGGTGGCTAAGTACTTTATGTATTCCCTATTTAACTATGGAGTACAAAATAAATAAATAAATCTGGTGACACAGAAGGAATTGCAAGGGTGTGGGAAAAGCCCAGAAAATATATAAAGAGGAAGATATATGAGAGTGGTGTAGTGCCCTGCTCAATGACCATGAAGAGTAGAAGCCTTTGATAATGTTCTAGTAATGCTTCATCCTACTCCAGACCTCATGAATTCTGCTAGTTGAAAAGCAACAGAGCACATTCTCATTACTTTCAGTGATGTAGAGGAGACACTGCCAAGAGCTTTCTTCTTTTAAGACGTTTGTAGGGGGAGTTATAAAAACAATGGTAAATCTTCTTTCAACTCCATTAAATAGCCACACCCGCATCATCAGTATCTAATTTCTTTCCATATGAAAGCATTTCCAGGGATAACTGGTGGAAATGACACAGGGGTAGATGATTACGCTTTAGGACAGCTGTGACTCTGAAAAAGTCCAATACTGGTAGAGTTCATCTCAGAGAGTTAGTGAAGTGAAAATTCAAACTACTGCACAGCTCTGGCTCTGACCAAATAAAACAATGTAAGCAGCCAGTTCAGAAACCAAGGAACAGATGTCTCCAGCATGCTGGTCGCCTTGTTCTTCTCTTTAGTAGGGAATTTCATTATCAGTCACACTGTTAGGAAACAGATTGACAGAGCGAGATGGATACGTTAAGTCACCTACTACAGGACAGGCCTGTAGACAGGCCGACATTCCTGTGGCGCCTCTTGCCGGTGACTTCTGGGAATTAGCTCAATTCAGCTCTGGAGCACCCTCTGCAGGCCGGTGATCCGCCTGTCCTCTGGCCCCTGTGTCCCTGCCTGGCCCCGGTGCCCTTTTACATGGGGTGATGCCCCCTGGCAGTAACTCCTTTCTCTCAGGGTCTCCCCTCCCCAGGGAACCCCCACCCTCTATCCCCACCTTGCCTCAGTATATGGCTACTGCCAGTCATTGTCTAGCCCCACGTCCTGGGGCAGACTGCAGTATCAGCCTACTCATCACTGGCAAGGAGAGTTTGGACCTGCTGCCTTGGCCTACCCCTGGGCTGCCCTCTGCAACCCCCAGTATCTCTTGGCCTAATGCTAGGCCGCAGCCTGGGGCTTTCCAGGCTAGAGCTCCCCAGCTCCTCTGCCTTTCCCCAGCCCTGCTCCACTCAAGGTACCTTGTCTAGCTCCCTGCAGCCAGGCCCTTCTCCCTCTACAGGCAGAGGAAGACTTTCTTTTTGGGCTTCTGTCTCACAGCCTCTTATAGGGGCCAGCTGGGCCTGATTGGAGCATGGCCACAGCTGAGCCTACTTTCCCCAATCAGCCCAGGCTTCTTGCCCCAGCCTAAAGGCTGCTTTCTCCAGCCACAGCCCTTTTCAACCCCTTCAGGGCAGGAGCAGGGGTCCACCCTGCTACAAGGCCCAACAAGGAAAATAACAGAACACCACTGGCCATCACATACAGCCCCCAACTAAAACCTCTGCTGCACATCAACAACGATCTACAACCTATCCTGGAAAATGATCCCTCACTTCCACAGGCCTTGGGAAGCAGGCCGATCCTTGCCTACAAACAGCCCCCAAACCTGAAGCAAATACTCAACAGCAACTACACACCACACCACAGAAACACTAACCCAGGAACCAATCCCTGTAACAAACCCAGTTGCCTACTCTTTCTCCATATCTACTCTAGTGACACCATCAGAGGACCCAACCACATAAGCCACATGATCAGGGGCTCATTCACCTGCATATCTTCTAATGTGATATATGCCACCATGTGCCACCAGTGCCCCTCTGTCATGTACATTGGCCAAACCAGACAGTCTCTACGTAAAAGAATAAATGGACACAAATCAGACATCAGGAATGGTAACATACAAAAGCCAGTAGAAGAACACTTCAATATCCCTGGACATTCAATAGCAGATTCAAAAGTAGCCATACTTCAACAAAAAAAGCTTCAAAAACAGACTTCAAAGAGAAACTGATGAGCTACAATTCATTTGCAAACTTAACACCATTTATTTGGACTTGAATAGAGACTGGGAGTGGCTGGTTCACTACAAAAGTAATTTTTCCTCTCTTGGTATTGACACCTCCTCCTCAATTATTGGTAGTGGACCACATCTGCCCTGATTGAATTGGCCTTGTCAACACTGGTCCTCCACTTGTAAGGTAACTCCCTTCTCTTTATGTATCAGTATATTTGTGCCTGCATCTGTAATTTTCACTCCATGCATCTAAAGAAGTGGGTTTTTTACCCATGAAAGCTTATGCCCAAATAAATCTGTTAGTCTTTAAGGTGCCACCGGCCTCCTTGTTGTTTTTGTGGATACAGACTAACACAGCTACCCCTCTGATAGAGTTATGTGTTGATTTCCTTTCATTTAATGGTCTGAATAATAAATCTCACTCTCTCTCACACACTCTGTAATTATCTGGAAATGTGTTGTTATAGTTTCCCCAGGAAATGTAGTTTAGTTTTGTCTTTCACTACTTACTGAGTAAGTTGCTACATCTTCTGGAAACTAGCCAGCATGTTTAAATAAAAAAGCAAGAGGAGTAACATTAAAAAAATAAATGTTTATGTGAAGTGTCATAACTATAGACACTCTATACTTGTTTATTGACTGCACAATTTTCTTATAATGTTGCATATATATCTTGATACAGCTACTCTGAAGAATTATTCCAGTGATGGCATATAATAGATTGGCTCTCTCTCTGCACATTTAAGTCACTTATTAAATTGTTTTCAAGGGTGATAAAAAAGTAGTAGGTGATTTATTAGAATCATTCCTATTACTATACATGCTTATTTATAGCTATTCCCTTTGGATGGTTTAGAGCTGGATTAATGCAGAATGTGTTTCAAAAACATTTTTGCAGATAAAAGTGGTGAGTACACGATTCTGCTGTGGAGCCATGGTCTACACTGAAAATTTAGATGGAACCTAGCTATGTCACTCCAGAGTGTGAATTTTTCACACCTAAGAGTGTCATATTGAAGCTGGCCTAACCTCCTGTCTACACATGGCTGGGCTGACAGAAGAATTCATGCATTGACCTACCTACCACCAGGGAGGGAAGTGGGATACCTACATCAATGGAAAAGCCCCTTCCATTGATGCAGGAGGCATGTACACTACAGGGCTACAGCAGCATAGTTGCAGAGCTGCACCTGTGCTGCTGTAAGAATAGCCATGTCCCGAGACACACTGAGGTCCTTTGCTCCCAGGCCGCAAGATAAAAAAGGGCATAGATAGAGAGTGAGACGACTAATAGCTTAAGATTCTCCCTCTCTCTCCACACAATACCCTGCTCCCCGAATAGCCCCATCTCTTCCCATATACCCTATTGCCTCCCCTGCTAAGCCAGCCTAACTTCCAGGCTCAAAGGACCCAGTATGCTGATCCCATCTACCGTAAGGGAAGCAGGATGACAGCACTGAAGAAGGAAAGTAGCGAGTGGAAACTGTTCAGTCAATGAATAAGAATATTTTATTTTTATATAAGAAATGAGGCCTAAGCTTGAGAAGTTGGGGCACGCCGTGCGAGCGCGCACACATGTCCAGCTTAGAGTTTGGGAGCATTTTTGGTCTTAGAAAGACAAGACTATCAGCTCTTCCCCTAGCCAATTTTTAAATCATTCCTCTTTAAATCTTTAAAATTAAATCGCGGGGCGGGAGGGGCGGGGAGAATCAGTTATCTTTTGAAGAGTTAATGTGTCCAATTTAGTGAAGAATTTCAAATCATTAAAGTGAAATTTAAGTGCTGCTTTAAATGGAGATCTAAGTAGAACATCACCTGTGGGCTCACCACCAGCATCTCCATAGTTAGAAAGTTAGTAATGATATACTGCTGACTTTAAACTATTATAATTAGGCCAGGGCCTAATTCATAGCTTACAACAGTGGTAATGAATACAGGTAGATCAGCATAGCACCAGTTTTGAAGTGAAATTTTATCTGATTGCTGGCACCACTAATGCAAACCTGATACTTATCTGTCTAAACTAAAAGCACTCCTCCTTAACAGCCTGCATAATGCTTTATGACTGCACATACCTTACACAAAATTATAAAAGGCCTATTGTATCAAATATGCACTAAAAAGGGACATTTGACTTCCCAAAGACACATCTGCAGTTTTTCTGTTAGTTTCATCAGGATAATGTTAGACTTTTTGGAACAAAGTACAATTTATCAAGCTGCATGTTTGACTACGGTGTTTGAAAACTATTTCCATTTTTCTATTTATCCTTGTGGCCAGAAAATGAAACATCCCAATGTTGAGAATACTCTGAGTTCTGCATATTGATGCAACAGTTGCTACACTTTCAAACAATTTAGTGCCAAACATTTCACAATTTGTAGTTTCCTTTACTAAGCATAAGTATCATCTTGGTGCATAATGCCGCCTTCTGTCTGGAGTCCAAAACCATTTTCTAAGCCATTTGCCACAAGCTTTACTTCCAGGATGTTTGAACTGGCTGTTTTGCTAATGATGTTTGAAGAATGCCAGTGTTCCCTGCTTTGTAAACTCAAAGTTAACCTGTAGTCAGGTTTCAGATCAAATGCAGGGCTAGAATTATTTTTTGTAATAATTGCAATAGCAAATAGAAATCTGAGAGGATTAATGTCCACTTGATTTTTGATTGCTCATGCTCACCCTTCCATTTTGCCTATTCAGTCTACAACTCATCATTTTCTTATTCTTACAGCAGTAAATACTAAAAATGTGTGACGCATTCTTAAACTACATGACTGTAGGAATACTAGAAGGGTTCCATATCAGTACTACAGTAAAACAAATATTGATGACTAATGGCTGTTAAGGGGAGGATCTTCCAAAATCCTGAAAAGAACCACTGAAACAATAGTTTCACACTTCCAAATGATCAGATTTTGAGACTGGTTTATAACTTGTATATGGGTTTTAAACATCCCGAGTCCTTAATACTGTACACTGATTTAAAATAATACTTTGTTACGGCCCAAAGAATTCTAGATCAGTATCAGTTCCTATAGTGGCTTATAAGGACAGCCTTGTGTAGTGATTTCTTCCATTTCTACACAGTAGGTAGAGGTAATGGCTATATGTGAAATGTAAGAGAATGCCTATTTGACATGTGGGCACCTGAATGATTAGATTCAAATTCTGGAACTGCCCCATTAGGCATATATCAAGGCAACAAAAGCAGCTCAGTTGTGTAGCCATATTGGTGACCAGTGGCCCCATGCACAGCTACCCACACAGGCTACTTCTACTTGCAGTGGGAATAATCTCTATCTGAGGAGGCCATTGGCATCTGTCTCTTAAGTTTTATGCTATGCTATAGTATCGGAGTGTGTCTCTGCTCTAAAGTGCAGAGTGACCTGTTGGGATTTGGGCCAGGGTTAGACCATAGGATATAAATGTATATTAATCATGGGGTTCAAAGCCTACACATAAGGGCTGTAAAGGGGCACTAGCTGCTATTTTTAGTGTTTGTTGATGAATTCCCTACACACTGCTTTATCTTAGTTGTGTTTGGGGGGGCTGAATTTCACCCTTCAACCCAGAGCCACTCCTCTGCCTCCCTTGGCTGTTTGCCTCATTCTGGAAGTGAAAGCAGATGGCAGTTACCAAGACATTCCTCTCACATAAGAGAATCCTTGGGTGCCATGGATCCAGGCAACTAGGAACCTCCAGCATAGGTAATGTATTGGGGACATGGCTAGAATGAAAGGGTATACAAAAACACTACTGAATTCCAGTGATCCTCAGCTAGTGTAACAGACAAGTGGCATAATTTAGAGTAGCACCCAGGCAGATTAGACACACCTTTCTCTTCACATTCCCCTCATCTGCACAAAGTGGAGGTCTGGTACAGCTGAGAATCTCTTCCCCCACCCCCATCTATTTTTGAGATTCTATGGATAATTTCAGTGCTTACTACAAAATTTATAGAAAATATTCAAATCAGAAATTAAAGCTATGGATAGCTTAAAGTGCTCTCACAAGCTATAAAATTATTGAAAGGTTTGTTGGGATAACGTTCAACATATTTTTTGTCTTTATTCTTTTGAAGGTGGGTTGTTTTTCTTGTTCGGGGGAGGGTTCAGTTAATGTTTCGGAAGAAATCAAAAGGAAACCTTAGAAGTCTTCAAAGAAAATCTACTCCTACCAAACCTAAAGAAGCACAATAAAACAGTCACAACCACATCATTTAAAAGTTGTTTTTCACATAACTGAGCTGTTCTACAATAAATATTCTGGGCAGTAGATGTCCTAATTGTCCTTTGGCAAGACCTTCTAGCTTCACCAATCTAGTCAAATAAAGTATCTGACTGACAGACAGTTATCGACTAAAGTTTACCTTATAAGGCAAGGAGACTACCTCACTTCGATGTAGACAATAAAGCAGCAAAGACATTATTAGGTTTTGCTTTTGGAATAAAGTAGCCACAGCAAATGTGATTCTAATTGTTGAAAGCTCAGCAATTTTATAGCCAAAGTTTCTGAGCCTCTGCCTCACTTAACAAATCAAGCAAATTGACAGTCTAGGCAGATCCCTACATATCCTAATGCAATTCTCCCACTGGGGATTTTATCAGTAAAGCTGATGGGTTTGTTCACAGGATAGAATTAGGTCAGTTGGGGTTGATTAAAGATAACTCTGGTGGTTAATCAATACTTGGAGGCAATCAATTATTCTATAAAATAAAATGGGCCCTTTGATGTAATCAATAGGCCAAAAAATGCACTGACACAAACTAGAGATTGAGAGTTTGGGAAGCATACATACAGAGTCAAATTCTGCCCCCAGTTATATCCAAGCAACCAATCCACACTCATTGAGTCAAATCCCATTGACCAGTACACTCTGCTTGATTTATTGTAATGAAGGTTAATAAGTGGGAGAAAATGCTACAAGTAAAAATATATAGCAATCTTATTTTTCAGCTTTACAAAGCTAGGAAAAGGAACTGAACATGTAACAGCAAACACAAGGTCATTTTTATTTTTACTACAGTATGTCTAAAAATAACTAATGGGGTTTCACAGGCAGTTTTTTCCCCCCACAAAACTATTTTGAAATTGACTATCTGTATAACAGATGAAAGAAGAATGACTACAGTAAAAACCATCTTAATAACTGTGTAGGTCTATTTAATAACAATAACAAAATATTCAGCGGTTGAGGTAATGATTATCTAAACTATCAGACGCTTTTGGGTGAATATAACTAGGCTGGAAATTTCATGAAAACAAACCCTCTCTCAAGAGTTTCAGTACATCTTGCTTCTGGAAAATGCCAGAAATGCCAGGAGAATAGCTTTTTTTCTGGGTCTGACTCTTCTCTCTCTTACACTGGAGTAAATCAAGAATAACCACTGCAATCAAGGAGGTTGCACAGATGCAAAACTGATATGGCAAGAAAGTCAGGTCTCTTGTCTGGCTGGATCCAAGAAATAAGGCATAAAAATGACAAATAATGAAATAATATAATCACTTTTTTTTTTCAAACCTCAAGATATTCTTCACATTTAGTTCATATTTCAGATAAAGGTTTGTGGGGAAAGGAAAGTTGCTTTCCCTTATTAGCACAATAGTTTCAATCCAAAACTCACAGCAAATTCACATTAGTTGGCATAAATTGTATATGGACGGTCTTGCCCTGTGTTGTTGAACCATTTGCTGACTACAGTCATTCACCCAAATACCTGTAAGTGTTACTACTAAAGTGAAGTATGGTCTGAAAGCGGAATAACTATTTTTAAATCTGACCCAGGTCACCAGGCTCTGGTTTTTAATTTTGCCTCTAAGCCAAACCAGATACATGGGCCATATCATAAAATCACTATTTTGGTTTGTGTGTGAACCCCAGGTATTAATTCAGTAGAGGAATCTGTTATAAAAGAAAATAGATGGCATAATCTTGACCTCAGCTTTTATGACCACATGTGCTTTTTTTCTAGTTAGTGTAGACTCCGAGTTTCAGAGTTTTAAACCTTACCATTTGAGATGGACAGATTTGAAAAAAGTAAAAACACAGACTGTCCCCTGTTCATGGCATTGCAGCTAAAACCTTCTCTTTTTCAGTAAGTCACATGAGAGGTGTTAGCTGCTAAACCCAATTTAAGTTGTTTTTGTTTCTTTTCCAGTATGCTCCGATCAGCAGCATGAACCGCAAATAGTGCCTGGCAGTTGGAGAGCGGCAGATGCCTGAATACCATGTTTTTCATCTCACTGCAATATCCTTGACTCATGCATCCTGTCTGAGCTAATGTTAGTTTTCTGATTGCAGTGTGTCTGGAGCTTTGGAGTCTCATCAAGCGCCTGAGCTGTTTCAGAAGGGTCACTCCTAGTCATTAGTAGATCTAGTTCTGTGTACGCTTTGCTGTCCCCTTGCTGACTGTGTTTGGAAGCGGGCTCGTAGGGCCAAATTCTGCTGGCAATTACACCACTTTACAGGTGAAATTACTCTGGATTTCCACAGGTGTAACAAAGCACAATTTAGAACATACATTTAAAATAGTCATAATTTATTCCCTAGGTAAACTCAAGCCAGAATGTTACAGTTATTTTCCATTGAAGAGATGGGACTGTCACCCTATTGTATAAGCCAGTAATTCAGCCCACAGAGAATCCACTGCAAAGTTAGAGTGAAATGAATTACCACTAGGGACTATTGTATTACTACTCTATAATCCCTGTTATGTTATCCTATTACCTCTATCATATGTGGTGCCCCAATTTAGAAAAAATGGGGACCAGAATATATCCATTCACTTCTGTTTTCTTTACAAAATGAAAAAAAAATTCTGGTAGAATGGACACAATTTTGACATTTTTGTTTTCAGGTTTCTTTTTAATGAAATAATTCACTGTATTCAGTCTGAATTGGTGAATCATTTTGGTGCTCTTCCAAAATTGCCCAACTGTCCTAGGGACCATTATTGTAGAATGACCTAGTACTTTTTTTAAGGTTATGAAAATAAAGATTTCTTTATGTGCTTGGGGAATGCTCTGCGATGCTGAGCACTGAATGTTAGTTAAAATGGGCAAAAAGGATACCAGACCACATGGTAGAAGTAAGAAAATTACATAGTAGAATTGTTCTATTTCACATATTTTGGCTGTGATTTAGAACTAGAAACTAGGGGCTGGAAGAAAAGAATAATGAGTTTGAGGGGGGGGGGCTTATTTTTATGAATAATGTTTAACCGAGTTTAAAAGTAAAAAAAAAACAATAGGTGAGGGGGAAACTCCATTTTGATCAGTTTACCCATTGCTAGCACTGAGCTGTGTGAAATTTTCACATGCAAAACCCACCTAACTCAAAATTCAACATTAGTTCATTGATACAATCACAGGTATGTGGTATAAACTGGACTTTTAGGCACTAGTAATAGGCACAGGAGGCATGTATATTGAATAGAGCTGGGCAAGCTTTATAATGGCTGTTTCAAAACTTTAAATATGTTTGCTTCAACTTCTGTTTAATCTGTTTAATCACTTTCCATATATAGCTTTTATCCCCTAGCACCTCACAAGCATTTATCCTCACAAGGAGACAGGGAAGTACTCTTATCCCATTTTACAGATGGGGCATTGAGAGACAATGCCTAAAGTCACACAGGAGAGTCTGAAGCAGAGCCAGGATTCCAGGTCTCCTGACTACCAGTCCAAGTGTTTAATCACACCACCACCCTTCCTCTCCATACGCCTCTGCATTTGTTTCCCATGAGTATTCTAATGAATGAGTCAATTAGGAGGAATGTTTGTGGGAACAGCACATTTTAAGGGCAAATACTGAAGAATATTTGGGAAAAGCAAATTTTGAATTCAGACATGAGCCTTCACACCAGAAACCTGATATATAAGCATGCAAGATATATAAGCATGCACGTTTAGTGGGATTACTCATGTGCCTTGAGTCATGAACATTCTTAAGTACCTTGAAGAATCAGGCTTCCTAAGAGCTATGCTCATCCAATCAGGGAACAGAAACATATAGTGTGCCCACTGTGAACTTCAAAAGTCTCCTCTTGTGTGCCATGATTCTTCACAGACAAATGAGGGACACTGTCCTTGGCCCTAAGGGTTCTTAGGGCCTGATCTTGTAACAATATACTGACTTGAATGTAAGACTACTCATTTGAGCAAGAACTAGCTGAGTGAACAAAGGGTTCCAGGATAGGGTCCTAAGACATGACAACAGGAGAGAAAATGAGGATAACAGCTATATGATCATACAATACCTCTGGTTAGTAATACATATAGCTTATGGGGTAGGGACTTTAAAAAAACCCAAATAATGATGCTGTTAACAATTGATTTGTACCCCATAGAAGAAGCATACTTTAAAGGGAAGATGTGAAGAACAGGAAGGGGGCATCAATTACTGGGTCAGGAGAGTCAGATGTTGAAGGCCATTTATAATAAGGCACAAAACCAAGAGACAGTGATGGAAACAAAGGGATCAGATGTTGCTGTGGGGCTAGTGATGTGACTTCAAGCAATGATGCCTAGCCTGCAGCTGCAGGCAGGTACCTGTGAGTCCAAAGACCCATCAATACTAGTATGATCTATAGTACTGTTCATGCTCTAGTGCCATGTAGTGTTCAGTAAGTGCTCCTTTAAGGTGACTGAGAGCTCTGTGGTGATAACTTGAACTACCTGTGGATGCCTCTCACAGGCCAGGTATGTCTTAAGTTCTCCCCTCCTCCTAGGGAACACAGAACCTCCATCTAGCCTTCTTTCTGCCAATGAACTCACCTCGCTTCTGGACACATACATTGCCTATTTACTCCACCACAAACCTCTATAGGTGTGAACCACCCCAGTTGTCAAAACATTGGAGTAGCAAGTAGGGAGAAGATCACACAGAACCTTGAGCCAAATTGAATGGTTGTGCTTGAACTGCTCCTGTCTCTAATGGACTCTGCTCCAGAGCTGCTTGAAGAACCATCCCTAGGTCATCTAGAAGTGACCCCACTTGTTCAGCCGTTTAGGTAGCCTTTCCATTTTTTGCACAATAGTTATCTACTGATGATATGATAATAACAAAAATGTTAACACTGCGTCTATCTTTGTTCTGTATTTGTATGCTGGGCCACTTTCCTTATATTTATAAAACAATAAAATAGCTTTCAAATAATATAATCATTATGGCTACATTTGTTTAAATGACAGATTATGCAGCACTTTGTTAAATACATCACACAGCAGGTAAGTAGGAGAACAACATTCTCCCTGCCTCCAAATTTCTACTTGCACCATTAAAAAAAAAAAAGCTCTTTTGTGTGGAAAATGACTCTTACTCCATTTGAACGGGGCACAACTGATCTCATCAGAGGCCTCTAGACACTACTATTATAAACATATAAATAATGGCAAGAAACGTCTGGATGAACAGTTTAAAAAATAAACCAGAACCTACACTGTAATTTATATTATTCAGATGGAGCCTAAAATTGTCTACTTGTTTGATGAGCCCCAAAGGAAGCTGTCAGATCTAGAGATAAAAATCCATTAGATCTTCCCAATTCTTTTGGCATTCATCTAAATCCAAACCGAAGTGCAGATTTCACTTGTGTTATCCCTCAAGATCAGATTGTAATGGATATGCAGAGGTTGTACAAGAAGCCTTGTCTCCTAGCATGGCTGAGCAGTCCCCGAGACCTATAAGTCTAAGTTTCATTCCAAAATTTTCATAGCTCTACCTAGTAGTCTCTCTCAGGATTACATAAAGCAAACAATAGACCTTACCAACACCAAATGGACAGGGCACCAAAATAAGATTTATTCCTCCTCCGCTGAAGGAGGTGACATAATAAGTCTTTTTCAATCTCTAATTTCTCTGCATATTTCATTTGATATAAAAATGGTTGATATAAAGTTGAGAATTCATATCACATATTTTATATCATTCATTATGTAGATGCTGCATCAGATGTAGCACACTCTGTATCCTTTTGCTTCCAAAGGGATCCTGAACATTTAGATTCCTCTCCATTGGTTATGGTCTTTGAAAAGCTTCACACGGTAATTTTGATCATTATTATGGGATTCTTCACCCATATGGGATGGAGGCTGCTTGCTAAACAGCCTTGTGACACAGATAGTGTATTGGAATCATCAGGTAAAGAAGATGAGATTGAGGAAGAAAGGGGACACATATAAGGCATTTGCTCAAGAGTAGACAGTTGCTCCCAAGGGAATGTCCATATCCCATTGTGGGAGTTTTAAACAATTTGATATGAGATGTAGTTATGTGGAAGTGTCACCAAATAAAAGGTGACTGAATTATTTTAAAAACAAATACAGTCCCATGGCCAGGTCCTCAGTTGTTGTGAATAAGTATGGTTGATAGAGCTACAACTCTTTCCTCCTGCTGAGGATTTGGGGCTCTCTGTCAAAGGGAAGAAAAAACCTCCAGTAGGGCAGCTATAAAGGAAAGGTGGCGATGTAGGACATTTCATTTTCTAGCTGCATATATTACCTCCAACTCCTCTACAAAAGTACTATGTGATCCATGAACCACACAAGACACACAGAGACTGGCCATGCTGTGCCCCATGTTCCACCCTCAGTCGGAGCTCTGCACAGCCCCCAAACCAGGTCAGAATGTCAGTGACAGAATCTGGCCTATAGCTAGAGCGCTTGATGCAGGCTAACCAAACCCAAACAATCTGAACAGAAGGTGTTGCCAAGTTATTTTTATAGTGGCTAAATATATAATGTATCAGAGGGGTAGCCGTGTTAGTCTGGTTCTGTAGAAGCAGCAAAGAATCCTGTGGCACCTTATAGACTAAGGGCTGGTCCACACTAGCACTTTACATCGAATTTAGCAGCGTTAAATCGAATTAAGCGTGCACCCGTCCACACCAGGAAGCCATTTAATTCGACATAGAGGGCTCTTTAGTTCGACTTCGGTACTCCACCTCGACAAGGGGAGTAGCGCTAAATTCGACATGGCTATGTCAAATTAGGCTAGGTGTGGATGCGAATCGATCTTAGTAGCTCCGGGAGCTATCCCAGAGTGCAACACTCTGCTGACGCTCTGGACGCCAGTCCGAGCTTGGATGCTCTGACCAGCCACACAGTCAATGCCCCTGGAAAATTTGAATTCCTTTTCCTGTCTGGACAGTTTGAATCCCATGTCCTGGTTGCTCATCGGGGCGAGCTCAGCAGCACCGGCAACGATGCAGAGTTCTCCACCAGAGGAGTCCAGGCAATCTCACACTACAAAGAGGTCCCCAGCATGGACTGACCGGGAAGTCTCGGATCTGATTGCTGTGTGGGGCGATGAGTCTGTGCTTTAGGAGCTGCGCTCCAGCAAACGGAATGCAAAGACCTTCGAGAAGGTCTCCAAAGCCATGAGAGACAGAGGATACAGCCGGGATACAACGCAGTGCCGCGTGAAAATCAAGGAGCTGAGAGAAGGCTACCAGAAACTCAGAGCGGCAAATGGACGCTCCGGACATGCCGCTTCTACGAGGCACTGCATGCCATTCTCGGTGGGTCTGCCACCACTGCCCCACCAGTGACCATGGACTGAGAGGATGGGATACTGTCGACGGACTGTTCCTCGGAGATGTTCGCATATGGGAAAGTTTAAGAGGACGAGGCAGTCGACAGCGCTTACAACACAGATTTCCCCGACACCCAGGATCTCTTCGTCACCGTCAATGAGATCCCCTACCAACACTCCCCACCCGTTACCACGGACCCTGAATCAGGAGAAGGATCAATCGGTAACTGCTTCAAACGTGTTAACATTTATTTTTTAAATAAACTGGGGAAACAACTAGGCGAACACAAGGCCTATGTACAGGTGGATGGAACTGTCATCTTCCTCTGACATCTCCAGGAAGCTCTCCAGGAGGTAATCGCCAAGCCTCTGCATGAGGTTCCTGGGCAGGGCTTGCTTATTGGGTGCCCCGAGGAAGCACACTTTTCCACGCAACGCTCTCAGCTGGAACTCGGGGACCAGCGCCTTCACGAGCATGGCAGCATAGGCCCCAGGGTTGTGTTGGCTTTCCTCCAGCATGCGCGCTCTCTCTCTCCGTGACACTCTCCTCAGTGTGATGTCGCGCGCAGACTCCTGCATGTAATTAGAGTAATTTGTGTACCATTAGTAATGGTTGTGCTTAACTGTTCCTTTGCATAACAAGAAGCGTCACTGTACAGCCACGTGTAGGAGGCTGCAGAGTGGGAGAATACAGGGATCTCTAACAGGGAACGGCCGCGAGGGGCTGCAACAGGGGCACCGATCCTGCTTTCATGTTTGCCTGCAGCAGGAGGACAGTGCTGTAGATGCAACTTAAAGCTGCAAAAAAAACTAGACTTACCATGCCTGGCCGCTCCATGGATTCTTCTTTCCTGCCCCGCTTCTCTGGTCTGCAGTGCAATACCACAGGCAATGAAAGCGAACCCAGAGAACTCGAACTGTCCCCGAGTGAGTGCTCATGAGAGAGGTGCTGTGCTTGCTCTTGTTCACACACACTGAGTAGACTTTGTTTATTTTTTGACCAAAAATAGCTCTCTATGGAATTCACTCACTTTTTCCCGTCACACAGGTGCAACTGTATCCCTACCTGATCCAGGCGCCTGGTCGATGTTCTGCAGCACCGCAGGAAGGAGGACGGAGCTCCCCTTCACTGCATCTGCGACCGCTGCCCCCCGCCGCAAAGTCCAATCCCACCATCACCCAAAATGACAAGAGGAAGGGGCACCAAGGGCCGTGAAAAATGTTAATGCACCACAGCAGAGTGCTAAACTTACAAAACGCTCTCAGTACCTTACTTTTGAGAAGTCCTTCCCTTAATGTGCTATTCATTATAAAAAGTTTTTATTTTTTGGTAATTTCTTTTCCCGTCAGGTTTCTTTGCAGAATACTTTCCGTGAAGGGGGAGAATGGTTTGGGAATTGCATAGGACTTTCACCGTTAATAGTGGTACAGATATGGGGGCAAGATCAACAGCTGGTCACTCACAGAGTGCAGCCTCTAGTCACCCTGGTCAGTCTGTGGGGTGATTTTCATGTTCTGCTCATAGGCGGAAGGTGCCCTGCGCCAGGTATATTTGCAGGTGGGTCTCTCCACCGGCCATGCCTGGATCGTGCCCTGTCCCACGCGGGTCTCCCCCAGCCCCGTCAATTCCCTGCCTGGAGCAGGTACCAGCCCCCACCTGCCACCCCTCCCCCGGCGTGTCGTCTCACACACCCCCGCCGCGCCGCGTCCCTGTCTCACAGTAGAGAGGCTACCCGCAGAAATGCTGTCTGCTGCCCCAGGGTCATTGAGCATGCCATCCACAAGTGGCAAGGCAGGTTGCCCTCACCCTGCCCTTCTATCGTAGCCCTGAGCCTCTACAATGCATCAAACCATCAGCCCCCAGCCCGAAACCCCTTACACCTCCTCCCCATTATCACACACCACTCACACCTTCCTACGCCCCCAACCCCCAGCCCAGAGCCTGCACCCAAACTCTGTCGCAAAGCCTGCACCCCTCACCCATTCCTGCACACGCACCTGTACCAGTCCTCACCACAGAGACCGCTGTACGAGCAGGAGCCTATCAGTCCTATAGTCTAGAAGCGGTCTCTACATCACTGCACACCCAACCCACCACAGTCACCGTCCCTGTGTCAACCCTTTCACGCGAAGTCAGTAGTCCAGAGAAGGTTGTTGCTGAACAATGCTCTATTAACTTTATTTGTACATGTGTGTTGGAAGGGGGCGAACGGGATATGAAACTGTAGAGGAGAGTCAACAGAAACTGGGTAAAGAAACAGGGGCAGGTTCCGCTTCTCTATACACAAAGTTAATAGTCACAGGTTACCCTGCTCGCTGAGGAACCTGGCTTTCAAAGCCTCCCTGATGCACACGGCTTCCCGCTGTGCTCTTCTAATCGCACGGGTGTCTGGCTGAGCGTAATCAGCAGCCAGATGATGTGCCTCAAGCTCCCATCCCGCCATAAACGTCTCCCCCTTGCTCTCACACAGATTGTGGAGCACACAGCAAGCTGCAATGACAATGGGGATATTGTTTTCGCTGAGATCCGAGGAAGTCAGTAAGCTCCTCCATCTCCCCTTCAGACGTCCGAAAGCACACTCCACCACCATTCTGCACTTGCTCAGCCGGTAGTTGAAGAGTTCCTTGTCAGTGTCCAAGGCGCCTGTATAGGGCTTCATGAGCCAGGGCATTAGTGGGTAGGCTGGGTCCCCGAGGATCACTGTAGGCATCTGCACATCCCCAACATTTATTTTGTAGTCTGGGAAGAAACTACCTTCATGCAGGCGTCTAAACAGACCAGAGTTCTTGAACACACGCGCGTCATGAACCTTGCCCGGCCACCTGACGTTGATGTTGGTAAACCGTCCCCTATGGTCCACGAGTGCTTGCAGCACCATGGAAAAGTAGCCTTTGCGGTTTATATACTGGCTGGCCTGGTGGGCCGGTCCCAGGATAGGAATGAGAGTCCCATCTATAGCCCCACCGCAGTTTGGGAATCCCATTGCGGCGAAGCCATCTATGACAACCTGTACGTTTCCCAGGGTCACCACCTTCGAGAGCAGGAGATCAACGATTGCGTTGGCTACTTGCATCACAGCAAGCCCCACGGTAGATTTGCCCACGCCAAAGTGGTTCGCTACTGACCGGTAGCTGTCTGGCGTTGCAAGTTTCCAGAGGGCTATGGCCACTCGCTTCTGCACAGTCAGGGCTGCTCGCATCCGGGTGTCCTTGCGCTTCAGGGCAGGGGACAGCAAGTCACACAGTTCAAGGAAAGTGCCCTTACGCATCCTGAAGTTTCGCAGCCACTGTGATTCATCCCAGACCTGCAGCAATATGCGGTCCCACCAGTCCGTGCTTGTTTCCCGGGCCCAGAATCGACGTCCCATAGCATGAACGTGACCCATTGCCACCATGATCTCCACGGCGCGGCGTACCGTGCTTTGTGAGAGGTCTGTGCCACTCTGAGACTTCATGTCCTCACCACGCTGCCGTTGCCTTCTCGACCGAGTTCTCAACATCTCACTGTGGAAGAGGTGTTCGATAAGGTGCGAGGAGTTGACAACGGCCATAAGTGCAGCGATGATCACAGCGGGCTCCATGGTCGCAGTGGAGTGCTGTGGCGTCCGCGCTGTCACTTATAGCAGGAAAAGTGCGCGAACTGATTTCCCGCCGGTGGGAGTGACGGTTGAATGATGACAGTTACCCAAAACCACCCTCGACACAGTTTCCCCCCCCCAGCATGCATTGGTGGGAAATCCCAGCATTCCGATGGGCGGCGGGGAGTGCGGGAACTGTGGGATAGCTTCCCACAGTGCACCGCTTCAAAAGTCGACGCTTCGCCCGTTACTGTGGACTCACACAGTCGAATTACTGTATTTATTGTGGATACACAACTTCGACTACATTAGGTCGATTCCAGAAATTCAAATTAAGATGAATCGAATAGTCTTGTAGTGTAGACGTACCCTAACAGACGTTTTGCAGCATGAGCTTTCGTAGGTGAATACCCACGAAAGCTCATGCTGCAAAACGTCTGTTAGTCTATAAGGTGCCACAGGATTCTTTGCTGCTTAAATATATAATGTAATTATTACATATTGGCTACATTTTCCCTCCCATTTGAGAGTGAACTCATAAGCTTTAGGTACTTATCTTGTCAACTGTGTGGAGTTTTTGATTGTGTCTGACATTGCTATAATTGATCACTATGATGATTAATATTAGTACTACTGTAGTTGCAGGGGTATTTTATATGGAGCACTAATTACAAAATGCAAATACACCACTACCCCAATATAATGTGACCCGATATAACATGAATTCGGATATAACGCGATAAAGCAGCACTCTGGGGGGCGGCGGGGCTGCGCACTCCGGTGGCTCAAAGCAAGTTTGATATAACATGGTTTCACCTATAATGCGGTAAGATTTTTTTGGTTCCTGAGGACAGCGTTATATCAGGGTAGAGGTGTATTTATACAAATACAGAATGCTCATAGGTCTCAAATTCAGACAGTTTAAAATATTATTTATCCCCAGTGGATACCTGAGCATTTGCCTTTAGTAGTATAGAGCTCATTTAGCAATGTATCGCTAGTAAATGATCCACACAGATACAAATATTACAGTGGAGCAGTACAACCAGAATAGTTAAAGGCTGAGAATAGCTTACAGGTTTATATACATGAGTGGTAAGTAATTGTCTCATACATAAAAGCTGGAATGGGGCCGCATACCAACTGTCTTCAAAATCTCAGTCCTCAGGAATGTGAAGAATCTCATCTTATTAATATTTATACATCTTTCCAGTCCACAGGGAGCTACTGCTCCAGCAGTCAATAAATCTAAATTCCAAGATTTCTCTCATGTTATCTGTTGATAACTCTGTCAAGTCACAAGACTGATTTTCACAACTCATTGTTTCTCCTATGTTGCTTTGGATTTCCTCTTTCCTGAAGAACTAAAATGAAACTGAAGAGGTTATTAATTTATGAACTGCCTTTATTAAGAATCAGTCTTTTGGTGGGGGGGGATGTATCCACACAAAGAGCTGGTATAGGGGAGCAGTAATAAAACCAGGTTTCAGAGAAATAAGAAAGCTAGTATTATGGAGATACCTTTCAACACATCTCAGTTCTGCAAACTGACCCACCCTTGTGGAGCCTTACCCCCATGAGAGAAGTCCCATTTACTATAGTGAGACTCTGCATGGGAGCAAGTGTCCACATGTGTTGCTGTTTTGTGACCATGACCTTAATCACCCTCTGAAGGAATGAAGGAAGAAGTATGTTTTTTTTCTAGGTGTAACAAACTAGAGACCAATTTAGCAGGCCTGCCACCTCGCTCAGGAAAAACTCTCAGGATCAGGCCCATGATTGCTTCTAAAATGGGTGACATATTTATCAGTATGTCCACTTCCAGATTTGGAAAGGGAATACTGTGAATGCAAATGGAGCATGCATTTTCACATCATGCATGCATTGTAGAGACACACATATTGTAAAAAATTGAGTCCCACTCACATAAAATACTTCATGGTAACCCATTATCTCTAAAAAGGACTAGATCAAAATGCCTCAGACATCAGGTAAATTCCAATATAGTTCTGGATTTGAACTTTGCAAATATCCAATCAGAGCAAGAACTCAGGACCACACTATTTTCTCAGTAAGTGGGGGAGATTTTCTCTCTCTACCTTTCTAACATAAGCCCTAATCCTGCAAAGAATTACACAGATGCTTCATTATATGCACTGTGTATAGTCCCACTGAAATTAAGGTCAATGCATAAAAGTGAAGCACATGTTTAAGTCTCTACAGAATAAGGGCTTACTTCCCTCATCTCAAGAGATGGATATTTTACAACCAGTTTAGCTCTTTGATACTTACAAAGATCAAGCTCTCTGTGGTTGCAGGTCCCTTTAAATCCTGACAATTAGCCTCAAAATAATCAATTTTATCACCCATAGTGGATGTATCTTAACTACATCTACTATGGCTTATACAGATGGATTATACTGGGGGCAAAATGTCAATATTTATGATATACCAGACACCTCAGTTCTAAGTCAAACCAGAAAGCTATCCAGGGTTTAACATATTATCTAGCTGTGATATCTGTCACATACGTTGTCTACTTTTCATGGGGCGGGAGGGGCAGAGGATGATAGCAACATGACATCAGAGCTGAGGACTGTTTGGGGCACTTTGCTGCATTTTCATTCTTTCATTTGTTATCCTTTTAATTTTTTTTCCAACTTGTAACCATAACTATGAATTTCATGGCATTTGGATGCTTGCATTTTTAGAATGTTAAACATTCTATTAATGTCTACCCCCCTCACATATCCTTTAAAATTATTGTATATTTACACCTTTAACCTCACCACCTCACTTTGACAAAGCTTTTTTTCTTTGGAAACTCTATTATCATCACGTCACTTTGCAAGACATCTATTGTTGTTCACTGTTGATACTTATGTCTGGATTGAAAAGTCTTTAGGAAGATTCAAATGGCTGGTACTCAATATATTTCTGTGGCAGTTTTCCTCCCATTTCAGGGAAGAACTGAGTGTCTTTAGTCCCAGCTTTATGACACATAAATTATATTACAAATATAAATATAAAACAGATAAGTAAATTATTGTTGTACCTAAGTGATGCTTATTGCAGTTGGAAAACGTAGCATTTTCTAATTTGTGAGTCAAATTATACATAGTTTGGGTTAGCCTTTAATTAGTTAACTATTTTTCATAAGACTTATTTAGCAATAATCTTGATTGACACAAATTGATCAGAGTTTGGCTTGTGAAGTTGAAGAGGTTTCCCCCTTCCCTCCTATTTAATAAAAGCCTGCTCTCTCTAAGTGCATATTTCCAATTTTCACAGCTCAGCCCATGTTGTGCACTGTATTGCCTGAGGTTCATGACTCCAAGCTGGGACTTCCACTGTGTGTTCTGAAAGCCAAGAGAAACTGCATTCATCATTCAGTCATTACGAGGAAGAGAGCCAGAAGCCTCAATTTGCAGGGCTGTTCAAAAGAAACCTGCCAGCAAGTTACGGCTAACAAGAGAAAGAAAATTATTTCTTTTTAAGCATTACAAAACAAAACAAAAAACAGAAAACTGTGAAAAGATTTAAAAGTCAAGGTTTTTAACTCTTATGGGAGGTAACTAACAAGTTTTTAAAAAGCCATTTCTGAAGTTCAGTAAGTCACCGATCTACAGAGACAAGACTTTGTTCTATATAGTGCTTTAAGAAGCCAGAAATGTTTTCCATCATGTTCATTTATTTTCTATAACTATGAAGAATCAGCATGTCCACTCTCTATAGCTACCCTCACCTGTCTCCCAGAATTCTAGCAGTACAGTTGCAGCATAATCTACATACTCGCACGGCCCTTGAGAAGCCCAAGCTGAAATAATGCCTCAAAGGGAAAAGTTTCATTCTCTGACACTAGTCATAAATAAGCCCTGTGCCTAACCATGTGAATGAAGGTTGTTGAGGAACAAGAATATAAAACTCCAACAAAAATTTCCTCTGCCACTACTGGTGCCTTGCCACGCAATGCCTACAGTATACAAAAGCTCCATGGAAGTCAAATAGCAGCCCTCCAGCAGCCCCCATGGGAGAATTATGAAAGTCTCTTTGATCTAGATGTGCCTTTTCAATCTGAGAAGACTCACTCTGCTAGAAAGTTGAGCCAAGGATCCAACTGTTCCAAAGGCAGTTGCTCTTCCACTTGAATTTAAAAAAATATAAATAAATCCTAGTGCTGTCAAGTAGTATCTTCTTCCAGGCCTTTAACTCATAGAGTACATGTCTGTTGCTGCTGAGTAATGGTGTTTCTTCTATTCATTAGAAATTGAAATTGTAAGCATTGAAAAGAGGTTTAATTACACAGTGTAGAAATAGAACCATAGAAGATGCCTCGTCCCTAACCTTAGCAGAGTTGTGCTGGGGTGGGAACACTCTATACTTGTTCAGGAAGGAAAAGGGTTAATTCTCTACAAAAAGTAAGTAAGGCAGAGGAGTGTTCATGCCCTGAAGAAGCTGCTCAGCGTGCTAATTAGTGATAGTGTCAGATCGCACACATACTTGGGAAAAGACAGCAGCTTGCAATTGGTCAGAGGGAATAAGAAGAGGCCTGCCTCTCTTCTTTCAAGTCTGCCTAGGAGAAATGCAGATTGATAAAGACCTGGCAGTCTCTCCATCTAAAGAGTCTTAGATGGAGGTGGGAAACTGGCAAAAAGAAGCCTTCAGAAACAGAAGTTTGTTTACTTTGGCATTTCCCCCCAAAACAGGACTGAGGATGTGGTCACAGTATTTAGAGGGTTGTCATGGGAGTCCCAAAGAGTACTTTTGTATCACTTGTGCATTAAGGAAATCCCATTAATACAAAGATCAATTTTCAGTTCCTTTGCACCATAAAAATATTTTTGGTTGATGTTTACGCAAATATTTTTCAGGTACCATTGCAAAGGTCATTGCTGAAAGTACCTAATAACTCCTGAATATGGTAGCTGTATTATAGGGTCTGTAAATCACCTCCTGGAATGAGGCAATGACTCTCTCCATTAACTCCCGCTGGAAAATGCACTTCCCAATACTAAGCACAGCCAAACTGGAATTAATGCATTCACTGGCTTTGGTGCCCAGTTCTGTCCCTGAAAAGTAATACTGGTTTTATATTAAAGTCAAGTGCTATGGGCTAAATACATTCTAGCAATAAGAAAGTGCTCTATTCCTTCTGCAGATTATTACTTTTTATGTATCCAGTTTGAAGATGACATACACAGTGATTCATTCATTCCACCCTCTTTTAACCTCCCAAATTCTTTCTGGTTGCAGATGCTAAACAACCCATCTCTAACATATTAATCCTGTTCCCTAGTGGGTTGTGCTTGTGTCTTCTGTGTTTTGGGATCAAATATGTGGTTTGCTTTGAGCACTCATCCTGAATACTGTGCCCTACCAATGTAAAATATTAGTCTCAAAACCTCTCCAATATGCATGAGTATGATACCTCAACATGCCTTACCATTTTATGCCTGTGAGCTTTCTAATGTAATTATACCAACAAAAAAAAGAGCATATACTTTTAAGGGTAACTTTTATTTATTTTTAACACCCATAGCTGAATGGGTGTTGAAATATTGCAATCCTAACAGCTGACTTCCACACCTTGCTAAGTCCTCTCTTCCACACACAGCTGTTACTTTTCCATCCTTTCCCTAGTTATTTTCATTACTTCATCTGCAAATAAAATAAAAAGAAAAAATCAAAGTTAAGCCTGCTATTAGCATCCAAGAGTATGAGCCATCAGCTTGAATGTAGCTGCACCAATGAACACCAGCAGAGAATTTGACTCTGTGTTCTTTTAATCCACCCCCATTATGACTAGGGACATTGCAGAGGAACTCAGAGCAATGCACACCAGAGTACAATCAGCAATACCTGATCTGGACCACAGTTTTGCACACAGTATTCTGTTGCTGTATTGCCAACTGCAGGCATTCAAAAATCATGAGTCAGGCCCCAACATCGTGAGAATGTTTTAAAAATTATGAGTTTAAAAATATTGGGCCTTTTAATTTTCCTGATTTTTGAGCTCTTAGTGTCCATGGTTTTCCAGCTTTTTCTTTGAAATCATAAGGACCAGAACCTTACCTTTTCCCCTCCATTGTTCACACACACACACACACACACACACACACACACACACACACAGATTATCAAGTAATCACCTCATTACAGGAAATTGGGTTTTAAGAAAAACACCAAATATCGTGAGAGTTGGCACCACTCCTGCAAATTGAGGTCATTGTTTAAAAAGAAAAACCACCACCTTCTAGGTTGCATTTGCTAGAAATCCAAAAAGGGGTTAAGCTATAGCAGTCTTGCAACATTTCGGTCTGTGCTAGTTCTGTTCATGTTTGATGGAAAAGTGGGTTTTCAATGTAAAAAACCTGCTCTCTGCCAGAAGTTTTGATTTTCCAGTTTTGGGGGTTCTGATGAAAAAGTTGAAATTTCAGTAAAAGAAAATTATTTGTTTCCATCTAAAATTATCTATGAGGAAAAAAAATGTCCAACTTGCTCTACTTTGTTCTTGATTGCATTGTTTCTGTATGTGTTACACTTTTAGGGCATGTCTACACTGCAGTCAGAGGTGTGATTGTAACTCTGGTTACCCATGCTAGCGTTAATTCTGGGAACGTACTCACATTGCTAGAGGATTTGTGCAGTCCACACTGAAGCCCACACCACTGTGCCGTCACTACCAGTATTAGCCATGCTAACTAGGTTAAAGCAAGGTATGCCTGCCTGAGCTGCGATCACACCTTTAATGTGAGAATCACTCTACAGTCAACACTTAGGGTACGTCTACACTACGGGACTATTCCGAATTTGCATAAACCGGTTTTGTAAAACAGATTTTATAAAATCGATTGCACGCGGCCACACTAAACACATTAAATCGGTGGTGTGCGTCCATGGTCCGAGGCTAGCGTCGATTTCTGGAGCGTTGCACTGTGGGTAGCTATCCCGTAGCTATCCCATAGTTCCCGCAGCCGCCCTTGGCATTTCCGGGTTGAGATCCCAGTGCCTGATGGGGCAAAAATCATTGTCGCGGGTGGTTCTGGGTACAGCCTCACCCCTCCCTCCCTGAGCAGCAGACAACCGTTTCGCGCCTTTTTTTGCTTGGTGAACTGTGCAGACACCATAGCACAGCAAGCATGGACCCTGCTCAGCTCCATACCGCAATCGTGAATGTTTTAAACACCTCGCGCACTCTAGTGCAGTCTATGGTGAACCAGGACCTTCAATCCGAGGCGAGGAGGAGGCAGATACGGCAGCGCGGCGATGACAGTGATGAGGACGTAGACACAGAATTCTCTCAAACGGCGGGCCCCTCAATTTGGAGTTGGAAAATCTACTGTGGGGGCTGCTGTGATGCAAGTAGCCAAAGCAATCACTAAGCTGCTGCTACGAAAGGTTGTGACTCTGGGAAACGTGCAGGCCATAGTGGATGGCTTTGCTGCAATGGGATTCCCTAACTGTGGGGGGGCGATAGATGGAACCCATATCCCTATCTTGGCACCGCAGCGCCAGGGCACCCAGTACGTAAACCGCAAGGGGTACTTTTCAATGGTGCTGCAAGCACTGGTAGATCACAAGGGACGTTTCACAAACATCCACGTGGGATGGCCAGGGAGGGTTCATGACGCTCGCGTCTTCAGAAGCACTACTCTGTTTAAACGGCTGCAGCAAGGGAATTACTTCCCAGACCAGAAAATAACAGTTGGGGATGTTGAAATGCCTGTCGTTATCCTGGGGGACCCAGCCTACCCCTTGATGCCATGGCTCATGAAGCCATACACAGGCAGCCTGGACAGTGGTCAGGATCTGTTCAATTACAGGCTGAGCAAGTGCAGAATGGTGGTGGAATGTGCATTTGGCCGTTTAAAGGCGCGCTGGTGGACATTACTCACTCGCTCAGACCTCAGCCAAACCAATGTCCCCTATGTTATTACTGCTTGCTGTATTCTCCACAATCTCTGTGAGAGTAAGGGGGAGACCTTTATGGCGGGGTGGGAGGCTGAGGCAAATCACCTGGCCGCTGATTACGCGCAGCCAGACACCAGGGAGATTAGAAGAGCACACCAGGAAGCGGTGCGCATCAGAGAAGCTTTGAAAACGAGCTTCATCAATGGCCAGGGTACAGTGTGACTGCTGTGTTTGTTGATGAACACCCAACCCCCTTGATTGACTCAGTCCCTGTAAGCAACTCCCCCACCCCCTTCGAGTACAGCTTACTTATGCAAATAAAGTCACTCTCATTTAAAAAGCATGAATTCTTTATTGATTCCTTATAAAAAGAGGGAGAGAAGTAAGGGTGTGGTTTGGGAGGAGGATAGGAGGGATGGAGAAGGCCATTAAAAAAAAAAATTCACAGTAACGACAGCCTTCTGGTTGGGCTGTCCACGGGGGTGGAGTGGGCGGGTGCACGGAGCCTCCCCCACGCGTTCTTACACGTCTGGGTGAGGAGGATGTGGAACAAGGTGAGGGTTGAGGGTGGTTATACAGGGGCTGCAGCGGCACTCTGTGATCATGCTGCCTTTCCTGAAGCTCCACAAGACGCCGGAGCATGTCAGTTTGATCACGCAGCAGCCCCAGAGTTGCATCCCACCACCGCTGATCTTCCTGCCGCCACCGCTGATTTTCCTGCCGGTCTTCCTGCCGCCACCTCTCATCTCGGTTGTCCCTCCTGTCCTCACGTTCATCCCTCCTGTCCTCACGTTCACTGGCCTCTTTCCTGTAATTTGAAACCACGTCCTTCCACTCATTCAGATGAGCTCTTTCATTGCGTGTAACTTCCATAATATCCGAGAACATCTCATCTCGCGTCTTCTTTTTCCTCCGCCTTATCTGTGCTAGCCTTTGGGATGGAGGAGGGATGGTTGAAAAATTTGCAGCTGCATGAGGGAGATAAATATTTAGAAAGATACATTTTACAGAACAATGATTATACTCTTTCACAGTGAAAAGAAGTATTCACCTAGCACATGTGATTTCCCTACAAGGTCGCATTTTTAATCTTAATAGTGAGTGCCTGCAGCTCTGGAGTTACAGATCTCACAGACACAGGTCCAGGCATCAGAATTCAGCTTGCATGCGGCCATTGTAAGCCACTGTCTTTCTGCTTCTGTAGTGATGTACCCCTCCCCCCCAACGCATGGCTAATACCACGCTAGCTCCCTGCTAATCAACAACCTTTCCCCCCCCCTACCCACTGCGTGTCTGGTACCTTGGGGAAGATCGCCGGTGACCAAACACAGAAAAGATCATCGGCATTTCACTCCTCCCCTCCCCCCTTCGCTACGTGCAGGAAAGTTTTTTTTTTAACCTGATGCAGTCCACGAACCCAGTAGAAAAATGGCCACCCCCCTTACTTAAATTCCTGATTTTTAACCAGGTTATCCTGAACGATATCACTTTGCTGAGGATAACAGAACAAGATAAAGAACGGATGCTTCTTGAATGCCAGCAGTCACCGGGACCATACGCTGCTATGCTTTGCCACGCAATGATACCTGATTACTTGCTATATGCATGGCGTGGTAAAGTGTCCTACCACGGTGGGCGGAACAAGGCTGCCTTGCCCAGAAACCTTCTGCAAAGGCTTCTGGAGTACCTACAGGAGCGCTTCATCGAGATGTCCCTGGAGGATTTCCTCTCAATCCCCGGACATGTTAACAAACTTTTCTAAGTAACTATACTGTCTGCGAATGCATCCCAAGTCCTCAGGGCAAATCAATCATTAAAAAAGGCTTGCTTAAAAAACAATGTTTGCTATTTGCAAAGGTACACTCACCAGAGCTCCCTTCCATGGCGTCATTGTCTGGGATAGTGGCTTGTGAGGGCTGGGAGGACGGTAATTCTGTCAGGGTGATAAAAAGCTCCTGGCTGCTGGGGCTCACGGAGTGCTGTGTGCTCTCTGCTAGGTCTTCCTCCTCTTCTTCATCTTCATCTTCCCCTGCATAATCCTCAGCCATGGCAGAGATTACAACCCCCACCTCGGAATCCACGATCAGGGGTGGGGTACTTGTGGCGCAGCCCCCTAAAATTGCATGCAGCTCAGCATAGAAGCGGCATGTTTTTCGACCTGCCCCGGACCTTCCGTTTGCTTCTTTGGTTTTCTGGTAGCCTTGTCTGAGCTCCTTAACTTTCACTCTGCACTGCACTGAGTCCCGGCTGTGGCCTTTATCCGTCATAGCCTTAGAAATTCTTTCAAATACTTTTTCATTTCGTCTTTTGGAACGCAGTTCTGTTAGCACTGAATCCTTTCCCCAGATAGCGATCAGATCCAGTACCTCCCGTGCAGTCCATGCTGGGGCTCTTTTACGATTCTCAGGAGACTGCATTGTTAACTGTGCTGATGAGCTGTGCATGGTCACCTGTGCTGATGAGATGAGATCTCCACGCTGGGGAAGCAGGAAATGAATTTCAAAAGTTCGCGGGGCTTTTCCTGTCTACCTGGCCAGTGCATCCGAGTTCAGAATGCTGTCCAGAGCGGTCACTGGTGCACTGTGGGATAGCTCCCGAAGGCCAATGCCGTCGATCAGCGTCCACACTAACCCTAATCCGATATTTTAATACCGATACTAGCGTTACTCCTCTCATTAGGGAGGAGTACAGAAACCGGTTTAAAGAGCCATTAAAATCGATATATGGTGCCTCCTAGTGTGGACGGTTGTGGCGTTAAATCGGTTTTACGCTCCTAAAACCGGTTTAAACGCGTAGTGTAGACCAGGCTTCAGAATTGCAGCACTTTGTGGAGTCAGCCCTGGGCGCCCTAGTCACGGACCAGGATCCCATTGTGCTAGGAGTTGTGTACAAACATTGAACAAAAAGAAAGCCCTTGCCCCCAAAAGATTATAATTTAAGTAAAAGACAAGAGACAGATGGCTCCAGACATATGGTCTACTCTAACCTGGATGCAACCCAAGATATATATGTGCATATAGAAATGTTCACCTTTGTAGTTAGCCAGCTTCTCGTGCTTTACTTAAGCAGTAATATCAGCTCAGTGCTTAAGAATGAAGTCACTAGTAAGGAAGGGACTGTGTCATCTCTAAATAAATCATGCAAGGTTAATTACCAGGATATTTTTGTATAAAAAGAAGCTTTGAAGGGAAAGAAAACGCATAGAAAAATATGTGGTGATTAAATACAGGTAAAACATTAAATTATTTTTTAAGCCTTGCTGAAAATAACGCCCATCTTTCTCTCTGCCCAGAAACTGACTCAGTCACTGTTATTGTGCTTGATCAAAACTCAGCGTCTCTTTAGCCCATATTTTTCTCTCATAGGATATCTATGTTGCTAGGATGAGCAGAATTTAATGAGGACTAACAGAATAGCTCTCACATGCAGATATATTGCAGATCTACAAAATGTCACCAGAATTTACTGAGCCTGTCAAGGACTCCTTTGTTATAGCTTTTGTTTTAAATCCAGTACAGTGTCAGTCTCCAGGGCTGAAAGTTAGTGTTTTTAAAAAGAGGTCCAGATTTATTCCCCCTGCTTTGAATAAGTAAGAATGTGTTTTGTTGAAACCTCCCGAGAAGTAAATGGATTTACTCTGGAATCGCCTATTGTTTATGGGTTTGATGAAAGCATTTGGCACTTAATGATTCCCAGACTAATCTGAGGGTTTTTTAAGAAAGAAAAAAACCCAGAAGAAATTGAATAAGCTGAGTGTTAAAATGTTTTCCACAAACCTTACAGCAAACTTAATATAAAGACTTACTTCAGGTATCAGAGATTATTATGATGGTATAATGCTTATTGACCTACTTCTTAAGCATCTAGACTCAGTATAAACCCACATGCTGTTTAAAAAAAAAAGCAAAATAAAAAGTATGGAAAAATAATTAGTCCATCCAGGTGGCCTCTTGAAACCCAAACCTTTTCCTCTCTACTCTGGTTTAATTATCTACCACTCCTCCCATATTTGACTTTCCCACAAAATTTAGTACTCCCCCTCAATCACTTTTGCAATCTACCCACTAACCATCCCTTTAATAGCCATAAATATATTCATTTCAACCTGCAATAAATTAAGCACACTGCAAGTGTATTTACAACTGCAAAGCTAGATTGTTGGACAGATTTGTCATTAAATACTATGGACTAAAACAACTTTAGTGGAACACTTCCTGAGCAATTATTTAATTTTAGTTCTGCAGGCAAAGGGGTTCTAATAAAAGACCTCTAAAAAAGAAACTGGCACCAAAAATGCACAAAGAAGGTTACAATAAGTTGAATCTATTTGAAACATTTATATAGGGACAACTGTAGCAGCAGCACTGGTGAGGGCGGGGGAGGATAAATACTATTTATATTACAATAGAGAGAAACTACCAAACACACTTCCATAAATATTTTAACATCGACACACAGAAGTTTGGATTAAAATACAGGGAGTTAATGGATCTATGCACTACCAGTCATACTTTGCATAGTGTGTGTTTATACTCCATTCCTTTCAGTGTAAATACTACTGGGAAATGTTGCTGGAGTGTATGTAGAGTTCAATAGCAATTAAGAGGTTAATACCAAATAAATCAAAACTAGAAGTCAGTTACAGCACCATGGTTGAAATTGGGATTAGGCCAAAGAAGTGGTAATTATAGAACAGTATATGGAGAAGGAGTGTTTTGGAACCTCCTTCTCCAACATGTTCCGCAGATCCCCTGGAGCAAATGTAGGGGGTTGAATACAGAAAAGCATGGTGTCTGGCCACTCAGATCCCCCTGCTTCTCTGAAGCCATCACCAGGGCATGGCACTGGAAGAGAGTGGGAGGGAGGAAATACCTGCCAAATTAAAATGAATTCCTGATCCATTTAACCCATTGTACTCCCCAAAACCTGGCTCTCCTCTTCAGACTGTGGCTGATTTAGGGCTTAATCAATCTCCAGCTGACCTCATTAGGCCATTGGTGGCCTCTCACTCCATTACATTTTCCATCCTAATGGTCTTTGTGGTAGTCCTGGAATCAGGCTCTATAATTCCTGTCACTCCCAGTCCCTCCCCTATCTCCTTACTGCATGCTTCCAATACCTCTCTGCTCCCATCGCCCACACAGTCTCCTCATTCAAAGTGCTTCCGATTGCAAAGTGCATCTGGGTTTTCTCTTCCTTCTCCCTCTAAATGGCTACTGTTGGTTGTCCTCTGGCTATACATAATCTCCCCCCCCCCGAATTTATTATTTGCCATGTAACACCCAAAGTATGCTATAGACTTTACAAACAAATAATAAGCTAAAGTCTCTGCCCTGAAGGTCCTCTTAGCCAAATAAAGCAGCATTTGGTTGTCCCTCTTGCTTTCATCTCAGCCCCCTACTCTCAGTGATTTTTAACCTCTGGTGATGATCTATCTGACTCTGCTGTCTCTCACTTCCATAGGTGCTGGAACTAAGGGTACTGGGCATGGTGCTGCACCTCCTGGTTCGAAGTGGTTTCCATCATATACAGGGTTTACAGTTTGGTTCAATGGCTCTCAGAGCCCCTGCTCACTTCTGATTTCTAACTTCCTCATTTTATCTGAAACTCTGAGTCAGTTCATGGATTTACTGCTTTGGTCACCCTATTGTCTGCTCTTCACAAAAGTGCCCCTTCAGTCTTTCCAGTCACTACCTTATTATCTGTAATATAACTTCCTCCTTCTGCATTCTCTGACTTTACTAGTCATTTTCCCTTCTTCCCACCAGCGTCCCTGAGTTTTTCATAGAATCATGGAAATGCAGGACTGGGAGGAACCTCAACAGGTCATCTAGTCCAGTGCCAGGCATTGAGGCAAGACTGAGTATTGTCTAGACCATCCCTGACAGGTGTTTGTGGAATCTCTGCCATTGGAGATTTTTAAAAACAAATTAGACAGCCTCCCTAGTAATTTGTTCCACTGCTTAACTACCCTTACAGTTAGGAAGTTTTTCTTAATGTCTAACCTAAATCTCCCTTTCTGAAATTTAAGATCATTATTTCTTGTCCTGTCCTCTGTGATTAAGCAGAACAATTTATCATCCTCCTCTTTATAACAAACTTTAACATACTTGAAGACTGTTATTATATCCCCCCTCAGTCTTCTCTTCTCCAGACTAAACAAACCCAATTTTTTTTCAGTCTTTCCTTGTAGGTCATGTTTTCTAGACTTTTAATCAATTTTGTTGCTCTCCTCCCAGACTTTCTCCAGTTTGTCCACATCTTTCCCAAAGAACTGGACACAGTACTCCAGCTGAGGCATTATCAGTGTTGAGTAGACTGGAAGAACTACTTCTCGTCTCTGGATTACAACACTCCTGCTAATACATCTAGAGAATGGTGTTCGCTTTTTTTTTGGCAACAGTATTACATTGTTGACTCATATTTAGTTTGTGATCCACTATGACCCCCTTTTCTGCAAAACTCCTCCTTAGGCAGTCATTTTCCATTTTGCATTTGTGTTGGTTATTCCTTTCTAAGTGTAGTATTTTGCATTTTTTCTTATTGAATTCCATCCTATTTATTTCAGACCATCTCCAGTTTGTCAAGATCATTTTGAATTTTAATCCTGTCCTCCAGATTTGTCAGATTTCAGTGCTCTTCCTTCCCCTATTGTTTTCACTGATACCAACAGCTCCAACTTCCCTTTCAACATCCTTTGCCCTATTTTCACCCCTCACTCTATACAACCAATCCCAAGCTACTTCCTCTGCTTTTATTTCCATTCCTTTGTTCTTGTCTTTTATAGACATCCAAGGACCACATGGACTTCCTCTACTAAAATGGTCATCTGTGTTTTCTTCTTCCCTCTCTGTAAACCCACAAGACTTGTAGCCTTGTCTCTGTCTTAAACTCTGTCTCCTCCTCTCTTCAGCCCAGGATCTCCTTAATTTCTCTAAAGAGAAGATAGTTCTGGCTTGACTTTCTCACCCAATCCATCTCCCCTATGCCCCTTTCCTGCCTTCAGCATTCTTTTAAACAGTTCATCCTCCTCTCTCCATTGCTTTCCCTAGGGCTCTGTTCTTAATGTCAATCTGGCTGTTGTATGTGCTCATTGAGTTCACATGATACAAGTTCTTTTGAAGTTTTTGTTAAAAGAATGTCTTTATATACAGAAACTGGCTCATATGTAGATATCAGTCCAGAAAACAGTGTATGAAATGCCAGTTACTAACAAGGTCGGTCATCACAAGACCTACTCATTAAAATTTAAAAGATGATCTGTTGAAAAAAAACACATTTGTTAAAATGTATATATTTGAAAAATATGTACTTTGTGGCCTTTTCCACACATGATTCAAAATGTCTGTGTATACGTTTCCTAGACAGTCAAGACACAAATTTTAATTTAAAAAACCCACAGTACTCAAGTAAAGTTTCAGTGTTACATTTGTATGTCTCTCAATTTTGGATGAAATCTTTAACATGAGAAAAACAGAAGCACTTTGTAACTTGACTGAGCATGTAAATCTATCTTTCGGGATAAAGTTATTCCACTTCCAAGAATATGAATTCTGTGCAATTAGGATAATCACCATCTGTTGATATTCTGTCTCTCCCGGGGAGCTTGATTGCAATTCTCTATAATGAAACATTGACAACAGATTGCTCAAAAAAATCCCTGAAACAACTTGTAAATCAAATGCGTATCTTTCAAAGTCATTCTCTCATTTCATCATAGCTTTTCACTTTTACTTTACACATCTAAAATCCAAATGTTGTTCTACATTAGAGCTGTGGGAGCTTTGAATTATTCTCCTGGCAAGCAAATCCCTCATTTTAAAAAGAAATTCCTTGAGTTCCCCACCTCTAAGGAGGAAAAACTAAATATATTAAATTCCAGAAACAGTCAGCCTCTAAAATGTAGAACATTGGTGGCCTGAGCCTGTGAAAGATGTTCAAGACTTCTTGCTTGCTTTTCAGTAAAATTCTGTTAATGAGGATCCTGCAACTTATCTCAGGACATCTCCACTCAATAGCCATATAAAACCAGTATGTAATGGCAATGGCCTAGTTGCTGCCAAATAACCTAAAAAACCCAATTGTTACACTTGTGAATACAAAAAGCAGCTCATTTTCTGCTTTGCTCCAATGACTATTATTCCTATCTCTCTACTGACTAAATAAAAGATGACATGAACAAAAGCGGTTACAAATCCAACCAGAACTGACTCTCTAAATCTAATCAAAACAACCACCTTGTCAAAAATCCCACAGCACAGAAACACTTGCAGAACTGCTACAGGCTTGTGCTCTTTAGTAGAGGAATAGATTCCAGTCTCTCAATTACACCATTGTAAACCTGGAATAGCTTTTCAGTTCAGTTGAGTTACTTCAGATTTATAGCACTGTTGCTGAGATCAGAATCTAGCTGACAGTGTGGAGAGTTTGGAAGGAAATTTATTAATGTTTGAAGCAAAATATTGTTCTATTCGGTTTAATTTGTGTTATTACAATGATGGCTCAAAGGTCAAACAATCATTTGTTTACTTCCACAGCTTTCCTCCACAGAGTACCTTAAAACCAAACCATCTTTTCTCCCTGAAAGATGACCACTTTGTTGGCTAGATATAGCATTCATTTACTAATATAGTTTGTTGAGTAGTTTCCCCACAAAATTTTGCTTACCATTTGTGCTGCTTGACTACAAACATCAAAAAGGACATCAGATTTAATAGCTGGGGAGTTATTTTTTTTCTGATCTAGCAATAGAGTAAGTTGCTCATTTATGGAGAAATAAAATGTAAAACAGAATTCCAGGTAAAGGCCCACTAATTCCAGAAGCAAAGAATAATTTGCCTATGCTTGTGTTACCATCTGCTTATGTGACTGTGCTAAACAGTGCACTCCAATTATTGAGCAATAACATTTAGGACAATATGTGTAAGCCCTTTGGAGATGGTGCTCCTGAAATATCACACTGACCCTCCAAGGGACGTACCCCAGACTTTAGTAGCAATGGTGGTAGAGGCTCAAGCCTCTTTTTCCCAGATTGCCTAGGATATGGGGCAGAGATAGAGCTGGCTAGCAACACTACCAGAACCAGTTAGAAGCCAGAACTCAGAGACAAAGAATTTGTTTTTACTTTTGGCAGAGTTTGGACTTTGGAGTGGAGCCGAAACACAATAAGGAAGCCCCTTCTACCCTCCATATTCCTACTCGAACGAAGACTTTGGGATTTCTAGGACATTGGACAGTGTTATCTCAGGACAGACCAGAAACCCAGGAGGCTGAGGAGAGTCACTGTCAGGTTCTCAAGAGCCAGCCTAACTATACATTTGAATCAAGACCAGAGAGCCACAAAGATGATCTTACCATCCTTGGTGCGGATACTTTGTAAGAACATTTCTTTATTATAATATTATATTTTAAGATGGTCCCCAATTTCAGTGTTGCACCATCCATCAAAGATTGAGCCCAAACTCACTATTTGCCTGCACAGGTGCTGGAAGGAAGCACAGGGTGCTTTGTAATGGCTGTAAAAAATGGGAGGGGTAGATATTATTGTTTTTGTTTTTTATTATCCGAATCCCCTTTTCCACTATCCTTTATCCTGACTTCTGCAACCTAATAAAGCCCTAATTACTGTTTCCTTAGTCTAGGAATTGTAATAACTATTTTATTTATGTGTGCGCTAACACCTTTGAGATTGTGTGTTAAAGATTTTTCCTGAGGGATAAGCCCTCCATCTTCTCTGCACTAGGAGGGGGTTCCTTGGGCGGAGGCATCAAGCGTCCTTATAAATGAACCCAGCACCCATCCCCCTCAGGAGAAAAGGGAGAAGGCTGCAGTCACACCTCAGGACTAGAGTTACGTATGCATCTTAATTCAAAAGAGACTGAGAACAGACTGTAATTACTGACTGACAGGGTCTGCTGAAGCATGAAAGACATATGCCATGTGGCAAGTACTTCAACTGAAAGCATTGGGTTGGGAGATAGTTGCTTTGAAGCAGGTGTCTCACAGCCACTAACATTTTCCTTCAAATGGCTCCATGCTTACTCCTGCAGTGTCATCATCCTTCAGTAGAGCCTCTCTCCTCCTTATCCAACTCACAATAGCTATGTCTTCATTACAAAAAATAGTCACTGTGATAATACAAGTAAACAACACATTGAGATTCAATTAACCCAATAAAAAATCCTAGTGGAGAACAATGGTGTCATAGCAGATATTTCTTTGCGGGGGCGGGGAGGTACAAAAGTCCAGTCCTTGCTTCCTCTGGTCTCCTACAGCAGGGGAGTCTCCCCTCTCTCTGATCCACACAGTGCATGATCCAGTGCTTCCAGGAGTCAAGTTCTCAGGAGTCCCCTGTGCTCCATCATACAGAAATGGACTCCTGATGGGCCAGGTTGCAACACCACTCACTGAAGTTAGCCCAGTCACCCTGCCCTCTGGACATAAGTATGCTTGGTTTAAATCTCAATGGTGTTGTGACCACGCAGCTGGAGCAATGCTCCAGACTACTCCAGCAGTAGCCACACAAATTAGTACAGCCCTACAGCTCCATGGCCCATGAAACTTTGAGCAAAGCATGGGGAAAGAAAATTCACCTACTAAATGGCCAATTGGTGCCACTGGTGGAGACAAGGCACTGTAGTTTTTGCCTGCATGCAACTAGTCAAGGTGTGTGGGGTTTATACGGTAATGCAATGTCAATGACGCCCATGTCCAATGTGCATTATTTAAAAGCAGAATATGTAAATGCATTCTTTTGTTCTTAGCAAGAAACATAGTTGCTTTGTAGAATCACAAGCAAAATGTGAAATATAATATATTAATTAAAAAACTCCCTCACCAGTGTAAAGAGCAAGCACTCCTGGGTAGTGAAACAGTGCTGTTTGTGCCCTTTCTAGTTAAGGAGAATTTTGCCTTTGGCTTCTGTAAAAACAGGAGCAGACCTATAATTTCTGCTGCCAAATATTCTGTTAACATTGGAACACTGGCAATTCAGAAGGAGATAAGACTAGTTGTCCTTCTAGTCCAATATTTTGTTGACCAGGGTCCTGATTCCATGACAAGCAAAAAGGCTACCACTGACTTCAGCTGGGTGTTGGATAGAGTCCCAGATGTTTCAGAACAAAAGGTAAGACACTTCCTAATAGATAATTATGGAATAATCTGCTCATAGGGAAAGTTTTTTATTTCTCTGATGCTTCTATTATTTATTTATACAATATATTCAAATTACTTGTACAAATTAACTACAGCATGAAATGAGATAGTAGATACAAGTATACATTCTTTTGTATAAAACAAAAAAAATTCCTGCAAACAAAGTAGACAAATAATGGTAACAAAGTATCAAAGATCATTTCATTATCTGTGGCAATTCAGTCAAAAGGGTGGAGCAAAGCTATTGGCATTTGAGAGTTAGAATACCTTGAGAGGAGTAAAATAGAAGACAAGTTTTCTGATTAGTCTTAAACCAAGTATAAAATTCAATGCACAGTGTAAGATAGTACACAGAAGTACAATGCAATAAAATACAGTAAAAAAAGCCCTCTTTCTGCACATGAAATAAAAGCTTAAATGTTGAGTTGTGTTTAAATCTAAGTGCCCATTTACACACATCCCGAAAATATTTGACTACACCCAACATTGTCTAGGAACATAGAAGCTGCCAGACTATATCAGACCAAAGGTCCATCTGACAGTGACCAGAACCAGAGCCCTCTGCTTTTGTTATATCTTTGACTATCTGTATTTGGTTGGGGCAGTTGATAAGACCAAAAGCACAGCTTTGTGCTTAACCAATTCAACTGGGTCATCATAACTGTATTAATATTGTCATCATGAACTTATTATATTACCATCACAGCTAAAGGGAAGTGTAAGAGACGACACTGATTTTGGAAGTTAAATTTTCTTTGTAGCGTGTAGTTGAAGTAAGTTTATATTGTGTATGGTTATTGAGAAGTTAAAACTTGAGACCACTGAAAATAATCCTAAAACATGCACTAGCCATATAGCACAAAGTAACATCAAAATAATCCTATAACCACACCAGGCGCCGGTACAGAGATGTGCTATAACAGGCATAGGCAACCTATGGCACGTGTGCCGCCTTCGGCACGTGAGCTGATTTTCAGTGGCACTCACACTGCCCAGGTCCTGGCCACCGGTTCTGGGGGGCTCTGCATTTTAATTTAATTTTAAATGAAGCTTCTTAAACATTTTAAAAACCTTATTTACTTTACATGCAACAATAGTTTAGTAATATATTATAGACTTTTAGAAAGAGACCTTCTAAAAATGTGAAAATGTATTACTCGCGCGCGAAACCTGAAATCAGAGTGAATAAATGAAGATTCGGCACACCACTTCTGAAAGGTTGCCAACCCCTGTACTATAATATACACCATAAAGCCTTCTCTGTCCTGCTTGATTAATAGAGACTTTAAAATACACACAAATAGCTATAGTCCCAAAGCATGTGTCACTACTTGTAAACTTGTAAGCACCTGGCCGTTAAGTGATCGAATACCTCTTTCAAACATTTCAACATATTCATAGACTCATAGACTTTAAGGTCAGAAGGGACCACCATGATCATCTAGTCCGACCTCCTGCACAATACAGGCCACAGAATCTCACCCACCCACTCCTGTAACAAACCCCTAACCTATGTCTGAGTTAGTGAAGTCCTCAAATTGTGGTTTGAAGACCTGAAGCTGCAGAGAATCCTCAGCAAGTGACCCGTGCCCCATGCTGCAGAGGAAGGCGAAAAACCTCCAGGGCCTCTGCCAATCTACCCTGGAGGAAAATTCCTTCCTGACCCCAAATATGGCGATCAGTTAAACCCTGAGCATGTGAGCAAGACTCACCAGCCAGCACCCAGGAAAGAATTCTCTGTAGTAACTCAGATCCCACCTCATCTATCATCCCATCATAGACCACTGGGCATACTTACCATTCATAGACCACTGGGCATTCATAGTTTCTAACCATTATATTGGGCCCACTACATCTATAACCCAGATAGAAAATACATTGGGAAAAGATTGCTTTTATAAAATCTTCCCAGAGTGTTTAAACGTAATGTATTCTGTTTCAAATCACTCTTCTTGCCAGTAAATGCTGAAACTGCTTATCCTTTGCCCAGCATCTTCTCTTTAATGATTCATTGCCATTTTGGAATATGAAAAGAAACAATTCCTTCTTCCTGTATTTTGTAACAATTGCAGGGCTATGCAGAGTTATGCTGCACTTCATGGTCACTCAGAACTTCATGGCAGCAGCCAGGATAGTGAATTCAGGTCCTCCCACTCCATAATCAGTAACCCATTCCACATTTCTTACCTGAGAATCAACCTTAGCTGGTAGGAGTAAGGGTCTATGTCACACAATGAGTAGCTCTGATTGCATTAATTAGAAGGCAGTAGCATATATACTAGCCTCTTTTTTACATTTCAGAATTTGGTTATGAACAATAGGACTGATTCTCCTCTCAGGAGAGCAGGAAAAACTCAAAATCAAGTCATTAATGGCACTTTGGCTTGTGCCTGCCACCTTGGGAGCAAGAGCCAATCCACTCTGAACTAGCCCTGATTTTGTGCTGTGGTCATAAAGAGACCATGGGCTTGTCTGTATAGAGAGTTAGTGTGAGGCAAGCTGGGGTGTGAATCTACAGAACACCAGCCTTCCGTACACTAAGTTATCATGTGGGCCCTGCTACCAGCAGGGGCGGCTCTAGGATTTCCGCCGCCCCAAGCAGGGCGGCACGCTGTGGGGGGGTGCTCTGCCGGTCGCTGGTCCCGCGGCGCCGGTGGGCCTCTCGCAGACGTGCCTGCGGAGGGTCCACTGGTCCCGCGGCTCCGGTGGACCTCCCGCAGGCATGCCTGCGGATGCTCCACCGGAGCTGTGGGACCAGCGGCCCCTCCACAGGCATATCTGTGGGAGGTCCACCGAAGCCACGGGACCAGCAGACCTTCTGCAGGCATGCCTGTGGGAGGTCCGCTGGAGCCGCCTGCTGCCCTCCCGCGGGACGCCGCCCCAAGCGCGCGCTTGGCGCGCTGGGGTCTGGAGCCGGCCCTGGCTACCAGACACTAAAAGTTCTGTAGTGTGCTGTGACCTGTTGCTGTTTCCTTCACCCATTTTTACCTGTGCTCAAATCTAGAGCACAGAGTTTAGCCAAGAGAACTGTGCTGAGCAGAGGCAGGGAGGGGAATCCTTCTCCCAAGCTATGGAGTGGCTGCACAAGTTATGTGTCTTAGTATGACCTCCTGCAGGAAGGGGAGGAGGGTTCTGTGCTGTGGTAAATCTTGAAGTGATATACCTGCTCCACCTCTGCCCCAGTTTCTCCTGCACATTGTAACATAGGGAGCTTGCACAAAGATGGTCTCCATGGAGGCCATGACATCCAGACATCTTGCTCAGCAAAACTGAATCCGTTCTGCTGTCAAAGGGCCCCTCCATGATCATAGACGAATGGGCTGGATTTACTCTGCTGAAACCTAAACCAGCATTAGAGCCTAGACATGAAAGTGGTGTAGTTGGTTAAAAACTTTGATTCAGAAGATTAAACATATAGCCTTTTGACGTGAACATCAAAACTGGAATTTGCGTCTTTACTTTTCCAATAACCTTGCACATTTTAAAGACTACTGAGTGTAGGGTGACCAGATGTCCTGATTTTATAGGGACAGTCCCAATATTTGGGACTCTCTTTTATATGGGCAGCTATTATCCTCCACCCCCGTCCCGATTTTTCATACTTGCTGTCTGGTCACCCTGAGTGCCATTGGGCCACATGCGCACCCAGGACAGTAACTGCTCATCTGCTTCTATTCACTGTAAAAGAGCAATGCTTTTGATCAATCAGCAGTGCTCAGCATTCATTCCAGGGATTTCTTCTTTGAAATGTACCTTCATCTTGATCAATTATCTCAAATTGGCCCATACTGTAAACACTAGAGCAAAAAGCTGCAGTTGCTTTATGCAGAACTTTATCTGATTACCCGATTTCAAAGCAGCTAAACCTGTGAGATTCTACCACATAAAAGAGTCAAACTGGATTTTTGAATGCACTTCCTTGTTATAAAACCTAGCAAAGAACCTAAAATTTAGCATAGTTTTGTCTGTGTCATATAAAAATGCCTGCTACAGTTTGTCACCAAAGTTTATACCCTATTGAGAATACTACTTTATAGAGAGCATTTTGCATTGATACCTGAAATGAGAAAACTACCACTGCTTTGTGGTAAATCCATAAAGCAAAAAGGCTAGAAAATTCTTCAATACGCCATGAGAATAAATGTAAAAAAAGGAAGAAAAAAAAGATACTGGTTAAGCAAATGTATGTATATACAAACATTAAAGAGAAATTTACTAGTGCTAGAAGTAACAAATGTAATATATTCCTGTCCAAAGACATCAATATTTTAATTGTTTTGTTCAAAACCAATGCATGACAAAGAACATTGCAGATATAGTAGGTAAATCAATTGATCTTTTTTCAGACTGCAGTAGCTTTAATGCAAACGAAAGCAATTTTTTACGCATAACATCTGTAACTTTTTAAAAAATTATAAATGCTTTAGGATTGGGAGCGCCAGCTGGTGTTAGACTGAAGGGAATCCTCATGACATCAGCAAGCAGGAATTGTATTTCATTCACCCTTTTCACCATGGTAAAGAAGTCAACATGATCCAGATGGTTGGTCTGGGTGTATAAGAGCGTCTGCTTTGTAATTGTTATCTGAGACACAAGTCCTTTCTTAATAGTGCTGAAATAATTGATTTAATCCAGCAGTAAAAAACTCAGAAATTCAGCAATCTTCTTCCATTATTCTTCAGGGCGAGGAACCTTCTAAATGGCTTAACACGTTGCTGGTTACCATGAAGTTATGTAGTTTACCAAGAGACCAAACAAGTCAGGAGAAAATTGTAATCCAATGATCTGATTTCACTAAGTAATAGTATACTAAGAGTGTTAATTGGAGTGCTAGCAAAGTGCTAAAGGACTCTATTTTTTATTTTTTGAAAAAACTGTCATTTGTAATTGCAAACACATAACAAAGTGGAAAGACTTTGAATTCCTACAGATCTATTTTCAATGGAGTATAAAGGTGTGGGATTGTTTATTTCAGAAAAAAAAAATCAAAGCAAGTTCTCAGTTTGTACTTCACTATATAATACTCCTTAATGTAAATGCATACACTGCTTCTGGGTTGCAAAGTATTCAAATACAGTATATTCTCTGCAAAAATATATTGTTGTTGCTTACATGAATACTTTTTTCTTACAAATCCAGCAGACATGGAGGAAATAAGCATTCCATCTTCGCTGTGATATAATTTTTGACAATGTTTACTTAACACTCAGGAGCTGGGTTTGTCAGGAGAGAAGAGATACGGTCCTCTTATTAAAGGCCTAATCCAACTCCACTGCAATCAGTCTAACTGCAGAAGCATCCACTTCCTTCTGATCTTGGCCACGCTTTTGGAAACACAGTGGGCATGCGTAGAGGCTTAATTTAGTCATCAGCATAGACACACTCATACTAACATGATAGCAGAAAAATTATACCTACTATTTCATAAGGGAAAAGAAGACCACAACTCCATCCAGTTCAAATCTTAAACTGAAAATGTACCAGCATTAAGATCTATGAGGTTGAGGATTTAAAGTCTCACACTGCTTTCCCTTAATTATGCTATTTGTATCCCTTTCCATCATCTCCTGAGCAACAAGATACTATATAATTTTTCTTTCATTGATCACGAAGATGCCATTTCAAAATAGAGAGTCCAGCCAAAAATTAGTCTTCTCAGTGGAGACTCAAAGCATAATATTGTACCTCATATATTAACAGCAACTCAACCAAGGGTGTTGTTACATTACAGAGCTTCCCAGTAGGGGCCACTAGCACTTTTGTGTGATTATGTCTAGGTGCTTAGAAAGTACTTTCAGGAAATGCTTGATGAGAGACAGCAATGAATAAAAGAAGGAATAAAGCCTGAATGTTGCCCTGTACGGGCTCTTTCTCTTTATGCTTACACATAGAACATGCATGTACCAGCACAGCATCAGATACATGTACCAGAACATGCATGTACCAGCAGTAGCAGAGGAGGCATTCAGATACCACAGTACTGAATCAATATCTAGACAGATTAGAGAACATACATTAAAAAAAGCAAGCACCATCATTACACAGGAAACAGACGTGTGTATCAGGGAAAAATACCATAGTATATCCCTGTAAATTCAATACTGTGTAATGGGAGTATACCCACTGGTTATACACTCCACCTTCTCTTCACCCCGTTCTTCCCCCACCCCCACCTGGTAGTATCCAAGAGACTCTCTAACTACCGTGTTGACATACCCAACCATCCATGGCTAGCCCATGTCAGCTGACTCAGGCTCATGGGGCTTGGGCTTCAGGGCTGTAAAATTGTAGTGTAGATGTTTGGGCTTGGGCCTCGTGAGAGGGGAGGGTCTCAGAGCCCAGTCTCCAGCCCAAGCTGGAACATCTACACCACAATTTTACAGCCCTGCAGTCTGAGCCCCATAAGCCCAAGTCATCTGACCCGGGCCAGCCATGGGTCTTTACTTGTAGTGTAGACATAGCCTCGGAGGCCTCAGAATATACTATATAGCTGAATTACACAGAGAGCAGGTAAGGAATGTATGAAGGCAACAGTGGCTTATCTTATCTTTCAACTCCCTGTGCATTGCCAGTACTCTTAGGTACAGTTACAGCAGCCTCTAACTTATTCCAGCTGCAAATGCCTCAAGAAGATGTAACCACAGCAGAGGATTAGCATGGGGATAGGGCCTTTCAGCATCCTCTTTTCATCCAGCCATGTTCCCGTTTGCCTGTTGTGCTGGTAGCAGAGGTATGTGAGAGTTAAGAGTCCCTACATCAGTTTTGTACACTGAAGTGTTCCACCAATCTGTTTAAAATGTCTTCTGGGCCAAATTATACCTGCAGTGTGAGTACGAGAGGGTCTGACCTCACATCAGCATTAAAGGGCTAAAAACATCTGGTCGTAAGTTTCCCTATGATGTATTAGAAAGAGAGTGTGTGAACTTAAAGCCAGATAATGCAAAGTTCCACTACATTGATTATTTTAAGGTAGGTCTCACCTAAACTGTGTAATTTTCACAGTGCACCTATACTGCATAATGTTGGCACCAAGGGGATAGTAATCTTTTGATACCTAGTGCGTAGAACATGTTTGTAATGAGCATTTATTTTATACAATATGTGGTGAGTGCCAAGGCAGCAAGCTGTGAAAATATCCACCCACATCAGATAGGAACTATTTGCATTAAGCAGACGTCGCTGCAAGGCCGAAAATCTGGGCAAGAGGAGAAAAAAAATATCTTAAATGGGAATCCAGGTATGCATTGCCAAACGTATAAGCCTCTGGAACGGCTCCTACTGAAACTTCCCTCAGGTTATCAGGAAGCTAGAAAACCACAAAACAACCAGGCTACCAAATTAGTTTATAAGAAGCAACTATTCCAGGTAGGCATACATATGTATCCTGTCCCTGTGCTGAATGGTTGTGATGACATGCAGATGTTTAACTGAAAAAAATTAGGGGGAAATAAAAAGCCAGAGGTTGGCATCAGCTTCAAGAGGAGACCAAGGAAACTGGGAAGCAGACTCCAAATGCAACCCTCAGGAAAGATATGCTGTATCCAGGAAAGTAACCAGAATATGGATGAAGATGCAGACAAAAATTTTAACAAAATGAGGTTTTTCAACACGGAGGTGCTCTCAACAAAACATCTGAGGAGGTGCTTATGTCCATTCCTAATCAGAGAACACTTAAGCAGAGTTCCATTGACTTCTGCATCACTTAAGACCATGGTGAAGTGCTTTGTTGACTAAGACTCGACTTAGGGTATGTCAACACTGCAATCACAAGGTATGATTTCCGCTTGTGTAGACATACCCTAGCTAACATTAATCTAGATAGCTTGGGTACAAAAGCAGTGAGGCTGAAGCATGCACTTCAGCATGGACTGTATAAGCTTGCCCAGAATCCTGGGTAATTACCCATGCAGCTAGCCAATGCTGAAACTCACACTGCCATGGTTTCATTGATCCAAGACCTGAGTTAGCTAGATTAAAACTTGCTTGGATATATCTAAATGGGCTGCAGACGCAGCTCATGACTGCAGTTTAGACATTATCCTAAATCACATGCCTAAATGATTTGCTGAATCAGAGATTTATGAAGACGGCAAAGTCCCATTCTCCTAAATTTTGACTTAAAAAACGTAGAATACCATAAAAGAATAGCTTGAAACACAGAGAACAAAAGGAAGGAAGCCATTAACAATACACCAAATTCCCTTTTCCATTCTAACCACAAACATACTGCTAAAGAAAGAGACCTCCATTTGGTCAGAAGGCATTTGACAACCAACTAATACATATAATTATTCATGTAAGTACCACAGTTACCATAGGCAACTGGTAATATTTCAGGTAATAATCAATTATTCCGACCATTTTGCTTGAAGCATGTATAATGATATAAAAATATTTAACAGGGAAGCCTTATCAATATCAGAGGAGGAGTTCTCTGCCAATGTGTATCCAATTACTGTACTACATCAACATGATCTGAAAAAGGTACCTTCTGAAAATCCCTCACAATGGTGATAAAAGGGCTTCAAGAGCACAAATCCCATTCATTTCAGAAGTATTGAGCATCTTCAACCCCATTTAGAGTAAATGGGAATTGCAGGCGTTCAACATCTTTGGGGGGGAAAAAATCAGAAATCGGGGCACCCAAAATTTGTGGAAGCTTTCAAAAATGTGGCCTTAATCTTTCTGTGCCTCTGTCCTCCATAAGTAACATGGGGATAATGATAGTTTCTCATCTCACAGTGGTATTTTAAGGATCAATTCATTAATGTGAGTAGGTCAAAGAAAAAAAACAAAGAAAGAAAGAAATTTTTCAAAAGCATTTTAAAGTTATTTAGGATTAGAACTATGAATTACAGATTTTTTCATTCACTGGCAATTCAAAGCAAAATTTTTTAAAAAAATTGTTTGGGATCAAGTGAAATGCTTTGTTTTAACAAAAATCAAAAGACTTCATTTTGATTTGGGTAGTTTTTAAAATGTTTGCTTTAAAAAAAATAAAATCAATAGGAAGTTTTGAAGAAAAAAAAAGTAATTTCAAACCAAAAATAGTCCAAACATTATTTTTGCAATTTTTGAAACAAAATGTTTTGATTTTGTTTTTTTTTAAATTGTGGGTGGCAGAGAAAATGAGTTGACCAAAAATGAAGGGAAACAGACATGATTTTGCAAAAATGTTCCAGTATTGCATATCTGCATTTTTTGGTGGAAAAAAAGTTTCTTCCAAAAAATTTCACCTACCTCTGCTTAGGAGCACAATCTCATTATAATCATTTTGGAAATTTTTCATATGGCTATAGTACACTTTGTCCAACCTTAATTTGTAGGATTGCAGCATTCAACTCTCATTCAAAAGATTAATTATAAAAAAAAAGAATGCTAGATATCTGCTCTCTCACCTCCAAATAGACACAGAATTCCATGATTGTTTTAAACTATTTTCCAGTAATTCCTTTATTAAGTCTGTTTCTTCTGTAGCCTGAACACCCTTTCCCATAATCTGCCTGTCAACAAATGACCATCTTCCTTCCCCTTTTTCTCCCTCCCCCCACTGACTATTATAACAACCTTTTACATTTGACCAGAGTAGTATGGACAGAGGTAATATCCTCCCTGTCATGGAGGTGAGCAAGGAGGGACCTGGCAATGGAGAAGATCATGTTACGTGTTGCAAAATGCATAGGTCTTTATTTCTACATAGAGTTGCCTGATGCAACCATTTCTCTGTTCACTTTCAGTTTGTCAAACTTCCACAGGAAGATAAGGGGTTAGTATTTGTTTTATGTTAATGAAATTTCTACGGGGAAGACATACATGTTTCATTTTACAATAGGGGGAGGGAGAGAGAAAGCAAAAGCACATTGTTTGCCAAACTAAAAAGACACCATTTTGTGAAGTGACAATTTGCACTTCTTTCCCAGACATCCCCACCACCAACTGAATCCTGGATTGTTACTGTTTCATAGGGTCCGCCTGTTATGATCAGAAGAAAGAGAAGAGACAAGATTGGATGACAAACCCGACCTCTCACTGAATCAACCACCAGCATCTCTGCATTGCCACATCAGTCATATCTTTGAATCCAACAATAACCAAATAGCAATCCCCTTAGTTTAACCCTCCATTATAACATCATATTTATCATTATAAAAGATACTGTGACTTCAGTACAAAGTTGAAACTGCATTGCATGACATTTAAAATTCTTCTTGATGACGACACTGACCTATTTTTCCATTTCTACTCAAACCTATTTTTTGTTAGTGAATTTCATTAAATCCCTGGCTATGTAGAACTTCATATTGTCACAATGCTGTATACAACATGCACTCTGAGCACTTCAGATGAGCAAAGACAGAATTCAGATTCTCCTGCTTCAAAAATATATCCCCCTACAACTCAAGTTAAAATAGAATCTCCATTAGCTAGTAGCAATATAGCATCTGTGACAAATTGTTGAACAGTACTGATTGCATGTGGTAGAAGGCAGTGATAGCCAGCTCATAACTCTCTTTTAAAAAATAAAGAACATTAATCCTGATTATCCCCTTATACCAGCATAAATCGAGGGAACACTGCTGAAGTAAATGGAGTTACATGGGTTGACAATGGATATAAATGAAAGGAAATTTAGGCCCAGTGCTCCTGTTTTTTAACTGGATTACACAAATGACTCAACTGCTTCAAAATATCCAGAATTTACATAACATATTAATGAAAGTTAGGGCATAACTACTGTACCTTACTGTGAGGTGGTACATTTTACAGAACTTGCATGTGTTCAAACAACAGGCCTCGAGGTGTGATGCTATCTATGCTTTATTCTTCAGGTTTAAACCTTATCTCCTTGTTAGGTGTTCTGGGTAGAGAAATCCAGCAGGCAATTACCTGTATAATTACAACAGCCACTAGAGAGTATTTAAAATATTATGTGCACATATTACTATATTACACGTGATATGGAAGATACTGGTTTTAACTTTCCTATGTATTAACTAAGGCCCCACTTTAATGGATGTATTATCAATAGGACTACTCTCATGCTTGAAGTTAAGCACATGCTCAAATACCTTACAAAACTGGCATCTAAAAACGGTAGACTCTATTGTCCCCAAAACGTTTCTGTGACAACAAAAAGATGTAGCTAAACCACTTTTCATATAAGCAAGAGGGAGTCTGAAACATACACAGGACCTGTAACAGCATTAAGGAGGGTTTAACTTGGCTGTACTGTATTAGAGATGCTTTAGTTTTGTGAACATTACATGGCACCATTTATAACTTGGAGGATAAATTCTGTAAGTGATTAACAAAATCACTAATATTACTGCATAATGAAAACTGATCAGTTATTCATTTTTACTCTGACCCAAACCAAAACAACAATTCTTATATTCCCATCCTTTGTAAAATACAGATGTGTTAAACTGTGCTGCAACATAGCTTGACTTGTTTTAAAGAATTCAGAGATAAAGCTATCACTCTGCACCTAATTTTAAAATCTTTATGAAAAGGGAGTTGAAATCTTAAACTATTAAATTCCTGACAATGTATAAATGTGTTTAAACAAAGACTGCCTGAGATACTGCATACAAAGAGACAGCTGTGTGAAAGGTGTTTATTCAGCAAAAATCATTTACCTCTGCATTTACTCAGAAAACAAAAAAATTATCACAATTATCCTAAAATAAATCAAAAGTGCTGTCTACCTTGAGACTGTCTTATTTTGTATGAATCATTCTGATTTCAAGTGAGTACTGCATTTAGTTAGTTAAGTGAAAAAAAGAGTTCTCTCTAGCTTCTAATATTATGCAACCAAAAACTTTCCACCTTCAAATATGTAACCATTTTGCCCAGTTATTTTATTTGTATCTAAACATTTGTCAACATTAAAGCACTTTTGAAATTAACTTTCTTGGCCTGTAATATTTAATGTTCCTGTCTTGTTAAAAGTTATTTTATTATAGCTAATCAGCAGATATGGAATCTGTAGATAATTCTAAAGGTTGGAGTTGTAAAGGATTAATCTGGGAAACACACTCATTTTGCTCGTGCTATTTTAACTTTCAATGGTGGTTTCCTTCTAGATATTTTCAAACACTCCTTTTTCAGTGGATTTAAGGCTAATGAAAAAGTGCTGAACTGAAATGGAGGCAAAAGTCCTTTTGCCATAGAACAGGTGCATCTTGGGAGAACCATGGAAGCTAAGACCCAGATACTGAATACTTATTAAACTACTTAAATAATTCCTCCCATGAGTAGCCCCACTGATTTCAATGGAACTTCCCACAATAGTAAAGTCAAATTCATGTGTAAACATTTGTTATAGCAAGGCCTTATTCACCCATACTCACCATTGTGCCTCATATCTGCCCTAGAGAAACTATATGTAAGGTTGGTAATTTAGTTTCCATTCTCATTCAGTCCTTCAGCTTTGCTGAGACCACTATCAATGCCAATTATTAAGATGATTTTGTATTGTTCACACACGTGTAGTGGGAACCACACTGTGGTCACCAAGGGTGCAATCCACATAGGTACTTAGGCACTTTAGTCCCATTTTTAGGAATCATTATGATCCACAAAACTCCAGCCCAGCTGCCACCTAACCCTGTAGGCATCTAAATTTACTCAGTGCCTACGTTTTTGCCTCTGGGCATGCATGCTGCTGCCTCACACTAGGTGCCTAGGCATCCATCTCCTGCCTGGACATACATTCTACTGCCTCATGCTAGGCATCTGTACATTTGTCTCCTGCCCAAGCCTCAGAGTGAGTCACAAACCAGGAAAGATAGGTGTTCAGCCTATCGCATGCAAGGTCCTGATCTGGTAAGTGTGCTCAGAGGCAACCTACCAGATCAGGCACGTTCACACAACACAGCCTCTCTTATAACTTTCAGTCTAGTGGATAGGGCACTCACCCAGGATGTGGGAGAACCCTGGATCAAGTCCTCCCCGCAAACCGCTGTTGAGAGTTTTAACCACTAGGCTATAGGTACTCACCTGACATGAGGACAATCCCTGTTTAAATCCCTTCTCTTCTCTAGGAGAAGGGGAAACTTCCCACATCCTGGGTTAGTCCCCTATCCACTGTTCTAATGGTTATAAGAGAAGTCCTCTTCCTGCCCCCAGCTATTTTGTTTCAGGCCCTGCATGCAACTGCCTCCTTCCTATCTTACCCCAGTTCATGGATCTCTAGCAGAGCTAGTCATCTCCCTGCAGCCCAGATTTAGGCACCTCCCATTAGCTAGTTTAGGCAGTTCCCACCTAGCATGTGGCTCAGCAGATTGCAGTCCTAAGGCACCTATCTCTCCCCTTTCAGAGCTCGGCACCTAACTCAGGCTTTTTGGATCACAGTGTTGTTCCTGGGATTTTCTAGAAGCCTAAAAGCCAGGCATCAAACACGCTCAGTGATTAGGGCACCCAGATGGGAGACCCAGGGTACAGTCCCTGGGCTCCAACCAGCCTTTCATTATTTATCCACCGTGGAACAGCTTCAACAGAAGAGACAGAGGGAGCCTCATATCAAAATATCTCATTGCCCAGGTGTTAGAACACTCTCCTGAGAGGTGGGAGAGAGGCTGTTTAAATCATTCCCCTCCCCACCCAGTAGAGGGCGGAATTTAACCTGGGTCTCCTACATCCCAGAAAGTTCTCTGGCCCATGAGCTAAAAGTGATAAAGTAGGCACCACCCACAGGCCAGGTTTTGAACGGGACCAATCCGGTAGGCATGCTCAAAGACCACATGCAACATAGACAGTGGAATATATATGTTCCCCCAGTTTGTGAACTGTTCTGTTGCTTAGGCAGGAGACAGGCGTCCAGATACCTAGAGTGGGGCAGCGGAGTGCATGCCCACGGTTTAAACCATAGGTGCTTAGGGAACTCTGATGATTGAAAGTTAAGAGCTGAGTGAGATTTGGCACCCACAGAATGGGCAGCAGCCCAGTGGGAGTTTTGTGGATGCTACTCATGGGGATTTAGGTGCTTAACTCTAGACTGTTGGTTCTTAAATTGCTTGGTGGATTACACTCTTAGTCACTGTCAGTTTGGACTGGTTTAGAATGAGTGACACAAGAGGAACAGCTCTGTATCCCATTACCAAATCCCAGAGTCATTCAATTCTGTAGTTTATCACATTCACTGATGCATGTTTCATAAACTCAGTGACACTAAGGAGGATGCAAATAGCTCAATACACTAATCTTCTATGTCTTGGCATATTACCTCTCTGATGGCAGCTGTAGGCTTTACCACAGATATGCTTCCAGTACATTTCCAGAACTGAGCCCTGGAATATTCTTCTTAAACTTCATACCAGGCATTTTCTGCTAAAGACTAGATCAAACCAAAATCCTGACTATAAACATCTGTTGAACCTTGGGCAAGTTCAGATCTAGAGTTCAGATCTGAACGTCGTTGTTCATTAGTCCACGTAATGGGAATACTTGTGATGATTTAATGTCAGACATACATATTGCCAGAATGTGAAATAATGCCAAACTTTCCTTTCAGAGGGTACATTATATATACACACACATAATAAATCCTTAATTTTCATTTGTATACTTTGGATCCATTTAAAATCAAATGAATAATTCTTATTTTTCTTTGTGTTTGTGAAGAATGTGGATCAGCTGCTTACTTTTGTGGTTGATGAAAAGGTGCTATGTCTTCAGAAAAAGAGAAACCAAAGACTCCAATTTTGCAAGTAGATCTGTGCAAGTAAAACTTGTGCTTTCACAGAGCCCCAGTGATGTTTGCCCACATGATTCAGATTGTCTGATCAGATCAGGGCCTGAGGGAAAAAACTAACAGGTGTTAAAAATGTTTATCAGCTGGTTAAGAGGGAGATATAACAAAAAAGTAGCTAATTGCAACATGGCCACTTTAGGACTATAGCTGCCTATGTCTACCCAATTTAAAGGGCCAGTCCTCAGAAAGGAATACTAGGAAAAAGTTCCTACAAAAGGGCAATCATATACTGGAGATAGGGACCAACCAGTCACAAAGGAAAATATGTTGGGAAAAGGTTACTTCCATATATCACCACCACTATAATCATATGAGCTATTTTCTGATTTCCCCAGGCAAAATTATTTGAGGGCACATGCATGCTGCTTCAGTCAAGAGGAATTAGAGCTGGTTACAAACATTGCAGAAAATGAGATTTTGCCACAAAGAACAACCAACAACAAAACAGAAATTAAAATGATGAAAATTTGTTGTATTTTTTTTTCTGTTTCTGACCACCTATTGTAAGAAGGAGAAACAAGTATATATAAATTGCATGATAAAACTTGCTTCTTGGCTTCAACTGGATACACAGATATTCTTGCCTATAAGAAATGGTTTATAAAAACTGACATCTCTCTGCTATGATTTTGTTTTTCACAGCACAAGGAATTAAAACAAATCCTACATTGTTTTTGTACTTTGTTATTCCTTTGCTTATATCTTTGCAAAGCCATAAAAACAAATAACCAGCAGTCTTTAATTAGACTGCGAATTGTATATGTTGTTTAGAAATTATTTTATTACAATGGAGGAATAAATATTTCAAACACATCCATTGTTTTTCGTGTTGACAATTTCTTTGAAAAATAAATACTCCAAATGTCTTCCTTCCTCATTTTCAACTGAATTATATAGTCCCACTCCCACAGAACATCGTGATTCTGATTACACTTACAATGGTGTAAATCAAGAGTAATTCCATTGTAGTCAATGGAATCACACCAATGTACAGCCCTTATTATGCACTGTCATCCATACAATCAGACTGCTATGGCCATACCTCATACCATAGATTCCACAACTTTTGGGAGATCAGAATCAGACCCATTGTATCATGTAGTATGAAAATTAACTATAGCTTGTCATGCAAATAGACAGGCGTCAACATTAAAATTCACATGTGGAGTTACTAGTTATTTGTTTCACAGGTGCCCAGAAAAATGTGTTCATTATCTCCTTTTTTGAGAAGGTAACAGATTATTTAGACAAAGGAAATGCAGTAGACCTAATTTACCTCAATTTCAGTAAGGCATTTGACACAGTTCCACATGGGGAATTATTAGTTAAATTGGAAAAGATGGGGATCAAAATGAAAATTGAAAGGTGGATAAGGAACTGGTTAAAGGGGAGACTACAACGGGTCGTACTGAAGGGTGAACTGTCAGGCTGGAAGGAGGTTACTAGTGGAGTTACTCAGGGATCAGTTTTGGGACCAATCTTATTTAACCTTTTTATTACTGACCTTAGCACAAAAAGCGGGAATGTGCTAATAAAGTTTGCGAATGACACAAAGCTGGGAGGTATTGCTAACACAGAGAAGGACTGGGATATCATACAGGAAGATCTGGATGACCTTGTAAACTGGAGTAATAGTAATAGGATGAAATTCAATAGTGAAAAGTGCAAGGTCATGCATTTAGGGATTAATAATAAGAATTTTAGTTATAAATTGGGGACACATCAGTTGGAAGTAACAGAGGAGGAGAAGGACCTCGGAGTATTGGTTGATCGCAGGATGACTATGAGCTGCCAATGTGATATGGCCGTTAAAAAAGCTAATGCAGTTTTAGGATGCATCAGGCGAGGTATTTCCAGCAAAGATAAGGAGGTGTTAGTACCATTATATAAGGCACTGGTGAGACCTCATCTGGAATACTGTGTGCAGTTCTGGTCTCCCATGTTTAAGAAGGATGAATTCAAACTGGAACAGGTTCAGAGACGGGCTACTAGGATGATCCAAAGAATGGAAAACCTGTCTTATGAAAGGAGACTCAAAGAGCTTGGCTTGTTTAGCCTACCCAAAAGAAGGTTGAGGGGGGTTATGTTTGCTCTTTATAAATATATCAGAGGGATTAATATTAGGGACGGAGAGGAATTATTTAAGCTTAGTACCAATGTGGACACAAGAACAAATGGGTATAAACTGGACACTAGGAAGTTTAGACTTGAAATTAGACAAAGGTTTCTAACCATTAGAGGAGTGAAGTTCTGGAACAGCCTTCCAAGGGGAGTAGTGGGGGCAAAAGACATATCTGGCTTTAAGACTAAGCTTGACAAGTTTATGGAAGGGATGGTATGATGGGATAGCCTAATTCTGGCAATTAATTTTGGCATTTGATCTTTGATTATCAGCAGGTAAGTATGCTCTGTGGTCTGTGATGGGATGTTAGATGGGATGGGATCGGAGTTACTGCAGAGAATTTTTTCCTGGGTGCTGGTGGGTGAGTCTTGCCCACATGCTCAGGGTTTAACTGATTGCCATATTTGGGGTCAGGAAGGAATTTTCCTCTGGGGCAGATTGGCAGAGGCCCTGGAGGTTTTTTGCCTTCCTCTGCAGCATAGGGCATGGGTCATTTGCTAGAGGACTCTCTGCAGCTTGAGGTCTTCAAACAGGGCCGGCTCCAGACCCCAGCGTGCCAAGCGCGTGCTTGGGGCGGCGTCACGCGGGAGGGCAGCAGGCGGCTCCGGCGGACCTCCCGCAGGCATGCCTGCGGAGGGGCCACTGGTCCCGCGGCTCCGGTGGAGCATCCGCAGGCATGCCTGCGGGAGGTCCACCGGAGCCGCGGGACCAGTGGACCCTCTGCAGGCACGTCTGCAAGAGGTCCACTGGTGCCGCGGGACCGGCAACCGGCAGAGCGCCCCCTGTGGCGTGCCGCCCTGCTTAGGGTGGCGGAAATCCTAGAGCTGCCCCTGTCTTCAAACCACAATTTGAGGACTTCAATAACTCAGACATAGGTTAGGGGTTTGTTATAGAAGTGGATGGGTAAGATTATGTGGCCTGCTTTGTGCAGGAGGTCAGACTAGATGATCATAATGGTCCCTTCTGACCTTTAAGTCTATGAGTCTATTATCAGGAGTATAATTTTCATTATTTTTGTAAATTTCAATTTCCTGTTTGGTAGATAACTATATAGTTAAAGACTGTATCATTTTGGAGCTTCAAGCCTGAATTACTCAAATTTTCTTTTTCACTGAAGGCTATAAACTCATACCTTTTGGCAAAGTGAGACATACTGTCAGTCTTATATGGTACATTTCTGCTCCATCAGGATGAAATTAACAAAACAAAACATTTGGGCTGAACTTCAGAAAAAAAAATCTTTAAAAGTGAGATCTGTTAGACTGTGGAATCATCTCTCTAGGGAAGTAGTGAAAGCCCCATCACAAGTAATCATTGAAAATGAGGACTAACCAAAACAAACAACAAAAACAACCCTGCAAAAATATACTGTGTGCAACAACTGTACATTCTTACTTTAAATGCTAGGATTTTAGGAATATGGAACTATTTGATTCAGTCATCTACCTTTCAATGTCTTTTAGTCTTTCCTTACTCTAGAAATGCATTTCCATGCTCAATGCAAATAACTGTGGCAGAAGTTTCTTTTGATTGTGAGAATCCTGAACTTTTCTGGAATGATACCCAATAAACATAAATCTGGATATGCAAAGATTTGTGCATGAAACATTATAAGCCTTTCTGAAAGTTTTCCCTCCAAAAAAATCAAGTGGACTGAACTCCTACAACACAGTTCTTCAATGGAGCCAGGATTTTACCTATGGCCTCTACTTTTTGCACCTCCTCCACCTTGTGACCGTGTGCCAGGCAAATTCACAAGCTTTAAAGCAATCTAAGGACTGCTTTAATTTAGGCCTTGTCCATGCTGTGGATTTGCCCCAGTTACAGCCATTGGCCAAAAGTGTAGTCACTCTGATGCACCTCCTCCCTCTTAGTGTAAAACAGGAAAAGGTACAAATATAATCTGAGACAAGTACTGGCCCAATAGCCCAAATTTAGTGGAGTTTGATGCAGTGTTTGTGAGGGAAAATTTTCCTTTCTTTTGTTTAGACTTTGTTAAGTTTTCCTTCTTGTCATCGCTAAGGGGTATTTCACTGTTTCTTAGCTTGTCCTCATTAATGCTGAATAGCCTGCAGAGAAAATATGGGTCTGGATTATGAAAATTAAACTTCACAGTGTGAAGTAATCACCGTGGGGATATCAAGGAATTCACCTCTTATCCCATGTAGTGTATTGTACCAATAACTAGGTGCATTACTGTGTGTATGCTGGAAAATGAAAAGGTGGAAATGAGGGTGTATCACTTATTGACTACTACTTGGAATAGGATAAACCAATGATCTAAGATAGTTGGTACATTGAATGGTCCTGTACTGTCAAGTCAATTAACATTCTTGACTCTTCAGGTTGCATTTGTCTTGCTGCTTAAAATGAACAAACAAATAAAAATGTTATTTGTTACACCTGGAATTTGTTGTAGAACTTTTTCAATCTTTGACAGTCAGAAGAAATGCATTGTTTTTTGTTATTAAATGTTTCAGTATTCACGTTCACATTTCTTCTTTTGAATGTTAAACTGATTGTGATGGGGCATACTTGGCCCTTTGAGGACCCCATCTGGAGGTCCTGCGGTCCTAGTACACCCTGCCCCAGGCAGGAGCAGTGGAGGTTGGTCCTCCAGACCTGCCTAGAGGGGTGTGGAAGCAGCCAATCAGAGCCTAGCAGGCTCAGGTAAAAGGAGATACAGGGGCCAAGCAGGTCAGTTCCTTGCTGGCCAAAAGTGGTTGACTAGTTGTATTTACTGGACTGGGGGAAGGATGGACCTGAGAACTGCAACTTCAAGGTAATGAATGAAGATAAAGGGTTCAAGTGGGAAAGCAGCAGCAAAAACTACTAATTAAAGGAAGTTGTATGTGGCTGCCATTTATGGGGTCCCTGGGCTGGAACAGGGAGTGCTAGGTAGGCCTGGGTTCTGCCACTGTTCACTGGTGAAGGGACTTGAACTTTGAGCACAGAACAATGCTCCTTTACAGGAGTGAGCAAAAGGCTGATTTAAAAGACCCCAAGATGGAACTGAAGACCCTGGTGTAAAAGGCCCAAAGATGGAGCTGAAGACCCTGGTGGGGACAATTTGGTGAACCCATTGCTACCCTGGGAGGGGCTCATATTGACAGTGTGACTTGTGTTAAGGGCTGAGCCATTGAAGACTCACCTAGTGAGATCAGCAGGAGCATGCACAGGAATAAAAATTTGTCTGGTTTTGGAGACACTAGCTTGCCCACCATGTGGCTTGAGGTGCTGGCTCACACTCTCCCTGCCCTGGCCCCTAGAGAAGTTCTGTGCTCCCAGTGATTGGGGGCAGGCTGTGCCCTGTCTTGCCCCTCTTGTGCACACCCCTGGAGATCAGCAACCAACAGGGGGTGCCAGGAGTGGGACAAGTGGCATACCATACCTAGCTAAGGCAGCAAAGAATCCTGTGGCACCTTTTAGACTAACAGATAGTCTATAAGGTGCCACAGGATTCTTTGCTGCTTCTACAGAACCAGACTAACATGGCTACCCCTCTGATACTTCATACCTAGCTAGTAGGAGGTACTCATCACACTCACCCCGTATGTCTAAATCGCCAGCATGATATTGTAGGCAAGCCTGGAAGCAGGAAAACCTGGGTTTTACTCCTAGGCTTCTGTACACATCTTGTGAGCTAGCACATATCTTAAACCTTGTGCATTATTCTCCCTACCTATAAAATGGCAATAATAATCCTTATTTCACTGGGTGCTCTGAGACTTCATCTGTTAGTATTTGTAAAGTGATCTGAGCTCTTCAGATGTAAGGCTCTAGTTAAGTGCAGAGTATGGTCATTATTATAGGTTATTTTTTACAAAAATACAACTTGGACCTTCAATATGACAAGAATTGGCTTTCATCATGCATGCTTTGGAGATTTCTCTGCTCAATAATTAAGGCTTAGTTTACATTTCAGTGTTTGTATTTTGTGCTCCATTTTGTCTGTGTACTACAGGAAAGTTGGTGGTCTGAATTTTCAATGATTTATGGTATCAAACACAGTTTTTTCTACTCTTCAAGAGGGTAGTTAGGTATTTTCAGAAGCCTCTAATTATGCTAAACATTTTTTTGTGGCCCTCAAAGGATACTACATGATAGTGACACTTGTGGATGACCTGTAAAAGCCACACCCATGTGCTGAGCTTGTCCATCCTTTGACATCTACATGTAGTTTTCAACACCTGGAACCTTTTATCTGAACCCCCAACATTTTGATGGTTAGGATATGGACTTGACACAAACCCATACAAAATTAAAAACAAACAGCCTGCCCAACAAAGAATAAATCATTATTGCAGTATTCTGGCAACCCAGGATCATCCTTCAAGGGATGGAAGTGAGAACTTTGTGATTTTTTTTATTATGGTTAATTTTAAAACAATTCTCTTCTAACTGAGCTTCACCATGGCACGAGTGAACCTCCTGATGCTTAGAAAGGTGTATGAGTCTCAAAATAGCAAATGGTTGCTGCTTGCATCTTGCTCACATTTCTCAAGAGCAGGCAGACTCACTTGTGCTTGCAATGGCCTCTTGAGCGATCCCTACACTATGAACCAGGAGTGTGATTTTCAGGCATGTGTATGCATACTTGCACTACTCTCATTGAGTTAGAATGAGCAGAAATAGCCCAGTAACAGCATCAGTAGAGGCACAACTGAGCTGTGCCAAGTACAAACCCATGTGAAATGCTGAGAGTTAGTGTAAGTATGTGTATGCAAGTAGGGGAATCACACCCCTAGCTCATAGGATTGACATAGCCGTAATGACAAATACATGGCTCGTGCACTGACTTTTTTTTTTCTCTTCACTTTCAGAAATGCCACTTCTGATGTGGCTACATTGTGAACTTGTTCTGTAAAATCCGCATTGACTTTCAGTGAAGAATCACTGTTAGAAAAATAAGCACTGTACACTTAGTTTTGCAAGCTGCCAGCTTATCACAATTTGGCTTAAGCAACCTCTCCCTAGGAAGCTCAAAATTGGGTATGTTTTATCCATTCAAATTTCCCTATTCCCCCTCTACTATGTCTCAGGTTCTTTATCTGGTTTTGAGAGATTTAGTGTCATCTCAGTTAGTGTAAATTGGCATCCCTCCATTGCTCTGGCTCTTAGTACAATATGTAAAGGAAGAAAATGGGCTCTAGTCTGGCTATGAACATTGCAGTGATTGAAAATTGGCTTAACTTGAAGCCATCTAATTCTGCTGTTGCAATTGAGCAGTTAGAATTCAAAACACTATCTTTAGAAATAAGGCATTTGATTCTCCTTCCACTGACAGTTTTACAGCAGTGTCGCTCCCTTGACTCAAAGCAGTGTAAGAAATTGGCTCTTAGAAACCTGGCTGTTCAGTGCCTTGAATCTTGTACAGTCACAATGTGGTTGTAAATGGTATATTCATATTTTACTTTATGCTGTTGTAAATTACTACACAGGATAGAAGGCAATGGAGAATTAGAACCTAGGGGCTCTGTCACTAGTTGCTCTCAGCACAGCTGAGTTGAGAGAGTAAAGCTGGCTTTATACAATGTCTCCCTATCCAGTTCTGAGGCTATCTGGAAACCAGTTCAGTGCTGGGATTTCCCTAAGTTGTCTGATTACAACAGCTTCCAGTGGGGTGTTCTGCCAGCTGAGGATCACTGAAATGCAACAACACCCCTGTTCCCTCTTGGCCCATGACTTAGGGGACTTCTAGAGGGCCAGTCCTATACCACTTGAGTATTCATGGAATATTTCAGTAGTGTAGGGGAAGAGAGAGAAACTGATTTTACAGCCACTTTGCACTGCCAGTTCGGAACAATAAAGCTGCACTACGGCTAAGCATCTGGTCTGCTAAGATGCCTAACACAGCTCCCATAATATTTAGATATGCCTGGAGCAGAATCCCAGATGCATTCAAGACAATTAAATCAGAACTTTAAAAAACTGGGCTCCCCTTTTATGCTGCTGCTGCATCATCTCACACTGCTTTGCAGTTAGTAGCATGCAACAACCTCAGCCTTACTTGTATTCAGATATAGGTTCTACATATAATTCTATCAATAGTGGGCAGATTTAATCAGAAATCTTACATGAAAAGAGCAGCAATTTCAAAAGCTCTTACATGGAAGCCTTGGAGGCTGTTTGTCAGACTTCAGTGGCTATGTTTGGAGCATGGGTTATAGAGATTTTACTGTCCCATTAATGTCAAGGAGTCATGAGGTTAAATGTCTGTGCACCATTCTAACAATGTACTCACAAAGGTCTGGCAAAGAGCCTGTTGCAAGTTCTAAATGCTATGGGGGTGAGCCTCAGCTAGTGTGTAGCTCCACTGAAGCCGAGGGAGTTCAGCTGAGGATCTGGCTCAACCTTTGTAAATAAAGACTCTGCAAAGCAAAACAATAGCTTTTTGTTTTAAAAGTTGAGGGAGAATGTATGGTCACGTGCATAACAGACTTGCATAAAATAGCAAAAATACATGGCAAATAAGTTAAGTTTTGAAAGCATCTGAGAACACTCTCAGCAAAATCTACAACACATATTGGTTTAATATAAGAGCCATGCTGGCACTCATAACAGAAGTGTTTCTACCCAAATTATTAAGATAGTCCATTTAGTTATAGGTTGCAAAAAGGTGCTTTTTGTAGACCCACAATTAAGCTACTGTACACCAGAAGGGGCTAACTTAAAATGTAGCCCAGAATTTTAAAATCTTTTGATCCTGCAATCTGTTTATGAACACCTGCAGTTCTATCACATACACTTTCATTGGAAACAATCTGTTAACACTGTAAAATTGTTATAGTGTAGTCCCATACCATGTCACACTGTGGCAGTGCCTTTGATCTCAGCCCCTGGGAAATATTTTTTTTATGTGGGCAGCAGCAGCTGTAAATACAATGTTAATACTATTGGGGTATCAAATCTCCCTTTTATTTTGCTGGCTGAAGTGTGAGGGTTTATGCAGTACTACATTTCCCCTATAACATGCTTTCAAGTTTCTGAAGTTTCAAGATAACCTAGTAAATGGACTATCTTAGATACTTTTACAATGGAATTACATGAGAGGAAAAAAGACCTCTCTGTTCTCTTTAAATCTGGAAACACAATCTGGTGATAAAGATGTGACGATTATGATTTACATTTTGATCCTTGGCTCAGTTGACTCACAGTCAAGCTTTTCCTCTACAACTTTGACTAGAAACAACCTTTTGGCTAAATCTTCAGCTAAGTTTGGGATTATGCTTGAAAGTAGTCTGACTGGATTCCCATTGCCTGTGATACTAATGAAGAAAAGGTTGGTTAAAAAAAAAAAATAGAATTATCCCTGCCAGCACTTCTGTTTGTCTTCTAGCAGCACTGAAAACCTAGTCACATTTACTTTACCCCATACAAATTAATATAAAACTCTGCCTGGATCATTGCCCACAACTGCACTGTGCACACCATTAGCACCCATGCCTCCAGATCAATAGGATATAGATTAGCTAACAAACATTATAAAGGATAACCTACACTAGGTACCATGCCTGATAAATATAAACACCTATTCAGAGCTCTAGGGTAATGCTACCCTAATTTCTATTAGTCTGCTCTAGTGTAATTATTTTGCAATACCTTCTTGGCTATTCAACATATAAAGTTTTATGCAGGCTAGCTTCTAAAGATTAGGCCTTTATTTTATCTTATCTCTACTGGATGTGCATGGTTAGTACATACATAAATAAAAAATGCTCCCACTTTCTCCTTTTTGCATGCAGAATATGACAAACATGCACCAAAGAACCTTGGTTTCATGATTTGTTTTATCCATGCTGGTCTTGGACATCAAGTGGCGCACGCCCTCTCTCTCAGGTTTTCTTTTTCCATATAAGTACTGCAATAGCAAGATATAGTGTGACTGGACAAGGTCCCACCTCTGTCTACACAGACTAGTCAGAGACCTTCAGTTGTCAACCACCACCATGTAACTTATTTACATAGCTCTCCCCCCACCCACCTTAGTGATTCATACACCACATCACTTGCAGTTTCAGTTCTTCTCAAACCTCTGCTAAGGAGAAAAGGAAAAGCTCTCTCCACCCAGAGATCTTCTGGGATCTGGCTTCTAGCCTGCTTTTCTCCCCAAGCACTTACTTCCTATGCTGCTTTCTACCCTCTGTTAATAGGCTAATTAGTGCTTTAGCATTTCCCAGCTCATTCTAATCCCTACTAATTAGGCAGTCAGGTGTGTCTAGGGGGTGTTTAAGTGACCAGAGTGCTGCCTCTGCTATTGGTTCTCAGTACTCTATCACACAAGGGCATATGAGGTTTGTAGATGCATTTGGAGTTCTGTGCTTTGGAGCAAGCTGCATCCAGTTCTTCTTGATAACCAACATGTAAGTGGAGGGACTAAAATGGAGAAGGCAGACAGTTTGGAGTTTTGGAGCTAAGGAGGGAATTCTAAACCAACCTCTAAAATTGATCAAAAGCCTCACAAGGATAAGAATTTCACAAGGATGTTTCAAAATGAAAAATCTGCAAAAAACAGGAAAGGAAGGAGAATGAAAGATAGGCCTGTGACTAAAGATACAGAATCTAAGTGAAAGAGGGCCTGAAAAAATCCTTCATTCTGACTAATGAGAATTTTGCCAGTGACTTAAGTGGGAAAAGGATCAGTACCAACACTTGGAAAACTCTTCAAGACAGTAAAAATGTTGTTGGGAGTGGTGTGTAAAAAGAACAACAGTGATTCTCCAAGAGGAATTAGAGAAAACAAATACCTGTGTGGCTTGTAAAGTGAGAGGATATCTTTGCGATATTTAGTCCTTAATATGCCAGTATGTGATCTGATATTGGCTTTAAAGGCCCTCTATATAAATATCCAAAATTGAGGATTAGGCAGTTTCTATAGCTACGTTATAGTTCTTGTGTAACTCTAAACTTCTGCTTTTGTTATCCTATGTTGGCTACTGATTCTACTACTTTAATAGAAAATGAAACTGAACATTAAAAAACCTGAACTTATTTAACAATATAAAAGGAGGTAAACAACATTTAACTTCATATGGGAGGGAATATGCAAAAGAAGAAACCACCAATGCAGGCAGTATAGCAGGGGAAAGTGGTAGATGTACAATAATTGTCTACATGCACTATTAGTAGAATTGTCAAATTTTGTGCAGGTGGAGATGGCCAGTTGTGTGATCTGAGGCTCGATACCTATTAGGCACTCAGGATATCTCAGAACAGCTTGTTATGAGAGCCAAGTCTCCCATTTTCTCTGTGTGTTTCCACAACTGGGTGCTCATCTGGGGTTTTCAAGAGTGCTTAAAAGCACCCCTATGCTCCTCATTTGTTATCAGGGACCGTGCCAAGCCTGTAGGCCCAGATTAAGCCATGCAGTTTACAGGTACCAGACTCACTCAGTTGCTCTGCACACAACACATCCAGTAACATCACTCCAAAATTATTAAAGTGGGTCAAAATATTGGAGAGAGAGGAGAACTAACATCTTTTTCCCCTGTGTTTTGCTGAAATTTCAAAAGCTTCTGACCAAACCTACTAAAACAAACACCCAGAGGTTGGGTGACAGTGATTCTGATCCTCAGACCAAGCTGTGAAGGGCTTTGTGGCTACTGTGGAAATAAGAGAGAGAACAGCAGAGGAGAGGACTGGAAGGCTTGGGGGACGAAAGAGGCTGAGGACCAGTCTTGGGCTTTGTAGGTCTGGATGGGGGCTGAAACAGTCATAGGCTTCAACACAGCTCCTGACCATGATAGTCACAGATGTGCAAATACTCCAACACAGGTACACCCCAGAGGCCAGCATGCCCCTGTGAGCTGAGCATAAAGATCAATAATTTTGTTTTTTGTCATAGATGCTGTAATAACAACATGTGGGCATATAAGGGTGGAATAGGCTGTGACTGTTATCAGTTTCTACTTACTACTTTTGTTTCTTTGTACTTCAGACCTTCTGATCACCCCTCTCTGCTAGGTCTCTTGTTCCTTCTCCTCTTCCTCCCCATTGATCAGTGAGCAGAACTTGGGGTTTGGGGGGGATCTTTGCACAGTTCCCTTCCATTAGTAAATAGGGCAGGGGGCTGCCCAGGAGTGAACTGTGAATATTGGTACTAGTGAAAATTTGCCCTAATAGTGAGTGAGAAATGATCTCACTTAATCACTTCCTGCTCAGAGTGCCTGATCCAGACTCTGTTGAAGTGATTGGAAACTTTCCCATTGACTTCAGCTTGCTTTGAATCCGGCCCAGAGTGAGGAGAGATTCCTCTCAGGTCTGTTGGCTCTGCTTGACTTAGAGAAGAGCGGATAGTTCAAACAAAAAACTTCCCCTCTTGCCCCAAAAGGTCTTTGTTCCACTTATGGATCAAATTCCCTCAAAACAGTATAGAGTTAAGTCCCCAAATCTATATAATTTTAAAGTCAGAATAATGGTGTCCAGGAACAGTTAGATCTAAGTTTGTCTTTAAGTCTGTGCATACAGTGATGGGAAAAAATCTTTTTTTGAATATAAAAGGAATGAAACCAATAGTCTTCTCCAAACCTATAGTTCTTTAAAGAGAACATTCCATAAAACTCTTTCCATATTACAGAAAGCTATTTAACTTTTGTCTGAAGAGTTTCTAATCAATTGCCCCTTTTTACCTTCTTTGTTCTACTCCTGTGTATAAACTTTCACCTATGTAAATATATTTACAAGTAATTATTTTTGTTGCATTTAGTAGACATTTTCACTATACATTTTAAAATCCTGAAAACTGGAATTTATTTTGAATGGTATTTAAAGGGTATTATAAAACAGAACATTTTTTTTCAAATGAAATCTGTAATGAGCTGTAGAGAATAATTCAACATTCTGAATGAATGAATGAATAAAGAGAACCAATTAAACAATGCTTGAAACACAGGAAAACATTGCAAATACTACAATCAGAATGCAGAGCTTTATAAGTAGGAAGAGTTATACTTATTTCAGGAGACAACAAGAAGTAATTATAAAGTTCCTTTTTGTTACTGTGGCTACAATAAAGAATTGCCCATAGAGAGAATTTGGGTTTAACTGTATTAAAGAAAAAAATTAGCAACTAATTAGTATCCTACTATGTCTTTCAAGGACACATAATCCAAGGTTTGTTTTTTGTTTTTGTTTTTCGGATGGTGTTTTTTTTATTGGCTTTTGATATTTAGAGCATTGTTTTGAGCATAACTACCAATTCTCATTCTGAAGCTTTTGGTCTCCCTGTTTCAATAAGTGTGTGTGTGTGTGTGTGTGTATATATATATATATATATAGTCTAGAGTTTGTATTTTTTTAAACCCTTCAGATATCTATCAGTTCTCTAGTGAAAGCCTTTTGTTTTACACACTTACAGCAATTGAAAACTTAGACTTTTATGCTGGTGCTATTAAGGAGCATAAATTGGCACACTAGTAAAAACATATGAGTCACAAGTGCCCTGGGTAAATGTCATTCACGTGCTAAAGGACTAAATCCATAGATTATGCTGTAGAAGGAAAATCAGAAATGACAGTACAGATACTGAAGTTTTCAACCAATTTCCTCAAACCCACAGAAATCTGAAAATAGAACTGTGTGGGAGGCATTAGCGTCTACTACCTGCTGTTCATCATTATGAATGAGTCAGATTTTCTATTAAATCTTCGCTGTATGTGAGTTTTTACCTCTCTGCTGCAGCCAGAGGAATGCACACGGTACTATATAATTGCTTAGGTATTAAAATGGCACTGGCACCACACTGTTTTGTGTAGAGAAGGTAGAATCCAAACATAATTCATAGCATTTTAAACATTAAAGATTCCTGAAGCTAGAAGCTTCAATAATGGTACGAGATTTGAGATTACAGAGAGCAGAAAGACAAAGGAGAGTGATGAGAGCAAGAGGGGGAAGATGCATGCATGCAATTCAAAGAATTCAGATCAAAATCTGCCTGTCATTGAAGTTCTAGCTCTTTCACAAGGTATCTGAAATGTCTTGAGAAAATCCTAAGACTTCTCCCAACTGGCTTTTCAGTTAAAGAGGTGGGGAGAACCTATTTCTTTGATTAAAAGTTATAAGGTCTGAAAACAAATACAGTTACTTAGTTGCTGAAATCTCTATTTTAGCCTCGTGTATCCCAATGACAGCATTAATAACTCTGGGTGGGATTTCCAGTGTTGGCCAAATTCGGCTTCCATTGAAATCAGAGATTTCCTGATGACTTCAATGGAAGCAAAGTTAGGCCAATGCTGAGTTGTGTTAAGTCTATTCTTCATGCTTAAACCCAAATCAATTTTTTCCATGCATATATCTTTATCTCATCTACATGATTCAGCATAGCTCATACAAGTACAGGATCATATCAGTTGCTGAAAAGCGTATTCCTTAACAGCTGCTAGTTTTTCCCCTACTTTCAAATGTCAACTTTCTTCTTTCATATTTTAAGTGGTTAAGCCTGACTTTTTTCCTACATATTCACGCTGATTGAGGCCTTGAAATAACCTGTACCAGACAGGTAGTTATTCTTAAAACTACTTCTGGATTATAAATATCTCTATTTTACTGAGTCTTGACGTATTGTATGACAATTGGGACAACCTAATTATATTCAAAGGTACAGTTACAATATATGCTTATCTAGTTAAGGAAAGTATTACACAGATTCTAAATACTATATGAACATTTTAAGAGTAGGGCTTTAGGCTACCCATATACATAGGTGCTGGGGGTGCTGCTGCACTCGCTGGCTTGAAGTGATTTTCATTATATATATGGTTTAAAGTTTGGGTCAATGGCTCTCAGCACTCCCACCATAAAAATTGTTCCAGCACCCCTGCCCATATGTGCACCCACTATATGCTATCCTATGCTATTTTGGTAATATAGAATTAGAAACTCTTAAATGAAAAGGAACACACAAATATGATTAGAAATATCACAAATTATATTAGCATTCATGTTCCTTTAAAAATCACTATGTACATTTTGAGGAATACAGTTCAAAGGAAGAAGTTTGCCTTTGCCTTCTAACTATTATAGTAGTATGTCAAGCTTTATTTATGGTGTACACTTGTTTTTTCAATGAATATGTGTATATATATAGATAAACAGGCAAGTGATGTGTGTTAGACAATGGTGAATAGAATACTATATTTGCCAAATAGCACAACTGAGTGCTATTCAAAGAGATAAAGATGGCCTGAATGTTCAGCTTGCAAGTCTTCAGCTGCCCATCCTTTATCAGGCTCAGCTAGTTCTCACTGCCTGCAACAGTAGAAAGGTTAAACAGTTCTCTCAGCCAGACATCTAGCCTCCCGCTTTCCACATTTTGTACCTAAGCGAAACCTCTTCCAGTGGCCTGGAGCATCCGTTACAGCAATAAAGGGTAAACAGTAATGAGAGAGCATTTTCTAGTTCCTCTGCTTTTTCAGCATAGGTGGAATGGGAAAAGTGTCTGCCTTTTGCTATGCTTTCAGCTCACTACTAAACTAATTTACATAGAATAACATCCTGGCACTGAATTTTGTCATTAACTTCAGTGGGGCCAAAATTTCATTCAGTCCTCCAATACTGATCTCCCCATTGGTGCTGTCCCCTTGTGTTGTAATATTGTTATTACAGACTTGGTTGGGGAGCCCCTTGTTGGACACTCACCAGGCTGTTGTGGTTGGGTCCAAGCACTGGATCCTGCAGGCTAGTAAGCTTACTGAATCTGAGCAGTGTCTAGGCACCATTTGACTCAGGGATTCTCAGGCTCACTCCTCATGTGCAGACCTCCTGTCCTAGTAATTAAAACCCTTCTAGGAATTAAAACCCATGGTCCAGGTCCCTTATGCCCCCTAGATCAGTGCTGAACCCCAAGTCTCCCCAATAGCTTAAGATCACCCATTCCAGAGCTCTACCCTTGTGGGTACTCCAGTTTAACTCTTCTGGGACATGAGACTCCTAGGAACTTGGAATCTTTGCAAAGGAACTTCTTAAATTTCTTATTGTAGAGAAAACAGATATTTTTTGCATGGGTCTGTAAGTAACACAACCTGCCCACACAATCTCTCTCTCCAGAGCCCTCCCGCTCCAAGAACTCTTTAGATTTTTGGTCAGCCTTCAGGTTAAGCTCTCTGCCCTTGCAACAAGATCTCTAGCTTGTTCAGATCAGTCAGTCAAAAGGAACCTTCTAGGTCAGAAAGCACTTGTCTTTTCATTCCTTGAACCTCCCAGATTCTGGAGTTTTTGAAAGCCAGTTCTTAAACCTTGTTTTGCTGTTTTGCTGGGGAATTTCCATTGCCGCAGTTCCCACCACCACTATCACCACCTGCAGACAACCTGGAAAAATTAGCTTCCTTTAATGGCAAATATCACTAGTATCCATTCTATTGCCAAGGCAAAGACTTAATGAATTCTTTGATTTGTTGTGTAGTTACTTCCACATTTGGGGAGGGTGGAAGAAGAGATAATACGTGACATCGTCCCTGTCAGCAAATGCGTGGAGTTATGATTCTTGATTTTATAAACTCTGTATAAGCAATACTTAGACAAATCCCCCAAACCACCATATCCATGTATTGGGCCAAATTCTTTGCAGGGTATACATGGGCACAAGTCCATTAACTTCAGTAGAATTATGCCCAATAATACCAGTGGAGAATGCTATCACCTGGTGGTTAGGGCACTCACCTGGAATGTGGGAGTCACGGTCAAATCTCTGCTCAAATCAATATTTAACTACTTATACAAAGTGAAACAGCTTCATAAAAGAGAACAAGCCACCCTAGAATACCCAATAGTCTGATGGTAAAAGCTTCCACATGAGATGTCGGAGAGCTGATTCAAGTGTGTGCTTCAAATCAGGCAGATTGAGCATTTAAACCTGAGTCTTTCAGTTCCACATCCCACATGAGTTCCCTAATCATTGAGTTATCGGGTAGACTGAGCCACACCCATGGCAGTATTTTATGCAAGGCCTGATGCTTGAATGTCAGAGCCCAAATGTTGGATTTAGGTGCCTGAATAGCTTTGTGAATCTAGCCCCCGGGTGTCTTTTGAAAAACTTGCTCTTCACCATCTAATTCTCAGGATTTTTCCTTGACTGTTGTGGTGTAAAAAAAAAAAAAAAAAAAAAAAAATTGCAATCTGTACCCCATTAGCAACTTTCCAATCCTTCATTGCAAGGAAATAATATGATTCATTTATCAAATTTGCTTTAGCAGCCTTCCCAAAATTTGTCATGTCTGATTTAAAGTATTAAAAGAATTGGGAAACTTTCTCGACATTAAAAAAGGGAGGGACAGGACAAAGTGTCATAAACAAGGGGAAAAAGGAATCAATTAAAGTTCCTGGAAAAGAAACAATCCCTCACAACATATAGTACAGAAAGTTTTTAAGAAGTAATTAGTGGGGGAAGGTTCTTGTAATTCCACACTACACTTGGTTTCCAGTGGCTCCATGGCTTATAAAAGGATTGGAAATGTATAAGGTATAATATAATATCAATAACATGTATGCCAGTAGAATTGTCACCACTTCCATGATAAAATCTTAAGATGTTATCAACTTCTTTCTATAAAGACTACTGTGCCCTACTGTCTTTCTGAAAATGCCCAAATACCTCTTGTCTCAGTAGCATATGTTGCAGTGATGTTATTAGATTATTGAAATTAAATTACAATTGGATTTTCAAGTTTGACTGGAAATGCAGCCTTTTAAAATGGGGGGGAAGGGGAAGGTGCAGAAAAAACAAAACATCCAATATTATCCCACATACATCAGATTACATGAGATGGCTACATACCCTCACATATTTTATTCTAGACTAATCTCTCTTCAAGACACTTTATTCAGTCTGAGAACAAACCTGATGTCACAGAGAAACAAAACGATGTTCAGAGCTTTTGACTTGTTGGATTTACTTCAGAAATTTTGATGCACAAAGCAGAGAAGAAACCAGATGTTGTAAGAAATCTAAAGATCGTAGCACTCCACCCCCAATCTAATTACTATCTGTCTGTCTTCACTTGTAACAACTGCAGCACAGACCATATTAAAAGGCTGGGGGAGAATTACTTTCCATGTAATTAACACTGTTTTTCATTTGTGATTTTTGGCTCTCATGACACTTCCCAGCATGAGGGATGACTATAATATTTAAATCTGACAATAAATCTGAGTGTGTATACCCAAAAAACATTGTGCTGATGTTGTTATACATTAAATTCAGTGGAGTATTAAAGGTATAGATATGTGAGAACAGAATTAGGCCCTGAAAGCTTTTAGTTGTAACAGTGTAAATCTTCAGTAACTCTGAAGTCATGTTATACTGAAGTCAGAGGAGTTTCTTGAGGCAACTGTGTAAATATGAATAACAGACTCTGGCCTCTTTTGTTTGAATTACGCCAGTTTAGGGTTTAGTTTGGAAACACTTTGAGCTGGAGGTCTAAATTCCAGCTCAAGAAGACAGAGCCATGCCAGCTCTGATCAAGCTAGTATGATAAAAAAAATAGTGTAGCCACAGCTACATGAAGGGCTAGCCACCCTGAGTACTTGCATAGTGCTTTGGAGAGGTATGTACTCAGGTCAGCTAGCTGACCTCCCACCACCATGACACTCTATATCAGGGATGGGCAACCTTTGGCACATGGTCCACCAGGGTAAGCACCCTGGAGGGCCAGGCAGGTTTGTTTACCTGCCAGCACAACCCTCAGCCCGCGCCTCTTCCCGCAGCCCCTGTTGGCCTGGAGCGGCAAACCATGGACAGTGGGAGCCACAATCGGCCAAATCTGCAGACGTGGCAGGTAAATAAACCAGCCTGGCCCACCAGGGTGCTTACCCTGGTGAGCTGCGTGCCAAAAGTTGCCGATCCCTGCTCTATATTGAGAATACTAGTTCCATCAAAGCCAGCAAGGGTATGTCTCCTGGAGCTGGACTTTAGGCCTCCAGCTCAAAGCGGAGACGTACCCTTACACTCAGCTAAATTTCCTTAGCTTCATGCCCACTTACTGAGACTTGGCTCACTATTGCACCTGGAATTACTTGCATGATGTAGGACCAGAAAGAAGGTTATTTGAGAATAAAGCAACTAGGAATACGTCAAAAGGTTGAACTTAAAATGAGGGTTTTGTCTTTCACCTGTGAAAGAAACAAAAATAAAACAAAACATTACCTCACCCACTATGTCTGTCTAATATCCTGGGACTGCTAAAACTATACTGCGTAAAAGAACAAGCAATCTGATGGCAAAATGTCTCCACATCATAGACCACTATGATGTCATTTCAGATGAAAGTGAACAAGAGATCAGTTAGGAGGACAGGACCAATGAAGAAAATGTACAGGTGTGAAATGGTGGCTCTTCATGAGGATAAAACTACTGAGAGCTATGTTAGCCCTTGGTTGGTATGTGAAGCATTGGGGAGAGCATGGAAGGGTGAACTTCTTTAAATCCTCCATAATTTCCTAAACTAAGAATCCCAGCACTGCTAATAATAGAGTTTAGTGGAAAGGCTGTAGGAGTATGGAGTGTGCTACTAGAGCTCTGCTAATATGTATCTGAAAGTGTGCCTGGATCTACCTTCTGCTTGACAGTACAGGCTGCAGTGTTTGAATGTCAAGCATGTCTGGAAAATGCTACCCACCTGCCCCAATGAGTGGGGAAACTTGATGGGGCTGGCTGTGAAGGGGGACAGTCTCAGCAGCAAGGGTGGGAATACTTGCTGAGGGACACAAGGTAGTGTCTCTCCTGGAAGTCTCTGGTACCCATTGGCCAGCTGGGAGGGCCCCACCTCAGCTACCAGGATCCAAATTGGAGTGGGGGCCATGTGGAATCATTCAGCTCCATTCCAGCAGCCCCACCCTGAACTAGGAATGGGGATCCAACCTGACAGGCTCTGCACATCTAGATGATCACCCATTTGGGGGTAGGGAAGTAATATTTCCCAAGGGGCAAATTATTTTTTTCCATCATTACTTGCAGCCAGTTTCTAGTGTGACTAAAAGGATAACAATGAATGGTTCCCAAAGGAGATGGGCCTTGGGCTCATAGGATTGGGTCAGACCTCATGGGCTGAGCTCCCCACCCTTCTGCACCTTCTGTCCTTGCAAGGGAGAGAGTAAGGAGAGCCTACCTCAAGTTATGGGTTATCTTGTAAGGTTATCTTGTAACTGCACTCGAACCAGTTAAATGCCTGGTAGAGTATGGATGGTGGTTGGGTAGAGCCCCTCCCCTATCCTGAAGTTTAATAAAAATTGCAATCTACCATTTAATTCCATGCATAATTCCCTCACTTCACCACTGTCTGCATCAAGTAAGAGGCATATTGTTCCAACACTTCAGGTCTGAGTCACGTAGGCTGTGTCATGATACCACAATTTTGCGGTGCAAAAGCATGCCAAAACCGGTTACAAACCCATCTTGGTTATCAGTTTCCATTGTATTGTGTTAATCCCCATATGATCTTATAATAATAAATAGAAATATTTAAATCTTACACTGTTTTTATCCATAGAGTGAAGTGCTGTACAAAAGATGGCAGCATTTCCATCTTACAGACGGGAAAACTTTTACAGAGATGAAGTAACTTCCTTTACATCTTACAGCAGGTGAATGGCAGAGTCAAACAGAACACAGGTCTCCTGATTCCCAGTCCAGTGGCCTAGCTGCTGAATCATGCTGTGATCACTTTGCTGATTCTAGAAGTATGAGGTTTTTTTAAAGATGAAACCAATTAACTTGCATTTCATAGTCTCAGTTTCTTCATGCACTGAAGTGATCCTTTGGTGCTTTGAAATTTCAGAAGCAATCAGAGTAAAAGTTCCCTGTTGTACAACAAGAGGAACATTAATCACATTGATTAGTCTGTAGATCCAAAAGCAACTGGGGAATATCTAAAATCCACATATTAAAGAGTGCTGGATTCTAAATGTTGATCTCTTATTTAGCTAAAGTGCTATGTAAAAAACAATAAACGAGAGGCTCCTAAAACACTTAGGGCTGCAGTTATGCATGGTATATCTAACTGAAGATTACTATTAACTTGCACTCAAAATTCTTCCTTCTGATTATGAATCTTTTCAATAGTGTAACATCTTAGTGTTCAATGTGTACTCATTTAACTTATTTTTGTGTCCAACCATTCCCTTTCAGTGTGTATTTCTTGCACAACATATGAAGGAACCACATGGGCACAGTGGGGCCCAAATAACTGTTTACTAATCATACACGACATGCAAGGTTTGTTCAAATTCATATAAATCCTGCTTTTCTGGTAAGATTCTGAGGGCCTCAGGAACACAGACATTGAGGGTCACTAAAAGGTTCACAAGCTACTTAAAGGTATATGACCCAATTCCTACAGGGAGTATCTGCAGACTAAACCTGAAGCCAGGTGGATCTGGAGACCTGATCTTTTGGGAAGATGACAGAATGAAAACACTACCATTGTACATATAATTAAAAATAGTGCATCTTCAGTTAGGACAGACATTGAAAAAACAATTTTAAGTGTACTGGCAAGGGTGTGTGCAGAGGTTTAACTTTGACCACTTGGGGAGGCACATTCTGTGTCCACGACCCCAGCAGGAGCTCACTCTGCCTTCTCCCATCCCGGGGTTGGAAGAGTTCTGTGCCCTGATGATTATTGGGGGGGCCCATCCTCCCCTACCCCCTTGCGCATGCCCCGTGGCAACAAGTTATATATTTACACCTCCTGGAGAAATTAAGATATTAGGCAAGACCATAAATGAGGGTAAAAAGAGTGTCACAACATTTGCCTAACTTGAGTTAATGTGATGAGGATCCTAGAGATTTATTTTAAATAAAGATCATTTAAAAAAAATAGTCATGAACAAATGAGTGACTCCATCTCACTTTTCCCCACTTCTTTGATGTGACTTAGATTTATCCAAGAATTGTACAGGACCATGTTCTTCAGAATCTAAGTCTCTGTTTAACACTAGAAAACTAAATATAATGTCTCAGTTACTGAAAATAGTACTCCCACAGTAAAATTGAAAGACCAGTAAAGCCAGTGCCAAGAAACTTAACATTGGAATGTAGGGACAACAGTTTCAAAATAAAGCAATTCTTATTTCCACAGTGGGAGCAGATTACTATGAGATGTGTCCCAGCTTGTTTTGAAATCACTTATCCATTTGCTAGCCTTGGTTCCCCAAGGGGGAACCTTATGGATATGGAAGCTGGGCCCTCTCATGCCAGGTACTGCATCAATTTGAGCTTTAGGGCTTTAAAGCACTTGTACATTGGTTGTGATGTCTTTTAAGTAGCTGAAAAGATAGCACTCTAGAGAATCTGTAAATGTTTAATAGATATTATACAGATTTTAAATCAGTGAGTTAATTGACCCAAGCAACAAATAGTTACCGTGCGTCCCCTCAGTTATGTTGCAAGTCTGGCTAGATAATCATAATATTCCCTTCTGGCCTTAACATCTATGAATCTGCTGATCTGTAAACTTGTAGGACAAGCTTGTGCTTCTGATGCTCAATCACTACTCAAAATTATATAATGGAAGTATCAACTCCAAGTAACGTAAAAACAATGAGGAGTCTGGTGGCACCTTAAAGACTAACAGATTTATTTGGGCATAAGCTTTCATGGGTAAAAAACCCACTTCTTCAGATGCATGGAGTGAATATTACAGATGCAGGCATAAATATACTGATACATGAAGAGAAGGGAGTTATCTTACAAGTGGAGAACCAGTGTTGACAGGGCCAGTTCAATCAGGGAGGATGTGGTCCACTTCCAATAATTGATGAGGAGGTGTCAATACCAAGAGAGGAAAAATTACTTTTGTAGTGAGCCAGCCACTCCCAGTCCCTATTCAAGCCCAAATTAATGGTGTTAAATTTGCAAATGAATTGTAGCTCATCAGTTTCTCTTTGAAGTCTGTTTTTGAAGTTTTTTGTTGAAGTATGGCTACTTTTAAATCTGTTTATAGAATGTCCAGGGAGATTGAAGTGCTCTCGTACTGGCTTTTGTATGTTACCATTCCTGATATCTGATCTGTGTCCATTTATTCTTTTACGTAGAGACTGTCCATTTTGACCAATGTACATGGCAGAGGGGCATTGCTGGCACATGATAGCATATATCACATTAGTAGATGTAGGTGAATGAGCCCCAATGGTGTGGCTTATGTGGTTGGGTCCTCTGATGGTGTTGCTAGAGTAGATATGCAGAAAGAGTAGGCAACCAGGTTTGTTACAGGGATTGGTTCCTGGGTTAGTTTTTCTGTGGTGTGGTGTGTAGTTGCTGGTGAGCACTTGCTACAGGCTGTGGAGCTGCCTTTAAGTGAGGACTGACCTGCCTCTCAAAGTCTGAGAGTGAGGGATCGTTTTCCAGGATTGGTTGTAGATCATTGTTGATGTGCAGGAGAGGTTTTAGTTGGGGGTGTACATGATGGCCAGTGGTGTTCTGTTGTTTTCCTTGTTGGGCCCAGGGCCGCCCAGAGGGGGGGGCAAAGGGGGCAATTTGCCCCGGGCCCCGGGCTCCGCAGGGGCCCCCAAAAGAACAGCGGAGGCTCCCGCCTCCGCCCCGCTCCTGGAGCCTCAGCGCATCAAGCGCCGAGTCTCCGCCGGGGCCCCTGAGCCCCGCGGTGAGGGGGCGGGGCCGGGAGCTCCGGGCTGAGATCAGCTCCCTCCGCTCGGCATGGAGCTCCCAGCCCCGCCCCCTCACCACGCGTCTCTGAGCGGGACGGAGCTCAGGCCCCGCCGGAGGCACGCTGCGGCTGTTCTGGCGAGGCGCTGAGACTCCGGGTGAGGAGGGAGCCGGGGGTAAGAGGCTGGGGGGGTTGGGGGGGGAAGCGGGACCCGCCGCCGAAGCGCAGCCCGGTCTTCGGCGGCGGGGGGCCCCTTCCGTTCCGGGACCCGCCGCCGAAGTGCCCCGAAGACCCGCGGCGGGGACCCCCCCCACCACCGAAATACCGCCGAAGACCGGGCTGCACTTCAGCGGCGGGTCCCGCTTCGGCGGTAATTCGGCGGCGGGGGGCTCCCACCACGGGTCTTCGGGGCACTTCGGCGGCGGGTCCCGGAACGGAAGTGCCCCCCACCGCCGAAGACCCCGGGCCCCCGGAATCCTCTGGGTGGCCCTGGTTGGGCCTGTCCTGTAGTAGGTGACTTCTGGGTACCCATCTCGCTCTGTCAATCTGTTTCCTCACTTCCCCAGGTGGGTATTGTAGTTTTAAGAATGCTTGATAAAGATCTTGTAGGTGTTTTGTCTGTCTGAGGGATTGGAGCAAATTCAATTGTATCTTAGGGTTTGGTTGTAGACAATGGATCGTGTGATGTGTTCTGGATGGAATCTGGAGGCATGTAGGTAAGTATAGCGGTCAGTAGGTGTCCGGTATAGGGTAGTGGTTGTGACCATCACTTATTTGCACTGTAGTGTCCAGGAAGTAGATCTCTTGTGTGGACTGTTCCAGGCTGAGATTGATGGTGGGGTGGAAATTGTTAAAATCCAGATGAAATTCTTCAAGGGCTTCCTTCCCATGGGTCCATATGATGAAGACGTCATCAATGTAGTGCAAGTAGAGAAGGAGTGCTAGGGGACGAGAGCTGAGGAAACGTTGTTCTAAGTCAGCCATAAAAATGTTGGCATACTGTGGGGCCATGCGGGTATCCATAGCAGTGCCACAGACTTGAAGGTATAAGTTGTCCCCAAATCTGAAATGGTTGTGGGTGAGGACAAAGTCACAAAGTTCAGCCACCAGGTGTGCTGTGATCTCATCAGGGATACTGTCCCTGACAGCTTGTAATGTGGAATATTGGTGTAAAGAGCTTCTACAGCCATGGTGGCCAGAATGGTGTTTTCAGGAAGATCACCAAAGCATTGTAGTTTCCTCAGAAAGTCAGTGGTGTCTCGAAGATAGTGAGGAGTGCTGGTAGTGTAGGGTCTGAGGAGAGAGTGCAAATAGCCAGATAATTCTGCTGTGAGAGTGCCAATGCCTGAGATGATGGGGCATCCAGGGTTTCCAGGTTTATGGATCTTGGGGAGCAGATAGAATACTCCTGGTTGGGGCTCTAGGGGTGTGTCTGTGTAGATTTGTTCCTGTGCTATAGCAGGGAGTTTCTTGAGCAGATGGTGTAGTTTCTTTTGGTACTCCTCAGTGAGATCAGAGGATAGTGGCCTGTAGAATGTGGTGTTGGAGAGTTGCCTGGCAGCCTCCTGTTCATAATCTGACCTGTTCATGATGACTACAGCACCTCCTTTGTCAGCCCCTTTAATTATAATGCCAGAGTTGTTTCTATGGCTGAGGTTATGGGGCAAGTGATGCTGTTTGTTCACAATTTCAGCCTTTGCACATCTGCAGAAGCACTCTATGTAGAAGTCCAGTCTGTCATTTCAACTGTCAGGAGGAGTCCACGCAGAATTCTTCATCTTGTAGTGTTGGTAGGAGAGTTCCTGGGGGTCAGTGCACTGTTCAGTGGTGTGCTGAAAATATTCCTTGAGTCGGAGATGGCAAAAGATGGCAAAAGTAGGCTGACAGATCACTGCAGAACTGCATCATGTTTGTGGGAGTCCGTGTCAGTATAACAATGCCTGCATTTATAATTTTCACTCCATGCATCTGAAGTGGGGTTTTTTAACCCACGAAAGCTTATGCCCAAAAGAATCTGTTAGTCTTTAAGGTGCCACCAGACTCCTCATTGTTTTTGTGGATACAGACTAACATGGCTACCCCTCTGATCCAAGTAATATGGCTCTACGAGTCTTAATTGTGGAAAGCAGCCCATGCCACAAAAACCATAATCCCTCCACTAAGGCACAATTGGGCACTTCAAATCTCACTTGGGAAGTCCCAAGGACTGAAACAGAAAATCTGTTTTCAATTACTATAATCCAATGAGTTAAAAATGACAGCTAACTTTTAAAAAGTTCCAGGGCATGGGTTGTGCCATTCTGTTACTCTGTAACTGAAAAATTCTTTAACTTACCAAAACCAAATAAATAAAACTAACCTGTGCTTCACACCAATCCTTAAGATACCACAGCTTAGATAAACATTTTAAAAATACATAAGAAGTTATTTTAAATGTTCTGAGAGACTATCAGACAACATGTCCTTTGTTAAGAGGATTTTGGTACAACTTCAAGCATAGTGCAAACTTCAAGGGTTATACAAACGAGTATGTACATAGATATCTATGCACATTTTATAGCACCTTTCATCCCAAAGACTTCAGAATCTATGTATAGTACATGCAGCTTCACTGAAATGCAGTGCAACATATTGGATTCTGAAAGTTTTAAAGATGTAGAGACCATCAGGAGACAAAGAGGATTAAAAAATTGTATGCGGGTGAGCCATAGGACCTAGGACAACCCTCAAAAGAATTTCTTTCCTGTAATCCTTTTAAATAAGGGTCTGACTTTTATTTACTATAAGGCCCCCTTATGTAATGCAATGGGACCTTAACTGGATGTAAATGTTTTTTGCATCCACTTTAATCCCCAGAGGGTGTAATGTAAAGCAGTCTCTGTGTAAATGAAAATGGATCCCACTAGAATTAAGGGCAACATATGCAGCTCATGAGTGTTCACCAATTCTTGGAATGAATCACACTCCCAAATAGCACAGGCCTTAATATTCTATTTAGTTGTGTCCTCCCACAGCAGTTCCTTAAAGATCATAGAATCATAGATTATTAGGGTTGAAAGGGACCTCAGGAGATCTAGTCCAACCCCCTGCTCAAACCCTGGGTTTAGCAGGCCAATGCTCAAACCATTGAGCTATCCCTCCCACCCGATGAAATGCTCCTGTCCTCACTTCCCCTCAGTGCAGGGGGAGATTTTCAAAGGCAATAGTGACTGTTAGACACCTAGCTGCTATTGGCTTTTAATAGGTGACTAAAGCCTAACTGCCATTTTTGGCTTTGAAAACTTCTTCAGAATCCCTGATTTGGGTCTGTGCAGCTCCTGAGATTTTATATGTTCATTGGTTGCTCTTTCCACTGCTGATCTGAAATATCCCTAAAGATTGTTTTTACCTTCAGGAGCACATCAGCACAGCTTCAGGTGGGCAGGCAATTCATGTAAAATACAGATTCTAGAGGCACTGCAGGCAGGCACTAAATAACAAACTAAATAAAGCTAAACTGTAGGGCTGAGATACTTGCATTTGATCTGGCAGGGATGGGAGATGGGGGTGAGGCGGAGGGCAAATTTAAATGTTTCAAGGACAAAATAATCCAAGGCTAGGGGTAGGATTGCCTTCCCTGCCCAATAGAATCACACTTCTATCCATCTTTCTGAAACCTAAGAATAAATCTGTGACTGGCCTTTTCTCTAACATTCAGATAAAAGTGGGTTTCATCCCCTCAATTCTTAATACTCCCTCTCACAGGTCACAGTGATGAAGGTTTGCATTAAGGCAGTGCCCTCCAAGTAACCTGTGAGGGCAGTCAAAATTCTCCAACCCTTCAAGACTGTTTAAAACTGAGCCTCCATATTCAAGACAATACCCTTAACCCCAATACACCAACTGGCTTGAAATAATTGTGTTAGTTTAGCAGTGATATATTAATTACAGGTACTCTAGAGAGGAAAATATTTATGAACAAGATCTGCTGTATAACTTTCATACTGGAAAGAATGCTACTCCTATTGATGATAGGTGGTTATCCTGTGGAGCACCATTCCTGGGCACTGCTACTTCTGTAAATAACATGTTAGTCAGCCACAAGATCTAACTGGCTGGTTTTAAACTGATGCCATTTCCTGGTAGCAACTCTCCCTCTTTGCACATATCTAGCACCTTTTGTCTAAAGATCTCAAAATAAAATGCACATAAATAACCATTTTCTTTTGATACCCATTATATTCTTATGCATCATGTAAAGTAAACCAGTCTTGTAGGAGAGACTAGCAAGTTAATTATTTGGCAACAGTTCAAAGGCTATTGTTTATACTAGAAACTTGATCCTACTTGGAAAAATAAAGGTGTGATTTCACACAGGATATTGTTCCAGATATAGACCTTTTCCTATCACATAACATCTGATAATTCCACATTCTTATCTCTACTTTTTTAACTCTAAAGTAATGATTCACAAAGCAGATAGGAACTGCTTCAGAAGTCCAGGGCAGGTGAAACTGAAAAGTTTGTGAACTATCCGATCACACACATTACAAGGCAATTTAACATGCAAACACAATTTTCATGACATAAGGAAATATTTGACTTTTTGTGTCTTAATTCATAATCCTGCTCTAGCTGAAGTTATCTCCCACAGTTAGGATGTAAATTCAGCTTTTCTGGGGGAGAGGGGGAATCTTATTTAAAGAATCTTATTTGACATGGTTTAAAAAGTTGTAGAATTTATGCTTTTTCTTGGGCTGGGTTGGTCTCTCTGGTTCAGTTCCACAAACTGAATAGGGATAAATCAACAAGGCCATAATACATTTATTATTCCTTACTTTTACAAGTACAGAAAGAACTAGATTACCTTGGCATTAACATGACATGTTGCTGAATTACTGGAAATGTAAAATTGCCAAGGTTTCTGAAAGGAATTCTTCACAGCCAAGGCTTGTTTTCCATTGTGGTTTGAATCATTGTCTCATTTTCTTTGAGGTTTTTACAGCTCATCTGTTTAGATACGACTGCACTTGCAAGTTTATACTGCAGTCCTTTAATATTGCTAGCTAGATTATAGTTGTCATTGGTTTGAAAAAAACTAATTGTTAAGGTTCTTTTGTCTCAACTATTAAATAAATTAGAAACAGTAAAAGAAGTATTATCCATATGAAAACTAAACCCATCTATAGAATTAGACTTATGGAAGGAAAACACATCTGTCTGCTACAGTAGACTTTTGTAGAAATCTTCCACAAAATATGGCTTTGGATACTGTTTAAGAATCAATTATTTTTATAATAATTGAACACCAGTAAATAAAACAGCCTGCTCATATAGGACATTATCACTTTTACTGAACTGTTTGTTATATATTAATGTTCCATTAATTCTGTTAAAGATATTTCTTTGATCTTCAGCAAATTTCTCTCCCCTTGATCTTTGGGTAAAATAGTAAATCTGGTTAGATGTAGATGTGTGCTTAGGTATATTAGAGGAAATTCAATTTACAAATAATGTTTTATCAAAATCACCAGTCAAACATGGCCAACATTTAATTCATATCGTATCCCTACTAACTTGTACAGTTGGCCCTGTATCTACTTACACGCTCTGGGGTTGCTTTGAGTCTCATTATAACTGACCAATCCAGAGTGAGAGAGACAAGGTAAGGGAGGTACCTTTTTGGTGGAAGGGCAAGATTTTGAGCTTCAAAGAGCTCTTCCTCAGGCCTGGTCCACACTAGGACTTTAATTCGAATTTAGCAGCGTTAATTCGAATTAACTGTGCACCCGTCCACACCAGGAAGCCATTTAATTCGACATAGAGGGCTCTTTAGTTCGAATTCTGTACTCCTCCCCGACGAGGGGAGTAGCGCTAAATTCGACATGGCCATGTCGAATTAGGCTAGGTGTGGACGGAAATCGACCTTAGTAGCTCCGGGAGCTATCCCACACTGCACCACTCTGTTGACACTCTGGACAGCAGTCCAAGCTTGGATGTTCTGATCAGCCACACAGGAAAAGCCCCGGGAAAATTTGAATTCCTTTTCCTGTCTGGCCAGTTTGAATCTCATTTCCTGGTTGGACATTGGGGCGAGCTCAGCAGCACCGGCAACGATGCAGAGCTCTCCAGCAGAGGAGTCCAGGCAATCTCTGAATAGAAAGAGGGCCCCAGCATAGACTGACCGGGAAGTCTTGGATCTGCTTGGTGTGTGGGGCGAGGAGTCTGTGCTTTAGGAGCTGCGCTCCAAAAAATGGAATGCAAAGACCTACGAGAAGGTCTCCAAAGCCATGACAGACAGAGGATCCAGCCGGGATGCAACGCAGTGCCGCCTGAAAATCAAGGACCTGAGACAAGGCTACCAGAAGACGAAAGCGGCAAACGGACACTCTGGAGCCTGCCACCACTGCCCCACCAGTGAATGTGGACTCTGATGATGGGATAGTGTTGACGGCCAGTTCCTCGGCGATGTTCGCGGACAGGGAAGATGAGGAAGGGTTTGTGGAGGACGAGGCAGGCGACAGCGCTTACAACGCTGGTTTCCCCGACAGCCAGGATCTGTTCATCACCCTCACGGAGATCCCCTACCAACCCTCCCCGGCCGTTAACCCGGACCCTGAATCAGGGGAAGGATCAGTCGGTAAGTGCTTTAAACATGTAAACTTTTATTATTAATGGAACAGGAATCTGAACTATGTGAAAAGGAGGTATGTATATATATATATGGGGATAGAACAGAAATCCTCCTGGGAGATCTCCACGAAGCTCTCCTGGAGGTAATCAAAAAGCCTCTGCAGGAGGTTCCTGGGGAGAGCTGCCTTATTGGGTGCTCCGTGGTAGCACACCTTTCCGCGCCAGGCTTTCATGAGGTACTCAGGGAGCATTGCCTCCCCGAGCATGGCTGCATAGGCCCCTGGTTTCTGCCGGCTTTCACGCAGCATGCGCTCTCTATCTCCTTCAGTGACCGTCCTCAGGGTGATCTCGCTCGGAGACTCCTGAATCTAATTAGGGGAATTACTGTAATGTTACGCCTGGTCCAAAGTATTTTTAAAAAATCTCCAGACAGACGGCGTAGCAGAGACTCAGCACGCTGCTGCGTGACAAGCGTAATGGAAAGCCAAAGAATCAAATGGACGCTCATGGAGGGAGGGGGGACTGAGGACGCAAGCTATCCCACAGTTCCTGCAGTCTCCAAAAAGCATTTGCATTCTTGGCTGATCTCCCAATACCTGTACGGTCAAACACATTGTCCGCGGCGGTTCAGGGCATAGCTCGTCAATGTACCCCCCTCCTCCACCTCCAGAAGGAAATGGAAAAAAATCGTCTCTTGACTCTTTTAAATGTCACCCTATGTGTACTGAATGCTGCTGGTAGACACGATGCTGCGGCACTGTACTGTAGCATCCTCTCCCCCCCCCAGCCTCATGGGTGGCTGATGGTGCAATAAGACTGATATCCGTCGTCATCATCATCAGCCTTGCTGTAGATGGTGTAGTGCAATACGACTGGTACCCGTCCTCGTCATCAGCCCATAAGTAGACGGCCTGCTAACCGTCTTCATCATAGCAATAGGGGGCTGAGCTCCATCAGCCCCCGCCCTTCATGTGTAAAGAAAAGATTCTGTACTGCCTGGACTGTCATAGCAGCAGGATGCTGTTTTCCTCTCCCCCACACTGCTTAATGTCCTGTCTGGACAATCATAGCAGCTGGAGGCTGCCTTCCCCTCATTTCATTTCAGTAACAAGTCACTGTTTCTTATTCCTGCATTCTTTATTACTTCAGCATACAAATCAGGGGACACTGCAACAGTAGCCCGGGAAGGCTGGGGGAGGAGGGAAGCAACAGGTGGGGTTGTTGCAGGAGCACCCACTGTGAATGCCATACAGCTCATCATTCCTGCATAATCTGACACGGAGCGGCTGTGCTCTCTGGTTCTCTGATACACTGGATCTCTACTACACTAGCCCCATATTCTGTGCAGGAATTATTCTATTTTTAGATACCATAAAGGAGGGATTGACTCGGGGAGTCATTCCCAGTTTTGTCTTTTGCGCCCCCGGCTGATCTCGGCCAGGGGCACCTATGACAGCAGCAGAAGGTATAATGCAATACGGCTGGTAACCATTATCACCTTACCAATTTACAATGGCATGGTAGATGGTACAATATGGCTGATAACCATCTCTGCTGTCATGCAAAAGCAAATGAATGCTGCTGTGTAGCGCTGCTGAATCGCCTCTGTCCACAGCATCTAGTACACATACGGTGACAGTGACAAAAGGCAAAACAGGCTCCATGGTTGCCACGCTATGGCGTCTGTCAGGGTAATCCAGGGAAAACGGGCTCGAAATGATTGTCTGCCGTTGCTTTCCCGGAGGAAGGAATGAGTTGACTACATGTACCCAGAACCACCCGCGACAATGAAATTTGCACCATCAGGCTCTGGGATCTCAACCCTGAATTCCAAGGGTCGGGGGACACTGCGATGGGGTGGAACAGGGGCAGAGTTTATGCTTTCCGGATTGCCTGCAGCAGGAGTGCGCACGAGATAGGTGCTGTGCATGCTCTTGTTCACAGACACAGACTAGACTGTGTTCATTGTTCGCAAAAATGTATCTTTGCAAGGAATTCACTCCCTTTTTCCCATCACACAGCTTCGACTGTCTCCAGACCTGCCACAGCATCCCCCTCACAGAGGCTGGCAAAGATTAGGCGGCGAAAGAAAAAGACACGGGACATGATGTTCGCTGAACTTATGGGCTGCTCCCAAGCCGAGGCGGACCAGCAGAGCCAGTGGAGGGAGACCCTCTCTCTGTACCAGCGCTCACACAGCGAACGGGAGGAGAGGTGGCATGAGGAAGACAAGCAGGCGACTCAAACGCTGCTTGGACTAATGAGGGAGCAAACGGACACGCTCCGGCGCCTTGTGCATGTTCTGCAGGACCGCAGGCAGGAGGACAGAGCCCCCCTGCAGTGTATCTGCAACCGCCCTCCCCCGCCACAAAGTCCCATACCCCCCTCACCCAAAATAACCAGAAGGAGGGGCGCCAGGGGGCGTTAAAACTGTCACTGCACTCCAGCAGAGTGCTCAAGTACCCAAAAGCTCTCATACCCTAAATTTTGAGAATTCCTTCCCTTCCAGACTCACCCAAGCCCCAATCCCAGTTTCATCCCCTGTCTAGTTAATTATTAAAAATACTTTGCTGTTAATTACTGTTTCCGTCATGCTTTTTAACAGAAGACTGTGTTTGAAGGGGGTGGGGGTGGGGAAGGGGGTTGGTAATTGCATAGGACGGTCACCTTTACCAGGGTACAGACACGGGGGCAGGATCAGCAGCAGGTCACACACACAGTGCAGTCAGTAGGCACCCTGGTCGGTTTTTGGAGGTGGTTTCCAGGTTCTGTGTGGGTGGGGGGGACGTGACTGTATAGCGAGGGAGGGCGGTTACAGATCTTATGCAGCGGTCCTTGTCCTGGACCGCAGAGTCACGCAGCAGAGGAATCTGTATCCATCCTCCTCCGCCACAAGGTCACATAGCCCCCGCACACAGAATCTGAAAAAGGAGGGATGGCAGGCTCCGTTGAAACAACCAGTCCGGCACTGCGGACTGCTCTAGGAGCAGGAGCCTGTCATTCCTCGAGTTCAGAGGCGGTCTTTACATCACCGCACACCCTACCCAGCACAGTCTGCGTCCCAGTTTCAACCCTTTAACGCAAAGTCATTAATAAAGAAACCTTTGTTAAGTAACAATGGAACATGTATTTTATTTTTACACGTGTGTTGGAAGCGGGGTATGTAACTGCAGAGGATAGTCAACAGTAACCGGGTAAAGAAACAGGGGCAGGTTCAGCTTCTCTGTAAAGAAACTGAACAGTCACAGGTCACGCTGCTCGCTGGTACTTGAAGAGTTCCTTGTCGCTGTCCAAGGCGCCTGTATAGGGCTTCATGAGCCAGGGCATTAGCGGGTAGGCTGGGTCCCCGAGGATCACTATAGGCATCTGCACATCCCCAACAGTTATTTTGTGGTCCGGGAAGAAACTACCTTCCTGCAGGTGTCTAAACAGACCACAGTTCCTGAAAATACGCGAGTCATGAACCTTGCCTGGCCACCCGACCTTGATGTTGGTAAAACGTCCCCTATGCTCCACCAGTGCTTGCAGCACCATTGAAAAGTAGCCTGATTTCTCAGCAGCTGACTGTGGAAGAGGTGGATGATAAGGTGCGAGGAGGTGAAAACGGCCATAACTGCAGCGGGCTCCATGCTCACAGTGCTGTGGCGTCTGCGCTGTCACTGACCAGAAAAGTGCACGAACAGATTGCCCGCAGGCGCTTTCGGGGAGGGAGGGAGGGCGTGATTGACGGTTCAATGATGACAGTTACCCAAAACCACCCTCAACACATTTTTTCCCCCAGCAGGCATTGGGGGCTCTACCCAGCATTCCAATGGGCAGCGGGGACTGCGGGAACTGTGGGATAGCTTCCCACAGTGCACCGCTTCCAAAGTCGACGCTTGCCCCATTAGTGTGGAATCACAAAGTCGAATTAGTGTCCTTAGTGTGGATACACAAATTCGACTTCGTAAGGTCGATTCCACAAATTCGAATTAAGTTGAATCAAACTACTCTTGTAGTGTAGACATACCCTCAGGTCTGAATGGGCTTTCTAATTATGGGCCATTCACATTTGCGGTCACTGCACTCCCTGTGATTTGGGACCACTGGGACTACTCACTACTGCTTCCCCCCCAAGGGAGCAGGATGCTATAAAATGGGGTCGGGGGAAGTACCGTCTGCTCTAGCCCATGGATGAAACCAGCTGTGGAAGAAGCAGAACATGGAGAGATTGTGCCTTCCTGAAGTTGTCACCTCACTGCTCTTCCTGGGGGGATGTCTCCATGCTGTCCTCTCCACAGTCATGTCTGTAACTGTCCTGATGTAACCCTATAGCTTTACCACACAATACAGAGCAGAGGTTCCTTTACAATCAGCATTGTGTACTGTATAAATCTTTGGATGAATTCAGCACACAGGTTAAATAACAGGCATGAGAGAGCTCTAGTTCTCAAATGTTTGCCTATAATATTAGACATGTGATTTGAGAAATTTACAAAAGCTCAAAGATACTACAAAAAGGGGCACCGGCAGGGTGGCTTCTCACTTGCAGGCTTTCCCCCTCTGGAGTGCATTAATAGCATTTCACATACTTGACTCACTTGCAGCAATATGAAGACATTGACTTACTACTTTCCATTTTAAGGAGGTCAAGTAAGTGCAGAGAGGGTCTATTTCAAGCAGATCTGCCACCTTGTTTTCACTGCAGGGGACAGGCAGTACACTAGTCACAGTGAAAGAGGACCCTCACACACAAGATATTATAGAATTGGAGGAGTACATCCTGGCTACATTTTAAAATCCAGGACTCAAAGATGCCTTTGCCTACCTTTCTCCTGCCACTGAAGCTGATTTATCATATGCCAGGAAGAGCCCCACAAATTATATCAGAGGTTAAAAACAGATCATCCTCAACTAAAATTGTGGGGGAGGAGTGCAACCAAAACTTAATCACTAACTTCTGGTCAGCCTCAGGGCAATTCACTTATATAAGCAGTGCATTTTATTATCTTGTATGCACCAGTGCACTATAATCCTATCAGAGCACACCACAAGCATTGAGGTATACAGCATCTACATGAAGGGCCTGGTGAGACTCTTAGCTATGTATGGCACAAGCCCATACCACCTCCCTCGCACTTCCCTCTCAGAAGGTTTGACTTAGGGTTGGTTTGTTGTTGATGCCAGGCCTATGAGATTTACAAGGCCCAAGTGTACCTCAGGCCACTACCAAAGCACAGTGCAGTAAAACCAGGTGGCAGGGTTTCCTGCTGCCCCATCCTTTTAATAGGCATTGAATGTCTTCAGGGTAACTAAGTGCAGCGCTGACTTACTGGGGCATGTGTGGCTTAATATAAGGAAGGTGGGAACAACCTTGGGGACAGGAAGTTAGGGTCTTGGACAGACTGGCTTTAAAGGAAAAGTGCTCTATTAACAGCAAAGTCTGACGAAAGGAGGTAGTCTGGGATAGAGTCTCTACAAGTGGACAATATCTGAGGTTTATGTATTGTTATTGAATTAACATTATTGTTAACAAAAAAAGTTGAAATGTATTTCCTTTGCTTCTCTTCCCCCTACAAAGAAATTACTGAAAGTTTGCCACTTATCTCCCAAACACCAGAGCAGTTCAAAGCCACGTGTGTGGCTCAGTCACTTGTATGTTTGTCTTTTTGCATTGCTCTATTATTGATTATGATTATTGTGTGTGTGCTTGTATATTAAGAGCTCCCCATTCCCACTGGCTTTAACAGCACAGCACTAGTGCTGTATTAAGGACTAATTGTTGCTCACATGAGTAAAGACTGTAAGATTGTTTAGAATTTTTCTGTTAAGGCAAGAAATGTTAACTACCCATTTTAAACGTGAATGTCTCTTCTACAGTTATGTTGTAGCTATGTTTGTCCCAGGATACTGAGAATCAAGGTGAGTGAGGTATTTTTTTTTTGATCAACTTGTTGGTGAACAAGACAAGCTTTCAAACTTACAGAAGTTTAGGTATGGGAAAGGTATTCACTGTCACAGCTAAATACAAGATGGAACAGATAACTTATAAGCAGTTAACACATGGTTAAAGACCATTTAAGGTAAAGTGGCCCATTAATCCCTCTGCAGTCAAAGGACCAAAAAAGTGCTAATAAACCATAAATCTAATATCAAGTCTATGATTTTTAGTGTCTAGCAAAACTATGAACTTAAGCTCCCCGTATCTTCTTTGGAAGGTGTGCAGGTTTTCTTTAAGGATGAGGTCAGAGGTCAGATACGGAGTTAATGTTTTGTAAGTGTTCACCCATAGGTGATATCTTGCTTTTTGTCTTACCACTATTCTGTGGGAGTCAATAGGCTCTCAAATGAACTATCGCATTTCATCAGTATAATTGATGTTGGGGCATTGAGTGCACTGGATGGGGTACATCGCATGTTGTGATAGGCATGTGTAGGACCGATGGATCCTGAAAGGTTTTTGTGTGTGGGTAGGTGGGAGGGGGGGATATTGCATCTGTTTTAGCAGGGTCTGGTGCTGCTTTGTGTTAGTGTCCTGGTCTGTGGGAGCTTATTTCTGAATAAGAACGTAAAGGTTTTGGGGAGGCATGGTTTGAAGGCCAGAAGAGGGCACACAGGAATGATTGTTCAGGATACTGAGTATGGGTTGTAATTTAATGATACCCTGTATGTGTCTCAGTGGGGGGTGGTAGTCGACAACTAGGGATATGCAGTCAAAGGGTTTCTTTCCCCCCCCCCACCCATATTGAACTATGTTCTGTTGAGGTATTTGGGTGGGGGGGGCTCTGTTTCATGATGTGATCTACTTGTTTGGTGAAGCCACTTTTAAGTCTGTTAAGGTATGTATCCTGCAGTTTCTCCTTGCAGTATGTTCTGTGGTATGAGTGCCTGGCTGTAGATAACAGATTTCTTGGTAAGTTTGGGGTGAGTTTTGGATCAGTGAAAGTAAATGTGGTGATCTGTAGTTTTCTTGTGTATAGTTATTTGTAGGGTTCCATTGCTGAAGCTGATGGTGGTATCCAGGAAGTTGATGCAGGTGTGGGAGTGTTCTAGAAAGAGTTGGATGGAAGCATGGTGGTGGTTGAAGTTGTGGTGGAAATCTATGAGGGAGTTTAGGTCAGCTGCCCAGAGGATGAAAATATCACTGATGTAGATCATTGGGTTTTGTGGTGCATTTGTCCAGAAATTCTTCAAAGTTGCCTCTGAAGAGTTGCCATGTTGAGGAGCTATCCTAGTGCCCTTGGTCTGGACAAAGTGTTTGAATGTAAAATTGTTTTTAAGGGTGAGGATGAAATGGATGAGTTTGGCAATGGGTTTGGGGTGGATACCTTGTTTTTTCGATATGAGACTGGCAAACAATACTATTTTCAGGAGGGATGTTGAGGTATAGGGAGGCTATGGTGGCAAGGATGGTGTTCTGAGGGAGATTGCTAATGTTGCAGAGTTTCTAGAGGAAGTCCCCAGTGACCTGAGGGAAACTAGCCCTTTATGTGGTGAGTGCTTTGAGGATGATTTCTAAGAGTACTAATGTTCCTTCTGTAGGAATGTCATGGGCAGATATGATTGGTCTGCCTGGGTTCCCTTGTTTGTGTATCATAGGAAGCATGTAGAAGTCCCTGGAGTGGGTTTGTGTGGGGATGAGGTTGTAGAGGTTTCTCTTGAAGCTTTTCTGGAGAAGGATTTGATATCCTTAAATTCTTGGATGAATTGTGGTCGGTGTGTTGAAGTTCTTTATAGCAGGTGGTGTTGGGGAATTGTGGGTTGGCCTTGTTAACTTAGTCATCACTGTTGAGGACCTCAGTGGTACCCCCTTTGTCTGCTGGCTTTTTTTTTTTTGCAACTGTGTTGCAAGTCTGAAGACATAATTGAAAATAACCCTTTAAATAAAAACCTAGAGCTAAATTACTTTTAAATAACTAGGGTTATTTAAAAGTAATTTAAGTCCCTAGTACACAAATGGGTACATGCAGGAATGTATGTGTAAAGTATAGGGACTTATTTACATTCAAATACAGTGCACATCTGTTACAGCTTGTGACAAAAAAAATTTCCATATCCATAAATACAGAACACATGAAGGCAACATGATGACTTTCCACACATATTTTGGAAAATCTGAGCTATTTAAATTTGTTTCCATTAGTTCACCTGCTTTATTGGCAAAATTCAATTTTCTTCCTTTTGGAGATATTATATGCTTATGATAGCCTTCATTTAAGATACTGAATTAACTTATTTGTCATTTCTATATTGCTTACCACTATTGCAGGTAACATCAATGAGAGAATATAAACAAAATAAAGACTCCACTCATGCTGGGAGGCATGAATACAATGAAAGCTATTGTGACCATGATTGTTGCTATAAAAAAATAGCAAGCTGGCCAATAGGAAAGATGACTAACCCAGAAACAGGTCAAAACCAAATGATGTGAGTTAGGTGCCTAGGCACCTAGTGGGATTTTTCAAGAGTGCCTATCTGCACCTTTAGATGCCTAAATACTTTTAAAATTTGGCCTTAGGCACTTTTGGAAATTTCACTCAGTACATCTAGGTTAAAGGCTAGCAGTTACCCATGACAACTGCATCAATTCTGTGAACATGAGGCTGTGAAGCCTCATATATGGAAAATCCATGAAGATCACTAATTGCATTTCTGGGGTTGTAGACTTTTTCCCCTTTGGTGGGGAGAGAAGGCTTGCTCAGACATCTGGCCACTGACATTCCTACTGCAGTGCCTGAAGGTTTTTTTTTTTTTCTTAACAGCTGAGAGATGGTAGAGCTTATCTGAACAAGCAGAGAAGGCAAATTTAGGGCTCCCCAGGTGTTAAGATATTGACTGAAAGATGGAAGAATATAACAATCAGCTGTCTTTTCTTCAGCAATAAGGGGAAGTTCTATTGAAGCAATGAGCAAAGAGGCAGGTTTTTCTCTAAACAGCTTTGTCCTATTTAAGCTGAACTATTCCAATCTGAGGAGTTAAAATTTTCCTCTGGGATTTTGGTGGGAACAAGGTGGGGTTTTTCCTGAGTGTCATCAACAGGATTGGTGGACTAGAAGGGCTGTGGGGGAGAAGTGCTCAGGGGAGGGAACAGGAACCAGGAGGTCTGGGGAGTGTTCCCAAGGGAGACAGCTCTTTGTGGCTTTCTGAGACTCTGAACAACTCCCTGATCTGAAGAAGATTGAGCTAATGGAAACAGACTGACTCTTGGGTGGTGGAGTAACAAGTATTCTTAAAATAATTAGACTAGCTAATAAGCCTAAGTGGAAGAGACGGGTTTTGAAGGAGAAGCTTGAAATCTTGATGTTATAAAGCCTTTGTGCAGAGAGACCAAGCCATTAGTTAAGGATGGTGGAAGCATTTGCTTCAACAAAAGATCCTGAGGTTTTTTTTCCCGTTTTTTTGTAGACATGGTGCATTCAACACAATTTGATTTTAAGCAGCTAGTGGCTGAATGCCAAAGTGTAAAACTTATCTTTGATATGGTCCTCCATCACTGTTCAGAGTCCTCCAGGTACCCCAAACAAAGACTCAATAGGTGTTAGCTATAGTGACTCTGCATGATAAACACTTCTTGCCCATCTTTCTTTGTTCATCCACACTCTGATTCATGAGCCACAAATCTTCTTTTCAGTTGGAAAGGAGAGAGTGTAATCTTATAAGACTGTGGGGTCTTTGGGGCAGAGACTGTCTCTTACTAGTTGTTTGCACTGCAGTTAGAACATGATTGTAATACACTGATACCCAGAGGGACCAAACAATCAATAAATGCCAATGTTTGCTTCCGTAGCTGCAACAAGGCAAAGCAAGAACTAGGGCAATTGGGATGAGTAGGAACCAAAGCTCTCAGTAACAATACTTTTGTGCTGCCCGTCACTCATGCACTGAAGTGGCTGGTGCAAGAGTTCCAGAAAGGTAAATGCTCATAGTATCCATAGAACAATGCACAGCATGGCTCACGGACATCAATTTTTTTCTCATGGGGTTGACTTACTTTTATTGTAAGGCTTCTAAAGTGATTCATGGTAGTACCCTCCCTGTACTGCCTACAGTGTTTTGACCTTAGCTACCTACAGTAGCCGCTTTAGTTCAGCTGTTTCAATTAGTTAGGCCCGTTACAAACATACTTATTTTGCCACCTCTTCCTACTTCACTCTCATGCAAATGCCTACGCTATTGTAATTCAGCAACTCTCAGCTTGAAAAACCCTAAAACAAAGCCTAGCAGTGTCACTTCAATGAATAATTCATAGGGTTTTTACCCAGTTTGCCAGTTTTCAACCTCTGCCCACATAGCATATTGTTACATAGTGATTCAGCTTCACTGGAGCCCTGCAAAACCAGAAGTGAAAACACTGTTTATATTATTACTGATTAAAGATTAATAACTAGATTACACTATGACAAGAATTAACTTTTGAAATAAGGCACAAGCAATACTATTTAGATGACAATCACAGGACTATTGCTTGAATGTCAGATGTTGATTTAGATGTACATAAAACCTTTGGTCTGCCTTGTGACAGCAACAAACTTTTTTTAATGTTATCTTACTGTCACATTTCATTTTACAGAGAGAATCTTCAGAAATAAACAAACTGCTCCATGGTTTAAAGCAGGGGTCGGCAACCTTTCCAAAGTGGTGTGCCGAGTCTTCATTTATTCACTCTAATTTAAGGTTTCGTGTGCCAGTAATACATTTTAATGTTTTTAGAATATCTCTTTCTATAAGTCTATAATATATAACTAAACTATTGTTGTATGTAAAGTAAATAAGGTTTTTAAAATGTTTAAGAAGCTTCATTTAAAATTAAATTAAAATGCAGAGCCCCCGACCAGTGGCCAGGACCCAGGCAGTGTGAATACCACTGAAAATCAGTTTGCGTGCTATGGCATGTGTGCCATAGGTTGCCTACCCCTAGTTTAAAGGATTACATGGGGGGGGGTATTTATATTAAGTAAAGCAAGAAGGGAACTATGGGTGATTGTCAAAGTACAGTAGGATTTTTTGTTTAAAGACAATTACATAACCCCCTACAATAAATATCTTTAGAAGCAGCTCAATTACAATATTTAAAGTAAGGCTAAATGTTAGTGAATAACAATGTGTCCAAACAAAAATAGTACTAGTTGATACTTTCTTCCCTCAGTGGTTCTTACCATTCACCATGTTCGTCATTTCCTATTTGTATAATTATAGCACTGAGGGGACCTAATAAGGACTAAGCACTGTACAAGTACCTAGAAACTAAGCCTGCTCCAAAGAGTTTATTTATTTACCCTTCTTATGTTCGTACCTGCATTATTTTTTTCCTTCCCTCACCTTTTTTTAATACTGTCTCCCATACATGCCCTGCTCCCTCTGTTCTTTACCTCCCTTAGTTTCAAAGCCTACGTTATTTCTAACTCCTGCCTGTATCCCCTCTCTTGCAATAACAAAGCCAGAGGGCTCTCAGTCCCATGCTTACTGAAGAGCAGGCTAGGAGCCATTGCTGCAGTGGTGGTGGTGTTGCAACTTGCATATCACGGCTGTAAGTGAAATCAGGGTTGACTTCTGTTCTTGTGCTCATCAACTGAGAAACAGTACATAATCTGGAGCAGGGAAATGGTTGAGACATAGCTCCTGAAGCCATTGCTGTGTGAATTGCACACGGTCACAGGGATTAGAGCAGATGACGGGAAGCATTGGAGACTGACCAGATGTCCCAGCATTTTAATCCAAGATAAGACACACTCCTAATTTTGACAAAGCCAGCAGGAACATCATAGAAACCTTGCCATCTATCATTTTACCAGTGACTAAATATTGTAATGTTTAGTGTAGATCAGGGGCGGGTAAACTTTTTTTTTTTGGCTTCAGGACCGCATCAGGTTTAGTAAATTTGTATGGAGGGCCAATTAGGGGAGGAGGTCGAAGCCCGGCCCCCGCCTCCTATCTGCCTCCCCCCGGGGACTCCTGCCCCATCCAACCCCTGCCCCCCATTTTTTGATGGCCCCTTTGGGACCCCTGCCCCATCCACACACCCGTCCCCTGACTGCCCCCAGACACCTGCCACCCCATCCAACCCCTCCTCTCATTCCTGACAGCCCCCAGGGACACCTGCTCCATCCAACCACCCCTTCTTCCTGTCCCCTGACTGCCCCCAGAACCCATTCCTCTGACTGCCCTCTGCTGCCCCATCCAACTCCCCCTCCTTCCTGACTGCCCCCCAGGACCCCTGCCTCCATTCAACCTCATTTCCCCCCAACCACCATCCACACCCTTGCCCCCTGACCACCCCAAACTCCCCTTCCCTCTATCCAACCTGCCCCTGCTCCCTGTCTCCTTACCACACTGCCTGGAGCACCGGTGGCTGGCGGCGCTACAGCCGCGCTGCCTGGCTGGAGCTGGGCCACGCCACCGCTGCCACCGCGCAACACAGAGCACTGGGTCAGGCTGGGCTCTGCAGCTGTGCTGCCCCTGGAGCTCACAGCCCTGCTGTGCCCAGAGCATTGCGCTGGCGGCAGAGTGAGCGAGCTGAGGCTGCGGGGGAGGGAAAACAGCAGGGGAGGGGCTGGGGGCGAGCGTCCCGAGGCAGGAGCTCAAGGACCAGGCAGGAGAGTCCTGCAGGCCAGATGTGGCCCATGGGCCGTAGTTTGCCCACCCCTGGTGTAGACAGCACCTCCACTATTACATGGAGATATATAATATATATGTTAGTGTTAAATTGTTGTCTGTTGTTAATCTGACTTGGCAGGGGTTAGTAGGCTCTTCAGTCTTATTTCTGTGGACAGGAGTTGGTACTTGTAGTTTCCCAATAAATCAGTGATTCTATACATATTACAAATGTTCTATTTGTGTCTATGCTTTCATTTTACTCATATCTCTCCTAAAAACTTACTATTGCTGTGATGGATGGCTACAACTTGTAAATTTGTAATGAAACTGAAAAACCCTCACAATATTTCTTCCTGCAGCTTTCCAAGTGCAGCCTGTTTTCTTTGGGTCTGTTTATTGTCCAATGCAGGATATAGAAATGCCCATCAGCACAAAGTGGATGCAAAATACTGCCATTCAAAGTTACTTACACTAAAACAGATGGCTGGTGCAACTTTGAAAACATGCATAATGCAAAAACTCACTAGTTCTTATCCTGTATGCAATATATTATAGTATAAACAACTCTGATGATCTGTTGGCTAGAGCCTGAAAATCCTATTTGTGCTGATAACAGTCTTTGCTCAGAATACCATGTATCCCTCCTGCTAGGTGGGCCCCCGCTCCCAAAAACCAGACCTGGACCAACAACCATCTATTGGGCCCAATCCTGCTCAAGCAACCCACCACTGACTTCACAAGAGTTGCAGGATGGAAATGAGAGTATAATTTAGCCGATTAGAACTATTTAATATTATGCTTGGTGCCTAATGATTAAGGTTTTCCTGTTTTTTTACTTTAAGCATCTCATTCTTTAAGCATCAAGCATATAAATAAAGCTCATGTTTCCCTGTATCATATTTTTACTCGCATCTAATTAAAGGCTGATTATTTCTACAATGGGTTTTCAGTTATGCCAATAGCTAATCCAAGAATCTTTCTTCAATGTTTATAGTTCTGAATACAAATATATTGAAAATAAGTGGAATAAATGCAACTAAGACAAGATATACGCTATCAGCACATTAATATGCATAATCCCACACCCTAGTAACACTGAGGTTGAGATCTAACCTAGGAGAATCTGACATTTTATCCTTAATATCTCATAGTACAGTAGTATATTTTCCAAATTTGGCCTAGGTATAAGTCTTTGAAAAAATTTCAGGTCACACATGCTCAGTAAAGACTTAGAGTATGGCAGCTAAATTTTCTGAATATTCAGTTTGCACTGAGCATGCTCCATCCCCTCACACATCTTTAAGTGTCAACTAGACTGCACATGCACAACCCCCACCAAGAGAGACCCAGCATGCACCATGCAGGGCTGCAGAGATGGAACAGCATTTTCCTGCAATTGATTCTCCTTGCTATTGAGGCCTGGCAGAGTGAGAGCGGATGAGGAGCTGAGGGCGTGGAGCATGGAAGATGGACTGGCTGGGCAAGGAGACAGACTCAATGAGCTGGGGGTAGGTGGAGGGAAAGTCTCAGTAAAGGGAGACTGGGACTGGAAGTCAAGGTGGGGGAGAAGAATGGGATGAGATGGCCAGGAGTGTGCAGACTTTTCCTGGAAAAGGGAGATGGGAAAGAGACTGGGACAATAAGGCAGGGAGTTGATTGCAGGGAGAGACAGAAATGCCCCAAGGTCAAGCTCAAGGAGACAGGGAAAGATCAGGTCGGGGTCAAAGAGTTTGTGACTACTAGAACCTGCTACCCCTCCAAACTTGGAATGGACCCTGAGATTCCTGAGTGTTATCATTCATAGCCTGGTCCACATAGAGAATGGTAACCTATTACTGCATTTGGTGCCAGAGGTCAGTGGGGTGTATCTAAAGGTTTCAGCCCTGCTGATAAGCCATGTGGTGTCTGTATTGTTATATGATGGAATTTTTTTTCAGTTTTTTTTTCTTTTAAATCTGGGAAACTAAACACAATGTTAAAAGAACATTAACTTTGCAAATTCAAGAACTCAAAAGCTAGAAAATGTGGATTTCTCTCTAACAGTTACTGATAGAAGACTTGCATTTCTCTAATTGATTTTCATTCTAGCAGATACATTTCAGGTTTGTTTTCATTCAATATAGACCAGACACCCAATACATAACCACACAGACATTTGTTTCTCCCAAAATTAGCATTATGACTTTATTTGTTGCTTTGTTACAATCTGTAAATCCAATAGTAAAAATATAAACTAGGCATAATGTTAAAGCATTTTACAAGCAAAATACTTTACTGTTTTCTTTCCAAATTGCATAGGATAGGATACGTGTACTGGTTAAATGATATACTGTACATAAACAAACCCATAATTCATAAAACTGTACTGAATAGATAAATCAATAAATCTTGGGAGTCACTGCTTTTAAATGGACATAACCATAAAAGAAAAACCATACACCTGGAGCAATAAATATGGCTGCCTTTCTATGAACACACTGTTTCATGAAGGCAACAAGCCATTGAACTTCTCTTCTCATGTTGTTGTAGACCTTTCTAATTCAAAGAAATTAAACAATAAAACAAGCCAGAATGGGTCTATATATACCTGATTATTTTTTTCCTATTTGACAAAAGGCCAGAATATAGATGGATTTTGATAGCTATTTCTGAAATCATTTATAGTAACATCTGTTTTTCATATTTTCAGTATCCTGGAGCCATCAAGCTTAGAGCTTCATCCACATTAATAATCTTTGCATTTGTCATTACTCTGTTTAAATGTGTAAACCTAGATTTGTTCCATTGTCTAGCACCAGACAATGTAGAAATAGATGCTTTGCCATAGTAACCACATCTCTGTTCCTGCAACTGTGTACTTCTGGCTTTAAAGTCTTACAAAACTAAAATATAGTTGATCTAGGTTGTAATAAAAGAGAATATTAAATACCTTTGGTAAAAATAGATATATTTAACAAGATTAGAAAAAGCAAATAGTTATATTGTCAAAAGGAGAGTATAAAATGTACACGATAAAAAATACAAACAAAAAAAGTCATAGGCCATAGTAATTAGAGTAAAGCCACTGTTCTTTTCAGTGTTTGCCTCCTTAGCTCATGCTTATTGTCCAGTCAGCTTTTCTAACAGGCAGGCGCTTTAATAGTGGGTGTGGAAAAATCCAGTCTTTCCTACCAGTATCAGACAAATTAAGTTTAATTCAGAACAAGGCAGTTTGTTTTAAAGCAAGTTTGTAAGACCTAGAACTCTGATTTAGAGCACGTGGGAATGGTTGAGTACAGAAGGACAGATTCCAGATGTTGTCAATCACAGGCCAGGTGTACTGGAGCTGTAGAAGTAAGGCAGTAAGGCCAGCAGAGTCAAGTCTTCGTGGTGTGAACACTGCAATTTTTTACACTAAATTCTTAAATCCGTGTAATGTCAAGCCAACTGGACATGATGATATATACGTCTAGTAATCCCTTACTGATGCCTTTCTCCCATCCTTTGACTGGGCGTCCAAGCAACAGAGCTTTTACACAACATATAATCCCAGTTTGGTTTCTTCTCTCTTTAGAACTCACTGTAAATCCTGAAGATGGAAGATCCCCAAAGCAAACAACTGAGATTAGGGAAGGAGATAATGCACAAGCCCCATAACAGAATCAGCCATTAATTGAACGTACTTTGAAAGAAAGAAGCACACTTAGCCAAATTTATCCTTCAGTATTCCCTTTGCACACACAGGCACACTCCTCATGGTGTTCCAGGGGTACATCTGTCAATGATTTATGCAATCCCTTTACACCGCTCCTGGGCTTCAGCTGAAGAACCTGAAAGAAGACAATTGGAGCCAGGCTTTTAAGTAAATCATTAAACATCTTTTTCATTATCTACAGTACACTGGAAGTAGTAAACTGGAAGACAGGGAAACTACTAAAGGAAACTCAATCAACTCCACAACTGAGTTTCTTCATTTATTCTGCTCGTTAATATATATTACATTTTTTTTGGCCTTACCTCAAGCCTTCCACAAACTTGATTAAGACATTAAGATATGCTAGACAGACATTTACTTTGGTCAAAGCAAACCTTACTGCAGTGGGATTTGGGTGTGGTTTTTTTTCTTTTGTTTGAAGGACTACTTATATAGTTGACTCAATAATTAATTATTATTAGATGGTACTGGTAAAATAATATTGATTTTAGCGATAGATATTCAGTGATGTGCAGTTTATTAAAAAAAAAGGTTTTTTCCACTCACAGCTGTGGAACGTTTTTATAGGAAGTTAAAAATATCTAATAGGTTTTAAAAATGATAAATTATTATAAGCCTTATACAGTATACTTTAGATAAATATACAACAGTATACCTTTTAATCTTAGATGGTCCTGTGATATTTATGAACTTGCATATTATGTCAAGTGGGTTTTTTCTATAGAAAGCTATAATTTCTTGATAAGTTACAACAAATGGGTTCTCATGTTGTTATAACCTGTAAATTAACTCATGCCACTGTGTTACATATGCCCCTTCCTTTCCTTTTAGAAAATTATCACTAATCAAATCTGTTTCTTTACAATTGGATCATACAGTACCATTAAGGTAATATATATTAAGATTATATATAAAATTAAAAAAAAAACTAGTGAGTCACTGAATCCATATACCTGTAAGTTTAGAATATAGGTGGAGATATTAAACTGATATATTTTGGTCTACAATTACAGACACTGGAAAAATCTTACATGACCTAGAGGTTGTTTATTGTCTTTTACATTCTAAAAAGAATGTTAGATGGTCTCTTCGGGCTTGGCATATTAACAACAAAACTGTAAAATGCTAACTTTCAAACTGGCCCAGTTGCTTGTTAAGCTGAGCATGAACAGCAGTTTCAATTCACTTTTGTTTTTAAAAATAGAACATCTCATTTTGCCCAACTTAGATAAATTCTTCAAATGTAGAGCTCTTCAGTCCACAGTAACTTCACAGGGTAAATGCCCTTCTTGTCTACAAAAATAACCTCTATTCAAAAAATAACATTTGGAATAATTTACAACAGAGTGTGGCTTTTTTTTTCTTTTTTCCCCCCACAGAGGTCCCCAAAAGAATGGAGTGAGAGCACAGGTGCAGATTTTTTTTTTTAACTCTTAGTAAAAGAGAGCTTCCTCCAAATGTGTCACTGTACAGTGACATTAGCTTTATCCTATGAACTACATTCTGGTCAGCATTCACATTCACAATAAAGATTGTTTCTTGAATAGATTTTCTCTGGTCTCAAATATAAAAACACAAAATGAGATACGTACCTCATGGTATTTTTTGGTGACCTTGGTTGGGACGCATTGGCACTCATTGCAAGTATGGTGACAGCAGGCACAGTTTCCACCGCAACGTTTAACCAATAGACATAGTGGCCAGAAAATGGTGTCAGTTCGCTTCAGCTCCTCCCTCAATGACACTGAGAAGTTGCGAGGAGTACAGCTGTAGAGTCGCACCTCCTCCTTTAGAAGGTTCAGATCCACCACTGAAGAGCAAACATATCTTTCTGTGACTTGTCTTTCAAATGCCATCAATAAACAAACACACTTGAATGCTCTTGTAGCTTCCCTAAGGAGTGCAAATCCAAGGCATCCAGAGCCGCTGCGGACCAAATCCTCAATGGTATTTAAGGGTCTAAATGCCCATTGACTTCCATGGCAGTTCATTTCAGTGGGAGTGAGATGCTAAAATACTTTTAGGGTTCTGGGCCTGAGAGCTTTGCCATTGTGGAACTTACGCAAAGTGCACTTCAGCTCCTAGGCTGCAATAATGGCCTTAGTGAGGCCACATTCCCAGGATTCTCCCTCTCCTCAACTCCAATGTAATTTCCCTTCAGACCCTGTATTGACACAGAATTTAACTGCTATATTAAACTGCAATACACAATAGCTATCTGTGGATTTTTATTCTACTTCATTATTAAGGACTCCACTGCAATTAAGCAGCAAAGAATCCTGTGGCACCTTATAGACTAACAGACGTTTTGCAGCACGAGCTTTCGTGGGTGAACACCCACTTCTTCGGATGCAAGCATCCGAAGAAGTGGGTGTTCACCCACGAAAGCTCGTGCTGCAAAACGTCTGTTAGTCTATAAGGTGCCACAGGATTCTTTGCTGCTTCTACAGAACCAGACTAACACGGCTACCCCTCTGATACTGCAATTAAGGAATCTTGCAAACATCTTTATTTAATTTTTTTTTTAAGTTTGTAAAACTTGTTCAAAGTGTGCAAATGTTGTCTTCACTATATTTTCAATGCATGCTTTCAACAAAGAAGATTCAATTTAAAGGAAAAACAAAACCTATTTTTCTGGCTAAAGGAAAGTCTGTACTATGGCCTAATCATGGAACTTCTGGAAAGCTATTCTTACATCAGTGAATGTCCCATATTGTGTGTGTGTATTTACTATACACACACACACAGGAGAGGGAGGGACTTTATAAAATAAAAAAAAATAATTATCAGAAGAGTCTTAAGATTTTTCTTTTGTCCCCTCCTTGTCCCTTTTATAATCAGTCTGTCTGTATCAACCTCTGTTGCCTCTCTCCATGCCATTTGCACTTTATTTATTTATTATTGCTTTTCTCACTACCCACCCTCTGTCAAAGTAGAACTCAGTAATATTACTCTGTTGAATTAAACTTTTAAATCTGTTATATTTAAGTAAGTTCAAAACTTGGTAAAACAAAGTTAAGTTATCTCCACCATACATGGAACTTCACTATATCAGTTTCCTTATAAACAGATTCCACCATAGCATATGAAAATTTTAGCATGTTGAGGGCTGAACAGCTCATGGAAATGCCAAAAATAGGGCAGTATACTTCTTGTTCCCCTAATTCTATGGACAAGAATTAATGGGCCCTGAAAGGGGAAAATGCCTTGCTTGAAAAAAAACTAGGGTTGGTTTTGTGGAACACTGAACACATTTTATTAGTCCAGGCTTTGATGAAAAGCACTGTAATTTGGCTTCTGGTAGAAAAGGAGGTTATAATGATCTGTGATATTTGGACTGATTTCCCCCCCCCCCCCGAAAGGAATAGATGCAATGTGTAATGGTATCTGCAATTCTTTTCACTGTTGGGTTAGCAGCATTACATTTTCCTCTTTGTATATACCTGTGCCAGGATGGCTTTTGGAAATACTGAAATAAAAATCTCAGACAAACTAGCCCTGACATTAAAAAATAACCCTTTTCCAGAGGACCTGGGGGGAAAAAAACAACCTGAAATCATCCCATTTATACTACAAATAAATTCATATTAACATTTGGTAAAAACAAAGAAATCCTTTGGATAAATTTCCAGTGGTTCAGAGAGGGAGAAAATAATCTTGGAAGAGATTACTTCAATTCCAATTAAAAATGTAACAATTGAAAATGAACAAAACAGAAGAAAGAATGTATGTATTATTAATCAGTGGTTACCTGCTGCTTTTGTTAAACACTGATCTGCATGTATTCTTAGTGGAAGATGGTCTCTGGTTTCAAATGACTAAATATAATTTCCCCACCACTATCCTCATGGCCATATTATGTTTTCTGAACACGGTCAGCTATTTTGCTATATGCCAAGGTGAGATAACTTAACACTTTGTTTTTCTTTTAAAATATGTGAATAACATGTACTACAGTGCAACTGGTTGGGCCAACTGAGGGATAAATTGATAAAGTGTATGAGAAAGTAACCCTTGGTCCACTTTAAAAGAGTCATTTCAGTTCTAAGATGTCCTATTGGGAATTTTCTATGTTCAAAACCAGCACGTTAAATGTAAAATAAAGCTGCTATCATTACTACAATAGTGTCTACAATGGAGTAGTCACTACCATCACATGAAGAAAGACACAGATCCTGCCATAACAATCCTGCAATCTGAAGGTTAAAATACAGTTATGGGATTTTGTACTCGTGACTAAGATGAGAAGGCAAACAAATTATGTTTGTAATAATAATAAAATAAAGTGTAATATTGTTTGCCATGGCATGGCAATACAGGTGCAGACAAACGGAGTATACTTGCCTTTTCTGGCCATTGGCCTGGATGTGCCAAGCAGGACAAAGAGATTTTTGTTTTTAACCTAGCTGCAGGCAGGCTTACTTAGACGACTTTCAGAACAAAGTAGTTTTTTTTTTTATCACTAGCCTCTCATCCCAGAGCTGGCACCCAAGAAAGCTGTGTTGTCCCATAAAAATAATCACCAGGTAGGAAAATGTTTTTCCCTTGGCATGACTGCCACTGTCATAGAGGGATGGTTCTGACTAACAGTACCTCTAACTTTAGTGAATGAGAACTAATTACTCAGCCAGAGAGGGAATCAAAAACAGGAAAAGAAAGGTTTAAAGAGGAAGGTGGGAAGGCTGGCACTGGATAACCTCTCCTCAGCAATAGCAACCCTTGTTTTGCTAAGGGAGAAATGCTTTATGCACTCAGTACTCAAATCCTGCAGGGGCCAATGTGCTTGGTGTATAGTATCATGTAACCTATGAGCATAGCTTGTCCAAGGAGATGTATTCCCCCACCCCAGGAAGTGGTTATTGCTCTAGTGGAATGGTCTAGAGCAGTGGTTCTCAAACTATTGTACTGGTGACTCTTTTCACATAGCAAGCCTCTGAGTGTGACTCCCTTCCCTTATAAATTAAAAACACTTGGTTATATATTTAACACCATTATAAATGATGGAGGCAAAGTGAGGTTTGGGGTGGAGGCTGACAGCTCACACACCCCCATGTAAGAACCTTGAGATCCCCTGAAGGGTCCTGACCCCCAGTTTGAGAATCCCTGGTCTAGAGTTCAGGAGAGTAAAGGAAGCGATAAGGAATAGGCTAGATGAATACTGGATCTTGGGTCTGGGTATCGGATGCAGAACTTGGGTGTCTGGTGGCTAATGCTGGAGGCAAACAAGTCATGGATGAAATCTGTATGTTGCCTCCAATCCATGAGACTTCCACTTTGAAGAGGGACCTCAAAGATCCTATGAATAACAGATGGATCTCGGGTCTGTTGAGAGTAGTCAGCATGGATGTTCAGATGGCTCAGGATATAGAAAGTTTTCAGAAACCCAAGTGTTTTTCAGCAAGGATTCCTCTTGATTCCTACCCTTGATGGTTTAAATAAGCCTTGGGAGTGGTGATATCTGACCTAATAAGGATGTGTTGTAGGCTGTGGCCTTCCCAGTGGAAGGAGAACTAGTCAGATCTCCCATAAATACAAGATACTGATGCTGAGTCTTCGCTCTAAATTTGATCATTTTCTCTGAAAAGACCTGAGAATACTGTAGTCTCAGTTCCTCCATAACAAATATGACAAAGGGAATTTAGTAAAACATGAAAGGGATGTAAGGGGTGGTATGGTTCATTTTAGAAATAACTAAGTATAAAATTCCAAATGGAATATCTGTAGTCAACCCCTAGCATTGATCAAAGGTGGTGATTTGCTGGCTTCTTTCAATATGAAGACAATCCAATGGCTCAGTTGCATGAGGAAACTGATAATTTCTAAGATTCATGCCTGGCCACTTGCATGCCCAATACAAAGCTCTTCCATTCAAACTGGCACCTGTGTCACAGAACAAAGATCATGATAGTTGCCACTTTCAGAAATCAAGTCTCTGTGTGTGAAAGCTCCAATGAAACACTGGATTAATTGGGCAGAGTAATTTCAGGAAACATCCAGAGCAGTCACCAAATCTCTATAGCTATTTCTGACTTTCAGTCTGAATATAAACAGGGTCAAATGTTCCCTTATCCTCTGAAGTATCTGAGCCACCTGAGGACTGAAGGGCAGTGTTTGGACTTCCTGGCACATTTCTTTGGCTTGCCTTTCTTCTCTACCCTGAAGATACTCTAAGATGGGGACCTCAACCAGATACATCACATGCTTCTCTTAGCAAGGCCAGAAGCAAGCCGGGTGGAAGGATATGGGGAGGCTACCTGCAGGGAGTTCAAAAAGGATATAGCTTGGCACAAAAAAATTTCATCCTCCTCACTGACACTTCCTGCCTGAGCAACAGCAAAGTTACATACCTATTTGCCTATGACTGTTACTGACATGTCATGGGGTATGGAGGAGGGGGGCGGGTAGTGGGGATTGTTCAAAATGGAAATTAATGAATTATCATTTTAGAAATAATTTGGATATGGATTTGAACAAAACCCTAGATTCAAATACCGCAATTCTGGAAGGGTTCTGAATGTGAACCCAGTCCCAACATTTTCAATTCAGTATATTTTAGTGTGCTTTATTGTAACAACAGAACTTCTGAGGTGTTGAAAAGCTTCATGTTCAGCTTCATGTCTAACAAAGTACCTAAGGGGTATAGCTTTTATATCACAGCATGCACCCTTGCCCTATCTTTCTTCTTATTAAAAGGTCTGTGGCAAATTTGTCCAGTGCTTATGTAATCATTTCTTTGAACTGTGTGAATGAAGTTCTTATTTTTTCAGAGTGTATCTGTCTGTCCAAAATGTATTTTAACATACTGTGGGCACAAAACTAGATGACAGAATGTATATATTCCCTTAAAATGTTTACTTAACCATAATAAAAGGTTATATGAATTTCCCAAGTGAACTAAGTTACAATACCTGTTATAATGTGAAAATTTAAACACACTTTCAACTTGACTTTCACTCATTTATCATGGTTGACATAACAGTCAAAAGTTCTTTTTTAGCACTAGCTCAGAAAAAATGCAGGGTTTTTTTTTTTTTTTTTTGCAGAACCAAGATATTACTGAGGAAAGAAAGAAAGAAGTGATGTGGGTTGGTCTAAAATAAAATTGTATTTCAAAATAATGTATCTTCGTTAGTTTGTATCATTTAAATATACTAAGTTCACATCAATCTGAAATTAATTGCTTTTTATAATTGAGGCTATAACTTTCTAACAAATCTCCAGAGATGTGTACTCAAAAAGAATCCCTCTTTCCCAAAGCATTTTACCAGCTAAATCCTGGTCTAAATAAAGCCGGGGAGGGGGGCAGATTTTCTCCTGCAGGAAAGTGGTTATGGCTTCTAGGCTCCACATCACCTAGCGATGCTCCCAGTGGCATAGGGGATTTAGTGGCCCCTAAAACAGTAAAAGATTGGCATAACACACCTGCCCCCGGCTCTTCTTGTCCTTTGCCAGGAGTGCAAGGAGCAGAGACACATGGTCTCAGTACAGATATATGAACAGGAGGTTCCCACACACCAGGAGAATTATCTGCTTCTTGTACCATGCATGTAGCATAAAGGAGCTGTAATTAGGCTGCAGAATGTGGCCCATTGATTACTCATTGATTTTTGTGAGAGTAAGACTGGACTACTTTTTTTCACTGCAATGCACTTTTTACTTTTTAATATGTATAATATTCAAAAGGAACTTAGTTTTTATATATGAAAATATTTTGGAATACAGAACCAAATTTTGCTTTTTGGAATAACTCCTTTGACCTGACAGAGGTATTCCTGATTTACATGGATATAACTGAGATCATAGTTTGGTCCTAAATTCTGGACATAAATATGGCATTTAATTAAAATGAATAAAACAAAAAGAAAACTGGCCTAATTATAGAATTTGAAGGGTACAATGTAGTTTTAATTAACTGATTAACATTTTAGGACAGATAATTTTCTATAGTACTTCTTAAAATAGGTTTTTAATGCAGTAGAGCATGTTATTAAAAACAACAATAATAAAAATAAAAACAAGGAAAATGTTCACATTCTCTAACTATTCAAAGCACCTAACAGTTAATACTGTGTCATCTTAATGGGACACATTTTCTGCCCCAGGCTATAACATTACACACTCAGTAATGCAGTCTGAGGGTGGTCCTTTTAAGATGAATGTGGCAATACCCTGATATGTTTATTCAAAGGAAAATCTATTTCATTGTCTAATTAGAAGTCTTTAGAAGATTTACTCTGATAGTTTCTTGGGAAGATCACTGTCTCGTAGAGAGTTGCTTTTGTCTATATAGATGTTATCCAACACCTGCATTTCTGTTTATGTAAGGTTCCACAAATATACATTGCTTTTCTCTCACTTATTATATGCTTAAAATGGTAATGCAGTTGACAAATGGTGAAACTCTTTAACTAGGAAAGTGCTAAATGAATATTTGAAAGATGTGCTTCATAGCTGAAAGCTTTTAAAGACAAACTGCCTCCTATCCAAGTTTTGATTTACCTATGCATAGCTGTAGCAATAAAAGCATGGCTAGAATGGTAGATTTTTAGCTCTGATCCAGGGATCAGCTGTCAAAAAACTAAATCTGAGTTATGAAAAGGATTCACCTTCTCTCCTTCCCTGCTGACTGAATGATAATCTACTTTACATTTGCCAACATAGGCGCTACTAACTGATATTTCATTTACACTTGAATATTTTCATTTTCATGTTATGTGATAGGGAGGGAAGAGAGTGTTGTCTGCATGCTGTTCATCAACATGCAATCTATAAATGTGAAATAGTGGCAGTATCTCCAGGAGATTTGGTGGAAAATGCACAAATTGCCAGTGTAAGCAGAAGGAAATGTCTTTCCTTGATTTACTCTATGTAAGGTAAAATCCTTAATACAGGGTATATACTTTACACCTTCAATTAAGCAATTGCCTACCTCACCAAGTGGTGGCCAGAGACACCACTGTTTCATGGGATAGTGTGGAAGAGGGCATTAACACAACTTGCTCTGAGGCCATAAAGATTGCTACATTCACATTCTGGGACAATCCAGACTACACCAACTGAAAGAAGGTCAGGGATGGGCTGCACATCAGAGAGGTACAATTCCTTCCTGAATACCCCAATGCAAAGTTTGAGAGCACTACATTATACTGTAGGTGGTAAAGAATATAGGCCAATTTGTGATTAACAAGTCACCGGGACCAGATGGCATTCACCCAAGAGTTCTGAAAGAACTCAAATGTGAAGTTGCGGAACTATTAACTAAGGTTTGTAACCTGTCCTTTAAATCGGCTTTGGTACCCAATGACTGGAAGTTAGCTAATGTAACGCCAATATTTAAAAAGGGCTCTAGGGGTGATCCCGGCAATTACAGACCGGTAAGTCTAACGTCGGTACCGGGCAAATTAGTTGAAACAATAGTAAAGAATAAAATTGTCAGACACATAGAAAAACATAAACTCTTGAGCAATAGTCAACATGGTTTCTGTAAAGGGAAATCGTGTCTTACTAATCTATTAGAGTTCTTTGAAGGGGTCAACAAACATGTGGACAAGGGGGATCCGGTGGACATAGTGTACTTAGATTTCCAGAAAGCCTTTGACAAGGTCCCTCACCAAAGGCTCTTACGTAAATTAAGCTGTCATGGGATAAAAGGAAAGGTCCTTTCATGGATTGAGAACTGGTTAATGGACAGGGAACAAAGGGTAGGAATTAATGGTAAATTCTCAGAATGGAGAGGGGTAACTAGTGGTGTTCCCCAAGGGTCAGTCCTAGGACCAATCCTATTCAATTTATTCATAAATGATCTGGAGAAAGGGGTAAACAGTGAGGTGGCAAAGTTTGCAGATGATACTAAACTACTCAAGAGAGTTAAGACCAAAGCAGATTGTGAAGAACTTCAAAAAGATCTCACAAAACTAAGTGATTGGGCAACAAAATGGCAAATGAAATTTAATGTGGATAAATGTAAAGTAATGCACATTGGAAAAAATAACCCCAACTATACATACAACATGATGGGGGCTAATTTAGCTACAACGAGTCAGGAAAAAGATCTTGGAGTTATCGTGGATAGTTCTCTGAAGATGTCCACGCAGTGTGCAGAGGCGGTCAAAAAAGCAAACAGGATGTTAGGAATCATTAAAAAGGGGATAGAGAATAAGACTGAGAATATATTATTGCCCTTATATAAATCCATGGTACGCCCACATCTCGAATACTGTGTACAGATGTGGTCTCCTCACCTCAAAAAAGATATTCTAGCACTAGAAAAGGTTCAGAAAAGAGCAACTAAAATGATTAGGGGTTTAGAGAGGGTCCCATATGAGGAAAGATTAAAGAGGCTAGGACTCTTCAGTTTGGAAAAGAGAAGACTAAGGGGGGACATGATAGAGGTATATAAAATCATGAGTGATGTTGAGAAAGTGGATAAGGAAAAGTTATTTACTTATTCCCATAATACAAGAACTAGGGGTCACCAAATGAAATTAATAGGCAGCAGGTTTAAAACAAATAAAAGGAAGTTCTTCTTCACGCAGCGCACAGTCAACTTGTGGAACTCCTTACCTGAGGAGGTTGTGAAGGCTAGGACTATAACAATGTTTAAAAGGGGACTGGATAAATTCATGGTGGCTAAGTCCATAAATGGCTATTAGCCAGGATGGGTAAGAATGGTGTCCCTAGCCTCTGTTCGTCAGAGGATGGAGATGGATGGCAGGAGAGAGATCACTTGATCGTTGCCTTTTAGGTTCACTCCCTCAGGGGCACCTGGCATTGGCCACTGTCAGTAGACAGATACTGGGCTAGATGGACCTTTGGTCTGACCCGGTACGGCCTTTCTTATGTTCTTATGTTCTTATGATTGGCCCTTGTGTGCTGGATGCTGAGAGATTCTCCTTTTTTTGCACACAACGGCCAGTCAGAATCCTTGCACTTGGAGGCAATGAGAAGTCAAGTGCCCACAGCACCAGTCAGTAGAACATGCCAGGTGCAACCTTTCACCCCACTTTGGTCTCTCTTCTGTGTATACATTCTATTGCCTCCATAGATTAGATCAATACATTAGATCGATAGATTAGAGAGAGACTGCATTGCCATCTGAGGATACAGTATTTTCTATAGTTACAACGTCATAGAGTACTACACATAGATTGCACATGAGCAGTATTATACAAGTGCATGCTAGCGTTTACCATTTGAATGGGCAAGAAATCATTTTATGGCCTTCCTCCAGGCTTGACATACCCAGTTCAGGAAACACAACTCTATAGCCTTTATTTGTCAGCCAGAGGAGTAAAGCTCTGTTCCATGGCCTGAACAGATATCTACTGAGTCCACCTTACAACAAACATCCATTATTGTTACTGGAAGGCTGCTGGGATTCTTTACACCTGGCCACATCATCGTTTTCCTGAGAGTAAATTTCCTAAGGTGCCGTACTCATTTTGCTCTAATGAGAACATTCTCATCTCCACTTGGAACTCTCACCCCCTGCCTATGCCTCTTCTCAGTTAGCCTGTCAGCTTAGCTACATCCAGAGAAACCCCTTTCTGGTGTTATGGCCCTTTTTGTTCCCAGTTGCTGTAATCTTTTTGGTAAGAAAGAAAAAAATGTCATGATGTAAAAGAGTTAATGGCTGATCAGATGGGGGGCAGGGAAGACACACTGCAACTATGATCAAACTCACCAGCGCACAAGCTGGTTGGTACAAGGGAGGAGTGCAGGACCTGGGGCTGTATTAGGTAAGAAGCTCCATCAAAGTCCATCTATTGCTCTGAAGAAGGGGGACTTCACTTTGAGTTCTATATTTTGGAAATTTCAATATAATATTATTATTTTAAATAGGATCTGGAGTGGCTATTCTCTCCCAGGGCTGAGCCTGGCACAAATGCCTCCCAAATTCCCTGTGCTATGAATAGAGCCCTACCAAATTCAAGGTCCATTTTGGTCAATTTCACAGTCATAGAATTTTAAAAATTGTAAATTTCATGATTTCAGATGTTTAAATCTGAAATTTCACAGTGTTATAATTGTAGGGGTCCTGACCCAAAAAGGAGTTGTGGGGGGGAGGGGAGAGGGAGGAGGGCCAAGGTTATTATATGGGGGTTGTGGTACTGCCACCAGGACCCCAGTTTGAGAAACACTGATCTCTCCCATGAAATCTGTACAGTATAGGGTAAAAGCACACAATGGGGGGAGACCAGATTTCAAGGTCCATGATGCTTTTTCTCTGGCTGTGAATTTGGTAGGGCCCTAGCTATGAAACATGGAGCAGTGCTCTGGCATTGGCTGCTTTTTGCTAAATTTCTCCATATTTTTGAGGAGACATTTTAGTTATTGCCCTTTGTCCAAATCATAAACATGTCGGAGTATCTATACTCCGCAAAGAATATAGAAAGTTAAAAGCTGTAAGACAGGGTGAAGAATATGCAAAATGACTGTTCCTTTGCCAAGATAAACATCTATGCAGAGCCATAAAATACAGAAGAGAGGGTTACCTCTTGATTTTCTCTCACGAATATATGCCTTTCCAAGGATTTGCCATGTTGGTCTGTACAGATCTTCCAAGTCCAGTTGCCACCTGTCTGGTTCCAGATACCGGATAAGTTCTTCTACAGTACTAAATCCAGCAACAGCATTGTTTAGTAAATCTAATGGTAAAGCTGATGGGGGTAACATAGATGGGCTGGCAGCTTCTGTATGGTGCTGCAATAAAACAAAGAACAGTATCAGTTAGATATGTAAGGGAATTGCTTAGGTCAAACATTGTACTTTATAAAGCTGGATAAACTTGGCAGTGGAAATTATAAAAGTAACTAGCTGTTTAACCAATTTACTGACTAAGACTAATGATAATCCAGGGAGCACCTAAACATTCCCCCCATTTAAAGTGCTAATTTGACTACACATTTTTTTCTTCTTACTTTCTTGGTTTTAAAGAATGACATGCTACTATACCTCTTTCCTGGAGAAATTCACTAAATGATGGATGATATGTCAGAAATAATTAGAGCAAATGGTGCGCTAAACCTTTGATGGAAAAATATAGCTCCATTACAAGCAATTACTCCCTCCTGAAATCTTAGGAAACTCACATTTCTCATGCTGCTTTTAGCACAAGGATTAACTGGCCTTTTGTGGGGTTTGGTGTTGGATAGTCAAATATGAAACTATTCTAGCGTAACAATAGTAGAAAATCCTGTTGCTGCCTATTGATGAAAAAGGGACTGTATGTTCAGTGAAGTTTCAAGCATAGGGATGCTGTCAACCAAATAATTCAGAAGGATAATAGTAGCATTGTGTGTTATCTTCGTAGATTAACTGTGCTATATAACAGGTAGGTATTTAATCTGAAATGGCCTCTCAACACTGCACACTAAACAGAACTTCTTTAAAATGTTGAAAACAGCCCCGAAAAAGCCACGACACACACCATCAGAATTTGCTGCTATTGTAGCAAAGTTTCATTCCACTAACTGTAAGTGAGCCAACACCTGTAAACTCTCCAGGAGTATGGGCAGTAGATTAAGTGTGTGTCTGAGGGCTGATGTGAGGGTGCGCGGGAAAGGCAATGAGTGGAAGTAGTCAACATGCCTTTCCTAATATTTGCTTTCAAGAAATACCACGAGAATGGCTGTCCTTGCTTTATTTCTACCATATGCATGGTCCTTGGTTGTTGTTTTTTAATCTAGGAATCATGCAAGCATAGAAATATGTACAGAAGTACCCAGTCTGTTAGTACTGGTAACTTCTGTAGGGATCTGTATCCTGTCATTCTAGCATTATTTCCAACAGAGAGGCATCCAGCTGCCCATTGTTGGTGGGTAATTTAAAGTAACACAGATCCCAGAAAAGTAAGTGTTTATTTCCCTCATCTTCCTGATGCCCACATTACAAATAGCATGATGATCTGTCCATTGGGTTATGATAATAAACCAATATATTCTGGACAGTAATTTAAAACTTATACTACACAATGCGTGGTGCTGCAAATTTCAAAACAATGCTGTAATGCTATCCAGACTATAAAGAAAAATAAATATTGTAAGATTTTTCTTCCTGTTTTCCTCCAGAAAGAGTATTTATACATAAATATATGTTAATATTCATGTTTTCTGTTTTGAAAGTGTGGGGTTTTCTTTTGCTCAATAATAAGTAAATATCAGGAAGATTAAACTAGCAATCATTCTGAAGAAAACTCATTTCCTATCACTAATTTCCAACAAACTTTTTCTGACTTTTTTTTAACATAAGAACATAAGAACATAAGAAAGGCCGTACCGGGTCAGACCAAAGGTCCATCTAGCCCAGTATCTGTCTACCGACAGTGGCCAATGCCAGGTGCCCCTGAGGGAGTGAACCTAACAGGCAATGATCAAGTGATCTCTCTCCTGCCATCCATCTCCATCCTCTGACGAACAGAGGCTAGGGACACCATTCTTACCCATCCTGGCTAATAGCCATTTATGGACTTAGCCACCATGAATTTACCCAGTCCCCTTTTAAACATTGTTATAGTCCTAGCCTTCACAACCTCCTCAGGTAAGGAGTTCCACAAGTTGACTGTGCGCTGCGTGAAGAAGAACTTCCTTTTATTTGTTTTAAACCTGCTGCCTATTAATTTCATTTGGTGACCCCTAGTTCTTGTATTATGGGAATAAGTAAATAACTTTTCCTTATCCACTTTCTCAACATCACTCATGATTTTATATACCTCTATCATGTCCCCCCTTAGTCTTCTCTTTTCCAAACTGAAGAGTCCTAGCCTCTTTAATCTTTCCTCATATGGGACCCTCTCTAAACCCCTAATCATTTTAGTTGCTCTTTTCTGAACCTTTTCTAGTGCTAGAATATCTTTTTTGAGGTGAGGAGACCACATCTGTACACAGTATTCGAGATGTGGGCGTACCATGGATTTATATAAGGGCAATAATATATTCTCAGTCTTATTCTCTATCCCCTTTTTAATGATTCCTAACATCCTGTTTGCTTTTTTGACCGCCTCTGCACACTGCGTGGACATCTTCAGAGAACTATCCACGATAACTCCAAGATCTTTTTCCTGACTCGTTGTAGCTAAATTAGCCCCCATCATGTTGTATGTATAGTTGGGGTTATTTTTTCCAATGTGCATTACTTTACATTTATCCACATTAAATTTCATTTGCCATTTTGTTGCCCAATCACTTAGTTTTGTGAGATCTTTTTGAAGTTCTTCACAATCTGCTTTGGTCTTAACTATCTTGAGTAGTTTAGTATCATCTGCAAACTTTGCCACCTCACTGTTTACCCCTTTCTCCAGATCATTTATGAATAAATTGAATAGGATTGGTCCTAGGACTGACCCTTGGGGAACACCACTAGTTACCCCTCTCCATTCTGAGAATGGATGCATTCTCACAGCATGCTCACATTTTTGATGCACATACAAGGCTTGATACACCAGTGTGTTACTCTAATTTTATCCTGATATAACCCCAATGAAATCATATAGTTGTTTCAGTGTAAAACTAGAGTAAGGAAGTAGTGAATCAGACCCATATTGCTTCATTGCAAAATGGATAAAGTAGTTTAAACACAAAAATTGTCATCACTGTCCACTAGTCTCACTTTAGAAAAACAAAATAAAACATCATTAAAATATAGCAAAATTTCACACAATTGAAGATTCACATCTCGATGAACGGTAGTTACAAATTTATAACATCATTTATCAAAAACAATTAAGTTTAATAAAATTGCATAAATCAGTGTAAAAACATTTATTGAGTACCTAATTTATTGAGTATATAATTGCAATGTTGTCTTTAAAGATGTGAATACTGTAATTGATATTTACCACATAACAACTTCCTACTAAGTCTTAATTACATGCATAGTTAAGTATTTTATGACAATTAAAATGTTATTCTTTGTTAAAACTGCTAATAGTTGTTTATTTTTCATTTAAGCATTTTAGGCGGAATGTCAAGAGTAGCAATAAATAGTAGTATCTTTCTTTTGGCTATTCCCATCATTCGTAACACGTTATTAGGAGTGGCAGCTTTATCTAGCTTGCAAACGACAAGAATTCACTAGCATTTCAAAGGTTTTTTAAAATTATTTAATCTGTAGAAGTGTCATGACTTCTGAACACTGAGAAAAGTTTGTATTCTAGGAGGGGGTACTTTCCTTGTTAGGAGAGAAATGAATTGAAAAAAGATACTGTATCCTAACTTATTTACAAGTATGTACATTCTTTACAGGGATGTCAGATGGCAAAAGACAAAGTGTAGATGAGTGGTTTTCAATCTGTGGTCCGTGGGGTCCACAGACCCCACGGATCTGCAGACTATATCCATGATTTCCAAAGGGATCTGCACCTTCATTCAAAATTTTTTAGGGGTCCACAAATGAAAGAAGGTTGAAAACCACTAGTGTAGATGATAATTCTCAGAGGTAGCACAGGAGTTGTAACCTCAAGCAAACAACTCTATATTCAAGTTCTCAACCAGACAGTTTCTCTCTTTCTGCTGTAGCAATGGGACAACAATGTAAGAGTATCAAAACCTGTCCATTTGTTAGTGAAATGTGCTTGGACTATCACTCAAATTCACAGTACAGTCAGCTGATCAGGTCTATATAAAAACCATCTATGGGTACTGCCAGCTATATCGCTATTGATGTTTTGCAACATAAAATGAAAACTATTTGAATTCAGCAACCGTCCCTCAAACATAAGAGCTCAACATCTGCCATTAACAGATTCTCCACTTTGATAGCACTTATTGCTCTATCTAAAGTGTGATTCTGTTCCATAGTTTGTTTCAAAACATTGTGAAATTCCATATTTGTGTTTAATTGATAACTGCACACCTAGTTACTCCAGGGCCGCCCAGAGGATTCCGGGGGCCCGGGGTCTTTGGCGGCGGGGGGCCCTTCCGTTCCGGGACCCGCCGCCGAAGTGCCCCGAAGACCCGCGGCGGGAGTCCCCCGCCGCCGAATTACCGCCGAAGCGGGACCCGCCGCCGAAGTGCAGCCCGGTCTTCGGCGGTAATTCGGCGGGGGGGGTCCCCGCCGCGGGTCTTCGGGGCACTTCGGCGGCGGGTCCCGGAACGGAAGGGCCCCCCGCCGCTGAAGACCGGGCTGCGCTTCGGCGGCGGGTCCCGCTTCCCCCCCGCCCCGGCCCTAGCCCCAGCCTCTTACCCCTGGCTCCCTCCTCACCCGGAGTCTCAGCGCCTCACCGGAACAGCCGCAGCGTGCCTCCGGCGGGGCCTGAGCTCCGTCCCGCTCAGAGCCCCGTGGTGAGGGGGCGGGGCTGGGAGCTCCACGCCGAGTGGAGGGAGCTGAGCTCAGCCCGGAGCTCCCGGCCCCGCCCCCTCACCGCGGGGCTCAGGGGCCCCGGCGGAGACTCGGCGCTTGATGCGCTGAGGCTCCAGGAGCGGGGCGTAGGCGGGAGCCTCCGCTGTTCTCTTGGGGGCCCCTGCGGAGCCCGGGGCAAATTGCCCCCTTTGCCCCCCCCTCTGGGCGGCCCTGAGTTACTCCCAAAAAAACTGTCTCAGCTTTATGATGTAACAACTCCTAAAGGTTAATTAAGCCCATCAGTGTCATTAAATTTTTTTAATACAAATGAAACAAATTAATCCCTGTTGAAAATCCATAGGGCTAGAATCTCACCTGTGCTGAGTAAATCTTGGTGTGTTCTGGCTCCTTTGGTCCTGCTGCAGCCCTGTCACAACTTAAAGCTGTTGTCAGCAGCTTTAAGTTGCACCATTGGTTTAAGATCCTCAACAGCCCTGATGACTGTGTGCAAAAAAAAGTTGTCTTTTACAGTGGGATAGCTAATGTACAACAGTTATCTCACTGTGAAATCCTAGTGGATACAAGGCACTCTAGTTTTTACCACAGGGTAGCAAGGTCAGCTCTCTATCCTCTGGCCTTGATTGATCATCACAGTGCCTTATCTTCACTGATACCTAACATGCATTAGCAATCTATCTTTTTTGATAATGAAGACTTTGCCTGAACAGAGCAAGACTCCAACACGTCTTTTCTCCACTCACTTCTTTGCGGAGAAGGTAGCGGTCAGGCACTGACTGCAGCAAAAGCAAGCTCCCCTCCAACAGGGGAACTCCATAGTGGGCATTTGCAGTTGGGATATGGGCAAAGGGGCTGTAACACAGCTTATGAATGGGGCCCATTGTATCCAGTGGGCTTACACCAGGGAGAAATATGGCCCAGTCTTTCTAGTGAAGTTGAGGCACTTCGGAATATGGACTAAATACTTAAAACTTTTCTTTCATAGCACCACATATTTGATTAATAGGAATGTTTGGGGCTTCCCCCTCCCCCAAGGATGAGTGATTCACATCAAAACAGCAAAATAATAAAATATCTTGACAAATGATGTATTTTAGCGTGTTCCTCCCCCCACATTAAAAACAAACTTAAAACTTTTTCAATTTTTGTTTTTATACCCAGGGAACCATTTTCATTTATTTTATTATGATGAAACATGTTTAAATACTAGATAGAAACAAACAATTTTGTCTTTACTGTGTTATTAAATATGAATCAGAGCGAAAACCAAAAACCATAGTAAAATACACTAGACCAGCAGCTGCCCTGTAGTAAAAGCCAAGAATGACAATTAGTGTTGGATCCAATGGAATTTCCAGTTAGGCTATTTATACTGCATTTTCCTGCGTAGATTTGAACCTATTGAAATGAATATCTTACAGATGTGCCCGAAGGAACTCTCAATCTTTATAAAAAGTGGGAGGGGGCAAAAGATTTGGTGGGGGAGGGGGGAAGGTTGTGAGGACGAGATGCGACAGGAACCAAAGGACTAAACTGTAACTTTACAATCAACCTCACGTAGGGGTTGACTTATAGCTGCACTTCCTCAGGAACAGCTCAGAGAATGAACTTTGACTTAGAAAGTTAGAATTACTCCCCTGGTACCTCTTTGCTCAGGGACTGTAAGTTATTTCATCCCTTTTCATACAGCAGCTTCCTCCCCACCATAGTCCCCTCCCCCATTCTTCCCAAGTGCTTGACTAGCTAGTCTGGCTGGAAAGGGGGCAGGGTGTAGCCACGCCTCCTCTCACCCTCTACCCACTCACTTGATGGGTGAATATCAGTCAAGTGGTCTTTGCTGTCCCCGAGGTCAGAGTCCCAATCTGAGCAAAGCTGCCAGGAGAGCAAAGGGGACCTTATTCCTCTACATGAGTCAGAAATAGTTGTAACAATCCAGCCCAAAGTGAGCATTCTGATGTTAGGAGAGGAAGGACAGTACAGTGGTAGGGATGCTACCCTGGGACGCAAGAGTTTTGTGAACACTTCCCTGTTCTGCCACAGACTTCCTGTGAGACCTTGGGCATGTCACTTTGCTACATTTTCCATCTGTAAAAATGGGGATAAATAGCTCTTCCCTATGTCACAGGGGTGTGATAAGGCTCAATACACTACTGATGGGGAGGTACTTAGATGCTATAGTAACACAGACCATAGAAGTACCTTAGATAGATAGGTGCACAGTTATGCAGGTTATTTTTCTAAACCCTTCCCTTTCCTCTTCATCCCTCAGCCCTACCTTCCCCCACACTTTTATCTCAGTAGCTGTGGCTGTGCGAAAAGAAAAGAAAAAAACCCAAACACATAATCACATGACATTCGTCAGCTGGCACTACAATTCAGAATGGCCCAGAAATCAAGGAAATTCTAGGTATCAAAAATATAACAGGATTATCTCAGTAACTATGTTAAGATGAGTCATAAGACACACATCATTCCATTTCTTTTTTTTTGTCTCACAGGAAGATGTGTGGTAGCTTGATGGCGCAGAAGTAAGGGAGGCAATGCCATACCATGCAATACCACTCTCCGGTCCCCAGCTCTGAAGGCAGCCTCGTTGCCAACAGCGGTGCAGATGTAAGGGTGGCATGAGCATCAGTATGCTTCTATGAGTAACTACAGTAATTTACTATCACTTTATTTGGGGGGTGGGGGCGGTCATCACAGCCTGAAACATTTTCAAATAGGGGCCTACAAAAAAAAGTTGGAGAACCCCTGAGCTAGACCTTGCATGCTGTGTATATTTAGTAAACACAGTTATCTGGGTCCCAAGTATGATTTTCTCATATTGTATTTGTTATGCAAAAAACAAAAGGCACAACACAACCTGGAACGATAGGATATCAAACATGTCTCTGGACATGAAACTGCCCTGGGCGCCCATCCCTGGTTCATCAGACTGGGAGTGGGATCTGGATATAAATGCTTTCAATCAGTTCTAGGGGATGATGTCCCTATAGGCATCTCCTATAGGCAAGAGGTAGCATTTACAACGGTTCCCCCAAGCTCACTGTGGATAGTTTTTAAAAAGACTGTCAAACAGAGCATTGGCTGACTGTGCCCCAGTCCTAGGCAGAAAAGACACTGAACATTATCATCTAGTATTGATGTGGGTTCTCAGATATTATGGAGCGGGGCTATATATTACCTAAATAGATAGATGCCATTGCTTGAAGGGCAGGGTTTGAAGTCAGCAGATTTGGCCTCAGCCATGATCAGCATAGTGGGCCCTCAATCCTGTTAGGATCCTCTTAGAGGTACTATAATATACATTAATAACAACTACATCAGGAGATATTGAGTGACACTGCTGATTTCACAGCAAAGGGTCCTGTGGCACCTTATAGACTAACAGACGTATTGAAGCATGAGCTTTCGTGGGTGAATACCCACTTCGTTGGATTGCTGATTTCCTGATCTTTGCCTACAATGTAGATAATTACTTAAGTAGAAGTTGGGGCTGTGCTCCCTTACATATTTTTACATAGGTGGCACAAAGACCTGAGAATCAGGCATGCCCAGCCCCATGGACACTGCTGTCTGAGGAATTGCAAACTTATGTGCTGAGGACATGTATATATAGTGGGGCTCCATGCAGGCAATTTTAAAAGAACAACAGTTATTTAATTTGGATTTCTCTAAGACCACAAATGTCAGAAATAATCCACTGCAACATGCCCAAAATGCAACAGAAACAGAACTAATGTCCATGATGTCCAATATCATGTTGGAGACTTTGAAATCAATTCACTGCATTGGTGGCATATGTGCCTGGACTGCAGTGGTTGTAAGTTTCTATACATAGAAAGGAGACTATAGAATGATAAATGTTTAGGAACCTATATCTATGATGCATTTGTATGACAACATTGGAATTATGGAAGTGTTCAGTGCTAGGAAGATAAACAATAAGATAAATGTCACCAAAGCAGTATTCAGTATCTCATGAAGAATTTATTGAAATTGCACTGTCACCTACTGTCAGCCATATGTTGTTTATTCTACAAAATACAGCATCAGGAGAACTGGCGGCATCCATGTGAAATAACTTTGCTATTTATTGATTCTTTCATTCCTTCTATTAACTCATGAGAGCAGTAGTAAACAGCTCTGTTAAACAGCCATGCTTCCAGAGAGCCTGGGGATTGCTGGGACCTGGAAGCAGAGCAGATGCACAGGGCCTCTGTGAAGGTAGCTTATCTCCTTTGGCTTCCCTGGGCTCCACAGAACTTGTGGTCTAAATGTGTGCCTCACCTTACTGGTGGGGAGATGGTTCCTGGAGCTTTGCTTTCTTTTAGCCCCTGAACATAGGTTTTTATTGTGGATGGGGCCACACATGCTTGTATTGGGATCACCCCATGGTGATGAATGCACTCTAAGGACCTAAGCAGACAAGAAGTAATGAAGAGCAAATGAGATCCCTAGTGACTAAAGGCCCAATTCAGCCAAACACACAAGCATGTGGTTAATTTAAAGCACATGCTTAAGTGCTTTGCTGAACTGTGATGGATTTAAGCATGTGCCTCCATGCTTTGCTGAACCAGGACTAAAACTATACAAGTTATTGCTATGAATCCATTTTGCCGTATGAAGGCAAACAAAACTGGCTTCAAAAGGAAGCCCTTTAACTCATTTCTTTCCCAACTTAAATCGGTATTTTGGGGTTTGTTTGTTTCTATTTAAATTACTATAGCTACACTGAATGTTTTATTAATTTAATATCTGTCCTTTAGTTCCTATCAAACAGAATTTCTTTTTGGAACATTAATAACGGAATTATTACTGTTTTCATAAATGATGTAGTTGCTTATCTTTTAGCAAGCATAATCTCATCATTTACAAGTCTTTTTCTTGTTAATGTAACTTTTAAAATATTTCATTTACAATGAGCTTTTCCCACCCCACGCACACATACACCCTCCAAGAGAAAGAAAGTTTACCTTTCAAATCCTACCAACAGCTGCAAAATATTTTGGCCTCTGAACTTCAAAAAGATTTATGCCTCAGATTTCTTAAGCCAAACTCATATGGTACATTTAAAACTGATAAGATGCCTTTTCACCTTGTGCATATCCAACAGAAGAGTGAGGAATGAAGATTAGGTTTTATTGTTGTACACTAAGGAAAAATAGAGTTAATCTAGTGGAAAACAAACTTTTTAGTATTGTAGCTCCATATCAATGCAAAGGTGTAGCTAATCTTATTCAGGCCACATCAAACTTGTATCTGCACTTTAAAGAGTTTAGGAAGAAGATGAGGCATGCAGACAAAAATGCCTGCCAGTAACAACTGAGAGTAGGCTCTGCAAAGGCACAACTATGCCCTGGAACAATTTATTGAAATACTGTTTCTCGCACCCTATCAAACCTTTCCTCAGAAAGAACTGCCAAAAATGTATGTTGTTTGGATTACTGAATACAACGTTTAAAAAAAAAAACTATGGAGGAAAAGGAAAATCATAAATGCTTATTCTGATCTTAAAATTCAGGATGCTGTACATTTAAGGAAAATATACATTACTAACTGCAAGTGTGAAATCATTTTGGGAGTATTCTAATGAAATAAATCTTGAATGTAAATCAAAATGTGTATAATTCTTGTGTAAAAGATCTAGCACATACAAAAAAGTATGGTTTTTTTTCTTACTGTTTGTCCCCTCTGAGTCTGTTTGGTTACATAACTGCATTTATTTCTTAGACACACAGTGTGGTCTAGTACATTAACACACAGCTGGGAATCAGAAATTCGTAGGATTAATGTTGGTTTTGCCAGGGACTCACTAGGACGGTTGAGTTCTGATATAAGCAGGTCCAAACCAAATCCCCTATGCGATAATTAAGGAAATATTATTGTCCACATTTTACAGGTGATAACATTGACTCACGGACAAGGTAAATGCATTTCCCCAGTCTACACCTACAATCTACTTGCTTATCCAGGCCTCAATTTAACCCACTGTGTAGCAGTGGGCAAGTAACTTATTGTGTGACTTAGTTTTCCCATCTGAAAAATGGGAACACTATTTACTTAATCTACCTCACAAAGGAATTGTGAAGAATAACTATTGTGGATTGTAAGCTTTTGGCAGCAGTGACTTTTTTGTGTTATGTGTTTGCATAATGTTTAGCATATGATGGTCTCTGATACGGTCCCCAAGGTGCTAACACAACACAAATAATAAATGTTTGTACAGTGCTTTTGGAAATGTGAAGTTCTGCGGTGTATACTTGGCTATTATATAGCTGACAGAGCTGGTTAAGTTATTCACTGTGAATAAATTACCTGATTAATTTAGCCCTTATTTCTGTTCACATACCCTTCCAAAAGGTATTCTGATTACCAGTATGGTATTTGTTATTTGTAAGTATTTGCTCAATAATCTGGGTGAACCACTTTTACAAGCCTTTATTTACAGACTCTTCAGCTTAGAGTATTCGTTATTCCTAAAATGACTAATCATATGCAAGCCAGGTGGTATCGTTTCTGCTTCCTGAATGGATGACTAAATTTTTTGAAAACAGAATACTGAGTAATGTCTGTTCTGAGTAGATGCATGAAGCCCCTGGTTTGCATGCAAAAACAGAATTCAAACAAGAACAATTATTTCTTAAACATGAGAATGAACAGATATAAACACGAATGAGCAGATAATTGAAGAAATTGTGTGGTTTTTTAATTGTTTTTTGCAGTATTTATCAAGCTTTACTGGTCAGGTCCCCCCGCCCCTTCTTTATATAGTATATTAACATAGTTGTATAATGTTTTGTCCATGAAATGATATTTTTGAAATGCCACGTTTTGATAGGTATTCTATGGTACGTTTGTCGTCCCTTTTTATAAAAGAAATCTTATTAGGAATTATATTTTAAAAATTTGCCACAATAAAAGACAGTTTGAGAGAGTTTCTCTGCTCTTATGCTCAGAAAGGTATCCCAATAGGTACTTTTTATAGCTCAGATCAAAATTCAAACTTAAATTTAAAAGTTTCCTGGCTCCAAAGTTTTACAGAAACGCTGAGCATACTCTGTAATAATATGCAAATCCAAACAATGTCAAAATGGCCAAGCTTCTTTCATTAAATCTTTGGTCTAAATAGAGCACTCTGTATGTGAATTGTATCAAACAGTTTGAGCAAAGAGCAAAGCCTCTTGTTCTGTACACTGAGAAACAAAACAACCATCATGGCTAACTGAATCTCATCCAGTTAAGGAGAAGGCCTTGCAACACCACAAACTGATTATATATTGATATTTTAAACTGATATCATCCATATAGAAACTATCAGAACCTGTGATCAGATAAGTAAAAATGTAGGCCGCAATCCTGCAAGCAGATATATGCCAGAAGAAATTTGTGCTCATGAGGAGCCCAAATGAATCCCATCTTGTGGCACATGAGTGCAAAGGTACACTTGCCCAGATCCAGTCTCAGGATCGGGACCACAATTTCTAACTGTTTCATTTATACATTAAAATTTGCACCAGGATGCACTTCCAACCAATTACATTTTCTTATGCTCTACAGCTTTCTGCTTTATTTGCTGAGCACCAATCTGACAGCTAGTAAGGAATAAACAGCCCAACATACTAATATATCTTCATAAAAGGAATATAACTGCGCCCAGTAACAGAAACTTGGTGCACAATTCTATGACAGGGAATGTGGTCAGCCATAATTAAAGGATGTGTTCTTAGCGGCATATTTTTAAATTACTCATTTAAGTCAAAATATGTGAAGTTCTATGAAAGCTAAACTAAATGGAGCATCTGTAAATGTTTGAAATCTCAGCGGGAGATTATTTTTCTTAGTTTTTGTACAGTAGCCTGACTGTGAGCTGGCTATTTTGCAATGGAAAGAAAGGATCATCAGTGTGTAACGTCCGATAGGAAGGATACGGTATGCCCCCACAAATGGATTACAAAGCTATTCGTCACAGCATTCTAGAAGACACTGAGGGCCAGATCCTCAAAGGTATTTAGGCACCTACCTCTTATTGATTTCTATGGGAGTTAGTCCCCTAAATACATCTGAGGAGCTGGACCTGAGCATTCAATAGAATTTTGTGGACAATTTCTTCATGAGACCTGTTCTGTTTACTTAGTAGAACAATGGGTTAATTTTCAGACCTGTGTAAAGTTCTTTTTCCCACATTGAATTTCAAGTGAAAACGTTCACCATTTCCTTTATATTGAAAAGTTTGGAAGTCCTGACATTTGCAGTTTATGTGAGCAGCCATGTTCACTCAAAAATAAACCCAACTTCACTAATCACTGTGAATTGCCTTTAAAATATTGTGCATCTTAGTGGAATTTCTGCAAATATGTGCCCATTTTCTTGTTTTCAATTAAATCCAAAAAATAAAATAAAAATCAGAAATTACCAATAGTTTTGTGCTTTTATCCAAGTCTTTTATACACTGTTAATTTCCCATTACCCATTTCCATGTACCTGTACATGACAGCCTTTTGCTTTTGCTGGCACTCTTTATTATCTTTTAAGATTCCTCTGGGAATTAGAAACTGATAACTACTGTCAAAAATCTTGATTTTCCTGGTATATTCCACAAGATTCATTAACCTATAAGTATTTGGAACTACTGTCTATTGCCAACTGTACTTGAGGATCTTAACAACATTGAAAAATTCTTCTACAATATAAGCAATTTTAATTTGATTTAGAATCCCTTAATTTAAATTTGTTAAACTATACTTCATTCCAGGTTTGTGTGGAGATGATGTGTGTTCATAGCACAGTACAAACACCAATGAAAAACATGGGCTTTGTCATGTAACAAATCCACAAGGTTAACAAATGCACATTGTGGTAGAAAAGAAGGATCGAGTTCCAGAGCCAAAGATCCTGCATGTAGAATAGCATGCCAGCAAACAACTATCTTCCATTTTACCTGAAGGAGAGGGATTTAGCTAGAGAATCTCTGCTAATCACAGCTATGGCAATATCACACGGGGAGTGAGGTGATTTCTAAGTTCTTGGTAGTCCATAGATCCGATGATGACAAATCTGAGCAAATCATCTATTGTTGGTCTCATGGTGAGCCCTCTGATGGCTGTACAAACCAATTCTAGAGGTGCACATTTGGCTGCAGATGGTGCATGGGAAGTTCGCAGTCAGTGGGTTGTGCGCTGCTGGTGCTCTGTGACGTTGTTCGCGTGCCTCTTGTAGACGCTGGCAGCGGTCTTCCTCAAAGGCGATGCAGGTATTTCTGACTGTTGCACGTCACTGTGTTCTGTCGCTGGCGGTGTCCTCAAGGTCCCTGGGTTTGATACTGCTATACTGCAGGGCACTTTGTCTTGCCAGCGGATCTTCATGATGTTGCGGAGGATTTCTAAGTTAGCTAGGTCCCAAACACATTAGGGAGTTTTAAATGTTAAGATACTTAGGGTATTTTAGATTAACATGAATAAAGGTTGCACAATCTATCAAATAAGGATAGTGATAGAATTACAGTGGTGTGATGTGTTCTCAGGCATGCTGTAGATTTCCTTTCAGAGATTTTAAAATAATCTGTTCAGTTAGAGGCTATGGCTCGAATCTCCTGCAACCAGAACGTCTAGCATGGACCCTGATCTCATGTAAAGACCCACTGACTTCACCGACGTTCTGCATAGGCACAGGGGTCTGTACTATCTTACAAATTTGCAATGCTGTGAAATTACAAACTCAAATACCATTATCTGCAAAAGAACAAGTGTTACACACTGAAGGAGCACTAATCTTAACCCATTTACAAAGCATTATTCTACCCTATTAACATCAAACAAGGGCAACATTTTGTTTCAAAGGAATAGTTTTCATAAATATTGTAAAGTCTTCAGAAAAGCCACTGTTCATTCAAGTTCACATGTGCCATTTTATTATTTAAAAATTGAATACACCAAGTAATCACTGAAACATACTTATTTTATTTATGCCAGAAATTATTTACACTTAAAAATATTTTCCTGTTCTCCAACTGGGCGTTTTCTGATGATTTCAGGCAAAATGCATGGAAATAATCAGAGAACAGAGTCATCAAAATTGTGGTTTTTCAAGCTGTGACTAATTGTGGTTTCATGGGCTGCTGATCTCCACAATCTAGGAAGTGGCTAGCTGTGGGGGCTTTCTGTGTTTTGTTCATTCAAAAACAGATTAATATTATGCACGACAATGATTTCACCTGAATTCTCCAGTACGTTAGTAAATCTCTGAACTTTAGACATTGTTTATATTTTACTGAATCCAGCATTGCTGCCGATATCATTAATTGCATTTGCTTACCAGATTGGGAGATTCTTGATAACTGCAAGCTCTGTCCTTTGATCAAAAGACAGTCTCTCAGGTACATATACTCTTATGATAATAAATTACACCAAATCCTCCTCTCTTCACTCAAGCAAAACTTTCACTGAAGGATGGCAAAACATATTACCCAAATAAATTAATACATATGTGGTGGTTGCCTTAAAAAAATTGTCATTTGCCACTAAAATACGACATATGAAATACCACATTTCCCCCATGTGCTAATTATAATTCTTGCATCACCCTGCCGAGAAAAAAAATACCAGTATCAAGCTTGGTAGGTAGGTATGGCCAGAAGCAGCCCTTGAAAAGATCCAAACACTGAAGACCACGATCATGTGGCTATCTGTGGGGATACTGCCTATATTAGAGCTATGGAATGAGGCCCCACAAGATGATTTGTTTAAACCAGAACAAAACAGTTTTTAATTTCTCCCTGCTAAAATAAAATGTAATTGAACTGGCATAGATAAATAATAGAAATGTTGATATTAAATGAAATAGTGTAAACAGGCCAACCAAACTGCCTACAATATCAGACATGCTCTGTAATTGTTTTAACAGAGTTATTGAAAGTAGGAAAGATTCTAAATTGATATGTGGAGAATAACCAAAGAGTAAGGGCTTCTCTACATATGAAAGTTGATATGGAATAAGTTCGGGTGTGAATTTAAAGCAGATTAAACTATCTTGATTAACTCTATATTTGGTGATCTTTCTGTTGATTAAGACAATTTTGAATAAGGAATTCTTATTCCAGAGTAAGAGCATGCACACAAAGAGTTAATCAGGAATTACTCCTCATGTAGACAAGTGCTAAAATTTATCTTCCACTGCATTTTCATATAGTATATTCAATTACCAAAGGAACAATATTCTCTCTCTGTTTTTAACCTTTACTCACCTTCAGTTAAAAGAGATTAAACAACTCTTAAACATTTGTGCAGTCCTGTAGGGTAAATGTGTAATACAAGGATTGAAATTAATTAGGAGACAGGTGTGAAAAGTGGGCAAATTCTGCACTCATTTATACCAGTATAAACCTGGTGTAAATCCACTGCATTCAGTTGAGTTACACTAGATTTATCTCAGGATATCAGAGATCAAAATTTGCCCTAGTAGCATTACACTTGAGTGAAGATTTCTGTTCTCTGGACAGAGGTATAAATTAGCTATGCTACATTCACGTACTCCTCTATTCTTGTTCTTTATATGAAAAAAAACAAACAACCTTTCATTATCCCTGTGAATCCTTGTCTGATTTTAAAACACATCCAGTAACAAACAAATTCTAATAGGGAGTCATTTATTCTTTTCCATATAACCTTTGGCATCCCAGTGACATCTTTCCATCTGTTTCTGATGTCCTCCTTAATAATCTCAAATTGCCCTGAACAGCATTCTGATGTATTTTATTTCTAACATACAGTTCCTCATTCTGCAGGGGAAATTTTAGCTGTTCAAGCAATGAAGAATCAGATCCACATAGCATTACAGTTACAAAGTAATACAATTTAATTATGCATGATTTGGACTCTAAAAATTCCAACTACAATATAAACAAGTGGATAACAGTTCTGAGATGAGGCACTCAGATACTACTGAGATGAGGACAGCATAAAAACCTATAGGGGATAAAATATAATAGATCAGTCTCCAAGCACAAATTTGAAGTAGGACCCCTTTACGTGATTTTGGAGTACTTTATTCCCACACTTAGCCCCTTCACCACCAAACCCAAATGTCTACTTATCCTTCCTCCTCATAAAATCTGTGTCTCGGCCCCTTCCTCAGATTTCAAGTCTCTAATCCTCTCCTTGCCTAGCCTGGCTTGTCTGGCCCTTGCCTCCCTGATACTTGACATCTGTGGCGGCCTGACACAGTGCTACTACTGCCATGTGCTGCTCCTCCGGGGTGAAAGTTATTAATTTCCATCATTGCCTGCCCCCTTTAGCCCCACCCAACGTAACCATCAGGTCTCAGTGAGCCAGATAGTCTTGACTGGCTAGGAGGGAGGCAAATATTTGACTCGGGGTTCAATAAGGTGATTGGACCAAATGGTGGACAACAATCAGAGTGATCAGCTACAGTTAGCCATGGTAGTAAAACCTATATGCTTCCTCTTTTGTTACTTATTTAACAAAAGTTACAGGCTTTGCTCCAGTGTGGTGCTTTTTTCTTGAGATTACATTAGGCTGAGGGAGCTGAAGGAGATTGAGAATAGCACCTCCCTGACACACACACCCCCTACATTTAATTTATGCCCACACTATCCAAACACCCCTACAGAACATTAAACCAGTATGAAGTACATACATTTGGGACACTGAATGCCAACTTGGTCCACGTTCTTGGTCCACTAATTTGCTACCTGTAGACACTTCTGCCATTTTTAAAACACAATTTCTACCAATATATAATTTACACCACCATTTATTTCACTGCTGAATTTGGCCCAGAGTGTATAGTCCATTAAATTCTGATTACACATTCAATCAAAAAGAAAGATTAGAGGAGTGAGAAGGTGCTGTAAAATAAGAGGCTAAGTAACAGAATAATATACACACATATACCCTGCAAGTTGTTGTATGTTAGGGAGACAGGTTTTCAAAAGTGCTCAGCTTCTATTTAAATAGGCACCAAATTTAAGTGCCCAGATTTCCAAAAGAGCTCAGCACCCAAACAGCTCCCATTGAGAACAACGGGAACTGCTTGCTGCTGAGAACATTTGAAAATCTGGACCTTAATTTTCAGAATGTTTGGACCCTAAGGCTATTAGGGCAGAATTTAAATCACACTAATAGCCAAAGCTTCCAAAAGCCTACGGTTTGGAAAGTGCAACTGGATTTTTATAACTTGTTGAATTTATATAGTGTGCCTATCACTATATGTCTTGGAATATGAATAACGTTTAAAAAATAAATAAAACCAAACTGAGATAATGTTAACAATAACCCTTAAAGTACCCACTTCTACATAAGATTAAGACTTCCCCTGAATGCGTCTCTCTCAGGAAAAGCCTGAATAAATAGATAGGTCTTGCAATGACATTCTGCCCTTATGACATTTTGCATACTTAAACACCTCTGTAATTTAAAAAGGTTTTTTTTCCCTTTTCCCTTTAAAACAGCCACTGTGTTTCAACAGGAACATAAGAATGTGTTTCAATAGGAATATAAGTTTCAGAGAAGCAGCCGTGTTAGTCTGTATCCACAAAAAGAACAGAATTCACAAAAAGAACTTGTGGCACCTTAGAGACTAACAAATTTATTTGAGCATAAGCTTTCGTGGGCTACTGCCCACTTCATCGGATGCATAGAATGGAACATACAGCAAGAAGATATTTATACATAAAGAGAACATGAAAAGGTGGAAGTAGCCGTACCAACTGTGAGAGGCCAATCAATTGAGATGAGCTATCATCAGCAGGAGAAAAAAAAATTTTGAAGTGATAATTGAGATGACACATAGAAGGTGTGAGGCTACATATCATGGGGAAATAGATTCAATTAGTATAATGGCCCAAGGAGTCCCAGTCTCTGTTCAAACCTATCTAATTTGCATATTAATTCAAGTTCAGCAGTCTCTCTTTGGAGTCCGTTTTTGAAGCTTTTTGTTGTAAAATTGCCACCTTCAAGTCTGTCATGGTGGAATTCTTCGAGGGCTTCTTTTCCATGGGTCCAGATAATGATGATGTCATCAATGTAGCGCAAGTAGAGTAGGGGCATTAGGGGACGAGAGCTAAGGAAGCGTTGTTCTAAGTCAGCCATAAAAATGGCCATGCAGGTACCCATAGCAGTGCCGCTGACTTGAAGGTATATATTGTCCCAAAGTGTGAAATAGTTGTGAGTGAGGACAAAGTCACAAAGTTCAGCCACCGGGGATATTATTCCTGATGGCTTGTAGTCCCATCTTTGTGTGGAATGTTGGTGTAGAGGCCAGGATGGTGTTTTCTGGAAGATCACCGATGGATTGTAATTTCCTCAGGAAGTCAGTGGTGTCTTGAAGATAGCTGGGAGTGGTGGTAGCATAGAGCCTGAGGAGGGAGTCCACATAGCCAGACAATCCTGCTGTTAAGGTGCCAATGCTTGAGATGATGGGGCATCCAGGATTTCCAGGTCTATGGATCTTGGGTAGCAAATAGAATATCCCTGGTCGGGGTTCTAGGCATGTGTCTGTACAGATCTGTTCCTGTGCTTTTTCAGGGAGTTTCTTGAGCAGATGGTGTAGTTTCTTTTGGTAATCATCAATGGGATCAGAGGATAATGGCCTGTAGAATGTGGAGTTAGAGAGCTCAAATAAATTTGTTAGTCTCTAAGGTGCCACAAGTACTCCTGTTCTTTTTAATAGGAATATAAGAACTGCAATAATGGAAGAAATCAATGATTCATTTAATCTAATATTCTATTTCCTGTAATGGTCAGTATCGGATACTTCAAAGGAGGACATAAAATGTCCATAATGCATAATAACATCCCATAGGAAGATGTTTCTGCTGGAGGACTCCTGTTAGAATATATACTTTCTCATCCCTAAACTGAAGGGGACAAGGTGTGGATTCCTTCACACAAAAAATTCTTCTTGTGGTTTGGTTAGAGATTTGATGTAAACAAACAGAAAATAGTGTTTTAAATAATTGTTATTAAAAAAACATTTCCTTTCTCCGTTGCTATTGATGTAATAATCCTACTGTTTTGCTTGTCTTCCAAGGAGTTACTTTTAGATTTAGACAAATCTACACCCATGAACCTCAGCAAATTTTGTATACTAAGCTATAGCACATTTCAGAAATGTCAACTTGCTTCTCTCATTTAATGATGCCTTGGGAACCTGCACAATTCTTTTAAAAATCTATTAATCTTTTTATCATGTTCAGAGCAAAAGGTGCTGTTTCTGTTCACATTAAAGCTGCTTTTGATTTACTAATTTTTTAGTTTTCCTCTATAATCCCTGAGTTCCTCAAACTAATGAAATGTTATTCCATGCCATGGGAATTTTATTTTATGATTTTTTTCTTCAACTGCAAGGTAATTCTGCTTTTTAACTTAAAGGAACAGTTTTCCAATGTAACCTATGGAGATAAACATTCTTTTTTTTAGGTTTCACATTCAGCCCCCTTTTTAGTTTAGTTTTACTGGGAGGGATGAGAAAGATAAGTATAGTTATGAATAGCAGATGATAAAATAAAGGAAGTGAAAAAGTGTGGTGATTTCATTACAATGGGGTGGGGTGGAGGAGACAGAAAAAGACTGAAAACTTTACTATTATCTTCAATGTGTAATTGCTGCCAGCAATGTACATTTCAAAACATTTTTAGCTTATAACTTTTTCCCTATTAAATCTTATTCCTAAGAAAGTGTTCTTTACCTAAATGAAATATATACAGTAGTGCCTCTCAAAAGTAATAGTTGGGTTGCTTTGTTCATCTCTCATCATGGGATCAGCCCAAAGATGGTCTGTGTTTAAATTTGGACATATTGTTGCTGCTCCGTAGCACATAGCTACACCAGTGTGGTTTACCACAGCAGAACAGAAAGCTGCTGTGTGGTTGGCAATCTTCCACTAGGCCGCACTTGTGCTCTTGTATAGTGGGCTGCTTTACAAATGGTGACTTTTCCCCATTCAGCAATCGTACTACATTTACTAACAAACTGTGAATCTCAACAAAACATACCTTTCTGCCTTCTATTATTTTTTACTTTAACTTTACTTCTGGGACCAAGTGGCTTGACATAGACACACATTTTACCCTGTCCTTGCAACTTTGCAAAATGAGCTCTTCAGCTTTAAATTCTAGTTAGCCTTGTGTCTAACATTTTCAAATTGTCAAGCATTCTAACACAGCATTAGCTGAATAGTGAATATATTTGCAGCTTGCTTCTCTGAAGTTCTAGCATTTGGAGACTTGCTTTGTTAGTGAAGTGGTAAACTACTTTCAAATTTACATATTTTCTCATCCACATAAATATTTAGATCTAAAAGTAATTCCTCAATTAGTCTTTCTTAATGACCTTTTGGTATGTACTGTGAAAACCCCTTCGGCAATTTATGGCTTTGTTTCTTTCAGCTATCTTTGGTTTCCAGTAAAAGGCTGAGCTATGTGCTGAAGCCTTTCATACCAGTGAATGGTTTGAAAATGCACACATAAAGCTTATGTTTATATTTATTTTGCATGTAAAATGTATAACTACTTTAAGCCTTTGATTGTTGGCCTTTTCCAGATGATAGATGCCTATCTGTTGCTTAGGAAGCCAGGCAGGTAAAAAAGTAAATATGTTATTTTAAGTAATATTTATTGGCTGGTGTAAAACTAGTGCAAATGACACAGGGCTAGAACAGACACAGGGCTTGACTACACTGACCTGCATTAATGTAGTCCAGTTTGAAAAGAACTACACTAGGACCCATTTAGTTCACCCCCACAATGTCCACCCAGAGGAATTACAGCACCGCTATTTGTACCCTCCTAGTCCAAATTGCAGGCCAGTGTAGGCACAGCCTAAGGCCCCAAATCTATTTGTACCAAACAAGGATGTGAATTCCACACCCAAGTGGTTGTTCCTGGAAGTCTTCAGACATATTTATGATTTACCAGAGCACCCTGTATTTTTAGGCCTCAGAGCCTGGAATCACACACAGAGAGAAGTTTCAGAGAGTACATCAGATCAGACTAATGCTGAACTTTAAAAGATTAACAAAATGAACTTTATCAGCAATATTAAATTTAATGGGGATGGGTATAAAAACTAATGCTGAAGAAATACACTGGAAATGACCGCCCTGCACCTTTAAGCAGGAGGGTGTTTGGCTGGCAGGCCGAGTGAAGGGCATAGGCACCGACTCCGTGGGGTGCTCCGGGGCTGGGAAAATTAGTTGGTGCTCTGCACCCACTGGCAGTCAAGTTCCCCTCCCCCTCCGCCCCACTTCCTTCCCCCCCCCCCGAATGCGCCACGTCCCTGCTTTTCCGTCTACCTTCCAGCGCTTCCCGCCTGGCTGCCTGTTTGACAAAGGTTTTTAGGCACCCAAAGATGCAGCCAGATATCTAGTGGGGTTTACAAAGCACCAAACCTTCTAAGTGCATTTGAAAATCTCACTAGGTGTCTAAATATCTTTGAAAATCTGGCCCTTAGTCTGTGTGTGCCTCAGTGCCCCATCTGTACAAATGGGATAACAGGATTGCTCTACCTCACCGAAGGATTGGGAGGAGAAATAGGTTAGACATGGTGATACCTCAGATACCATGGTGATGGGACCACATAAGTACCACAGGCAAAATGGGAACTTCCCTATACACTGCTAGCTCTTCCCTGGGTTTGACCCCTTCTTTTCACCTATACCCCAAATCTCCCCCTTTTCTGAATGAAACCTAGGCTCAGTGCTTTGCTGTACTTTTTCTGAGCCCCCCGACCCCGTGTTCTCTCTAAAACAAACCCTCTTCCAGCTGCCACCTCCACAGAGGGATTCCTCTTTAGAGGCTAAACTTCCATATCCTTAATTTAATCACCAGCCCTTTCTTATCTTAATCACCCTGCCTCTGTAAACAAAATACTGATTCCCTGCCTCAGGGGCACCTCTCCTCTGCAGAACTTACATTTCACACTAATGCTGTGCTGTAGTTCAGAGCTCCACCTGGGAGCTTGCACACCTCCTGTATGAAACTCAGGGCGGGGGGTGTTCTACCCTCCCTTGCCTCTGCTTATTGACACCCTTGATTCTGGCATAGTATATGGGGCAGCAGAGTTGTTTTGGGAGGATGGGGTTCATCTGTTCGACTTAGGTGCTGTCATGTTTTTAACTGATATAAAATATCGCATTAGGAGATGTCTGGAAACCCAACTGGGTGTGGGGAGGAGGCAGCCAAGTTAATTGCTGGTGTCTCCTTGTGGCAGATGTCCAGTGCAGGTACTCCATAAGAAAGGCATACAGTGACCGGATAAATGGCTTGTAAAAGGACTTTAAAAGAGGTGTGCATTAAAGGAACGAACAGGGAGCAATTGGGGACTCCTATGATTGGTACGGCAGAGAGCCAATCCCCCATTCTTATAGCCCAGCTTAACCCTTCTAAGGGGGGTGGGATGGATGGTAAGGTCCCAGCAATAGATTTGTTGGAGGGACCGGGAAGGAAAAAGAGGGGGAGCTGGTGAAAGCCCCCTACCCTGGGTATGGTAAGGTTTCAACAATGGATTTGCTGGAGGAACCTGGATGGAAAAAGAGGGGGAATGGTAAAAGCCTTCTGGGGTCATTATGGAATAAATATGGGGTACCTGTACTGTACGCTGTTATCTGCTGGGTAGTCACAGACATCTAATAATAAAGTTGTGCCCTGATTAAACCCATGTCAAATGTCTCCTGTCCTTCTTTTGGCATAGCCAGACAATGACCACCCTGCGCCTTTAAGCAGGGGGGTGTTTGGCTGGCAGGCCGACTGAAGGGAACAGTGCTTTATTGCTGGGGGGTAATAAGAAAAGGCTAGTCACTCCGACCTGTGTATTTGTTTTTTTGTATCTCTAATCCATGAATTTGGAATACTAGCAGCATTTGATTTGATTCTTGTTTATTAGCTAGCTGACTAATATTATTTGTGTTAGGAATATGAGTTTTTTTTAAATTATAAGTGTTTTCAACAGCTCACAACAAATACCATTTATTAGATTCAATCCTGCTACTACAAAGTATTAGATACATTGAAAAGAGAATGTTTATGTTGAATTGTAATTTACATTTGACTTTTCTTTTGTATTCCCAGAAAGGGAACAATCTAGTACTGTCTTTAAGACCAGTTTCTGTCAAACTTCTAAATAAGAGAATGAGCATGTATCCGTTCCAGGCAAAATACTTATTAATTCAGGTTATATGAATCAGGCCAGATTCCAGCTTCTGCTGCTCGTTTGTCAGTGGCTTTAGGACAGTTAAGTAAAGGAGTAGTGGTTGGGGATTCTAGCATCCCTGGTTAGTGAATTTACAGCCTACAAGACAGTGCAATGGGAGGCCCAGATGAAAAGGCCTTTCCTTTTTCCTCGAGCCTTCCTTTTTACATGGACCAAGGCTGAAGCAGGACCCATCCTCCCTCCCTTTTAGGTAGTAAAATACCAAGTTTGCTCAATACCTGCTGTGAGCATTACACTAGCCATGCCTTGTTTAGGGGGGCTGGGAAGGAATTTTTCCCTTACCACCATATTGGTTTGGTTGCAGTTGGTTCCCCACATTGGGTTTCAGGAAGGGCTCTGTTCATGCATGGCATGACAGGCACTAGGCCATATGATGCAACTCATTATTTAAGTGTAGGGCAGATATCCAGTGCAGGTACTCCATAGGGACGGTATACAGTGACCAGATAAATGGCTTTGAAAAGGACTTAGAAAGAGGTGCTCATTAAAGGAACAAGCAGGGTGCAGTTGGGGACTCCTATGATTGGTACGGCAGGGAGCCAACCCCCCATTCGTATAGCTCACCTTAACTCTCCTACGAGTGGGGGTGGGTACCAGCAGTGGATTTGTTGAAGGGACCTGGATGGAAAAAGAGGGGGAGCTGGTAAAAGCCCCACAGGTAATTATGGAATAAATGTGGGGTTACCTACACTGTACACTCTTATCTGCTGGGTAGGCCTAGACATCTAATAATAAAGTTGCGGTCTGATTAAACCCGTGTCAAATGTCTCCTATCCTTCTTCTAGCATAGCCAGACAATGATGTGAGTGTGTGAGAACTAGTGTGTTTCATTTTCACTCATCTTGTAAAGGTTAAGGTTCCAGAAGTCTAAAGCTTTATCTTCTTAAAAACAGAGAAAGGAGTAGCAGAGGACACCATAGGTAACAGATCTCCAGTAAGAAACTCTTTTATTATATGAATTTATCTGTACTTTTTACATGCTAAAAAACTACTAGACTGATAAGATTGAAAAAAGAAGCACTCACAAATCAACAAATATCAACAGCACTCCTGAGAGTTTCTCCACATTGCCCCAGGAAGGAGTTCAGTTGTGAGCTGGAGGAATGCAGCACTACACAGTTGGGTGACATTATTGTGGAATTCCCCAAATAAATCCTTTGGCAGCCCCACCCCTTTGGACAATAGGAGCAAGCTAGTTTGGAACGTCTGAAGTTACATATTCACAATCTTTTCCAAAAGCTGTTCTCTTTACTTTTGTACATCCAGCTTTCAAAGGTCTTTAAGCCAAGTCTTTGGCACACTAAATGGCTTCCTTTGATTTCCCTCAACTATTTAAAGCCTGGCACATACTGTTCTCTCTCATAAAAGATTATTAATATTTTTTCTTTTCCCCAGTGAATGTCTTTATTACCTAGCTCATAAGTAGTGTGAAATGGACACTCAAATTGCATGAGAATTCTATCTCTAGACATGCCTTTTGCCAGCTTGAATTTCCCTCAGTGCTCACACACAACATTTTTTAATACATACAGTTCTTCAGCAGTGTATACCAACCATCACTAGATGGCACGTTGGTGACCTCACAGGATTCTTTCCCTTACTTCCAAGAGCTGGATGCATATTCAGAGATGAATGAAAGCCTAAGTGCAATGGCTTTGCTATTACTTAGACTTTCTCAAGAAAAAGCATTTCAGCAAAACTCTTGGCTTGCTCTTTGATACCTTTAATCATAATAATTTCTGAAATCTTGATCGTTCATGAAAGATGAGCAAATGACAGCTCATAATCCTTTTCTGTATCACCACAGGACAGGCATTGTAAAGAGAGGACAAGTGCAAATCTCGGCATTTCCACAATGCATATTATCCAGGCCTTCATAGGAACAAAAGTGATTCTTTTAACATTAACAACATCTATGCATTAACCTTTCCATGACCAGACACTTGCCCTGGAGCTACTGCACAGTGTTATTATTCTGCCAAGAATTTCTCCCCTCAGTTCCAAAGGTGCTTTCAGTGGTCTATAACATTCAACTGTGCAGTCAGTCTTCTACAGAAACCGCTGCATGGTTTGATCTTGCATGTTTAGAACTGTATCAATTATTCCATTTCCTTCACAACTCTGCTTTTGCTAACAGCCCCTTTCATACCTAGAGTATATGCATCAGGATAAGTAGGCTATACTAAGGTATTCTTTTCTTTGTTTTGTCTCAAATAGTTTTCATTCCTATTTTTATCTTATCTTACACGTTCAAAAAGAAAACTCAGACCCCATAATTATTCACTCAAGCCATGTTTTGTTAGGAAGAGGTGATGGGTGGTGTTCTGGCATGACAGTCTCTAAGAGATGAATATTAACTTGACAGGAAAGCAGTGAGAATGTTTAACTCATATAAATTAAGCTGCTAAATAAAAATTAATGTCAAATGTATGTCTACTTTCATTTTTCATCAGTGAGCATGTCAGAAACTTTATTTCTTTATTTATATTTTATCTTTATTTACGAAATATAAATAGATTGAGTGTCATATTGCAAAGGAAGGTACAAAGGTCCTTGTGCCTTCCCTTGTGCACATGTGCAAGGATCAGGGATTAAGCTAGCCTCTAGTAAGAAGCTACAGGAGGAAACAATAGAATCTGACAGTTAGGTATCTTAAAACATATGGGGTATAAGGCACAAAATGACATAAAAGAACAATGATATTGGTAATTGGAAAGGGATAGGCAACCATACAAATGTATTCCATAATTCTTTAATTAGCTTTAAGGGAAAAGATAAATGCAGCAAAACAAGGCAAATCAAGCTAATGGCGAGAGAAATAAGAGTGACTTTACAAATATATTAAGGGGGAAAGTACTACATAAAGAAAGCAGGTCTAAAAAAATGAAGAGATGGATGAAATTAAAGATGACAAAAATGGCTGAGAGACTGTACTCTTAAAAGCTATCAACAATGAAAATATAGAAATTAAATTTGAAAAAGTAAGAGGAAGAATGTAAAACTAACTATTGGAAAGATCAGATAAAGAAATATTTGGAATATATTGATATTGCTGTAGCACCCTTAGAACACAGACCCCAATTAGGAGACTTGACACATCACGATAAGAGTCATATAAGCATATATGAAGACAATTCCTCTCACATAGAGCTTGCAATCAAGAAGTCAAATGACTTACACATTGTTATTTTTAATTTGTGTGTGTGTGTGTGTGTGTGTAAGGTTGCATAGGCAACCTTAATTTTGATATTTCCTAATTTTACCTGTGCAACCGTAATACATGTGATAATGTAATTAAAAACTGTATCAGAATGCATAAATACAAGGTGGCTGGATTACAGTTGCACTGGTGACTTTAATTCTGGCATTTCCAAACTTATGAGAGCTCAATTTTGAAAACTTAAGAATATGTTTTTAATATTTTTTTCTGGGAAATTTCTTAGGTTTTTAATAAAGAAAAAAAAATTCCATCAGGTAGCATCATATTGACACCCACCTGAGGCACCAGCAGGGTTGGAATTTATAGATCACCAGCACAGACCTCTGTCACATGAACAAATAGTGTAACTGATAGTAGCAGTATGTTGTCATCTTTAACATGGAGCAGCATTAGAGGGGGATGAGACAGACTCTTTGCCATGGATTTTCACAGAAATTTGTTGACAGCTGAGGCATAATGAGATTCCAGAATCTTGGATCCTATTCCAGGCTCTGAGGGGAGTGTTGTCTAGGTGCCACAGACTCTTCTGCCCATTCCTCCCAAACTTGATCCCTTATACCCTATTCTCCTCAAACCCATCCCTGTCCCAGTCCTGTCCTGTCTAGTGCAACCTGAACTGTGGGATGGCTGTATCCTCTGTCTCACCAACCTGGGGTACGCCTCTCAGACTGTGAAGCTGTGACAAGCTACAAAGCTCTGGCAGGTACTGCCCTAACACAGACATCCACAGGCAGGAACACACCCAACTGAGTTACATGAATGCTTTGCCAGCCACTCATAAGCCAACAATAGAGAGGCTCCAGCCAATTCCCCCCAGCTCCCCAGCCTTGCACCCCAGAACTGTACCATCTTGTCCTGGTCAGAAGCCTGACCAGTGTAAATTCATTACCCAGTCCACCCCTCCCTCAGTGTGGGGAAGACACACACTAGCTTGGGAAATCTCAGCTCTGTTTACAAAGGCACTTCATAAGAACATAAGAATGGCCCTACTGGGTCAGACCAAAGGTCCATCTAGCCCAGTATCCTGTGTCTTCCGACAGTGGCCAATGCCAGGTGCCCCAGAGGGAATGAAAAGAACAGGTAATCATCAAGTGATCCATTCCCTATCACTCATTCCCAGCTTCTGGCAAACAGAGGCTAGGGACACCATTCCTGCCTATCCTGGCTAACAGCCATTGATGGACCTACCCTCCATGAATTTATCTAGTTCTTTTTGAACCCTGTTGTAGTCTTGGCCTTCACAACATCCTCTGGCAAGGAGTTCCACAGGTTGACTATGCGTTGTGTGAAAAAATACTTCCTTTTATTTGTTTTAAACCTTCAACCAAAATACACTGTTTTAGATCAAATATATAACATATTTAACTACAGAAAGATAGCTCTTAAATAATTATAAGTAGTAAGCACAGAGATCAAAGTTGGTTACCTAAGAAATAAAATACATTCATAGTGTAAGTTCTATAAACTAAACAGGATTTGAATCAAGCAGCGTCTCACCCTGGCAGATGGTATAAATACACAATCGCACAGGCTGGGACTCTCCTCCAGCCCAGGACCACCCTCCCCAGTTCAAAGTCTTTGTCCTCCAGATGTGTTTTCGGGTTTTGAGTTGTGAGGGGAGTGAGGCCAAGTCATGATGTCACTTCCTCTCTTTATAAGATCTTTCCAACAAGCTGCAAGAAACATACTTGTGATGTGGAGGTCCACCCCCATAGGTCAAACAGCCTTCACTGTCTATGTGCTCTCTCTGAAAAGTCTTCTGGGATGGTTGTTGGGAAAGTGGATTCCCTTTAATGGGTCATCAGCATGTCTGGCTACTCCACTGTTGTACCTGAAAGGCTGACTGTGGGTGTTCACAACCTCACAACATATTTCAGTAACACATATGTAGCAAAATTTCATAACATCACATAGAATGATAATACATAAAATCCCAAAGGATATTCATATTCAACAGATCAAGACTTTTAAAATTATGCCTCACAGGGCATACTTTGTACAAAACATTATAATCATATCACCATGGTACATATAGGGGTGCCGGGGTGTTGGTTTGGGGTACAGAGTGCCATATATACCCCATCCCCTTCCAACCCATTCCTCACGCAATCCTCTCTCTTCCAAATTCCTGGCTCATTGTTTCAGTCCCATTCTCTTCACATAGACAGTCCCAGTTTCCGCACCCCAAGCTTCTCATCACAATCCTGGTCTGCTTTTTCCAGCCAGTCCTACTCTCCCATTTCAGACATCCCAGTCCCAGTCTGCCTCCCACTTCCAGTCCCATTCTCTTTGCCTAGCCAGCTCCAATTTCCCCTTCCTACCTCCTTTTCTGATCTGTCTCCCCTTACCACTGGCCTCCAATTGCCATCTCCCACTCATGTTTCCCATTCCTCCTTGCTCCCAATCTCCCTTTCCAGGATCCTTATCCAATCACTCTCCCTCCATGGATCTCCTAGTACCTACCATAGCTATTCACCTTCCTAGCTTCTTGTTCCAGTGTATTTGCCTACTCTGTTCTCCCCATGCAACCTGTCAGATCCATCTGTCCAACCTCCTTTCTTCTACCTTGCCATCCAGTCCCAGTCTCCTTCCCTGCTCACTCCTCATCCAAATTTGAGTCTATTCCTAATGGGTCCCAGTTCCCCAGGTTCCCACTCTAGCTCCCAGTCCCCCTTTCCCAGTCAGTCCCAGTCTCTTCTCACCCCAGTCCCAGTCTCCTTGATCAACCACTCAATCTCCTCTGGCTCCCAATCACAGTTTCCTTTACCCCAATTCAGAGTCCCAGTTTCCCTCTATCCCCCACCTCCCGTCCCAGTTCCCACCACCCTCAAGGCGTTTTCCCCCCCAAATCTACCTCCTCATCCCACCCAGCTGATCTGGCTTTTAGCCTCTCTGCATTCAATTCAGGCACCTTCTTCCTCCATGTTGCCGGGGCGCAGCAGGGGGACAGAGAACACAGGAGACACAACTCACTGCTCTCAGTACCAGTGCCTAGAGCCAGCCCAGAGCAGCAATTGCAGGGCAGTCCTGCTCAGTTCTGGGCTGGAACATGCACTGTGCAGATGGAATCTCCAGAGATTTTAGATGGGAACTGCTAGCAAGTCTCTACATAGGTATGATGTTTTTCAAAGGCTTATAACTTGGCCAAATTTGGGTGGATATTTACAGAACAGCAAAAGCCACATTCCTGATGCAAAGGCCACCCCTTGCCAGTCCCTACTCCAAAGCATGGAGGTTCTAGAGCTTCTTAAAGAAAAGCTTGCCAGAATTTCATAATATGGGCAAAATAACATTTTTCCCCATTGATTCTGGCTGAAGTTTTCCTAAAGCCTCAAGCAGATACTTAGCATGGCAAATGTCAGCCTGAAATGTTAATATTTGGCAAAGTTATAAGCAATTCAAAACATAGTTTTATAATGGGAAATGTCCATCAACCTTATAGTTGGTGCTCCAGCTCTGCCTTCATTTACATACATACACACACACACACACACACACACAGAATTTATGGCATCCGACGAAGTGGGCATTCACCCACGAAAGCTCATGCTGCAAAACATCTGTTAGTCTATAAGGTGCCACAGGATTCTTTGCTGCTTTTACAGAACCAGACTAACATGGCTACCTCTCTGATACAGAATTTATGGTATCATTTAAATTGATAAATGGTCAACTAACCCCATCTCCCCCTCAACATACCCATAATTAATTTGGTGATTTTTTTAAAAACACACATTCTAGCAGAAATTGGTCTTAAGGACAGCTTTGAAAGAAGAGACAATATCAGTCCTAAAGATCAGTTCAGAGGAGGTTTGTCATGTGTGCAAGCAGAAAACAACAAATTGTTAAAAAAAAAAGACCAGTATTTTTAGCTGCCTTCCTCTAATCAGCTGTAAGAAAGATAAGGTAGCAACACAGCTACAACACTGCATACTAATCAGCTGTAGTTAACCATATTTGCATAAATGTAATTTAAAAAAAGAAAAGAAAATCCCCAAATATTCTAGGAAAGTGTTTTACCATTTGGAAAAATAGGAACTATTTCTTTCACTATGTTAAGTACTTGCAAATTTGAAATGTCCTTCAAATGCACAGTCAATCATAAAATGCAAATAAGGATATATTTAATTACAACAAAAAATTCCAAAACCTTTTTAGGTAGTGCACGTTTTATTTCTTCAACCTTGAGGATATTTAAAAACTGTAAATAAAGAAACAGCATTTTACCAAGAAATTTAATTAATTAAACAAAAATGCTAAAAAATAGAAGTTAGGATTATATTTCTAGGGCATCATGAGAGGAACAATTTATTTGTGAAGATAAACATTTTAAAATCAGGCCACTTATTTAGATGCCCACATTTCCACTCAGGAGCTTGACTTTAGGTATCCATATTTTAAAATCTTGAGGTCTAATCTCTACTGTCTGATTAGTGAATGCAATCTCAGATCTAATCCAGTAAGATTTTTTTAAACACTTCAACATTTTTATAACTTAGAGTACTCAGAAACTCTCCTTTAAATTTAAAGAAAGGTTCCCAGAAAAGTCACATGACTGACAATGCTAAAACCCCAGGACTGAAAATTACTTTAAGATCCCTGGTCTGCATTCCCTGCCCTTAATAACATAGTAGATGTAAACTATATTTAAGGTCAATAAAATCAAGTTGTACGGCAGGGATAATACCAAGACTAATTACTGTGTTAATTCATATGGCTAGCCAATCAATTCTTTTCAATTCCCCAAAGCACTTTCCTTCTATACATGCATTGCATTTTTCTTTTTTTCCCATTAGTATAGACCTGATATGCATGGTTCTCAGTTTCCTAGGACTGTATAGGATTTGATCTCTTGAACTTTTCAGAAACAATGGTGAAATATGAAAATTGAAAGAGACAAAAAGAAATAGAATTAAAGCTGGAGGACACAGAAAATGGAGACTGCAGGAATAACATAAGGACGAGAGGTATTCCAGATGAGACTGAATTAAGAAATCTGCTGGACACATTAGATGACATTTTCCATGACATATTAAAAGTGGCCAATAAAGACTGCATTCATATTGAGAGGGCAGATCTCTTTTCCTCAGGCCCCCAATCAGGCTCCACACCAAGAGAAATGACTGTCCAATTACTGTCAAGACAAGGATAAAACACAGAGGATAATGAGGAAGATGAGCTGAACCAATGATGATTCTTAACCAGTACATACAAATTTTCCCAGATCTGGCATCCTCAACCCTGAGAAAGCAAAAGGAACTATACCAGGTGACCACAATTCTTAGAAAGAACATAAGATACAAAGAGGCATTCCCATTTAGACAGTCCTTTAAATGGAAGGACAGATATATGTGTATTTCAGATCCAAAAGAAGGGAAACAGGTACTTATGGACCCAGGAATAGGCAAATTAGATTAAAAAATATGAATGGGATTAAAGACATTGGTTCTACAGATCACCAAGAAATCACTGGAAATCAGGGAGATCAAAGAGAGCCTGAACAGCTCAAAAAGATGCATCACCGATACAACAGGACAGATATGAAAGCAGAAGACACAGTCCAGATCCAGAAGAACAAGATTAGTATATAGGCTAACACATTAAAATAGATAATAGATACTATATCCATGTGGTTATAATGATAAAGGGATATAGTGAAATGAAAGCCGGGCTGTAGAGCACCCAGGATATTTTACTCTAGGTGGATACAGTATACGTAGTAGATGTAACATCATAATTAATTTATTTTATAATATAAACCACAACATTAAATTAATAAACTAGCAGGAGGCCCAGATCTCCCTTACTGAAGTAAGTTTGACATTACAGTAATTATAAACATTTCAAAATTTATGTTAATTGAAGGGTCATCTATGGTAGAATATTTTAAGAATAGGTAAACTCAGAGATGGTATAATAATCTCACAAGATCCAATCATAGAATCATAGAATCTCAGGGTTGGAAGGGACCTCAGGAGGTCATCTAGTCCAACCCCCTGCTCAAAGCAGGACCAAACCCAACTAAATCATCCCAGCCAGGGCTTTGTCAAGCCTGACCTTAAAAACCTCTAAGGAAGGAGATTCCACTACCTCCCTAGGTAACCCATTCCAGTTCTTCACCACCCTACTAGTGAAAAAGTTTTTCCTAATATCCAACCTAAACCTCCCCCTCTGCAACTTGAGACCATTACTCCTTGTTCTGTCATCTTCTACCACTGAGAACAGTCTAGATCCATCCTCTTTGGAACCCCCTTTCAGGTAGTTGAAAGCAGCTATCAAATCCCCCCTCATTCTTCTCTTCTGCAGACTAAACAATCCCAGTTCCCTCAGCCTCTCCTCATAAGTCATGTGCTCCAGCCCCCTAATCATTTTTGTTGCCCTCCGCTGGACTCTCTCCAATTTATCCACATCCTTCTTGTAGTGTGGGGCCCAAAACTGGACACAGTACTCCAAATGAGGCCTCACCAGTGCTGAGTAGAGGGGGATGATCACATCCCTTGATCTGCTGGAAATGCCCCTACTTATACAACCCAAAATGCCATTAGCCTTCTTGGCAACAAGGGCACACTGTTGACTCATATTCAGCTTTTCGTCCACCGTAACCCCTAGGTCCTTTTCTGCAGAACTGCTACCCAGCCATTCGGTCCCTAGTCTGTAGCAGTGCATGGGATTCTTCCGTCCTAAGTGCAGGACTCTGCACTTGTCCTTGTTGAACCTCATCATATTTCTTTTGGCCCAATCCTCTAATTTGTCTAGGTCCCTCTGTATCCTATCCCTACCCTCCAGCGTATCAACAACTCCTCCCAGTTTAGTGTCATCTGCAAACTTGCTAAGGGTGCAGTCCACACCATCCTCCAGATCGTTAATGAAGATATTGAACAAAACCGGCCCCAGCACCGACCCTTGGGGCACTCCACTTGATACCGGCTGCCATCTAGACATGGAACCATTGATCACTACCCGTTGAGCCCGACCATCTAGCCAGTTTTCTATCCACCTTACCGTCCATTCATCCAGCCCAGACTTCTTTAACTTGCTGGCAAGAATACTGTGGGAGACTGTATCAAAAGCTTTGCTAAAATCCAGAAATAGTACATCCACTGCTTTCCCCTCATCCACAGAGCCGGTTATCTCGTCATAGAAGGCAATTAGGTTAGTCAGGCATGACTTGCCCTTGGTGAATCCATGCTGACTGTTCCTGATCACTTTCCCCTCCTTTAAGTGGTTCAGGATTGATTCCTTGAGGACCTGTTCCATGATTTTTCCAGGGACTGAGGTGAGACTGACTGGCCTGTAGTTCCCTGGATCTTCCTTCTTCCCTTTTTTAAAGATGGGCACTACATTAGCTTTTTTCCAGTCATCCGGGACCTCCCCCGATCGCCATGATTTTTCAAAGATAATGGCCAATGGCTCTGCAATCTCATCGGCCAACTCCTTTAGCACCCTCGGATGCAGCGCATCCGGCCCCATGGACTTGTGCTCGTCCAGCTTTCCTAAATAGCCCCGAACTACTTCTTTTTCCACAGAGAGCTGGTCACCTCCTCCCCATACCGTGCTGCAGAGTGCAGCTGTCTGGGAGCTGACCTTGTCTGTGAAGACAGAGGCAAAAAAAGCATTGAGTACACAAGCTTTCTCCACATCCTCTGTCACTAGGTTCCCTCCCTCATTCAGCAAGGGGCCCACACTTTCCTTGACTTTCTTCCTGTTGCTAACATACCTAAAGAAACCCTTCTTGTTACTCCTAATATCTCCGGCTAGCTGCAACTCCAAGTGTGATTTGGTCTTCCTGATTTCACACCTGCATGCCTGAACAATACTTTTATACTCCTCCCTGGTTATTTGTCCAATCTTCCACTTCTTGTAAGCTGTTCTTTTGTGTTTAAGACGAGCAAGGATTTCACTGTTAAGCCAAGCTGGTCGCCTGCCATATTTACTTCTCTTCCTACACATCGGGATGGTTTGTTCCTGCAACCTCAATAAGGTTTCTTTGAAATACAGCCAGCTTTATAACAATGTTATAAACGTGTTTGGCCCAATTAAATAAGGCTTAGTTCTTAAGAATATATCTTTAAAAAAAGAAATGAAAAAGAAACCCTTCTTTGAGCAGGGAACTATCAAGCCCGTGCAGGAAGTAAGGAAAGTCTGGGCTCTCATAGTTAGAGGCGACCAGGTGACAATGGGGGAATGCCCAGGGAGGGTGAACAAGGGAAACGGGGGATAAGTGAACAGATGTTAAATATTGTCGTATGCTTTAATAGAAAATATTACATTAATAACAAAATGTTAGGGCCCAGAATTTAAAAGTTTATGGTAAATCAGACTCAGGATCAGGGTGCAACAATATAGGCATTACAAAAGGAAAAGCAACATATGTGTGAGTTTTAAAATTACTGTGTGTTTGATGGGACCACTATTACAAATTTTACTTACAGAAGAATCACAAATATAATGGAGCCCTGGCATCTGGCTGGGGGAGGGGGATCTCACTACTTTTAACAAATAGTATACAGGGTGAGAGCAGAGCTGGTAGTCATGGGTAAGTTTATTAATGTCATGTTTGTTAACATGAAGGGGATGAACAGTCCAAAAAAAAAAGGAAAAGTATATTCTGCTCACTGAAAAGGTTTTACTAGTATAATCTATTTACAAGAAACACGCTTGAAGAAAAATGAGTATAAATACCTGAACACTTCTTGGATACAGATACCATATGTCTCTCCAGAGCAATCTAACAGAAGAGGGGTGACAACACTCTTGGCTAAATACTTCCCTTTTATTGTTTCAGCACACACTGTAGAGGAGAGATGTATTTTAATTAAGGGGTCCTTTAGAGTTAAACTTTTCATCTTAGCCAAGATATACGCTCCCAGTTAGAGGCAAACTTCTCTTTTTAATCCATTTTTTAGGGATTTAGGAAGTTTCAGTGAAGATGATGTTATTCTAAGAGGTACATGCCTAACGGGAGCTGAATCTGAATGTCAGGGACTATATATATTATTCTGCTCCTCGTGGACATTATTCCAGGATTTATATTATTTTTGTGTCTACGACCCTGACTAATTTAGTCAAAAAATTTATCTGGCAGATATAAATTGGTGTGCTCATGCCCCTGCATATATCAGATTAAAAGATTGGAACTCAGTGGAAAAACAAAAGGCCTGGCAGTTGAACAGAGCTTTTATGTATGACTCCCTTAGAATTCAAGAGCTGGAAGAAAATGTTGAGCAACATATAGATGAAAACTATAAGGAAGGGATCAATAAAAGTGTTCTCTGGTATGCTGGAAAGGTGGTAAAGAGGAGGATCCTTATAAATAAAGCATCATACCTCAAAAAGATGAGAGGTCTTGAAGAAGAGAGTTTGGTTCAAAAACTTTCTGTTTTGGAAGGTAGACATAAATCTACAGGATCTAAAATAGTATAAGAAAATAAATTAGAAGAGGGAAGATTAACCTGTTACAAACAGGTAAGGCTGTGCAAACACTTAGATATATTAAACAAAAATATTATGAAAAGGGCAATAAAGTTGAAAAAAGTTTAAAAAAGTAACAGGATAATTCAGCCATCCTTTTGATTAAAAATAAAAAAGGGAGATTTACTAATTGGCATCAAACAGATCTCTGAAACATTTGCTACCTTTTTCCATACTTTGTTTGGTTCAGAAAATCCAATCCCTGAATAGCTCTCAGAAGATAAGGTTCAGCTCTTAATGGGCAAATTGCTGCTGAGGAAGTTGTAATTAAGACTTTAAAACTGAGTAACGCTCAAGGTGCCGATGGGTTTTCTGCAGAGTATTATAGAGCTCTAAAGCAAGTGTTGGTCCCTTTTTTTAAACTGAATTGTTTCATGATATATCACAGGGGAACAAAATTCTAGGTTCACGGGAAGAGGCAGAAACTGTGGCCATTCCTAAAGAAGGAAAATATCTTACCAATTGTGCATCATATAGACCTACTTCTTTAATTAACATGGATGCTAAAATTAATGCCAAGGTGCTAGCAAACAGATTGAGCATCATCTTGCCCAAATTTGCTTACCCTCTTCAATCTGATATTAGAAAAACTCTGAATTTGATTTATAATGTTAATTCTGGCAATTCTTGCCGCATGCTTCTTCTTTAGATGCTGAGAAAACCTTCAACCCAGCTGGAGTGAGAGAACCTCAGACAGATTTTGGTAAAGTTTGGCTTTGGAAATCATTTTATAGGGGCAACTTGGCCCTGTATACTCATCCTCAAGAGTCTGCTTGAGTTAATGGTCCATCATCAATCCCCTTCTTTTAATTTGGCTAGGGGTACAAGATAGGGTTATCCCCATTTATTTTCGTAATAGAGCCATTTGCAGCAAATGTGAGAAATGTCTCCTCAGTAAAGGGCATCAAAACACCTTCTGGATTAGAACACATAATAGCTTTGTATGATGATGATGTCTTCTTACATTTGTAGGATCTAAATCCTTGTTAAAAATTACAGAAGAATTAATATTGGAATTTGGGCAGGAAATTTTAGGAAGTTATATCCCCTAAAGGGTCAATATTTAAGAATAAATATTGTAGAGAAAAAAAATCTTTTAATGGCAAATTACCTTCCAACGTGGAATAAAATAATAAGAGACTTGCAGGAATAGAACAAATATGAAATTTCTTGGCTAGGTAAGGTAGCCTCAGTAAAGATGAATATCCTTCCAAAGTTGTTATTTTTGTTTGAGTGCATCCCTGTTGATATCGCTGACATGACATTAAAAACATGACAGAATGTGTTATTAAAATTTACATGGAAACAAAAGACAAAGGGTGAGTTCTAAAATTCTGAATAAGCCTACAAAGTGTGGTAGACTAACTTTCCCTAAGATGGCTTATTATTATTATGCATCACAATTAAAAGATGTGATCAACTGAGTTAATAACAGATTACTCAAACAGGACTGGAGCCCAAATAGTTATTCATAGTAACTCTTGGGTAACAAGTAATGCAGATCACCAATTTTAAAAATAAAGCAAGCAAGCAAGCAATCGCCCATTCATCTAGACCACCTAAACAGCTTTCGACCATTTTAAAAAAAAATTCCCATTGTCGGGGCCCTCTCCCTTAAATACTTTCATTAAGAATTAGGAATTGATCCCCAGGAAATATCGAAGTTACTATTTATTGTGGGTAAGAGCTGAGATTACTCAATTTGGACAGCTGTTCCTGGATCCTCATTTAAAATCATACCAAGTAGCATGTACCAATGTAAATAAAAGATCCCATATTTTTAATATTTACAAGTCAAATATTTTATTGTGAAATCTGGATATAAGGCAGCTCTTGTAAAGATAGACCCTGTAAAGGGAGACCTTCTGTCCATCGAGGAGGTAATCCAGGAGCAAGCTGGAACAAAAGCTTCAATTTGTATATACAATTTTCATTGACAATGATGTTGGTAAGAAAACAACCCAGATAGGAAAATGGAAGAGGGATTTGGACAAAAAATTCATCTGAATGAGTGGGCCTCTATATGGGAAAAGGGATACACATCTTCAATTTCTATAGCTCAGAAATATTTTATTTAATTTATAAATTATTGCTTAGATGGCATTTGACTCCAGTTAATATCCATTGTATTTTTGCTGGTAGGAAGACAGTCTGTTGAAGGGGTTGTGAGAAAAGGGGAACATGCTTGCACATGTCTTATGTTCCAAAAATTCATGCTTCAGGGGTTCAGCCAGCCACTGGCAGGGGTCAGGAAGGGATTTTCCCATTGCTTGCATGTTTTCTGGCAGGGTTTGTTTTGTTTTGCGTTGCTTTTATCTCTTTCCTCTGAACTGTTAGGGGTGGCCACATGGAATATGTTATGTAAAAATTTAATGTTTTCCTCATTTTAAAAAAAGCATTGATTTTTAGGCAATGCCATATATTCTGTTACACTGGAATAAAGAGTGGGATAAAAAGGATAACACAAAATCTTAAGCATATCTCAGATCCCTGTGTCATGCATATGATGAACTGATAAGACTAAGCAAAAATACTTGTAAAAAAAAAAACAACCATTTTTTTCTACAAACACTAAACTCCACCCAATTAATCATTAAGTACTTTCACATTAAGGTCACTGAAAGATTTTTTCTTTTCCTTTTATTTTTTAAAATGATTTTCCGTAGGAACTTCTGTCAAAATGCTTTTACAGACCGATTTAAAAGAAGAAGAGAGACACTCCAGTGCCAAGTAAACTAAGTATATTCCAAGTTTAGTGTGAGGGTAAAAAACCTGGTAAATTTTGCAATGAGCTAAAATCATTTATTTAGTGGAGCAGTTATTAAGAGAAGAATATTCATCTTTTTCTTCTGAGAACTCAGGGAAACAAGATTTGGCTTTAATGATCTTTTCCCATCAGGGTTTATGAGAATTAACATCCCAAAACAGCTAAGATGAAATCCTGGCCCCACCAAAGTCAAGGGCAAAACTCCTATTGACTTCAGTGGAGCCAGGATTTCACTCCCTGTTGGGCTCTGACTTGGAGCAAAGGATTGCCCATCTGATTTCCTTTGCAGGATAAGAGCCTTCATTCTCTCTGGTTGCTGCAATGTTCCCCTCCCCCTTATCCTCGTTGTTTCAGTTTTTGATTGTTTTTTAGTTGTCGGGGCTGGGGGCAGGGGGAAAATGTTCTTACATAAAGACACAAAAAAAAACCACCGAGCAAACCAAACGAACACACATTTAATATAAGCTAAATGGGATGAAACAAGTCTTTGATGTTCCACAGCTTCGCTGAACTGGAGGGAATACAGTAAAAAGTGACTAAATAGCTCTAAAGAGAAGATCTCTGCAAATTTCTACTCTAGTGGCCGCTCCTAAAGGCTCTTCTTTTACGTCAATAGTACAAATTAAATTTTTTTATTAAAGCTAATGTTAAAAAAATTATATAATACATAGGTTGAGAAAAGAGTGTTTGTACATCTGGGTATAGAGCTTAGATTATCCCCATGATACAAAGTTTGTTTTTAAAGTCATAAAATACATATAGTGCATGAATGAATTTAAGACTACAGTTTAGATCAGGGGTCGGCAACCTAACTCAAGTGTGCCAAAGGTGGCACGTGATCCGATTTTTGTTGGCACGCGGGGCAGGCTGAGCCGCTCAGCCCGCTGCCGCTGTGGGGTTCCTGCTACTGGCCCCTTGCCAGCCGGGGTCCCACCGCCGGTCCCACTCAGCACCCGCAGCCGGCCTGGGGTTCCTTCCCCCAGGCTGGCAGCGAGCTGAGACCCCAGCTGGCAGGAGCCGGAAGCCGAAACCCCAGAGCGGGGGCGGGCAGAGACGCTCAGCCCACCGCCGAAACCCCAGAGCTGGATGGGCTGACCCGCTCAGCCTGCTGCCCCTCTGGGGTTCCGGCTGCTGGCCCCTTGCCAGCCAGGGTCCCCACCGCAGTCCCACTCACCTTGCTTCCGGTTGGAGTTCCAGCGCAGGCTCCCTACCAAACAGGGTCCAGGCCTCCAGCCCTGCTCAGCCCTACCAGCCGCCAGCTCCACTCACCTCAGCTGCTGATCTGGGGTTCCAGCCAGTTAACAACTGATCACTCAGAAGCCGGTGTGCAGCTTAAAGTATCCAATATGTGCCACCAGACATTGGAAAACTCAGCAAGGAAAAGCAAGGGCAAGGATCACACTAAACTAATAAGATCTGCATTTTAATTTAAATTTTAAATAAAGCTTCTGAAACATTTTGAAAACCTTGTTTACTTTACATATAACAGTAATTTGGTTATATATTATAGACTTATAGGGAGACCTTCTAAAAAACGTTATAATGTATTACTGGCACGCAAAGACTTAAATTAGAGTGTATACATGAAGACTCGGCACACCACTGCTGAAAGGTTGTCGACCCCTGGTTTAGATATTAGCATCCATGCATTCGGGTACATTATTCATGAAAAAAGTTATACAGAGAGTTGGTGGCGGAAAACAAAATATATCAACAAGTGAGGATTTTCCCTTAGTAATTGAGAATTTCGGATAGCTCGTCCATTTAGAGAAAAAACAGTCCACCAGGAAAGTATTTTAGTTACTTTCCAGACTGCTCTTCTCATTGGCACTCCAGTTCATTCCTTCTGATATTGCCAGTGTTCGGTGATGTGTTCTATGTAGATGCCACTCGACCACCTGATGGTGTCTGACACCAGGAGTTGCTGCATCAGCCAAGCATAGCATTGACCGACTCCACATTCTCTCAGCACTTGCTCGTTACCAGAGTCCCATGCTCCCAGGGATCCGACAATCAGCGTGTGAATTTGGACCTCATAGCCCCCAGCTCTCAGGGTGTTGGCCAGAGAGGCATATTTCTCTAGCTTTTGAGATCAGGCGTCATGGAAAGCCGAGGTCCTGTTTTCAAAGGGCACTGTGATGTCCACTATGATGATCTTCTTCCGGTCCTCATTGGTGATGACAATGTTAGGACACAGTTGGCTGTCGGTTCCGGGGATGGTGGAGTTCACGGCAACCTTCCCCACAGGTGGCAGGATGGCTCTGACCAGGCAATCTTGGATGGCATTGTATCGAAGCTGCCAGGCTCTGGAATGGGGCTTGCAGCTACACAAGACATGTGCTAGTGTCTTGTTGGCATTGTTGGCATTCCTTGTCCCAATTTCCATGGTGGACGGCTATGATCAGCAGGACGCAGTTGAACCAGGCCCGGTGGATGAAGCTCCAGTTGGCAAATTGGGTGAAGCTGCCCCCGGGTAGGAAGTGGTTGCTGGCGTCCCACTTGCACGTCACCTCAAAGGCCTTGCCCTGGTCCGGCTTCCATTTCAGGTTTTCCACATGTTGGCAGCAGATGGCATCCTTCAGGGTCCTCTCCAGCTTGGTTTTGGTTCTCGGAGTGATGATGGTGCACTCTGTGTTCTTCACCTGTAGCACCAGGACTCCCATCTATTACAACCAAAGCTAAAGCATCTGACAAATTACCTTTAAAACTAGGGTGATCTTTCAGAAGATTCCTGGATTTCCATTTCCATCTCAATTTGTATACAAGAGGGTAAGTCTATTTCTTGCAAAAAAAAATTGGCATGATCTTCAATGACAAATGACATGCTATCATGTGCCAAGAAAGATGGGGAATATAGTCACCCCCAGCTTCAACTGGAGCAGCTTTGTTCTCAATCCCCTGAATAATTAATAACTACTTTGGCAATCAGTCATGCATTCCTTAATGGCACCTGAGGCATCAAGTGTCCCATTCACTTGCTCCCCTAAGTAACAATAGATTTTATTACATCAAAGTTTCTACGCCAAAGTTGCAACTGACATAACTGAAACTAAACAAGTCACCAGAAAGAATGTTACCCAGACACACACTGTAATAGTTCATAAGGTTTTTTTCAATCATATATGGTTACTGTGTAAATTACCAATGTATTGGGGGAAGGAGGGGAAGAAGTGGACAGGCTTTCACAACATACTTGAAGATTACTGAAATCATTTTTTGGCAACATTTTTTCCCCTTTTACACACCAAAAAAGCTGAATTGCAAAATCATCATTAAGTAATCCTTAGTGCGTAATGTACCTCTCCATGAATCAAAGACTCAAAACAATTGGACGCAACATGGAAGAATGACTCAAAATGATGGACATTTTTAAAAAAAAAGTAGGAAGCTTAAAATGATACCAAGTTAGTTTCTATAGTACAGACAATTTCCAACACCTCTGCTTCAGAAGACTCCAAAACAAATAATTTACAAGTATAAATTATATATACAAATGTACAAAGTTTCTGGAGAACAAGTATAAAACAGAGGAGATGAAATAAAATTAGGTCTAAAATAAGGGATGGCCCGCTGGTAAGTAAGTACTCAAAAAGTGAAGAGCTTCACATGTCTGAATTCTGTACTATGTATACAAGTATTTGAAGAAAAATAATTAGATCTGGTCAGGGAATCTTTGCCATCTACGCTGGTTAGGGTCTGAACTAGAGTAAGAGCTTTCTATATAATGATGCTGCAACTAGTGACACTACTGCTGAAACTCTTTTTGTCTGATTAAGTCTGAGAAAGAAAGTCATCAGACTTACCACCATTCTTCGGATACTAAATCATCATGTAAAATGTTGGTTTGCAATTTAATATACAAAAGTTTTTTTAAAAAGCTATTATAAATTACAGCAGAATTAAACAAAGTCATTCCCTCCGCCTTAGGAATCCTGTGCCCCTCACTGTGTGTGGCCTCCAACAACAGAAACAAGCTTGCACTGCTTTATTTCAGTTTTGCTTCATTTCTCCTCAAACAATCTCTCATTGCTAATCTGCCAGGTCTACCCCTTCCCCCGCTCCCAGCAGAGTGGGGGTGGGGGGAGGAACATGTTAACTGTTTAGGACCAAGTCATAAAAGTAGACCAGTTATTTTTCAGCATCCATTTGATTACTTTACTCTGCTTCATTTAGACTTTTTGCTTCTGCACAACCAGAACCATCTTTCATTTTTGGACATGTGGATTTCTACTTCTTTTGAAGTATAGTGTGATATAGCATCACACAGAGGGGGTGGAAGGTCCCTGGGAATTGGGGAGAGGTAGAGGAATAGAAGGGGGAGTGAGAGGGGCCTCCAGGCTGGGAAGGAGGGTCTCAGGGTTCCTACCTGCTCCCAGGCCTGGTCCAGACACTCTGGCTTCTACTCCATGGCAGCCACTCCAGATCCTCTGGGTCCCACTCCCATCATTTCCAACCCTTCCCTCCAGGGCATGTAACAGGTTTATGTGGAGGTAGAGCCCCCCCCACAATATTTCTATTGTAGGAGCACTAACCTCCCACACCCCCCCCCCCCAGAATTACAGTTAACAGCAAAATTAGTGACAGTAAGTTTTGTGCAACAGTTTTCAATATCTGTAGCTTAGATTAAGTAAATTCTGTTTTGAAGCTCATCACTTGTGATTAATGTGAAATATACAGTGCCACATAGTTGATGGTTGCATGGGCTGCATATTGAAATATGAAACATTATACTTTATAGCTTGTTACACGATCAAATTTGGGGTATAAAGAGCATTTCCTATTCCAAAGGGAGAAATGAATACATAGCCACACAATTACTTTTGGAATTGAAAAAGGGGCATTTGTTATACTTAGGGCTTCTGTTTGTGGGGGAGGGTTAATGCACCAGTTAATGCACAGTTAATGGACCAGTTAATGCACAACACTTTAGAGTGCTTTAAAAATCATAGTCCCCATAGTCCACCTTATTGCTCTATGTAGACAAGTATCCATTTCCACTGTTTACTAGATAAACACTGATTTGTTTTTTCTTTTTAAATCAAGGGTGTTTTATCTGATTCTGAACTCAAACCAGTGAAATTCCACTGATGTGAATGGAAATACTCCTGACCGATACCTATGCAAGTGAAATCACTATGACTATGTGTATATATCTAAGATGATGTATATTTGTACCATATTGTACATACAAATTGTACGTATAATATGTTGTGTATACATACCTCATATGTATGTGATAAATTGAGAATTATGAATGTGTCACTTGCCCACTAATCCATCTCTCAGAAACATATCCTCACATTCCAAATCTCTTCAAATCTTCAAACAGCTCCTATTGTTTTAACTCAACCTTACAAAGAAAGATTTCCTCCCTCTACTTCTGAATGTGAAACCTTACCTCCAAAATTACATCTGCCTCAAGCCCAGAATGGGTAAAAGTCAATGACGACAGCGTTTCTATACAGACAAACAATACAACCTTAGAGCTGATGATCTCACGATCCTGCACAGCTAGAAAGGGGAGCTTTTTAAAAGCCTAAGAAAAGTGAGATTTCTCTATGGAATAGCATATACAGAATATATAACAGTCTGATGTGGTGAAAAGGTTTTAACACCACTTGTTTTGAATAATCTGGATAACCTAATAGTGTCTTTACCACTTGTGTAACATGCCCATTTTAAACTCATTTATTCATCATTTGTTCTTCAAAAACTTCATTCACTTGATCCTCTCAATGGGACAAACTTCTTGAACTCAAGACTTTTTGACAGACTAGATAATAATATAGAGAGTAGAGGATAGGTCCATCAATGGCTATTAGTCAGGATAGGCGAGGATAGTGTCCCTAGCCTCTGTTTGCCAGAAGCTGGGAATAGGCAACAGGGGATGGATCAATTGATGATTATATCTGTTCTGTTCATTCCCTCTGGGGTACCTGGCATTGGCCACTGTCAGAAGCCAGGATACTGGACTAGATGGACTGTTGGTCTGACCCAGTCTGGCCATTCTTATGGTCTTACATAGATGATTGGAGGAAGAAGCTACTAGGGCAGAAACAACATTCTAAAGTTTTTATTACATCCTTGTCCAGCAGAAAAATGGCTGATGCTAACCAACTTACTCTTCATCAAATTATGAGGAAGATAAAATAAATTCACCTCTCTTAGTTCAAGTAAGTATAATCAGCTCTTATTACAGCATCTGTTTTGTACAGAATGGCATAAATGTAAAGATAAGGGAATTCTTAAACTTATGAATGTGTTTATTTAAACCATTCCACAAATTTCAGATGGATTTTGGATTACACACAAATCCCACCTGTTACATGTGTCATGGAGAAAATGAAAAAGCTAGACAGCTGCCCAAAAAAATCCACTTATTTTTGGATTTATGTTACCGTTTTCTAAAATTGAATATACTTGGTCAAATTTTTTCCTCACTTATACATGTTCCACTCCCTTTAATTCAGCTGTGTGAAACTGTAAAGCTTGGCTAGGTTCACAAACTGAACTGAATTTTGGATTCATATGAACATTTGGCAATGAGCTAGTTTCAGGATTCACTGTGAGTATGTAACAGTTCTATTAAGAAGTTATCACACCAATTTGTTACATATACAGGTGGCAAATGTATGATCTTTTAGCAACCACTGCAGGTAAAAAAACCCCTAACATTTCACATTTTTGTTAATAATTTGCAATTATTTAGTTCCTTACATCTAAGTATCCAAAGCACTTTACAAATATCATTATTATTTATTTGTACTGCTGTAGCACTTTGAGGCCATTATCAGGATTGTGCGCCCCTCCTCCCCCAAAACCCACAAATTATGGGAAAACTGAAGTGAAAATGGCAAGAAAACTCAAGTGAACGAGCCAAATGCATTTTTGGTGCAATGCCACTCAAGTTCGTTAGCTTGAAGCATAAAACTGAGTTACAATATGGGTTATTACAATATGGATTACTTTGACCCAATATGTTTTTTTCTTCAGTAATGAGTTTAAAAATAGTTTTAGCCAACATGGCCAATAAGGGTAATTAGGAGATAAGACACACAGAATGAGCTATGAAGAACTGGATAAAAAAACCCAACCATGTAGTTTTGAAATATAGAGTAGGCATTCTGGACCAAATTCATTTGTGGTATAACTCCACTGATGAATTTGACCCTTTATCAATATTTTCTCATCCTTGGAAATATATAAACATTATTTTGGCTGCCAGAAGGCAACAGCAATATGCTGAAGAAGAAAATTGATATACATTAGTGCAGGCCTGCACAACATGTGGCCCGCAGAGGATGAGTAGTGGGCTCACTGTGCGGGCCGTGCGGGGTGAGTAGGCAAGTGGCAGGTGAGGGAGGGGGGCTAAAGAGGCGGGTGGTGGCAAGCCAGGGGGGGTGGGGGGCTGAGGAGGCGAGCGGGCGGGCATTGGTGGGGGCTGAGGAGGCGAGCGAGGAATCAGTGGCTGACCTGTTCTCCTAATCTGGTTTGGCTCCCGTCCCCTCTCCAAGGGTTGCAGCTGTCTGGAGGTGCCTGCCTTCCACGCCTTCCTCATTCACACCTCATTCATTCAACAGGGCAATTGATTACAAAGTGGGGGGAAGATCTTATTCTACTTCTAGCAAAAAGACATTTTTCTTTTACCTTAATTATACTACCTTAGGGACTCGCTATAACATATTACCAAGGTTCAATACCGCTGTTTCGGTGGGGCAGTGTTGGGGAAGGAGGGTTTGTTTCCGTGGGGTGGGCGGTGCTGGGGGGGGTGGAGAGTGTTTCGGGGGGGCTGGGCGGCGGTGGAGGGCGGGCTCTCAGCTGTTTACTTTGGAGTAATATGGCCCTCGCCGCTTTACGAGTTGTGCAGGCCTGCATTAGTGAATGATATTTCAGAGAGAGGACCTGATCTTGAGATGTGTTGAGTACCTGGAAGTTACAAGTGCAACTCTCAGGATCAGTCCCAAAGTGTGTTCCCCAAGAAAAATGTAATGAAAAGCAAGATATAACTTATTGAGTGTTTTGCTTCTACTATAAAACAATTAGCAATGACCACCATTTTTCTGTATTTTAGCTATTTATAACCATTTATACCACTCAGAAGCTTGGCTGTGTCCTTGTAATGGCAAGTCACAACTAACAAATACATTTATTATTTCAATTTTTCCCCTGAAAGAATGCTGGCTGCTATGTGTAATTTCCCAATGAGCTTTGAAATGTTGTTTTCCAGCAGACAAGAAAATCATTCTTTATGCCGGCTGAACTCTTCCCAAAACTAGAAAAAAATATCTTTTTCACTGTACTGCATTAGTAATGCAAGAATTTTTCTGAAGTTTCTACATAAACAACTGATCCCACAACTTCTCAATCCAAAGCCATCCATGCTAACCACAAGAACATTTGGGTAGTTATATTACGGAAATAAAATTTATGGTCCTGGAAGACGGACTTAAGAATAATAATTGTGATAATAATGAAAGATAACAATTAGTAACTAACCCTAAACAATCAAGCCACTCTCCTGAGAAATAGTATTGTTAAAATTTTGTTTTCTTGATAACTCTTGGTCCTGAAACAATGTTACTTACTGGAATGAGGAGAGTATAATGGATGCAGAATCCAGGTTCAGAAGAAAAATATTCATCAGATACAAATCTTATCCTGATCTGGTTTCCTTTGGAGATTTGTTTACTTGGCACAGTACTGGAACCACACCAGCGCCCTAAAATAGTGCCATCACTCGGCTCCTCAACTTCTACAAAGTCGTACCTGAAAGAAAAAGAAAATCAAACATTTATTGACTGATGCATTTCCTACAAAATCCTCATGATTTACTCAACATAGTCACATTTCACTTAAAAAAACCCCCAAAAACAAATGTCTCTTTTCATGATGAAAGTATATCATTGAAGCCAGTAATTTTAATCCTAGTGTCCTCATCCAAGTTGCTACTGGCTTAAACTCATAATAAAGTCATTCAGTGGAGTTAAAAAAAAAAGTTAGAACCAGAGTTAGCATTTTGAACAAAAACTCTTAGTAACAAATGTTTGTTTCTTATATGGAAAACAAGTACAATATATGGGATAGAGAGGAAGAAAATAATCATAAAAGAGAAAAGAAATAAAATAATTTTGAAATATTTTAAAATGTGACACAGTAATTGATATGTGCTATATTTAGTAGCAGTGGTAGTAGTATTTTGCTGATGACCAATGTTCAATGGCTTCTTTTGCAGCTAACAACTTTCTGCTCCTGTACTCTGACAGGAAAGAAAGCTTGGAAAGGCTTGAAGTGGAATTAAGTTCAGTCCAGCAAAGCTCTTAACCATTTTCTTAACTTTAAGCATGTGTGTAGTTCCACTGAGAGCTTTGCTGGATAGGGCTTAAGTATAGAATGCACCAAAAATTATCCAGCATTTTGGGCAACTGTCTCACAATGGATGGTCTGGAGATTGAGTTTTGAAGAAATAACACAAACAATGAAGGTATATCTCATCCCAGTGTTTTGTCATTCCTATCCACTCCACTCAACTTCTGCTCCAAGGAACAGTCATTAAGAATAACCATCTGAGTAGACTGCTTTCTACTTTACCCCTCAAACAGAGGCACAGACATTATTAGGGAGAGGTGTGCAAGGAGCATAAGGCTAATCCAGTACTGAAACTCCCAGGAGATGTAGCACAAAAAGGAGACAAATGTGCTTGAAGCCACCTTTGTGTAAACCAGATCTTTGACCAGTAGAAGGCCAAAGTGGACCCTAACGTAAGTTAGGTATCAGAGGGGTAGCCGTGTTAGTCTGGATCTGTAAAAGCAGCAAAGAGTCCTGTGGTACCTTATAGACTAACAGATATATTGGAGCATGAGCTTTCATGGGTGAATACCCACTTTGTCTGTTAGTCTATAAGGTGCCATAGGACTCTTTGCTGCTTTAACGTAAGTTAGAGCACTCATGGAGTTTGTTTCCATTACTCTACCACTTTCTCACTACCATAAGGTGCGCACTTCCTTTACACCACCCTTTTTGCAGTCTTGGCTTTTGAGTCACACTGCATCAGTGAATACCTCTAGTTTCTAGCTTCTCAGACCTTCCTCAAACAGTCATGAAAGGAAATTATTACTGTTCACAGGATTTTGAACAGGACTGAAAACATGGCAGTTCTGGTCAGTTTTCCCTCTGCTGCAGCTTGGGAATCTCTGTGCAACAGCAGAGGCACTAGAGTTGTCCATCTGATGACGTATGAGGCTGCACTGCTATTTAAGCTTGAAGGTGTCTTTGGAAGGTTATATTATAACCACTAGGGATGGATGTTATATACATAAAATGATCATTCAGATTTTGAAAACAGTGATTGCAAATGCCTGGGGAAGTTTCCTACTCTCCCTCAATTTTTCTAGTATTGCTCACATTCTTATACACATATATACATGAACACATACCAAATACATTTCTCAAAGCAACCTGAATTGGTAAATCATAAATATAGTTCAATTCTTTTCTTAGAAACAAACTACCCACAACTGTAACTAATACTCTGATTTTAAAAAAGAAGAGAAAAACACACACACTCTTCTAAATAAGGCAGGCACTACTTAATGTGAAAATCATTACTTCGTAACAATTTTCCATTAAAGTTTTCTGTATTTTTTTTCAGTAAACTTACTCTCTATAATTATTCCCAGTTCCCTAGCTAGACAGCAGGCAATAAATTCTTGTGCTGCATGTCTGTGCAAGTCAAGCTCATACATTTATTATCTCTGTTTAAAGGACCAGTATTTTTTCCACTTAATTAAAAATGAATAAAATGAACATGCTCATTAAAATGTGTTCGCAAGATATTACTGCCATGTACTTGAGTTTTAAATCTTCATTGAAATCATGATATACTACTAATTGCTTTATCACCATTGTATTTGATTTTCCAAATCAGCATCATACATTTATACAATTTGATTCTTAACTTAATCCATCAGTATTTTTCTTTTATGATCATGTGTTAGTATGAACACAATATGAATGTAATAGTACTACAGCCTCAGGGATTTGAGAACATGTTTTAATTTGCCGTTTAAACGCAATGTATACGTTTTTAAGAGGGTCTTTTTGTAGTTTATAGCCTCAGCTAGAAAACAAAAGAAAGAAGCCATCTCTTCTTCTATTTCATGGAATGTGAATAAAAATCTGTTAGGTGTTATATTTATTGACTTCAGACTCAAAAGTATTGGATGTCAGGCATACTACAGTCACCAGTGCTTCTATATAATTTATGCACTTCTTTCTATTGCACCTTCCAGACTCCTGGCACCCTAGGGGTAAAAGCACAATTCAAATTCCATAGCTTTAAACATAGAGCTTTTTAAAATGAACACTAATAACTCAGCTAGATGGGAGACTAAGTAAGGATTCTGTCTAGCGTACAAAAGCTAGGAATGAGAATTATGACTTATATGCAAAATAGGCCCAGATTGGCTCACTTTTATATTCAGTCCTTGTCTTCCCAATCTTTGCACATGTTATTTGAAAACAAGCTTCTGTTGCAACCAGTATACTTTTAATTCAGTATATGTGTCGCTAACGATAACTTGATTGAGCCTGACTTTGAAACACTTGAAAGCGGTTTGATATAAAAAGAACAGATCACGTAAAAGTAAAAACAAAAAAAACCCAAACCCAATATCACTGATAAGTAGAAAGCCATATGTCCCCAGGTGACCATTCTGGAGACACTGTACTCCTTATAATGCACTCACTAATATTGTATTGCAGTATGCACAATTGCCCAAATCACTATTTAAAGGATTTACTAAACCTATTTTATGAGCCAATTAAACATAACTTTCTCACAGCAACATGATACAGTACATACAGCACTAAGTGGTTTATAATGATTACTCCCTTTTTCTAACATCTCCCTGGGGACCTATAGAGGATTTATGTTCAACAAACAAATCTGGTGTTCTAGACAAAATTTCTGCTCTCATATGGGAATCTACAAGCTGTAAAGATGAGTTTCTTGCTGTTGAGCACAGCGGTAGGCAGTTTTTTGTACAGAATAGGTATTACACCATTAAAAGAGGAGAATCTTTACACAGTCTATCTACATCAGCAGAAAAAAGCACATTTCCCAGACATACTGAAATTCTGTCAATTAACTTTATCCCTGTCAGTTATCTAAACCAACTGTTTGGTCAGAGCCTGCCAAATGGATCAGATGTGCATCTCAAAATTCCTAGCATTGCACGTGTTGACTGGAGCCTAAACTTGCTGTGAAAGATAACAAAACAAACAAAATGGTTAGGAGTCTCTAGTGTTTACAGGCTCAAACTGTACTTGGATGGTGTGCAAAACTGAACCTTCATGTGACAGGGCTGAACAGAAGCAGTGGCAAAATCCACAGCTATCCAAAACTATACTTTCCGATGTAGAGATTTGTTAGTCAAAACTCAGAAGGCACTGACAACAGATAAATTGTTTCATTTTCCAATGAAGTTACAAAGATGATTTATACACTAAATAATTGTTTGCCTTTAAATAAAATACCTTTCCAGTTTTTCTTTTGCTATATAAAAGCTAGCTTGAGACTGCACCGTCTTCAGTACTATAATGAATTATAGCACTAATATAGCACTTTATGTTTTCAGTATATTATACAAACAGTTAGATTTTGGACTACAGGGCAGTTTATTCAGGAAGCGAGGTGACCTTTTTAGTCATGATCAGCCCATTTTTCTTTCCTCTATTTCTGTGGTAGCATGCATATTCCACTTATTTTTGGTATATGTGCCTGGGACAGTGGACTGAATTAACAGATTATTTATGCAAGGGGCTATTTATTTGTAACAAGCAAAAAAGCAATGAAAATTGCTCTCTAAATTTCAAGGTCTTTCTAGTCAGGAAATGTATTTTTCCTGGGGAATGTATTTTTCCCTCCTCTCTGTATTTTTCTGTGGTTTGCATTGTCATTTGCTAAATATATAGCATGCTAATTACCTGGGCCAGCAGCTTCAAGACGTTTGTGCATCTTCCCCCTGCCTCTAGTCATTTCAAAAAATAAATCAATTAATCTATAAACAGAAGCCCATAGTTAGTATAATTCATCGGATCAGAGAACTTGGCTCTTTCTGTTCTTCTATGTGGGCATGTATGTTTTATAAATGAACATTTACTTAATAAAAATGCCTTTGCTCTGGTGAGATGTAATATTACTCCCTCCCTCAAGTGCTAGTTAGAATACAGAATTGTTCTTTTATGGAAGAATCAGAAATTGGTAAGAACCTCCCACTTGTACAGTTATTTGCTTGATCCCTGTGTCAATATATTTGCTCTACCTCTCTTTAGAGAAGATTGTTAGGGACTAGAGCTGGACGAAAATATTTCTGATGGAACATTTTGCCTTTGGAAAATGCTGATTCATCAACATTGATAGCTCTGTGGGAATGTGACTATTTCAACAAATTCTGATCGACATCCGTTAGGTTTCTGATGGCACCTTGGTTGCCAGGAAATATTTCAAAAAGGTGAAAAGGAAGTGTCATTTTGACTTTTGCTAAACAAAATTTTGGAATTCCCATTACATAGGAAATTTCATCTTCTTTTTAATTTTTATTTATTTATTTGTTACATTTTGGAACTAATTTTTATTTTTGCAATGGGATGGGAAAGTCAGTTTCTGGCCTGGTTTACTTGGGACTGTGGGTTAGATTAATTGAATATCTGTCTACATAAGGGGACCAAGGGATTGGTAGCAGCTAGTAGGCTATACAGAATTCACTTTAACTTACTGGTGTTGTAAGTGATTATTAGATGTTCCTGCAGGGGTGGCAGAAACTTTCTAAAAGGGGGGGAGCACCAGTGCCCCAACTGTGCCTCCGCTCCCACAGTGCCCCTCCCACCACGGCACCTCTTCCCCCCCCCGAGGCCCCGCCCTCACAGCACGCCTTTCCTCCAAGGCCCCGCTCCTGTGATGTCCCTTCCCCCTGAGGCCCTGCTTGCTCACCATTACGGCCAGTGAAAAGTGTGAAGGGGCAAGGGCCCCTGGCCATCCCGTTCCAGCGCACCTGTGTTCCTGGTGACATTAATGTTGTCATTTTTGGCCAAGCAAAATGAGGTTCTACCCTTAACTTAATGGCATTTATGTTTGATTGGGTTTTTTGCCATGTGATAACTATTAAACACCACATCTGATCAATTCCAAGCTTACACAGAATGTTCTAGGCACCAACGGGCACTGAGAGCCCCTGGCATGGAGGAAGGGGACATGGGGAACATACAGAGCTAATGGAATGTGGCAGAGGGTGAATGTGGGGCTCAGGGTTCCTAACATGGTGGAGAAGGGAGGAAAAGGGGGACATGGGGGGAATAATTGCTACCTGTACTGCACCTTTTAGTATGTGTACTACCAGTCCAGTACCTTTCCCTGAGACTAAAATACATTAGCCCATAAGACAGATGCACTGTGTGTCTTGTCTCTTTATACAGGAAATAAAAACAACACAATAAAAGAACTGAAAACCAAAATGCTAAAATAATATTGTGATGGGTTGGATCACAGAAACCCCCTGGGGCTGCCACCGGATGTGCCAAGACTACTTCTGCCCCTGCTCTCCTGCCCTGGCAGCTTAGGACTTCAGTGCCCTGCCTGGTTTAACCAGACCCATAAGCCTGCTGCAAACCCAGACCCAGGGTCTAAATCCCTAATAGCTGTAGGCTTGATTGAAACATACAGAAGTGTTCTTGTCTTTAACACTCAGCTGCCCAACTCCCAATGGGATCGAAATGCAAATAAATCTGTTTTACCTTGAATAAAGCTTATACAGGGTAAACTCCTAAATTGTTCGCCCTCTATGACATTGATAGAGAGAGATGCAAAGCTGTTTCCCCCCACACACCCGCACACAGGTATTAATACATATTCTGGGTTAATCAATAAGTAAAAAGTGATTTTATTAAAGACAGAAAGTAGGATTTAAGTGGTTCCAAGTAGTAACAGACAGAACAAAGTGAATTACCAAGTGAAATTAAATAAAACACGCAAATCTAAGCCTAATACAGTAATACAACTGAGTACAGATAAAAACCTCACCCTGAGAGATGTTTCGGTAAGTTTCTTTCACAGACTGGACGCTTTCCTAGTCTGGGCACAGTCCTTTCCCCTGGTACAGCCCTTGTTCCAGCTCAGGTGGTAGCTGGGGGATTCCTCATGATGGCTGCCCCTTTGTTCTGTTCCACCCACTTATATATCTTTTGCATAAGGTGGGAATCCTTCGTCCCTGTCTGGGTTCCCACCCCCTCCTTCTCAATGGAAAAGCACCAAATTAAAGATGGATTCCAGTTCAGGTGACATGTGAACATGTCGCTGTAAGACTTCATTACCCACTTGCCAGCACACCCATGTATACAGGGAGACTTACAAGTAAAACAGAGCCATCTGCAGACAATTGTCCTGGTTGATGGGAGCCATCAAGATTCCAAACCACCATTAATGGCCCACACTTTGCATAATTACAGTAAGCTCTCAGAGTTATATTTCATATTTCTAGTTTCAGATACAAGAGTGATACATTTATACAAATAGGATGAACACACTCAGTAGATTATAAGCTTTGTAATGATACCTTACAAGAGACCTTTTGGATGAAGCATATTCCAGTTATATTATATTTAAACTCATATGCATATTTTCATAAAATCATATAAAGTGCAATGTCACAAATATAAATGTAAATAATGCTACCAAGAGCACTGTGTTTGAATCTGGAAGAGGGAATGTGAGAATGGAGGGGGAATTTCCTACCGTGGTAGATTTCATCCCCTTCTCCAGCTATTGCCAAATCACTGGACCCAGGGTATAATTTTATCCCTAGATCTGATCTTAGGGTATTTCTGCACTGGCAAGTTTCTGTGCCACAAATTATAACACTTTTATTAAAACACTGGAATTAAACCACTGTTGCGTGTCCACACTGTGCTCCTTGTGACACTAGAACGTATCCACATTAGCAACTCTTGCAACAGCAAAGACAGCAATGCATTGTGGTAGCTATCCCACTGTGCAACAGGCCACAGGGTACTTTAGGAAGCGTTTGCACTGCATCATAGGGCAGGCACAGCATCACGTGATGCAGGTTTCCCAATCCCATTGTTTCATGGGCATCCTACTACATTGCCAGCTGCTTTTCAACTGAAGTGGGCGGGGGGAGGGGACAGTGGGGGGGAAGACAATGTGTTTTGGGGGACAGCGAGTGTGTCAGCATGCTGTCTCATAAGTTCAGACAGTGGCAGGAATCAACTAGTCCTGAGGCAGTGGGAGGGGGAAACCCCGACATCAGCCCCCGCCTCTCTCCCTGGGCTCTCACAGAAAGCTCTCTCTCTCACACACACACATACACACACGCCTGCCTCTGTATTCAACAGGACAAGCATTCCACATTAATGGTTTGCTTTATGTCCGGAAACAGATCAGCACAGCACGCAAATGCTGTCAGAGACGGTGCCTTGAAAGGGCAGGGGTGCATATCTCCAGGGCAGCTGAGTTCATAACAATGAGCAAAGCGGTCACTTGAGGCATTATGGGACAGCTCCAGAGGCGAATTACAGTGCAGAAAGCAATCAAGTGTCTACACTGGCAATAGAGCACTGTAGCCTCTGCGCAAATAGCCTCACGACTCTCATTGAGGTGGTTTTTTTGCAGCGCTGCAACTGAGGAGTTTCTGTGCACAAAGTAGCTTGGCAGTGTGTACACGTCTGCAGTTTGAGTGCAAAAAGCCGCTTTACTGCGCAGAAACTTGCCAGTGTAGACAAGCCCCTAGAAACTTCAGAACAGCCATTTAGTGCTTCTGCCTTTGAAATGGACCAGGTAACATTATATTTATTTATTTATTCATTTCCACAGGAGGATATTCCCCTGACAAATTTCCTTGCAGGCTGGATAAAAAGACCACTTAGCACAGGGGTGGGCAAACTATGGCCTGGGGGCCGCATCTGGCCCTTCAGACGTTTTAATCTGGCCCACAAGCTCCCTCTGGGGAGCAGGGTCCAGAGCTTGCCCCGCTCCAGCTGAGGAGCGGGGTTGGGGCCTTGCCACACTCCGCATGGCTCCCAGAAGCAGCAGCATGTGCCCCCTCCTGCTCCTACACATAGGGGCAACCAGGGGACTCCACACACTGCCTCCGCCTCAAGCCGCCTCCGCAGCTCCCATTGGCTGGGAACCATGGCAGAGTGCAGAGCTGCTAGGCTGTGCCTCCATGTAGGAGCCAGAGGGGGGACATGTCACTGCTTCTGGGAGCTGCTTGAGGTAAGCACCACCCAGAGCCTGCTCCAACCCCCTGTACCACCCCTGATCCCCCTCCCACCCTCTGAACCCCTCGGTCCCAGCTCGAAGCACCCTCCTGCATCCCCAACACTCATCCTCAGCCCCACCCCAAAGCCTGCACCCCCAGCCAGAGCCCTCACCCACCCACCCCGGACCCCAACCCCCTGCCCCGGCCCAGAGCCCCCTCCTGCATCCTCAACTCCTCATTTATGGCCCCACCCCAGAGCCCACACCCCCTCCTGCACCCCAACCCCCAATTTCTTGAGCATTCATGGCCCACCATACAATTTCCATACCCAGATGTGGCCCTCGGGCCAAAAAGTTTGCCCACCCCGACTTACCAACTGCCAAAACAAAACAAAAAACCCCACCACTCCTCCATACTTTAGAGAGAAAAAAAACACCTTAGCAGACTTTGAACCCTTGTATCAGCATCAACAAAGATTGAGTGTCTGTATGGAAAAGGAGTGGGTAGAACCATTTTGATTACAATTAATAGAAATGTGTGACCCAGGTGCTGAGAATTTCAAAAAAATTGAGAAATGCTGCTCTAAACATCAACATAATTTAAAATGATTGTAAGAGCTCACTTTCTGGCTATTCTCTTCCTGTGAAAAGTTGCCTAAAAGCAGTTTGCCTGCTAAATTGAGCAGCCTGTGTAGTGTTCTACCCCCAGCCCTCCTCCCCTCTACATGGACTTGGCTGGGCCTTGCGCTAGGTCAGAGGGAACTCTTTAGGACACCACTACAGATTAGACAGCAGTTGGAAAGGACACAAGCTGTGCTTATTAAATTACAATTTTGAATATGGGTTGCTTCTTTTAAATAAAAATGTAATAATGATTTCTCACCTTCAGTGATCTGAGCTGAAACAAATTTCCAGACTAGTATCTCTATACTGCACAGTATAATTTATGTGCTCTAATAGCTAGTAGCAAGATGCAGCCTAGTCAGACATGATCCAAAAAAATAAAAGTGAATACAAACTCTTTCATACCAGAAAAATGCTAATAAACTTATACATTTTCAGTAGTAAATATTACTTCCTGCCTATATAGCAGATGAGGGTGGTACTGAAAAATAATATACCACCATATCTCTATTTACCATGAAGTAGCAATAGTCTCTGGATTATGTCAGTGAGTAAGAACAAGTTTTGCTGTTGTTCAACAGATATGTGTGGGAGAAATGCCTCAGATGTATGTGTCAGAGATATCTGATATAAATCAACAACAACATACTGTAGATTCTACACCAATCTAATTTTAATTATTTCAGTCTAGAACATGCAATATAGGAGGTTGGAAATTGGCTTCTTAAGATGCAGACTCGTTTACAGATCTGTCAAATGTTTGCCCAGTGTTATCTATCAATTTTAATGTTTTCTCAAACTAATTAGTTGTGGGACCCAGTATTCCAAATACAAACAACTAGTTTTGTATTTCTATATGATTATCTAGGAAGACACCCTTTATAAAGAATAACCTAGTCTTTATATTTCATATGAACAAAAGAACTAGAGGTCCAATTTTCTTCTCATTTACACTGCTGAGTTAATCATGGATTTACATTAGTATAAGTGAGAGGAGGATCAGGCCACTAGGGTTAAAAACAAAAATCCAATTTTCAAATAATTTAACTAGCAACATAGATGCGCACTAATTCACCAGCTCTCTCTGGTCTTATAGACCAAATTTCATTTTTTCTGAATCTGCCTTAGCCAAGGCATCACCTGAAGCTGGAGCCTCTACATCTTGCTTATTACATTTCATTGCTTAAAACCTTGGCTTTAATCTAAGATTCAAGAACTCTTATCTTCAGCTAAGAGTTCTTAGAGCATCAGCAGCGTATTTCAGTGCTGGCTGATAATGAAAACGAAATAAAAAGAGCTATGGGGAATAAACCATCGCTATTGCTACCTTAAGTGTTTGCAAGAGCTGTACCTAAACACATGCTTAATTTTAAGAATATGAGTAGCACCACTGAAGTCAGAGCCTTAGTGATTCAGTCCAAGTGAACTGGTAGTGCCAATACTAGCTATACTGGTAGGCCTATGACAGGTTATGTGCTTAAAGAATTCCATATTTAGGCATTGATCCTGAACTACTCATGCATCCATCTCAAAAACAGATGTACTGGAATTGGAAAAAGTACAGGGCAACAAAAATGATTAGGGGTATGAAACAGCTTCCATATGAGGAGAGATTAAAAAGACAGACTTTTCAGCTTGGAAAAGAGATGACTAAGGGAAGATAAGATAGACGTCGATAAAATCAGGACTGGTGTGGACAAATTGGAGAGAGTCCAGTGGAGGGCAATGAAAATGATTAGGGGAGAGTCTGAGGAAACTGGTCTTATTTAGTCTGCAGAAGAGAAGAGTGAAGGGGGAGTTGATAGCAGCCTTCAACTACCTGAAGGGGGGTTACACGAGGATGGAGCTGTTCTCAGTGGTGGCAGACGACAGAACAAGGAGCAATGGTCTCAAGTTGCGGTGGGGAAGGTCTAGGTTGGATATTAGGAAAAACTATTTCACTAGGAGGGTGGTGAAGCACTGGAACGGGTTACCTAGGAAGGTGGTGGAATTTCCATCCTTAGAGGTTTTTAAGACCCGGCTTGACAAAACCCTGGCTGGGATGATTTAGTTGGGGTTGGTCCTGCTTTGAGAAGGGGGTTGGAACAGAAGACCTCCTGAGATCTCTTCCAACCCTGATCTTCTATGATTCTAAGTAAATAAGGAAGTGTTATTTACTCTCTTTTTCATAACACAAGAACTAGGGATCACCAATGAAATTAATAGGCAGCAGGTTTAAAACAAAAGAAAGTATTTCTTCACACAACGCACAGTCAACCTGTGGAACTCCTTGCCAGAGGATGTTGTGAAGACCAAGACTATAATAGGGTTCAAAACAGAACTAGATAAATTCATGGAGGATAGGCCCATCAATGGCTATTAGTTAGGATGGGCAGGGATGGTGTCCCTAACTTCTGTTTGCCAGAAGCTGAGAATGGGCGACAGGGGATGAATCACTTGATGATTAACTGTTCTGTTCATTCCCTCTGGGGCACCTGGCACTGGCCACTGTCAAAAGACAGGACACCGGGCTAAATGGACTTTTGGTCTGACTCAGTATGGCTGTTCTTATGTTATGTTCTATAAAATGCACATAAATGTTTTATGGATAAGGACCTTGGTCATTCCATAATTCAGCTCTAAGTAGCCTTTTGGCTAAAGGTGTATCCACCTATAAAGCATTTTTCTGTTACTAATCTATTACTAAAATGACATGAAGCATCATTAGAAAATACAGTGATACATCATCACTGTTTACAGACAAAAATCAGAGGCAAGAGACTAAAATATTGCCATTCAAGACTCTCTCTTGTAATTTGTATTATTTTTAGGACTGAAAAAAAAATCCAGCCTAGTACCTTGATTTATTTTATGCAGAGTTTCCACCAGCCACACACTCCTGGGGTTATGGGAGCAGCCACAGCCAAGGAGGGGCAAAGATAACATATATATATTGTTATCTTACACTTACCAAAATTGAGGCTCATGTAGATTTCCTTCCCCCAAACCCCTTCCTGTGGGTTTTACCAAGTGAAAAATCCCCATAGTGCACCCAAGCAATTTTGCAGTTCTGTACATGGGGGAAAAATGTTCTTCTAACCCTTGCAGGAGCTCAGCTTACATTTGAAGCATGTAAGGACTTTACTCTCATTTAACTTTGCATAGCTACAAGTTAGTGGTCATACAATTATCCAAGCCTATATTAAGCCCACCCACAGTACATGAACCAATGACCTGTATGAAATAGTATTTCTATTATTTGTTGTCCTTTTATTTGCCTTTGTTTCATGTTACGGAATTGTTCTTTTGCCCTACAAAATTGTTTTATCCTTCCCAGACTAAATAATACTTCTTTTTGCACATACTCATTATACGTACATCCTGCCAGACTTCCCTTGGTTGCTCCCCAATACCACACATTGGCCCTATGCTTCAGTGATTCTCCCATAGCTAGCAGGGCTGCCAACTTTCTACTCACACAAAACCAAACACCCTTGCCCTGCCCCCAGCCCCACCCTGCCCCAAGACCCCATCCATGCCTCTTCTCTGAGGCCCTGCCTTCACTCAGTTCATCCTCCATTGCTCACCCTCACTCACTTTCATCAGGCTGGGGCAGGGATTGGGGTGTGGGAGGGGGTGGGAAGACTCCAACTGGGGGTGCGGGCTGGGGCCAGAAATTAGGGGTTCAGGTACTGGAGGGGGCTCCAGGCTGGGACAGTCGGGTGGGGGTGAGGGCTCTGGGTGGGAGTGTGGGCTCTGGGATGGGGCCAGGGATGAGGGTTTTGGGGTACAGGAGGGGGCTCCAGGCTGGGGTCAAGGGGCTCAGAGTGCAAGAGGCAGGCTCAGGGCTAGGGCGGGGGGTTGGGGTGCAGGAGGGGATGTGGGTTCCAACTGCGGGTGTGGGCTCTGGGGTGGGGCTGGGGATGAGGGGTTTGGGGTGCAGGAGGGGACTCAGAGTTGGGGCAAAGGATTGGAGTGTGGGAGGGGGTGCAGGCTCTGGGAAGGCATTTGGGTGCAGGAGGCGGTTCCGACCTGGGGCAGGGGGTTGGGCTGCAGGAGGAGTTTTGGGGTGCAGGCTCTGGCTGAGCAGTGCTTACCTCAGGTGGCTCCTGGTCAGCAGCGCAATGGGGCTAAGGCAGGCTCCGCATGGGTCCCAGAAGTGGCCAGCATCTCCGGCTCCTAGGTGGAGGGGTTAGGGGGCTCTTCGCACTGCCCCTGCCCACAGGAGCCACCCCTACAGCTCCCATTGCCTGTGGTTCCCAGCCAATGGAGCTGCATAGCCAGCACTTGGGGCAGTGGCAGCACACAGAGCCCCTGTGGCTACCCCTGTGCCTAGGAGCCAGACATGCTGGCTGTTTCCAGGAGTTGCACAGACCCAGGGCAGGCAGAGAGCCTGCTTTAGCCCTGCTGCACCACCAACTGGACTTTTAGCAGCCCAATCAGTGGCAGAGTCCCTTTTCAACCGGCCATTCCAGTCAAAAACTAGATTCTAGCAACCCTAGTAGCTGGCTATGTTGGGTTTCAGGCTGCATTGTACCAGTGGAGCCAGGGCTAGCTTTAGGAACTGCGGGGCCCGATTCGAAGGAGCTGCCACCGAAGTCCCACCGCTGTCTTCAGCGTCAGCTCAATCGCTGCCACGGAGGAAGTACTCTCCGCCGAAATGCCGCTGAAGACAGTGGCAACGATTGAGCTGCTGCTGCTGACAGTGCCGGGACTTCGGCGGCAGCTCAATCGGCTGCGGCTGTCTTCAGCAGCATTTCGGTGGAGGGACCTTCCTCCGTGGCAGCAATTGAGCTGCCGCCGAAGAGAGTGGCAGGACTTCGGTGGCAGTTCCTTTGGGACATTGTGGAGCCCTCTTAGGGGTGCGGGGCCTGATTCCGGGGAATCGGCTGAATCGCCCTAAAGCCGGCCCTGAGTGGAGCAGCTTAAAACAGCCACAGTGCACAACAGGATTGGGGACAATATTTTAAAGTTAACCAAATATAATACATACTACTCTTGATTTATTTCACCTGAATTTAGCAGTTCATCCCAATATATAGCAAAATCCATATAATTTGCTTGAAGGTGCTGAATATTTAGGTAAAAAGTACGAGACAAAAGGACAGTGAGAAAAAGAAGTGAAGCTGGACAACAGGTGAAGAAACACAAATGTCTGTCTAGGATTAGGACAGTTGGTATGTCTGCTATTTCTGATGATTAAACAGGAGGAAGCTGCTTATAAACCTGACAGTGAGCCTGCTGACTGTACCGTACTCAGACGTTCAGTAACTTAAAAACATAAGGGTGGAAGTGCATGCTATGTATAACTTACAGTATTCAGAGACTATACATAGTAAGTTTAGATTATGCTGTTGGCCTTGTCTTTGTAGTTTGCATTTAACTCCTGACATCATGATTTAAGAAACCACACAAGAAAGTATCTGGACTCTTGGAATCAAAGCTGCTAAACTATCTACACCACTGAACACAGAAGGTCACGGCTGTAGAGTCTGAGTCTGTTTTTAAGCCTTTTAGTATATTCATTTACTTGTACCTTTCAATAAGTAACCAGAGGAAAAAACTCCATCAACATTGACTGTTCCCAGAATGTCAGAGAAAGAAACAAGATCTAATAGTACAGCACTCATTTTCAAAGAAAATAACTTCAGTCTACGCCATTAGAAACAGACCCGACAACAGTAACATGAAACAATTTTAGAAGCAATAAATTAGGATTAGGTTCATTTACCAAAATATTTTGATACCGTGGATCTAGTTTACTTTATTTGAACTGTCTGCTTGAGACAGAGTACCAGTGAGGAATTTTAAGGAGTATGAAATGTTTTCTAAATCAATGCATGCAGTCTCTGGTGTGAGGAAAGGGTAGGAGTTAAATCAGCTGTCTCCTGTAGGGCACACCCCCTGCTAAACTAGGAACAAAACTGATATTGGCAGTAAAAACAGATATTCAAATGCTTTCCAAACAGAAACAATTGTAGGCAGTAGCTTTCAAGTTAAGTATAGGTAGTAGCTATAAACTCAGCTTCTGTCGAGTATGGTTAGTGCATTTGAGCTTTAAATATTTTTTTTTGGTCTCAGTAACCTTTGTTCTAACTGAGAATATTTTGAGTTTTCTAATTTTGTCTCCTCGTGTATTGTTTGTGACTTTTTTGCTTTGTCAACTCTGCATAAAAAGGTGGTATATAAACATGATAGTCATTCAGCAAATTTTAACAAGTGATAGACAAACCTCAAAGAATTTGGATCCATATTCTACATTCGTGATGACCCCTTCATTTGATGTATCTCTCTAACTTTGCTGATATTACTACCAACTCCACTGCAAATTTTCAGCAAGTCTTGCAGTTTATAATTGGCCAGGTTCCTTCTACAAAACTGCAGTGCTCTGGGACTTTCATGTGCCATAGAATCTCCAGGAGACTGTGCACTGGCTCTCAAGCCAACAGCTGATTCAACAGAGATTGTCAACCCCTGTGAAGCCCCACCATGTATGATTCTATGAATATTACCCTGTATGCCAGGAGGAGAATTATCAGAGATCACAGAGAGCTTGGGATCCATATACAGATCTTCCAAAACAAAAAGCCAAGATATAAATGGTTTCTTCCTTCCCCCACCCCAAAACCTAGCTTACTCATCAGTAGTTTCAGCTAAAAGCTAGCATCTTCATAGAATGAACTACAGCAGTTCACCCAGCCTGGATTTATGCACAAGCAGATCATGTCATTTCTGCGATGTCACAAAGTTTGCCAGTGCTTCATTAATAACAACAAACCAGATGGAATGAGGCAACCAGGCTTTTTCTCTGTTCATCAGACCACAATATCACAATAGTTAAAAGAACAGGAGTTCTTGTGGCACGTTAGAGACTAACAAATTTATCTGAGCATAAGCTTTCGGGGGCTACAGCCCACTTCATTGGATGCGTGTAGTGGAAAATACAGTAGGAAGATATATATATATATACACACAGAGAACATGAAACAATGGGTGTAATCATACACACTATAAGGAGAGTGATCAGTTAAGGTGAGCTATTATCAGCAGGAGAGAAAAAGAACTGTTTGTTGTGGTAATGAAAATGGCCCATTTCTGGCACTTGACAAGGAGAATGGGGGGGGGGGGAGAGGAGGGAATAAACATGGGGAAATAGTTTTAAAACTCAATTATTAGTTTACTATTGCCTTTTCCAGGATTTTTTTTATGTGAATCAGGATGCTCCATGTGCTCCAAGATCTCACAACCATGGATCAATTTAGCTTGTTGATTAAATTTCACCCAGCTTTTAAATCTCTCCAAAATAGTTGCCATCATTCAGCTATCTTACACCAAACTGGTTGGGCAACTCTGCCAGGCATGAGAGCCAGATACTCAAAGAGCCAGATATTGATATTTTAAAAATCATCCCAATAAACAGGCTTACAAAGTACACACACATTTCTTCTTTGCACATGAAGGGTCTAAGAGTGAAAAATAGCACAAGCAGCAAATGGATGCTATACTATAGAATTGCTGTAGATTTTATAGCTGGTGAAGCAAGAGGAATTTAAATTTTATAGATCACTTAGGTACCATGTGTACAGAGTCACCATAGTATGTGCTGCAGCATCCTCCAGCTTTCTCAGAGCCCAGCCAAAATCAGTGCCTGGATAAAGAGTGTCTGGCTAAAGCTGAACTCAGCTAATACTGAAGTGATAATTGTGAGACAAAGGAAGCACTATGAAGATTTGGCCTCTTCTATAACATTCTGTACTAGAGAGAGTGCCTGGCCATAGACTGTTATCAATTTGCAGCCTTGGCGTCTTTTCGGGCACCTCACTGCTTTTGAATGCCTAAATAGCCATGGCAGGGGGAAAGAAAAGTCCTTCCATCTGTGAATGGACATAAGATCATGCCCCGTCCCATCAGACAGAACCCTGGCCAAAGTGATCCAAATGGTGATGATCTGTCACCACTCATTATACAGGCATCCAGGAATGAAACAACACACCTCAAAAAGCACCCTATGGCACAAAATGCAGCAGCCCAGCTTCTTAGCAGCACACTCTGTGTGAGTTGCCCTTTAAACAGAGTCTAGTTCAAAGTCAAACAAAAAGGATTGTGCCATAAGTGTACAGAAAAGAACCTTCACATGCACCATGCCTAGCCTATGGAACTCATTGCCACAAAAGCTAAAAATGGCCAGATATCAACCCTTTCAGAACTAAGTATAAATCTTATTTCTTCATCTTAACTTGACATTACTATGTTCTTCATGAATACATAGATATCAACACACGCCCAATCCCACAAGCACAAACAATAAATAAATCAAGATTTATTTGAGAGACTGCTCAAATACTCCACTGCCCTAGGCAAAACTTCAGTTTGCCAGCCCCTGCAAGTCCCCGGAGAAGTTTTTAGCCAATTCCCAGCACCTCTCCCACTGCTTCCACCCACATGCCTCATGCAGCTGGGTCAGAGGCTAGTTGGGCAGACCCCAGCCTAGGGTTGCAGAGACCTCTCGGTCATGGTGACAGACCCTGCAGGATGAGAACAGTCCAAGGCCAAGATGAAAATTGTAGTCCCCCTCCCCCGGCCTCTGCCCTAGGCAGTGAAAGTGGCCAAGACCCACTCCCTGGGTGGGCGATAACCCTCAGCTGGGGCTGCCCTTTCCCAGAAGGTCAGTACCAGTTGCCTGTGGCTCAGCACACCTGGCTCCTTTCCCCAATGGGATGTGGGCCAGGGGTGGCAGAAACTTCCTAAAAGTGTGTGTGGGGGGGCACCGGTGCCCAAACTGTGGCCATGCCCCCACAGTTCTCCTTCCCCCCCAAGGCCCCACTCCTGCAGCATTCCGGTCCCCCACCAAAAGGCCCCACCCTCCGCTCACTCTTCTCTGCCCCTTCCTCCCCTCGCTTGCCCTTACAGCCAGCAAAAAGTGAAGGGGGGAATGGCCCCCTGGCTCCTCCGTTCCAGAACCCTTGATGTGCGCTCCAGCAAGGGGCACATCCCAGATTGTAAGGTCCTGGTTAACAGGCAGCAGAGATTCACCCCCCAACCCCACATGAAGCCACCTGGACTGGAAGCATTGCTTTCTTTTTAACAGGGGGCAGCAGGCTCCTTCCTACTGGATGGAGTTGGGGTCTCCACATCTCAGCCCCTACACTCCTGGCCAGGCCACAAGTCCATATCCCTTGGCTCAGCCCCTCACACTCACATCCCATCCAGGTGCCCTCCTTCAGGCAGCCTTGCCAGCCTCATGCCCTGCCACCACCAATCTCTCACCCCAGGAAGCTGCCAAGTCTGCCTATAACTAAAGTGGCCTCTGAATCAAGCTAGTTTTTCTACTGGCTGTGAAGGACGACATTAAAATATTGTTATTTCTACTTTGAAACATTTTAGAGGTGCTCCGACACTGTAGTGATGGGGGCCACATAAGTATCTAGATCAATTAATAATCATCATAATCGGTTTTATAAGTAACACCTAGGAGTCTCAGTCAAGGACCAGTACTCCGTCTGAAAGGAAAAGGCATAGGTCTCGTCTAATCAGAACAAAGTTGTTCCACATACTGTGCCCAGTGCCTATGGATGTTGTAATCCTTCTGTTACAGGGAAACCTCTCGGGAGCATTCTATGTATGTTTTGTCTATTTATTATGTTTACCATAACTCAACATTGTACAATACTTATGTCCCTGAGTACAACAGCTAAGAAAATAATTTTCCATTGCACAGCTACAGACTACAAAGAGAATGCTACATTTCAGCTGTCTGTGTGCTTCTCTTTGATACTTTTGTGTCACTGCTAAAAGTTAAGTAACAACTACAGAAACACTGATAATTTTCTAGCCTCAGATTAAGTAAGGAAATAAATGAGTATTCAGAAGGCACATGTTGCAGAATACTTCTCCAAACTGGTTGATAGTCTGCCTATGCTATCTGGCCACCAGAGGATTTCTGTATTTGTCCATGTGGTCAGCAGGTTTCAGCTCCCTTCTTGTAACTTATACTGGGTCGACAGCTTTAATTATACTTCAGGGGAGGAGAGACTTCTCTACCAGTCCAACCGCAATACACCCCAGAAGTTCTGTAAGCTTCACCATTGTGCCACTGCTGAATTCAACAATAAGGTAAATTACAGAATATGCTAAATCTCTGTAAAAGATCAAATATGCACCAGGTGAACCTGTTGTAAAAAGGTATTAGAACCTGCAGTAGGATCAAGATAAGGTAAAAGAGGCAGCAAAGGCAGGACTGTAGGATAAAGTGAGAGCCAGGGAAGCTGCATGGAAGGTAAAAATATGGTTGGAGGGACTGAGTTAAGGTATGAGGGAAGGGCAAAAACTAGTGTTGGAGGAGCTGAGAATTTATTGGTAGGCAGACCTCATTCATAACTGTAAGCAGCATCTGATGACAACAGTGATCATTGTGTGCAGTTCTGGTCACTCCAAAGCATAATGGATGTATTAGAATTGGAAGAGGTACAGAAAAGGGAAACAAAAATGATTAAGGGCATGGAGCTGCCATATGAAGAGAGATTTAAAAAACTGGGACTGTGCAGCTTGGAAAAGAGATGACTAAATCATGAATGGTGTGAAGAAAGTGAATAAGGAAGCGTTATCTACTCCTTCACCTAACACAAGAACCAGAGGGTCACTCAATGAAATTAACAGGCATCAGGTTTAAAACAAAAGGAAGTGCTAGTTCACACAATACACAATCAACCTGTGGAACTCATTGGCACAAGATGCTGTGAAGGTCAAAACTACAACAGGGTTCAAGAAAGATTAGATAAGTTCATGGAGGATAGGTCCATCGTTCGCTATTAGCCAAGATCATCAGGGACAAAACCCCAGAAGCTGGGAGTGGATGACAGGGGATGGATCACTTGATGATTACCTGCTCTGTTCATTCCCTCTGAAGTACCTGATATTGGCCAGTGTCAAAATACAGTGGGTTAGATAAACCATTGATCAGACCCAGTATGGCTGTTATGATACTCTTATGTAACATGATTTGTTTTAAGAAAGTGCTAAATCATTTGCATTTCTTTTTAAAAATCAGCATCTGTGTACATTTTCAGCAGAAAATATATGGCAACATTTTTGTCAGCATTTAAATAGTCAAAGGAAAATATTATTGTATTGTATAATCTTTCCATTATGCAGACAGAACATCAAAGAATTTATTCTGACCTCAGTCATCCACTGGCCCAGTCTGCTCAATTTATTTTTACAACAAGTTTTTATGAATTTTGGTTCTATACCTCAAAGGACCACTTTCCTCAAAGGGGCCATGTTCACAGAAATAAGGCTGAAATAGTTACTTAACTTGATAAATACATAACTTCAGAATATTATTCAGAGATATTTGATCCATTGTTAACAGTTTAGCACTGGAATTTCCTTCAAGTAACTAACTGTCTTCAGGTTAAAAGTTCTCCATATTCCACATGTAAACTAGACCCACGTTGTGCAAGGTTTTTTTTAATTATAACCGTAGGCATTTGTTTAAGTACTGTTTACTATGCTAGTAAACATAAGCAATATTAGATGCTGAAAAAACAGAGTGAAGCTACTGTTGATATTCAAAATGCTCAAAATGCCTACTGAAGAAAGGCGCTGACTTTTGTTTTTGCTGGTGGGAACTCCTCTCTGGCCCCTCCCTTCCATGTGAGCAGATCCTTTGGAGGAAAAGGCCTAGTGGGGTGCAGCCTCAGAGGGGAGCGTGGGTGGATTAGGGAGTGGGGCCACTGTTCAGGCACCCGGGCCCATAAAAGATTAATCCAGCCCTGTGTGTGCTGAGCACTCCCTATTTTTTTCAGTGAGCTTCATAATGAATGCATTTGGATTCCTAAAAATCAAGCTCATTTCCAGTAAGTGGCCATTTCTCAGTAATCAATGAGTTGCACCTTATTTCACTTTCACACAGTTACTTTCACAATTCTATCTAAGGCATTTATAATGTACCCATTACAGTGATAACAGGGCATGTTCCTGTGTTTTCTTAAAGCCTATAAAGTAATCTTAAGGAATAGTAACTGATATTTTTAAAAACTAAAATTAAAAAAAAAGCAATTACATGCAGAATGCCTAAAAGAAGCAGAGTAAAGGAGGCATAGAGCAAACTATACAATTATATAACAGGTTTTTAAATTTCCTCTATTGTAAGTCCTTGATGTGATGTTCCAGCATGCAAACTGCTGGCAACACCTGCTATTAAAAAAGAATGCTGCACACAAGCTTCCTATAAGGATACTGTACAATTTACCAAAGCTTTGATTATTTGCTAGCCTTACAGATACAAAACAGCAATTTAGGAAACTAATTGGGCTAAATTTTCTCCTGTGCCAGAGCTCCACTCAGTGCAGAAGAGGAGATAGGGGTTGCCAAGGAGCTGGTTACAACTCCCTGATCATTTTTAGAGAAGCTATCAAGCTACTCTAAAATATGCCACTAATCTAATGGCCTAAGGGTTAATACACCACTGAAAGACTGACATAATGGGGCTATGGGCTTGCCATGCCATTTGTCTACTCCAAACTCTTCTTCCCACAACCCCCTCCCCTCTTTATTGGGAAGGGGAGGTTTGCAGGACCTGAATCCAACACATCTTCCCAGCTGGGAGATCTCTACTAGCCAACCATGGACAGTTTCTGGCGTATATGCACCATCTGTAGAGAATCTGCCACTGTCTTCTGAAGTAATGAGAAAAATCAAATGGAATAAAGCACACAGGTGAATCTGAAAATATTGTAATATTTCAGAAACTTATATATCCATGTTACCTCTTGATAAATACACTTAAGGGCTATTTCGGCTCTAAGACACGTGGAACTAACTCCCACTCAAGTCAATGGGATTTGAACTCACCTATCTAAAGACATAACTGACGGTAGGGCTACACTTAAAACACTGCAGTGAAGCAGCTCCACTGGTGCAGCTGTAGCGCTTCAGTGAAGATGCTACTATACCAAAGGGAGAGCTTCATGAGAGGTGGTAAACTATGTGACAACAGGAGAAGCCCTTTGGTCAATATAGCAGTCTATACCAGGGGTTAAGTCGGTGTAACTACATTGCTCGGGGGTGTGGATTTTTCACACCCCAGAGTGATGTACTTATACAAATGTAACTTTATAGACCTGGCCTTAGTCTTTGAATTATGGAGAAAAGGTGGATGTGGTGACATCTTTTACTGGACACACCTCTGCTGGGGAGAGAGACAAGCTTTCAAGCTACATAGCAAGCTGAGGTCTGTCTCCCCTAAAATCCTGGGACCGACACAGCTACAACAACACTGCATACATCCTTTGAATAATGTTTTTTTATAGGGCATATGTGACTAGCCAAGGAAGTAGTAAAAAATCATTGCTGAGAAACAAGGTGGGTGAGGTAATATCTTTTATTGAACTAACTTCTGTTAGTGAGAAAGACGAGAATTAAATCTAATGTAAAATGTTAATTGGACTATGAATATGAATGGATGCTCACCAAAGTATGCAAGTAAGATTATCACCAGCTGGCCTTAAATTTAGAAAGTTGTGGTAAGAGATTTTTTTTTTTTTTTTAGCAGAAACAGGCTAGAGAAAAGGTAATACAAGATCACTCTAGCCGTGAGTCAGGAAAGCATTTAAGCACAGACTTCAACTGGACTTCACACATGCTTAAAGTTAAACACATGTTTAAGTGCTTTCCTGAATTGGGGCCTCCCTCAGGAGGGCTATACAGCATATCCAGAATATTAGAGATTTCCCCAAATCAGACTCCTGTAGTGGGGATGAAACTGATAAGTCCAGGAAAATAGAAAAAACAACTAATAACTCTAAAATTATAATTAATAGGAAGATATTGTCCCACCCCCACAGAAATGGGTGTGAACCCACTGAAGACATTCATAGTGTCAGAGGCAACTGTTAGGAATTCAGTATTTTTTTTTTCTTCACAAGGTTTATATGCTCATCTTAAAGACTAAACCCTTTATGTGTTTGAAGGTTTGTTTTTAAATGTGTAAACAATATGTGAATTGGTCCCAAACACATTAGGAGAAACTTTAAAATGGTTAGTTACTTTAATCAAATATGTTGTAATACAATTATAATTGTGCATTGGGATTTGAATTAAAAGACTGAGCTAATCTGCGACATAATAACAAAGACTTAGCACCTTGGATTGACACAGTCTCAATGGACTATAAACAAGGCATCTTCAGTTATGTAGAACATACTAGCCTTGAGGGGAGACTAAAATAGAGACAGACAGAAACAATGACCTTTGGGCATAACTCAGTGGGTCATGTCGCACACTGCCAGAGAAAGAAATGCTCTAATACAGTTTGCATGTTGCTGCTAAAAGAGCCAAAAAACTTACTGCACAGTGGTTTTCATCTTGCCTAACAATAGACTGTAAAAGGGCTGGGCATTTGACCAGTACAAAAAATAATTGGTCAATAGTCTGGTAAAATATTGTCAAATAATGTCAAAAATGATCCAATACCTTAAAGCACTAATACAGGGTTTCTCACACAGGGGTCGCCACTTGTGTAGGGAAAGCCCCTGGCGGGCCGGGCCAGTGTGTTTACCTGCCCCGTCCACAGGTCCGGCCGATTGCGGCTCCCACTGGCCGCGGATCGCTGCTCCGGGCCAATGGGAGCTGCTGGAAGTGGCGCGGGCCGAGGAATGTACTGGCTGCCACTTCCATGATCGGATGGACCTGCGGATGGGGCAGATAAACACACCAGCCCGGCCCGCCAGGGGTTTTCCCTACACAAGTGGCGACCCCTGTGTGAGAAACTCTGCACTAATAGATTAGAACAGTAACAAAAAAGAGTAAGACTTTATGGTCTCCACTTGGCTTAGTCTTAGATAGATACTTATGCCTAATTACAAAAACAGGTTACTTAACTGAGTTTTTTTCACTCAGAAAAATGTGAAATAATGAAATAAAGCTCTAAAGAAGGAAAAAATAATTACTACAATCACTTTTAGTGATGTTAAGTTATCATTAAAATATGAACATTATTCAAGACAAGACAGTTACCTTTTCCATAACTGGTGTTCTTCTGGCGTTCCTCATGTCCATTCCATATTAGGTGTATGTGCTCACCACATGCACTGGTGCCAGAAGTTTTACCTTAGCAGTATCTGTAGGGGACTGGCTCTCACCCGCGTGGCACGGTATAAGGGGCGCCGCCGGCTCCCCCCACCCTTAGTTCCTTCTTGCCGGAAACTCTGACAGTGGGGAAGGAGGGCGGGTCATGGAATGGACATGAGCAACAAATCTCGAAGACCACCGGGTAACTGTCTTTTCTTCTTTGAGTGCTTGCTCATGTCCATTCCATATTAGGTGACTCCAAAGCAGTACCCCTGGAGATAGGAGTTCACGGACATGTAGAGAGCAACACAGCTCTGCCGAATCCCAGGGCCGCCCAGAAGATTCAGGGGGCCTGGGGCAAAGCGGGGGAGCTGCAGCACTTGTACTCACCCAGCGGCGGTCCGGGTCTTCAGCAGCATTTTGGCAACAGGGGGCCCTTCGGTCGTTCCACTTCTTCAGCAGCACTGAAGGGCCCCCCACCGCCAAAATGCCGCCAAAGACCCGGACTGCCACCGGGCCAGGGCTCACGGGGCCCCTGCGGAGCCCGGGGCAAATTGCCCCACTTGCTCACTCCCCCGCTCACCACCCAGGCAGCCCTGCCGAACCCAGCATCGTGCCTGGCCTGCTGAGTGATGGCATAATGAGTGGTAAACATGTGGACAAAGGACCATGTTGCAGGTCTATAGATGTCCTTGATAGGTATGTGTGCCAGGAAGGCTGCCAAAGATGCCTGCGCTCTCGTCAAGTGGGCTCTGACAATCAACGGTGGCAGAACCCCCACCAGGTTATAAGAGGTCCTTATTCACAAGGTAATCCAATTAGAAATCCTCTGCAAGGACACTGGATAACCCTTTATCCTATCCGCTGTAGTGATGAAGAGTTGAGTTGATTTACGGAAAGGCTTTCTAAGTAGAAAGCCAAGGCCCTCCGGACATCCAGGGTGTGAAGACGCCTCTCTTCACTGGTCTCGTGTGGTTTGGGACAGAACACGGGAGGAAGATGTCTTTGACAGGAAGGCCAGGTGGGGCCGCAACTGAACCTTATCTTTGTAGAAGATCATGTATGGTGGTTCTGAGATCAAGGCTTTAATTTCTGAGATCCGTCTCACCGACATCACCACCACCAGGAACGCAACCTTCCATGACAGATGGGAAAGGGAGCAGGAACCCAGAGGTTCAAAGGGCAGGCCAGTGAGCCTAGAGAGGAGTAAGTTAAGATCCCAATGCAGGACAGGAGCCTGCACCTGCGGGAAGAGTCTCTCCAGACCTCTCAAAAATCTGACCGTCATGTCAGGGGAGAAAACTGTCTGTCCTTGGATCGGCGGGTGAAAAGGAGAGATGGCTGCAAGATGCACTCTAATGGAAGAGTTTGCCAGGCCCTGGTTCCTCAAATGGAGCAGGTAGTCCAGGACAGCCTGTATGGAGGAACGAGAGGGAGAGATGCCCCGTTTGGATGCCCAGCGGGAAAACCTCGTCCACTTGGCCAGGTAAGTCAGTCTAGTTGAGGGCTTCCTACTTTCTAGGAGGACCAGTTGGACTCCTTCCAAACAGGTCTGCTCCTACGGGTTCAGCAACTCAACATCCACGCCAGGAGGTGGAGGGACCCAAGGTTGGGGTTTAAGAGCTGACTATGGTCCTGCGACAGCAGGTCCAGTCGGTTGAGCAGGGGCCAGGGAGGGGCCGCTGACAAGCTCAAGAGCATGCCAAATCAATGCTGGCGAGGCCATGCCAAGGCGATCATGATAAACCATGCCTGGTCTTTCTTGATCTTTACCAGGGCCCTGCTGATAGGTGGAATCAGAGGAAATGCATATATCAGTGTGGAAACAGGGTTAAAGGATTTAAATATAGGCCTCTTAGTTGTAAGAAACAGAGCAAAAGTCTTAGCCTAATATCGCGGGACCTGTAGAAGCAGGGATCACGTCAAAAGCGGGTGGGAAGACAGCAGAGTAGAATCAGCGTGACCCAGCCTTGAGATAGCAATGTTTTGAGAACAGAAATGAGAAAATACAGGAATGGGCAGGACATAAACAAACTGCAGATGTTTTTATTAATTCATGCCACTAAAATGTATAAATGCTTGTGTGATATTGCTTGTACTTTGAAGAAACTGAGGCAGAGATGCTCTCTGTCAGCTGTGTTCTTACCTTGCAACTGCATGTCCTGAATAAAGCTGTCTCTGATTTTGTTGCTTCCAACCTAAGAGTGGAGTTTGTTTCTTCCACATCAGGATCCCTGACCACAACAGGAGGAAGGCATCGGAGAGGGAGTCCTTGCTCAGACCCTGTTGAGAACAAAACTGGTGGCATTTCCTGTTCTGTCTGGTAGCAAACAGGTCCACTTGTGGTGAGAGGAGAAGTTCCTGCTGAGCTGGTCTGCCAGTGTATTCCTGACGCTGGGAAGGTGACAAGCTTCCAGGTGGATTTCGTGGCTGATGCAGAAGTCCCACAGACAGAGTGCCTCTTCACAGAGAGCCAATGAGCGCACTCCCCCTTGCCTGTTGATATAGAACATTGAGGCTGTATTGTCCATCAGGACTCATACCACCTTGCTCAACAGGTGGGTCAAGAGGACTCCACATGCCAGCCAGACTGCTTGGAGCTCTTTGACATTTATGTGTAACCACGCCTCCTCCGGGGACAACATCCCATGTCAGGAGGTTGCAGAGATGCGCATCTCAGCCGACGTCCGAGGCGTTCGACACTAACTCGATGGAGTGAGGATGGTGTCGAATGAAACCCCCTGCAGGACTGTCCTGCGGTCAGTCCACCATCTCAGCGAGGTAAGTATCTGCTGGGGAATGGTAACGATCTTCTCCAGGGGGTCTGGGGACTGTGAATAGACCATTGCCAGCCATTGTTGCAGGGGCCAAATCCAGAGCCTGGCATGCTGCTATGTGACCCAGCAGGCACAGACAGACCCTGGCTGTAGTCAGAGGGAACACGGAGACTTCTGCGATGAGGTTTGACAACATGTGGAACCTTTCCAGCGGCAGGAATGCTCTGCCACAGGTAGTGTCAAGGGCCGCTCCAATTAACTCTATCCTCTGCACTGTCACTAACGTCGACTTTCTGTCATTCACCAGTAGGCCCAGAGAGCTACATGTGGCTTGAAGCACTGCGATATCCCTTTGGACTCGAGACCTGGAGCCACCCTTGATGAGCCAGTCATTGAGGTATGGTTAGATCTGGATAACCTGAGGTAAGCCGCTACCATCAAAAGTTCCTGGTGAGCCTTGGTGTCATCCTGAGGAACTGGGTGAGGGGGCTCTATGATAGCCTCATCTGGCGATGATGAGGACGATACCAGTGCTGCGGGAACCTCCACGTCCATTGGTGGTCCAGCAGCTTACTCCCCTGGGTCCTCCTGGACCTGCGGGGTCTTACCCCCGAAGCCTCAAGCACCAGAGGGGGATGGGATACCGAGGCCACTGGCCTCTCCGAGGCTCCTGACACTGATTGAGCAGGCTGGGAAGGTTGGGTGAACCCCCAGGGGTTCCATGGGTACCATGGTACCAGCCATTGCACTTGGGGCCATGGGGCAGGTTTCAGTGCTGATAATGTAGCTGGCATTGCTGGTACCAGAGCTTGTCCCTCAGTCAGTGAACCTTGCACCAAGCCAGAGTTACCAGCGAAGTGGTCAGTACCGGGCAACCAGAATTGGGCTGAGCGGTGGCTCTTGTCCGACTGCTTCCAGTCACTGCATCCTGAAGCTGACCTGTCCGAGTGAGATTGTCTTGGTCGGGCTCTCGGGGACCAACGGCATCTCGCGGATCTGCATTGGATACCTGGCAATCAACGCCTCACACTACGCGACCTGGACATCGAACGGGACCAGGAGTTACTATGGGCTGGTTGCCAGGAGTATCATCATGAGTAAGGCAATCTCCTTCTTGGAGATGGGCGATAATGGCCCTGCGATCAGCGGTCTCTCGTTTTGGATTGGTACCGGGCCCTTGTAGAGAGTCGGGGCCAGTCTCGGAGTTCTTGCAGAGGATCTGCTCCATTTCACTGGTGAGGTACGCCTTGAGTCCCTCAATCGGCGCTGTGATGGGTTAAGACTTGAGACTGTCCCCTGACGTTCTGAGAGTACCTCTGAGCCCGTTTTCCCTGCCATCTTGGGACTTCAGTATCCTGTCTTGTTGAGCCAGACATGCTAGCCTGCTGCAAACACAGACCCAGGTCTGAACCACGTCCCCCAAAAACTGCAGGCTTAACTGAAAACAGCTTAGGAAGTACTCCCGTCTCTAGCACCCAAACCCCAAATAAATCCATTTTACTCTGGATAAAGCTTATACAGGGTAAATTCATAAGTTATTTGCCCTCTATAACACTGATAGAGAGATATGCACAGCTGTTTGCTCCACCAGGTATTAATACTTTCTCTGGGTTAATTAATAAATAAAAAAAAGTGATTCTATTAAATATAAAAAGTAAAATTTAAGTGGTTCCAAGTAATAACAGACAGAACAAATGGTGAAGGAGGGGGTGGAGAAGAAGAGACATACACCAGTCTTCTCTCACGTGCTTAAAATTATTACAATAACCATGTAATAAAACTATCAGTGTTTCAGGACGCAGACCACGGATAAATTTCTCTTTCATGCTCTGTTAGCAGTTGCACATTGCAAACATTTCAAAGCTTGACCAATGTATCCAATTCACTGTAGCAAATATACAAGAGCTTGGAGGAGCACTGAGGAATCACATAGCAACTGTGGCCTAGTGGAAAGACAGATGAACTGGGATTATTCCTAGGCTCTGCTACTGGCTTGCTGGCTGACATTGGGCAAGTCATTTCACTTCTCTGTGCCTCACTCTCCCATCTATAAATAGTGATAATGATGTCAAGTTCTTTGATATCTACTGATGAAAAGCACTATATAAAAGCTTAGTTTTAGATTACTGTCTCACCACAGTAGCATATCAACTGCAAACCTAGGTGACATCTAAACTTCCTAAATGACTACCAGCTCCTACTAACAAGCATTGCTCTTTGTTTAAAAAAATAGAAAATGAAATGGCAAAAAAACTGTGCTAATGCAGAGTTAAGGTTGCTCAGTGACAACTTGTCCCCTTCCAAAACATTTGAGTCCAGCAAAACTCAAGCTGCTGAAAAGTAGGAAATACAGAGTTAAGGTAATCATCCACACAACCTTAACTCTTCCCTCTTTAAGCAATGCCCCGGTATGGCCATAACACACCCACTCCCATTCTGCCTTTTCACTGTAATGGACAAGTGCTTTGAACTTGTCCTATGATCAAACATTTAGTCTACTCCCCCAATAGAATACCACATTTGTAAAATTTAACAACCATGTTGTACCCTTTTACAACCCCTGAACACTTGCATTCAGGGTACCACCTAAACCTATACTTTCCCCTACCTATCATTAAATCCACAGACTGCTCTCATATCTGACTTCACTACTGACAGTATCTATGGCAAAAAAAATTCTGTATTGAAATGAGGCAGACTCAAACGTCAAGTTACACATGTATCTCTTACCTTTCATAATACACAAAGGGATAACACACTCAGACCCAGATCTCCTTATAATACAATCAGAGCTCTTCCAAGCTGCTCCAGCTTACTACACCACCGTGGAATAAGTGGTGTTACCTAGCAGCTCTGTGTTCTTGGGGAACCAGGGCGCAGTACCCAGCCTGTCTGACTCATGAAAGACCTTCCCTCCCCACCCCCCATGCCTCTGCTTTGAAACAAATCTACATCAGAAGAAAGACTTACAAAAAGCAATTAAAAGGCAGTGGGAGACACACCTAAACCCATGGGATAAGGGTAAGTATTAAGGAAACTCCCTTAGCCTTATCTGCATCTCCATCAGCACACAGAATGAAGAACAGTGATTCCAAGGCAAGAACCGCAGTGAACTCTGGGACCAGAAAAGCAAGGAAGCACTGCATGATGGGGGATCTCTGCTCCAGATGGTAATGAACCTACGCTTGCACACACCCAGCTCAGCAGTTATCAGACCAATTCTAGGAGTAAATCCTTTATTGGGTATCCAAAAATAGTGATGCTCCCTAACTGCATTGTGAGCTCTCTCCAAGAAACACCGCCAAAGCCAGGAATGATCAGCTCTCACTGTCTAGCCTGAACAAAGCAACTTTGGTATTCTCCCTTGTTTACACATAAACAAATCTAGTGTTCTCCCTTGAACCATTGTTTCTCTGCAAAAACCCCCACCCATGTGGTCTGATGCCTGGATCCAAAATCTGCATCAGTTCCATTGGTACTTCATCTTCTCCTGACTGGTCATGCTGAGGGCTCTGCCTGTCTCCAGCACTTCGGACTCTCAGCTACCACCACCACCTAGGACCTCTGATCAATTCAAGCTTCATAGAGAGGTGAGAACCCCTCTCTCTCTCTCTCTCGGTATAACCTTCTGACCCTGACTTGTGTGATCAGTTATAGTTTTGTAAACCTGACTTTTATAATCAAATTTAAGTTAGATTTAATATTATATCTGTTTTGTTTGTTTGGCTCCCCTATGGTTATTACCTGGCAGTAAATAATTTTCATGATTAAGCTGGTTGCTTCTCTCTCTCTCTCCCCCCCCCCCACCCATTGTGGATGTTTTTTGGCTTCCTCATTCACTCTGCAGCAACACTCCTTGTACTTAAGCTAAAAGTCCCCTGCAGTGCCCAAAAATCCTCTGGGGTTTGCTCACCAAGTTGGTTACTACAAGAAGAGTAACCCTAATAAACGAGCATACCCCAAAGCAATGGGCAAAGCTGGTAACACAGGTACACCCAGCACAGTTAATGCAGTTGGAGTGCATGCAGATAATTCTCAGTGGCAACTGCCACCTTCAGGGTCAATTTAATATAGTAATATGTTAATCACATTTCAATACTTCCTGAATTTGACTTAAATAGCTATTTATCTTCCTTTCACACCAGATAAATTAGTTGATAGTCTCCTTCTTCCTTTATTTAGTTTTATTATTATTATTATTATTATTTGAAGTTTTATTTTAAATTAGGTCAGAATATTGGTTGTTCTCTTTGGTTTTGTTTAGAAATTAAATTAATCACTTACATTTCACTTTCTCTGAGCACTTAGGTCTAACTTTTAAAGCCAAAACACCCTCAAAAATACACATTCACTACACAACCACCAATTATATTTGCGCATCAGGTAATTTCCTGTACAACTTCCTGGTTTGCATGCACTAGGGCTGTCAAACGATTAAAAAAAATTAATCGTGATTAATTGTGCGGTTAAATAATAATAGAATACCATTTATTTAAATATTTTGGATGTTTTCTACATTTTCAAATATACTGATTTTAGTTACAACACAGAATACAAAGTGTGCATGTTGCATCGCAAGAGAGCAGGAACAAAGTTCAGCATTCAATGTGATCCCAAGCAGAGAGAAAGAGCGTGTGTGTGTATGCATATGCGTTTATTTATTCCCAGCATGCTCTTATATACAATATGGTAAGCAATCACAATTGCTAATTAATTAATTAAACCCACACAGCCACAGCTGTAACCCATAGGGTAATTATCATCCTACACACCTGTCTGACTTATCATCCTATTTACAATTAGCTGGCCAATGAGAATGAGCCCAAGGCCAGCCCTTCACACACAGTTCCCAACCCAGAAGCCTAAACAATCTCAGCATCTCACATTCTATTCCCACATGTGCAGTGCTCACTTTATATTTTTTATTACAAATATTTGTACTGCAAAAAAACAAAATAAATAGTATTTTTCAATTCACCTAATGCAAGTACTATAGAGCAATCACTTTATCATGACCGTTAAACTTATGTAAAGTTATTTACAAAAAACAGGGCTTTGGAGCTGTGCTCCGGCTCTGCTCCAGCTCCAGGCAAAAACCTGCAGCCCCACTGCTCCACGCTCCAGCTCCAGGCTCCACTCCAAAGCCCTGAAAAAAAAACTGCATTCAGAAATAAAACAATGTAAAACTTTAGAGCCTACAAGTCCATTCAGTCGTACTTCAGCCAATCGCTCAGACAAACAAGTTTGGTTACAATTTGCAGGAGATAATACTGCCCGCTTCTTGTTTACAATGTAACCTGAAAGTGAGAACAGGCATTCTCGTGGCACTGTTGTAGCCAGCATCGCAATATATTTATGTGTCAGATGTGCTAAAGATGCATATGTCATGCTTCATGCTTCAACCACCATTACAGAGGACATGCATCCATGCTGATGATGGGTTCTGCTCAATAATGATCCAAAGCAGAGTGGACTGATGCATATTCATTTTCATCATCTGAGCCAGATGCCACCAGCAGAAAGTTGATTTTCCTTTTTGGTGGTTCATGTTCTGTAGTTTCCGCATCTGAGTGTTGGGCGAAGCATGAAGGGGCATACGAATGTTTAGCATATCTGGCACGTAAATACCTTGTGACACTGGCTACAAAACTGCCATGTGAACGCCTTTTCTCGCTTTCAGGTGACATTGTAAATAAGAAGCAGGCAGCAGTATCTCCTATGAATATAAACAAACTTATTTGTCTTAGGGCAGGTCTACACTAAGGGCGGAGGTCGAACTAGGGTACGCAAGTTCAGCTATGTGAATAGCGTAGCTGAACTCGAAGTACCCTAGTTCGAACTACTTACCCGTCCAGACACCGCGGGATCGAAGTCCGCGGCTCCAAGGTCGACTCCGCCACCGCCGTTTGCAGTGGTGGAGTACCGGAGTCGACCAGAGCGCGCGGGGAGTTCGAACTATCGCGTCCAGATTAGACGCGATAGTTCGAACTCCGAGAAGTCGAACTCACCGCGTCGACCCGGCAGGTAAGTGTAGACTAGCCCTTTGTGATTGGCTGAAGTAGAACTGAGTGGACTTGCAGGCTCTAAAGTTTTACATTGTTTTGTTTTTGAGTGCCAGTATGTAACAAAAAAATCTATATTTGTAAGTTACACTTTCACAATAAAGAGAGATTGCACTACAGTACTTGTACTACGTGAATTGAAAAATACTATTTGTTTTATCATTTTTACAGGACAAATATTTGTAATAAAAATAATAATATAACGTGAGCACTGTACACTTCATATTCATGGTTGTAATAGAAATCAATATATTTGAAAATGAAGAAAAACATCCACAAATATTTTAAAAAGTTCAATTGGTAATCTATTATTTAACAGTGCGATTAATCACAATTCATTTTTTTTAGTTAATCACGAGTTAACTGTGATTAATCAACATCCCTAGCATGCACAAATTTGAGCATGCAATGATTGTAAGTATTTTTGTGAATGCATCTTTTGCTTTGGGATTTTTTAAATTTCACCACTAATATCTGTTTGCAATCAATAACTGTTTACTCAGAATAAGTGTACTCCCAGAAAAATATTGCTCAGTAGCTGGCACGTTAAATACTTAAAAGAACATTTCAACTTGTCTTACTTTTTCTTTGCAAGTGGACAAATGAAGCACCTTACTTGGATTTTCTTTCACTTGTCACTTCACTCTGCCATATGCAAATAAAAGAAAAAGCAAGCTAAGTTTTCACTTGGAAATATGTATGTATAAAATATTGTGCAAAGGGAGTGCACACATTTCAGCAAACACATGCTGTACAGTACATAGTATGTCTGATAAGGCTGCAATAAGAGGAAAGAATTACTCCCTTCAGAGGTGTACATTTGTATATTAGTTATGGAAAGGAGAAAAAACAAGCAAAGAAAACAAAATTAAGATGAGTGCAAAATATCCTCATTTACAATTTAAATTTTGTAACAAAATACTGGTAAAGAAGACATAAATAAAACAAGTCACAAAATCAAGAGAGATTAAAAGAAAGCATCAAATTAAATGAGTACACAGGGTAAACAGCTCACAGTAAGAAGGAGCTATTTGATAAATCTCTGTCTATGAACACGTAAATGCAACGACATATTCAATATTTTGCTCAGGTGAAATAATAACCCAGTTGAAGTATCATTATCCATATATGCCTTTTTTTGTTGTTGTTTTGCACCATAACCCACTGCATTGCAATCTTGTCTATCTCACGAATTAGGAGCTTCGTCTACCTGGCGATTAAGAACACACCAAGCTGAGGTGTAAATCTACAGTGCACTTTAGCCTGCTGCACACTAACTGGCTGTGTGGACCCTGCTACCACACACTAAAATTTCCACAGTCCACTTCGATGAACCTACAGCCAAAGTGTATTATAGAACTTTTAGTGTGTGGTACCAGGGTCCACATGGTGACTGAGTGACTTAGCGCACTGTAAATTTACTACTCAACTTGCTGTGTACTAAGTCTCTCTGTGAACAAGCCTTCACCAGCATCAGGCTGCTAAACATACTCAGTAAAACATTGTTCCTGTAGAAAGCTGTGTTGGTGATCCAGTAGATGAAACAATTCTCACTGAATGATTATGAAACCAGTGCCATGGCTTGGCTTGTTTAGCCTAACCAAAAGAAGGCTGACGGGAGATATGATTGCTCTTTATAAATACATCAGGGATAAATACCAGGGAAGGAGAGGAGTTATTTAAATTAAATACCAATTTGGACACAAGTACAAATGGATATAAACTGGCCATCAACAAGTTTAGGCTTGAAATTAGGCGAATGTTTCTAACCATCAGAAGAATGAAGTTCTGGAACAGCCTTCCAAGGGGAGCAGTGGGGGCAAAAACTTAACTGGCTTCAAGACAGCTTGATACATTTATGGAGATTATATGATGGGACTGCCTACAATGGCATGTGGCCCATCAGTGACTGCCAGTAGCAAAAATCCCCAATGGCTAGAGACAGGACACTAGATGGGTAGGGTTCTGAGTTACTACAGAGAATTCTTTACCCAGGTATCTGCCTGGTAGATCTTGCCCACATGCTCATGGTCTAACTGATCACCATATTTGGGGTCGGGAAAGCATTTCCACCCAAGTCAGATTGGCAGAGACATGGGGGCTTTTCACCTTCCTCTGCAGCATGGAGCAAGGGTCACTTGCACATTTAAACCAGCATAATCGGTGAATTCTCTATAATGTCTTTAAACCATGATTTGAGGACTTCAATAACTCAGCCAGAGTGGATGGGTGAGGTTCTGTGGCCTGCAATGTGCAGGAGGTCAGACTAGATGATCATGATAGTCCCTTCTGACCTTAAAGTCTCTGAGTCTATGTCAAGGGGCACTGTATCTTCACATGCCATTTTTCATACAGAAATGAGATCCTGACCATTTGTGAATATTAGAAGATTATATGGTACTTTTATTAGAATAAGGGTGTTACATTCTAATGCCTTGATCAGAATTCCATCTGAGGTAATATGCCTACGCAAATTTCCTCTGCAGAACCAACTGGAGATACTTTCTTCTTTACTTCCTGCATTAAACTGTGTAGTGTTGCACTGCACTGCTAAACAGAAGCTTTATTCCTCCCAGATATGACTATATATATTTTTTGGTTGAGGTTAGGGATGTCGTTCTGGATTTCGAAAGCTGCCTGTTTGCTTTTGAGAGTCTAAGAGTTTGAACGTTTTAATGTCAGCATAATTCTATAGCTTATATGTTAAATGAAGGGGGGAAGCTTTTTACTGTAAGTGTAGATACTTTTCTGAGATCAATCTGAAATCAACATATTACTAAGGTACATTTTATTACTGTGCAAGTGCTGTGTTTTGGCAAACTTGATAGTGTCAACATAGCTGTCACCATCCCCTCTTCAAGTTGTATATCAACTAAGTAACTTACTTGCATATGTCATCTTCTGGGTCCTCGAGCCCAAATCTTTCATCAAAAGTAAGCTGTATCCATACATTCTCCTCCACTGCTACTAATCTCCATACCAGTACAGTGTTGCGTGGGTAAGCGTGTGGGAACTTGGGACTGTGAATACTTCCATTAGTAGACACAGTAATAATCTTCTCATGCTGGGGATCTTGTACTCCTATAATAGAGAGACATACACAAAACCAGATATAGTTAAGTCTTTATTATTTTTCTGCAGCAGTTTGTTTCCTGCACAATCAAAAGCTTTTTTTGTTGTTGTTGGTGGTGGTTGAGTTTTTTATTTGGGGGGGGGTGCAGTTGGCAAGGATTGCTGAGTCTAGGAAGATTTATATAAAAACAACATAGTAGACTGCAGAAGAAAATACATATTTCTTTTTTGGTTTCTAAGTAAAATGCTCAGACCCAGATCCTCAGGTGTGGTTGAGGAGACCACAGTGAAACTCAGGAGCGGGACATCTGCAGTGGGTGCTCCCCTTGTCCCAGGCAAGCTGTGTGCCAGAACAGTACCCTGGCAAAAATTAAAGCAGCCACAAGGACTATTTAAACTGTTCAGGTTGCAATGGCCCCTATAGGCCATTACAACAACAAGAGCTCACTGAAGTTTAGGAAAGCCCTGAGTATGCCTACAACAGAAAAAAGGATGATGTTGGAGCAGTTATACTGACTCCACCCCAACAGAGGTTATCCCTAAACTGGTGGTTTCCTCCTACAGCTGACTAAGCTGGCTTTAGGGCTGCCCAAACACAGGGAAGATTCTGGGTCATAGTTTTAGGAAGTTCCTAAATGTGTGAAGCAAGGCATTTATGAATGCATTTAGAGCAGCATATTACCCTTAAATGATGGTGAACCCTCCTCGTAGAGGGTCATTGCCTCAAACTCTCAACAGGTGTCAGCCTATCATAAAGCTCTGGAAACTCAAATGCTTGGCTTATCATAAGACAGCATTCTAACCATGAAATGAATAAACCACCAACTATCTTTGCCCTTTAAAGCATACAGCAACAGGACCCTACTGCAAAGACTACCTACTTCAAGCTGGGAACTAACTACTATAAGGAAACATAGGAAGAAAAAAAATTATTTAACTGGAGAGTGGTGATGTACACACGCACTATTAAGGCAAATCTTATTCCTAAGGATCTGAAATTCACATAAATTCATATTCAGTAGTTAGGCATTAGTTTGTAACAAGTTAGTAACTGCGAACAGATGCTGACAAAACTGGATAGATTTTTAATTTTATGGGATACGAGTCATGTAGCCCCAAAAACGGAGTCCCCAACACCTCAGATAAAGAAGAAATTTCATTAGCTATAGTAGTAGGATTTCCATCCTCTGTGAACTAGCCACTGATTAGAGGATGACAAAAATCACACACATAAGCAAGTATGACATCCCACCCAGTAGAGGGGAGTGGTGCACATACTGATCATTATAGTAACTAAATTTTTCTTGTAGTTTTATACTGTGCCACACTGTTTTATGAAAATTATTTATTACTATTCCTCTGGAAACAAAATTCTCTTACAATTCACTATTTATCCTATTATATTTTATTTTTATTTAAAAATGCTAATACATATTTTCAATTATGTATTTCATAGTAAAATGTTTACCCTTTGGTTTATAGTGAAGAAAATTACAATGTAATTGTAATCCTTCTTTTAGATCCAAGCTAAATTTTAGCAGCTAGAATTAATGTATTTCAGAGGGAAGAGAGTACAGTAATAGCATTACAATTTCAGATGAATTAATCTGTAATTAAATATAATTTAAAGTCTGAAGGACTAAAGCCTTTTATTTATGGTACAAGAATAGTAAATTCTCTTTCAAGTTGAATTGCTACTCGCATAAAACTGATAAAGAAAACTGTGGTTTTACTGAACATCCACACACAATTTGCAGATGACTGTCAGTCTTGTGTACAACTAAAATAGCACAGCCTATAATAATAAAAAAGAAACAAAATGCAATGAGGAATGTCCTAATTTAGACTTTTTGTCTGCTTTTTTGTTGGCTGAGTCACAGAGCATTTCTTCAATAAGGTATAAACTGAGATTTCCACACTAAACACTGGAGCCAACAGTAATAAAGATGACATTACCAGAGATTATATGAGAGTGCTATTTTCAAAGTACGTAAAGGCCTACTTTTTGCCTATGTCTCAACCTTGCTACTGTGGCATTCATGTCACTATATCAAGCACCACACTTTTTGATATCATATTTAGAGATTCATTTTCCTTTAAAATGTGCACAAAACTGCCATTAATACTAAGTTTTACAGTACACGTGTATATCCTGAGAAAACTATGGTGCCTCTCCCTTCTTTTCTATACTCAAGATTATCCTCTAAAGAATGCTGCAGGTTAGGAGTGAAAAGTATTGGCTCATCAAAAGATTACAGCAAATTCACCAAAAAGGGACCGAAGAAAAACTATGGGGTAATTTAGTCAACGGACGTTTCAGCACCTCCATTTCCTTGAACTCATAATCTGTTTACAATGTAAAAATATATTTGCTTTAGCATATAGCCTTGTTCTATGAACACATCAGCTTCTCTTGCGCATTGCTTGTTCCGTTTTAAATATTTGCTCTTACATGGTAGAATTTCTTCTCTTTCAAGAGTAATATTTTATGTGACTACAAAGGCAAGTAAATTGCTGTCACTGGAGAATAAAGCTTGCTATTTGTCTTTAGATATGGTGTAGTATTCCTTCTCATTCACTGTACAGAAATGCATGCCAACCAGAGTCTGAAAAAATAGTCTCTTCTAGCAAGACTAACTGGCTGTTCATGCAGATTCATTTCTGAAACCTCTTTTGAGCAAAGTGGGTGTGAAGAACAATGTCACAGGAATACAACTAAGGATATTTAGCACCTTTCACATTGGATTTGAGCCAAAAGTATTAAAGTTGCTTCACAGGGAGGAGATATCATATCCTAGTTATTTTAGGGATAAATCAATCAAAATCAGGATTTAAAAGGGAGTGATCCAATTTAGCTGAGTTCATGGTTACCATCTGCATAACTTCCAAGTTATTTACATTAATTCTCTATTATGCTCCATCTGCTTTTCAATTAAAAAAAATAAGAGCAGCTTTGGACAACGTGGGCAGTAAGTTTCAATGAACCTCTTCTAACAACCAGTTTAAGGAACAGCAGGCACTGAAGCAGCTGAGGCATCCTACTGTTTTAGTCAGAGGGAAATAACAGACAAGGTGGCTGACAACACATGTTCGTTTGCGTGTGTGTGGGTGGAAAAATGTAAGAAAAATGGAAAACACATTGGTGGTTTCAGAATGGGATGGACATAGCTGTAGATCAGTGGTGAAAGAAATTTGGTAGGATCAAAGAATACTGTGCAGAGAAAAACTGAGATAACTAAGCCTAAGGGGTCTGTGAATATGTGGTGATGTCATTTTCACTGGTTATTAGGCAATAACATCACAAACTTGCTGTTTGTTACAGGATGTTCCATTCTGAGAAATAGGCTAGCAGCAGTTTCCTTTAATGTAACACCAGATACTAATCACCTAATTTAAACATTTATCAAGGTAGAATGTCCACCACAGAAAATAACAGGATTCCAAACATTCTGAAAGCACTATACTATATTGACCCCTTAACTGAATAGGTAAAATGGACATGAATAATCAGACCAGGAACCAGATAAGCCATTGGGTCTGTAAACTAAAGCTCAAACCACTAACTGGACAAGCACAATCCTGTCTATTTCAAGGTACAGTAAGTCTCTTCCCCCAATGGGGCTCTAGGTTTCAAAACAGCAGACCTGAAGAAGAGCTCTATGTAAGCCTAAAAGCTTGTCTCTTTCACCAACAGAAGTTGGTCCAATAAAACAGGGTTTCTCAAACAGGGGTTGCCGCTTGTGTAGGGAAAGCCCCTGGCGGGCCGGGCCAGTGTGTTTACCTGCCCCTTCCGCAGGTCTGGCCGATCGCGGCTCCCACTGGCCATGGCTCACTGCTCCGGGCCAATGGGAGCTGCTGGAAGTGGCGCAGGCTGAGGGATGTCCTGGCCACCACTTCCGTGATCGGCTGGACCTGCGGATGGGGCAGGTAAAAACACCGGCCCAGCCCACCAGGGGCTTTCCCTACACAAGTGGCGACCCCTGTTTGAGAAACCCTGTTTTAAAGTAAGTGCCATGATTCCTCTATAAGGTAAAAATTAAGTAAATCAAAATCAGATGTGGGGACAGGGAGAGCAGGGTCGGAGGAAAGAACGAAAGGGAGGAGCTTGTACTTTGGGAGTGCCACTGTGAGGGCAGATTCATTTAAGAGATTGTTAAAATTGATCTAGAAAATTCTTTACTGCACTGCCCACAAGGTACACTTCCTGTAGATAAAACAAGCTGAGAGTAAAGCTAACCATGCTTTACCTTTAACATTGACAATTATTTAAGTGTTAATCATTAATCCTTTATGAATTTCAAATACTCTCATTTGGGCTATGTAAAAGAGACTTTTAGACATCCAGGGGACAGGAATAGCATCGTTCTGTATATGTTCAGCACTGCCTGGAAAATAATGCCAAGCTAAAATGTAAAGGAATCTCTCATTCTTTCATTGTATAGCGTGTGACAGAATAAAAATAACTCTGGATTAATAGGTGATATACCTTCAATAGAATTAATGGTACAAGAGATAATTCTTATAAATGTGAGTTCTGTCTCTTAAAACTTAAAAACAAAACAAACAATAAGCTGCCTGTTCAGGCAAACACTTCTGGTCAGGAATAGGAAATAGTAGAAATGAAGTATTTAGCATGCCAAAAGGATTACTTCCAACACCATTCACCTGGATGGAGGAGGGCTGCAAGCTGCAGCTGTTCATTGCCATGATTTTTACTTGAAATTTTCATTAATTTTTTTTAAATTATTTTGACTGACAACACAACTCTTCAAAATTTTTAAAAGAGAAACAAAGGATTTTTTATCTAATTTATTTCCTCCTTTTTGTAATGTGAATCTATTTTCAAAAGGAAGATCTAGAGAAAAAAGTAATAGGTTTACCCCTATGCAATTGTTAAAAACAGATAATGACTAAGACATACAGTAAACATTTCTTAAGACATGAGAAGCCTGTGTGAGAAGACATCTGGATAAATACCTTTTGGGGAGTTGGGTGCGATGCCTGGTTTTATACCAAACAGATTAACGCCTTCAAGGTCAAACTGACCACAAATTAACTAGAGGGGTGACAAAAGATGAGAAATGGAAGACAAAAAAATGGGTCCTTGACAGGCTGGGTGGGAGGGAAGAAAAGGAGAAAGGACTGAGCAAACTTTTCTCTTTCCCTCCTCATTAAGTAGCTTGACTCTATTTGGTGTACTCCCACCCTCTCCGCTTTGACCGGTAGTTTAACAATACTGAGCCCAATGTCACACTGCTACCCCCATGCTTCCCCTGTTGTCTTTGAATGGCAAGCAGGGCTGGAAATACAACACTCTTAGTTACCCAGATACCACTTCTACTTGTCTAGGGTTGCCAACCTTCCAGGATTGCCCTGGAGTCTCCAGGAATTAAAGATTAATCTTTAATTAAAGATCATGTCATGTGATGAAATCTCAAGGAATATGTCCAACCAAAATTGGCAACCCTATACTTGTACCAGGTCTCTGGACAGTAGGATTTTCCTCAGAGGAAGGAGTCCTATGCCTCAAAGGACGCATCCTCTCTTCCATGCCCATATTAGACTGTTTTGGTCCCAATTTGGGGTACAGTCTGATCAATTTTGTTGTCATCTGAAGCTGAACCCTTGAAACAAAGCATCTTCAGTGCCAGAGACTGAGGAACTACAGACACTGGAAAATTATTAACAGGTAACATTTAAATTAACCTCATCAGAAATCAAAAGGCTTTATCATCTCACATATTACAGCCAGAAGACTGAAAGCAAGTACATGACTTCATCAAAATCAATATTTTTATATGGGGATGACATGACAAGCTTTTTGGCCAGGTAAAATAATTAAGAATGTGAACATCACTGAGGAGAATCGTGAACATTCAGACTGAAATCCAAAGGTGCAGCAGCACAGATGGAGAGGAAGGATTCTGTGCAATGGGAGGGCAAACTCAAGAATTGGTCACAAATTCAGCCTGGCCCTTTTTAAGCTCAAACTCTGCTACTGAGCCAGTCTCTTTGTATGTGTAATCATCTAAATTGACAATATACCTTCTGAATTCAGATACTATATATACTGTACACATCTTGTGATTGTTTGTACAGGTGGTCAAATAAGTGGAAGTGTATATAACTGTGGGAACACCTGATGCACTTCAAAATTAAACTTCTTTGGGATTTTTCACATAGTGGAATGCAGGTCACTGAAAGCAGTGTCAGGAATCACGAGAATGTACCTTATCTCATCCCATGTTTCATTTACTGCAAAGCAAATCTGACCTGCTTCCTGGAGTGGGTAAGTTTTATGCCCCAACACAATTCTGGATAGGAATTAACTTTACATAGGTATGTAATTTCAGCTAGTCTAAATTAAAACTGTTCTGGAGTGCTCTTCAGTGGCTTCTTTCTGAATTATTTGAAATGCTTTTTTAAACGAGTGGGGTTTTCCTTTGACATTTCCCATCCAAGTACTGACCAAGCAAAATGTCATTAGAGCTACTTTACAGTAGATAGTTACCTTAGATATCTGGTATGGTTGCATGGATTTTCTGAGTTAGACAGCTACGAGTCTGATGCATGCTTGCTTTCTGGGTTTTGTGTTATCTATACCCTTTTATACAACTGCATATGTGAAATCTACAGATGACCCTCCAATTATTTTCATCCTGAGAAATGTATCTAAAAATCAGACAACCACAAGAATATGGTAAACTCACTTCCTAATTAAAAATCTTAATTAAATTAAATTGATGAAAAGGTTATAAATACTAATATATACATAGGCATAGCTACAACCTATAAAACTTAAAGGTTATGCAACAGTTCAATCTGTATGTATTTAGAGAAGAACATAGCATATCCTGTTTATATTAAATATACAGAAAAAAAAAACGCTTAGAAGCACTCTTAGAAAGTTGTCTATCCATTTAATGCCTGTAGGTCCATCCAGATGTTTTCAGGGTTTCTTCTTTAAGTGATCATGTGAATACATTTATGGTTATAACCTCTATTGCTCCCTTTGGTAGCCTATTCCAGTTCCACACAATGCTTTACCTCTGGATAAAGGTATTTCTCCTGAACGTATTACCTTAATGAGGTTCACAAATAAAACCCTGAAATTTGACCTTTTTGACAGTCTGAAAGTGCTTTATCAATTTATTTTTTTCCAAAACAAATGATTCAAGAATTTTTCCCTAGTCTAAAAGAATGTCAGAAGCTCAGCACTCAGAACCTTACATTACAGTTCACATGTGATGAGTAAAAATGTTCGGTAAAGAAAGACATTCTAGCTGTCAATGGAGCTAGAACAATAAAATAAAATAAAAATAAATGAGGTACCTGCTTCTCAGATAAACCAAGCCTGTCAGTTGTCAAGTTACAATAAGTGGGTTGAGGGGAAACTTCCAGAGAGTTGGATAGAGTTTATACAGGACTGGAAAGAGATTTGGCTTTTTTATTTATCCCCCATTTCTTCTTTACCTTCTCTGGCTCTTCCCCTGTTCCTCATCTTACTCTTTTATTGTAGCTGGGTGGGAGCATTGCATACCCGCTTACTGCCAACTGGCTCCTCTCTCTCAGTCAATCCAGGAAGAACCTCCCACTCTGCTTAAAAACATATTGCCAGAACAAGGAGCAGAGTATATCAATCAGAGGTGTGCTCATGTGTTAAGCATTGCAAGGTACAAGAGCCTGAAGGGTTATAGGCTCTCAGCTCTGGCCACGTGTTTTAGAAATAAGGGTGGAAAAGGAGCAGACCGGCTGAGCAGCTCCAAAATGCCTGAGTGGGGCAAATGGGATTTAATAGGAGACTAGAGGAGATTGCCAGGGGTGAACTGTGCCAAAAGCTTGTGCATTAAAGGCAGAACATTGTCAATCACAGCCAAGGAATGCAAGTGCAACTCAGGAGGGGATGTTGAAACAATGGCTTTAGGCCATTTTTGCACTCCCCTGAACCTGGTGCCAATGTGGACTGAGTCAGTCCTCAAGCATAAACACAGCAGTACGAATGCTGCTCAAAATTACACCATCTACCAACGACCTCAAAGGATTGCTGCTGCAACTGATGATTGCCTGAGCTCAGGAAAGCTCTGGCCATGCCCTGTGTTCCCAGCATAAGAGGAGCAATAACTTAACAGCACACAAGGATCCCACTATGTTGGGGTGATCCTCCAATGGTTGGGTACACCAGCTGTAGGGCTGCTTTATCTAATAGTAGGGTGCAAAGCAGCCCAAATGCAAAGGAAATCCTCAACCGTCATTTATCCTGAATGTTGAAGCAGCCATAGCAGTAGGAAGTGATAAGAACATTGAGGAGCCATAATAATTAGTTAGTGAAAGTTCCTATTCCTAAATGAAACAAAATAAGGCAATGATCACTTAAAAATGTACTAAGAGTAATAGAACCCCTAAAAATTAACTAAATTTCTAACAATGGCATAACTAAAATATCAGAGAAGGTGACTACAAACTGGGATATCTGTGATTCAAAAATATAATTTACAGGTAAACAACACTCTTATTTCGGTTGTCTCCAATACACTGGGATCTATCTAGCAGTCCCTTATAAGAACCAGGGCTGAGGTGAAGTAGAACTCTGGTTTAGAGCCTTGGACTTTGGTAGGAAACTGAGAAGGGAATATTAACATTTAAAATCATTAATGTTTTCACAAACTGACCATTGGAGGTTTGAAATACAGACTGAAATAATATCTCCCTGGAGTGAGAGGATGAAATACCTGTGGATCCCATGCTGCAAGGTGCAGGCAGAGGGAATACTACCTCTGTGGCATGTTCCTTCTGGATTCTACAGAATCCCTTCTGTGGGACTGGAATCTGCACCTCTAGAAGGCAGCTTGTCATGGGAAATCCACATCAAGTTAATGACAGAGGGTGCGAGTTAGGTGCACAAGTCCCAATGAAAGTCAATGGAACTTGAGCACTTAAGTGCTTTTGAAAATCCCACCTGGAGTCAGGAATAACTTTTGTACCCTCTCCCTCCATGCTGTAGAATTGCTCTGGAGAGAGGTTCTGGGGCAGATGGGGGGCAGATGGGCAGATGGGGGGAAGCACTCAGCAGCCTGGCTCCTTAAGGAGCCACACTCTCAGGGACCCAGAGGGGACTAGGGAGAGATAGGAGTGAGTGTAAAAGCACAGGATGTCTGGCATCCACTCTGTGATGCACAGAGATCTAAAAGATCCATGGGTTTTGGTAGCAGGACCCAGATAGGGAAGGGAAAATCACCTTCCCAAGAGAATGATCAAGCAAAAACCCCAGCAGCAGAGCCCAGTGAAGTTTCTAGTCTGCTATGTGGATGCATCCTACGCTGGAGACGTGGGTCATAATCATTACTAGATACACTGATAACTTTCCTTTGATTCTAAGTTGTATAAAGAAACAGAACAAGCACAAAGTTTACAACCCTTGTATGTTCTGCCAGGCCACAGTCCAGCACTCTGGATACTCCTCAAAGGAGAGGAGGGAAATTAAGCAAGGAGTTTTCATAACATGTATGTTAAGAATTTTTGCAATAAAAGTAAACTCTATAAGATTTGATTTCAGACCAAATTCTTTTGGAAAGTCATCTTGATCTGGAATGTCTCAACATTTTTTCCATTAGATACGTATTTCACTTTAGCCGAGTTTAGGGATTTCTTTTGACAGATGTCAGATGAGGTACAGTACTTGTGGCAATACCAGAATAAGTGGATGTGTTGCTATTGGTTTAATATCGGGTGAAATCCTGGCCCCAATGCAGTGTATAGCAAAACTCTCATTGATTTCAATGGGGTCAGAAATTCAGTCAGATTTTATTAAACTCAAATATTTATAGGAGGAGGATTTTGTAATAAAAATCTGGTACACCATCAACCTTAGGTTTTTTTCAACCAACAATCCTGTAATCAGCATGATGGGAAATATTTAACAGCTTGAAAATATGCTCACCACATGAACATATAAAATATTAAAGAGTTTTACAATACTATAATTGGAAGGCCAATCTGTTTAGTAATACCTTTTTTTCCTTACTGATGAAAAACAGCTCTGTTTAGTCACAACAGCTCTATGGCACTTCGAACTCTTTTCCTTTAATTAATTCTTAATGACAGATTCATCAAAGAGACTTTTGGAAACAGCATATATGAATTCTGAATTAGTGAATACATGAATGTCATCCTCCAAAGAGCAGTACTAACAGAAACAAATTGTTTACAATGCTAATAATGCAAATACTGAGTTAAAAGCCATAGCTATATTATCTCATCACCCAGCAGCACATTGTAGAGGTCCTAAAGTATCATATACAACTATGTTAATTACCGTATATACTCGTTCATAAGCCAAATTTTTTTTAGTAAAAAAATAGAGAGGGAGAGGTGGGACACAGCCCTTCCCGCCAACAGAGGGAGAAAGGAGAGGCAGCACAACCAGCAGAGCCAGAAAGGAAGAGGCTTCTGGCCACGGTGCTCTCCCCGCAGCCTCTGAAGCAGCTGCAGCTCCGGGGCTGGCAGGCTGCAGCCATGCCGCTTGGCCCCGCCCCCCAGAGCAGGCTGTGGCCACACCACCTGGACTGCTGGAGCATGCTGCGGCCGTGCTGCCCAGCCCAGCCCGCTGGAACAAGCTATGGCTGCGCCACCTGGTCTGGCCTGCCAGAGCAGGCTGTGGCTATGCTGCTCAGCCTGCTGGAGCGGCTCCAGCCAGACCAGAAACATCCTTCCCTGGCCCTCTCCAGATAAGGTGGGAAGAAATGGGATGGGGAGAGCGTGGGGGTCCCGGGCTAGGGGTGGAGTCATGTGGGGGGTGGCCACAGGGCTTACTCCCCGACCCCCAGCTTCTCCCCCCCAAAAAATTTACCCACCAGTTGCTGTCCCGGCCCGTCAGGGTAAGCAGCTGGTGTGCCAGGACACTTTGTTTACTTAGGTTTACCTCCGTGCCTGCGGACGTTCAAGGTAAACAAACCATCTCGGCCCACCAGCGGCTTATCCCGATGGCCCGGGAGCCAAAGTTTGCTGACGCCTGAATTATAGGGTCAGTTTATGAATGGGTTATAAAAAAATTCAATTTTTACTTACCCATCTTGGGGGGGTTGGCTTATAAACGAACCGGCTTATGATCGAGTATATACAGTTTGATATTTTAAAAGTATACTCACAATTTTTGGGTGCATGTACAATAAACATATTTATAATATTTTACCAAAAGTAAGTCATTAATTGGTCCTTGCCCAATCAGCCAATCAAAATTAAGAGAACTCTCCCTTAGTTATAAGCCAACATGTCTGTGCCCTTAAAGTCAGCAGACGTGAGCTGTATCAAATCAAGGGGGACAGGTGAAAAAATTCAAGTCAAGAGCCCTTACTCTGAGTGATCCCTTCCATTTAAACTATGGGACTCTTAGTTTGACTGATTGACTTGATCTCCCCTGCTGAGGTATCACAAGAGAAAAGGTGTGGTTTTTCAGGTAAGGAGCTCTCAAACGGTATAGAATTTTATTGGTCAAAAATCGTATCTTGAATCACACTGGAAATGGATTTGAGATTATTACAAGTCAAAGGGCAAATGTGATGTGTGTTCTCAGAGAGAGGCACTCCACAAAGTTAATGGGCAGTCACATTTTCTGCGAGCTAAAGTTTCTGAATTGTTTCTAGGGGGGTAGCCTACAAGATAGAACACATTGCAATAACCTGATCTCAGCGTGACAAAGGTGTGGATAATTATAGCATGGTCCACATCCAAAACTATGGACTACAGTCTTCTGGCCAAATGCATATGGAATAAAGCATCAAGAAGTAGTTGTGGTTCTACAGATATTAGCAGGCTGTGAACCTTTGTTATGAAAAGTGGGCATACACTCCCTGTCAAAGAAGCAAAACATACCCCGCCCCTAGATTTTGATGTCAGTTCCTCCATTCAAAGAGTACTTCCTCAGTCTAATTTGGACTGAGTCTCACCTAACTAGTGCTTGTCGGTGCACCTGTCTCATTATTAGATATTGACTAAATTGTTCAACTGCATCAGCTAGGCTGAATGAGGAAGAGATATAAAAGGTGAGTGCCATCCACACACTGAAAGCACCATAATGAATATTTCCTTGCTAAACTTCCTATTGGCCCAATATACCAGTGGAACAAAGGCGAGACAGAATGGAAACCTGTAGATTCCTGAATGAGAGGTGAAATTACCCAGCAGTGTTCTTTGCCATGTCTCAGAAAGAAAAAAAGACATCTACTCCTCCACAAATTTGCAGATGGGTGATCAGTGGTGTCAAGGACAGCAGACAGATATAGGGCAATCAGCATGGACACCTGACCCTCATTCATCATCAGCATGAGAGATCATCAACAGTATTTTCCCTAATTATGTATCTCCTTACATCATTTTTTCCCTTTTATGATGCTTGGAAACTGAAACCATTTAGAATTCATGTCCTATATAATTTTGTTGCAGCTTCTCATGTCTTATTTCAATAATGGTGAGAAAGAACCCAGGCCCTTTAGACACTCAGCACACAGAGCTTGCATTAACTCAAAGTGGCTTGAATAAGTACACCATCATGTGCACTGAAAACTAGTTAAGAGACTGTAAACAAAGGCTAATGATAAAAAGCAACATGTCTAGTTGCAGGATGTGGGAGATCACAGAGATCAGCAGGAGGTTCAGTTTTATTTAACATTTTTATTAATGAACTGGTACCAAGAGTAAACAGCATATTAATGAAACTCAAAGACAATATTAAACCGAGTAGAGTCATAAAAGTCAGAACAATGACACAAAGGAGTGATTAAAAATATGAGCAGATAACAATAAAATGAGATTCACCTTGGAAAAATGCAAATACCCATAGATTTTGGAGAAAAACAACATGAAGCACATGTACTCACTAGGAGAGGATACTGGGAAAGTGCAAGCCTCCCAGCCCAAGGAAACACACTCAAACTTGCAGGGCTAGCATGCTATTTTTAGCAGTGTGGACTTTGCAGCACCTGCAGAGGCTTGGCCTAGCCAGTCGAGCTCACACTCACCCTACCCACTGAGTCCAAGCTCAGGTGACTAGCCTGAGCATCCCACAGCGCTGCAAAGTCCACACAGCATACTAGCAGGAGTCCTGCTGGCATGAATCTATCTGCTTGGGCTGGAAGGTTCACTCCCAGTTGCAGTGTAGAAACAAGAGCCCACTGGATGAGTCTGACAACAAAAGAGAAATGAGTTTTCAAGAGGATATCGTGAATGGGATTTATTTCCCATCTTATGACTTCTTATAGATGAGCAAAAAAATAAATAAAAATTGGAAAAAAAAAGATGTAATTTTGTGTTTGTTTGTTTTTTCCAAATATTTTGGTGAAAAATTTCATGTTTTAACTAACATCTTTCCACGTTTCCTTTTTCTTGTTTTCAGAGTAATAAATATTTAAAAAATGAAATGTCAGCTTAAAATAAAATAAATGAAAAATGTTAATAACATTTAATGAAAAACATTTGTACAATCCCCCCAAAATCATGAAAAATGCATATGTGAATAATAGGCCTTTCAATGAAAAAATGTCCATTGTAAAATTACAACCACTCTATTATTATTTAACATTGTATTAGGACAGTGCTTAATGGCTACAATCAATATTGGAACCTATTGTGTTAGGTACCGCATTACACGCATCCACACACAGAGACTTTGTCTTAAAGAATTTACAGTCTAAATAGATAAAACAGACAAAGGAAGTATGATTAACCCCATTTTACAGATGGGGAGTTGAGGCAAGAAAGGATTACATGATATCTTGTCTAAAGTTAGACAGGATGTCTTTGGCATAGCCAGGAATGGAATCTAGATCACATTAATCTCAACAACACCCTCCATCTCTTAGGAATCTCTTAGGACATTCTGATATCTCACGAATGCAGTCTGATTTCATCGTTCTTGAATATACATGACCAGAATTGTACGAACTGTTCCGGATCAGATCTTACCAGTGTCTTGTATAATGGTATTAATACTCCCATATTGCTACTGGAAATAACCCGATACGTCCCAGAATTGCATTTGCTTTTTTTGCAGCCATAGTCTCATAGCCATCTCCTGCAATCAACTAATACACCCAAGTCTTTATCCTCTTCTATGTGTAACATCTATGGCTACACTAGCTAGGGGGAAAGTACAAGGGTTATCAATCCTCTTGCTTCTATGCATAAAATCCTTGGGTCAAAAGTAATTTTCTCCTCAATATATTGGACAAGACCATATGAATGTATATTTATATAGCTCATTTTATCCCAAAGGACATCAGAGTGCTTTACAAACTGATCTATACAACACTGCCAAATAGAGACAAAATAATCCACATATTTACCAAAAGTAAGAAAGGGATTTAGCCAGATGCTAGCATAATTATACTCATCTTATTGTTCTAAACCAGCGGCCTATTTAATTTTAAAAACAGCAAAAAATATCCACCTCCCTTTTCATTTCTGAAAAGAAGTGTTGAAGTTTAAATCTCCTCAGTGTGATGGATGCGCTTACTTTGATCTGTATAGCTCTTGGAAGTCCGGAACCACTGGAGAAAGATAAAGTCTCAGGTCTGGTTCAGCATTGAGTCTGCTTCTGTATTTGGTTTTCAGATGTGCATATGAGGAAAATGCTTTCTCGCATAAGTATGTTGTTGAAAATGGTAACAAAAGTGTAGTCGCTTTTTCTGCCAGCAGGGAGTACTCATTTCTTAAACTCAGCTAAAAGATGATCAATGACAGACTTCAGAAACTCCTTTTCAGTTCATACTCACAGGAGATCTCAATCAATTTCTCTTTTTCCTCAGTACTCAATATCTACATTGAGAAAGTGGTATCATCAAAGGAGTTGCGAATCCAGTCATCACCACCTGCCATAGCTGGAAAGTATTCTCTGAACATTGTGCAAAATCCTTTTAGGTGTGTAGTTATATTGGTTTTAGTGCACTGATCCAACCGAAGTTTATGATCTGCAAGGAAATCATGAAGAGTACTGAAACACTCTGATTGCTTTCCAAACACCTTTCCCAGAACTGCAACTTCTATATCATAGATTCAGCTCGGTCTTGCACATTGAAAACTGTTATATTGAGGCCTTGAAGAGATAAATTTAAGTAATTAGTCCTCAAGAAAATGTCTGCTAAATAAGCTAGGCTCTGGAGCCAGACATGATTTTCCATACAGCTGGCAAGGTGGGGAAAGGGTGGCTGTTGAAAAAAACCTAAGATTTCCATTCTAAGCTCAAACAAGCACAAGGATTTTGTCCCAGGAGAGCCATCTAACTTCGGTATGAGTCAACCGAAATATGTGTACACTACCCATTTCTTCACAAAATACGTGAAATATTCTGGCATCTGTAGGCCATGATTTTATGAAATTCACCAATTTCACTGCATTGTCTTAGCACTTCCTCAGGCACATGTTTTGCCGCAAGGGCTTGTCTATGGATACTGCAATGAGTCCAAGAGATGTTTGATGCAACCTTTTTTGTTCAAGCTACAAATTCGGTATACTTCACAGTCATTGATGTGGCCCCATCAGTGCAAATGCCTAGGCAACGAGACCAATCTATTTCCTTTTCTTGAAAATATGCATTAGTCAGATTGAAGATATCTTCTCCATTTGTATGTTCTTTCAATGGTTGGCAAAACAAGTTTTCTTCAACCATACCTTCATTCACATAATGTACAAACACTAGCAAAACAGATAGATTAGCAACATCAGTTGATTCATCGAACTGTATAGCATACTATGGGCTATTTTTCACTCTGTGTACAATTGTGGTCTCTACATTACTTGATATGTCATTAATTCTTCACAACAATGCATTGTTGGACAAAGGTACTATGTCAATCATTTTTGCAGCCTTTTCTCTGAGCATGCAATGAACTACGTCTTTGACACATGGACCAATCAAACTCTCTGCTATAGTATGGGCTTCTGATGCTTTTGGTACTTGGTAGCTCACTTGGTATGAAGCTTCAAGTGCATTTTTGTTATCAGTACTTGGTTTGGATACAAAACTGGTAATGTCACTTTTCCACTCAGCTAATTTTCGCTTGAAAAAATCAACAGGCTTGTCAATTTGTGCAGGGTGCCTAGTTTCTATGTGGCGCCGAAGGAGAAGGTTTGAGGCTGCTGTTTGCTAGAACATCACCACAAATTATACACTGTGGTTTTGGACACTCTTGATCACCAATGCATGTAAAGCCATATTTTATATAATCATTGTCATATTTTCTTTTCTTCATAAGCGACTTTCCCTGACCATCATAATCATTTGACTTAGATCTTCCACACTTTGGACCTGACGAAACACTAGCTGATGTCAAATGTTCATTTTCTCATGTCTTTATACTTTCCGTTTTCAGCCACTTGTCCATTATTGGGTGTACAACAGTTCAAATAAAAACATACTGAGAACGCTAACAAACAAACAAACTAATAAATGAGAAGATTCACTCATGTCTCACTGAAGCAAAACAGCACGCCACAGAGAATGACTGAGTATCAACTAACTGAGGGACGTTACCGCCGCTATATTGGCTACAATGACCTTGGTGCCAGTTTGGCGCTCAAACACTTTTTCTTCCATCATTACGGATTTTTTTTCCTAGAACCCTTGTAACATTTTGCGAACCCCCAAGGTTTGGGAACCACTGACCTAGACTGAACTACTGTAGAACACAATACAGAATTTCACCCAGTACTTTCTGCATCAAGACCATAATATCTGGTTGAGCTGGAGTGTTTCTTTTGGAAATACATTCAATCTTGATTTAAAGACTTAAAGTGATGGAAAATCACCACATCACTAGGTAAATTGTCCCAAAGGTTAATTAACTTTACCCTTTAAAATGTTCACCTTATTTCTAGCCTAAAGTTGTTTAACTCTGGTTTCTAGCCAGTGGATCTTGTAATGTCTTTGTCTGTGTGGGTATATCTACACAATGGGATTATTCCAATTTTACAGAAACCGGTTTTTTAAAACAGATTGTATAAAGTCGAGTGCACGCGGCCACACTAAGCACATTAATTCGGCGGTGTGCGTCCATGTACCGAAGCTAGCGTCGATTTCCGGAGTGTTGCACTGTGGGTAGTTATCCTGTAGCTATCCCATAGTTCCCGCAGTCTCCCCCGCCCATTAGAATTCTGGGTTGAGATCCCAATGAATGATGGTGCAAAAACAGTGTCGCGGGTGATTCTAGGTAAATGTCGTCACTCAATCCTTCCTCCGTGAAAGCAATGGCAGACAATCATTTCACGCCCTTTTTCCCCTGGATTGCCCTGGCAGACGCCATAGCATGGCAACCATGGAGCCTGTTTTGCCTTTTGTCACTATCATCGTATGTGTACTGGATACTGCTGACAGAGGCGGTACTGCAGTACTACACAGCAGCATTCATTTGCCTTTGCAAGGTAGCAGAGATGGTTACCATCCCTATTGCACCATCTGCCATTGTAAATTGGCGATGAGATGATGGTTATCAGTCATTTTGCACCATTTGCAATTGGAAATTGGCGATGACGGTTATCAATCCTTTTGTACCGTCTGCTGCTGTCATGGGTGCTCCCGGCTGGCCTCGCTGAGGTCAGCCAGGGGCGCATGGACAAAAATGGGAATGACTCCCCAGGTCATTCCCGTCTTTATGTTTTGTCTAAAAATAGAGTCAGTCCTGCCTAGAATATGGGGCAAGTGTACTAGAGAACCAGAGAGCACAGCCGCTCCGTGTCAGAGCCCCAGAGATCCCGCAGAAATGATGAGCCGCATGCCATTCTAGGGGGTGCCCCTGCAACAACCCCACCCGTTGCATCCCTCCTCCCCCAGCAACAACCCCACCCATTGCTTCCCTCCTCCCTCAACCCTCCTGGGCTACCGTGGCAGTGTCCCTCCATTTGTGTGATGAAGTAATAAAGAATGCAGGAATAAGAAACACTAACTTTTTAGCGAGATAAAATGAGGGGGAGGCAGCCTCCAGCTGTTATGATAGTCCAGGAAGTACAGAATCTTTTCTTTAGACATGAAAGGGGTGGGGGGCTGATGGAGCTCAGCCTCCAGCTGCTATGATGAGGACGGTTACCAAGCATTTTGTACCATCTGCCAGGAATGACCAGGAGTCATTCCCATTTTTACCCAGGCGCCCCCGGCCGACCTCATTGAGGCCAGCCAGGAGCACTCATGGGATGATGAGGACGGTTTTCCACCATTTTGCACCATCTGCCATCAGGAAAGGAAGGGGAGGGGATGCTGCTATTCAGCGCCGCAGCACCGCGTCTACCAGCAGCATGCAGTAGACATATGGTGACATTGAAAAAAGGCGAGAAACTATTTTTTCCCCTTTTCTTTCACGGGGGGGTGTGTGTGTGTGTAAATTGACGAGATATACCCTGAACCACCACGGACAATGTTTTTGACCCTTCAGGCATTGGGAGCTCAGCCAAGAATGCAAATGCTTTTCGGAGACTGCGGGGACTGTGGGATAGCTAGAGTCCTCAGTCCCCCCCTCCCTCCCTCCATGAGCGTCCATTTGATTCTTTGGCTTTCTGTTACGCTTGTCACGCAGCACTGTGCTGAGTCCCTGCTGTGGCCTCTGTCTATCATAGCCTGGAGATTTTTTCAAATGCTTTGGCATTTCATTTTCTGTAACAGAGCTCTGATAGAACAGATTTGTCTCCCCATACAGCAATCAGATCCAGTATCTCCCGTACGGTCCATACTGGAGCTCTTTTTGGATTTGGGACTGCATCGCCACCCTTGCTGATCAGAGCTCCACGCTGGGCAAACAGGAAATGAAATTCAAAAGTTCGCGGGGCTTTTCCTGTCAACCTGGCCAGTGCATCTGAGTTCAGATTGCTTTCCAGAGTGGTCACAATGGTGCACTGTGGGATACCGCCCGGAGGCCAATACCGTCAAATTGCAGCCATACTAACCCTAATCCGACATGACAATACCGATTTCAGTGCTACTCTCCTCATCGGGGAGAAGTACAGAAATCGGTTTAAAGAGCCCTTTATATCGATATAAAGGGCATCGTTGTGTGGACGGGTGCAGGGTTAATTCGGTTTAACGCTGCTAAATTCGGTTTAAACGCGTAGTGTAGACCAGGCCTGAGACTAAAGATCCCTTTATTATCCAAAATCTCCCTATGTAGGTACTTTGAATCCATTATCAAGTCACCTTTTAACATGCTCTTGAATTACATTAACTCCAAGGTCTCAAACACTAAAATAGGATTTCCAGCCCTCAAGTCACTCATGTATCTCTTTTCTGAACCCTTTCCAATTTCTCAACATCTTTTTTTAAATGTGCACACCAGAACTGGGCAGAGTATTTAACAAATGGTTTCACTAGTGTGATATAGAAAGAGGTAATACCACCTCCTTAATCCTACTCAATATTCCCATTTATAAACCTAAGGATTACATTAGCTTTCTGAGACACAGCATCACACTGACAGCTCATCTTCAGTTGGTTATCCACTGTGACCCCTGAGTCCTTTTCAGAGCCACTGCTTGCAGGATGGAGGACTATATCTTGGAAAGTGTGACCTATGTTATTTGTCCTGAGATAGACCTGGCATCTATATTCAAATGTTGTTCAAATGAACCCATCTCACCAGAGCTGACCTCTCCTTACTTATCTCCACAAATGTGTGTCATCTGGAAACTTTACCAGCAATGACTTTATATTTACTTTGTGATCATTGAATAGCACTGGACCAAGAAAAGATCACTGCAGGACCTCCTAGAAACATCCCCTCTAGAAGATGTTTCCCTATTTACAATTACTTTTTGAGATATTCAATTAACCAGTTTTTAATCCACTGAATATGGGCTACATATTTTGTGATTTTAGGGTTTTTTTAAATCAAAATGTCATGTGGAACTAAGTCAAATGCCTTACAAAAATACAAGTTTATGAAATCAACAATTACATTTATCAACCAAAATTGTAATCATATGAAAAACATTAAGTTAATTTGACAAGACCTATTACTCATAAAACCACGTGAATTTGCATTAATTATACTTCCTTTAATTCTTTACTGATTGCACCCAGCATCAGCCTTCCTTTGATATTGCTCAAGTTCAATGTCAGGATAACTGTCCTATAGTTACCCAGGTTATCCCTATTACCCTTTTTAAAGACAATTACATTAACTTTTTTCCCCAGAGTTCTTGAACTTTCCCACGATTCTAAGATTTGTGAAAAATCAACATTAATGTGTCAAAGAGCTTCTTCGCCAATTCCTTTACAACTCTTGGGTACAAGTAAGCATTGCAAGCTCAGTCAGGCCATGCATTAGTCTTAGGTCATATAATTTCTCTGAGCAAAGAAGCCGCTATTATAGTGAAGAGGTCTGATTCACCACTGTTTCTCTCTAAATTAATGCCAAATACTTGAATCCAGCTAAACTGAGCTCAGGTTAGGACCCAAAGGCATCTGGTTCACCACTTCTATACTTCCTTTCTCACCGTAGTTGCTGGGGTGTGATTTGTCCACCAGAATAAGTTAGAGCAGCCTCACAGATGCTCCATCCTATGTCAGTTGTAATAGTCCTTTACGGAGCATTATGCTAGCTGAGGAGAACTGGTGTGCAGCATGTTCCAGGCAGATGCCCTCCTTGTCTCATCACATCCTTGGCAACACCCCACCATTAGCAAAATCCTCAGCTGCCTATTTAAGGCAGCTTTATAGCCCCTTTCTGCCACCTGAGCATGGGGATCTGGCCCACTGATTTCATGGGAGCGACACTGACATAAACTTGGTGTAACACAATAGTGAATCAGGCCAGTAGGATTCAAAGCTCATCATGCCACATTACATGTGCCTGAAGTTTAGAAAGGAAACCAGTCTCACAATTGCATGATGTTTTCATAGGCCTGAAATCAATATATTCAGAGTGACCTTTATTTTAAGGTAACAGTAATCGTGTGATGGATTTTTTTTTCTACTAAACTATGAACTAATATTATAAAGGTATCACTATTTATTGTAAACAGAACATCAGTATCTCTCCACCACCAATGAACTGTAATTTTGATTTGTACTATTAAGACAAAGTTTTGTGTGGCACGGCAACAAGTCATTCAGAGGAGAAGGATATCTTTCATCAACACCATATCCACATTTAATTTGCAACTTCATATGCTGAACATTTAAGGAGGCATATATCAGTGGTTTAAACACCAACAGAGGAACATGATGTTAGTTCAAATGGAAACAAAAAGTGGGAACAACAGGCCCTCAGGCTGGTGACCTTATCGTGTTTAAACAAAAATAAATACATTCACAATTTAATCCAGCACCCTAATTAACAGGGCTTTTGAATTAGGCAGCAATAAAACACCTATAAGAGCTACACATAAATATCTTGAGTATTTGGTGGTTGAAGAGGAAAAGAAAGTAAATAATTTTCAGACCTACTTAGTTCATCACTGCATACTTCTAGCAATACCCCAAATGTCTAGTAAAATTTTATGGCCTCTCATTTGGTTTACATAGTCCACCATGGCACGGTATGGAAAATAATTATTCAAGAATACTTCAAAAAGTGTGAGATTGATCCAAAACAATTATTATATTCAGTTCCTGTTCAGATTTGAACCAAATTAATTTCTTTTTATTTTCCAAATACTGTAGTCTGAGTCAATTTTAGGAAAATCTTGCATAATAAAAAAATAAAAGCAGCTGTTTAAAGTTGAAGCTTCAATTAAGCCACATTAAAGTAAGGTATTATCTGCACATCAAAGCCTAGCTGCTGGAAAGAAATATGAAGTGCCGGATGCCAAATGTTGCCTGAGTCCACTCTGAACTTGACTATAGTGGCAAGGATTCCTGAGTGCAAAGCTAGTATCAGTGATTTTTTTTTATTTTTTTTTTAAGAAATGTAGTTGTTAAAATATTTTTAGTGCTAATAAATATAGTGCATGTTTTGGGCTGCTGTGAAAGCAGACAGGATGAATAAATGACATTCTTGTAAAATCTGTTTTCATGACTCAGCATATTTTAGACCTGTATGAACACTCACTTCCCCCGATCTGGTTTCACTGAAATTCTTTGACTATTCTCTTGCATGTGGTGTTTAAAATGGCATTGGACAGAATAATGGAACAACATTGTTTTTGACAGTATACTCTAAATAGATTATTCTGCTGGGTGACACTGCATGGAACTTTTCATGAGGTCAGACAAACACTTTCCACTAGTAATTTTACCCACAAGTATTTCCACTGACTTCGTATTGGCTTTGATAGTAGAGAACCGTGAAACTTAGCAATATACTTTACAAGCATTTATGTAAACATTTACTTATTTCTTGTTTGCCTAAATAGCTATGCCTGCTGTTATTTCATCTATAGCTAGTCAAAAAACTGTAATCCACCCTATCACACTTGGGTTTGACATATTAATCTCTTTCAGACTTAATAAATGAAGCCACCAATTTTTCGTGTGTGTACATGTGAGAGGGGTGGTGGTTCCCAATGTAGCAGCCACCTACTTATCAATGCAGGCTTTTGACAGCACACCACCCAGCTCTTTGCTCTTAGCCCTTGTTTCGCTATGCTTAAATATGGATTTAACTGCCTAGGTTTCGGCAACCAAGTTTAAAAACATTGTCCAATATACAAGTAGATTCTGTTTTCTAAAGTATAATAGAAAATACATTAAGTCTTGGGTTACTGAAATGCTTGGGAGGATGGGTGAGAGACAGAGAGAGACAGAGAGAGAAAATCCCTAAACTGTCCCAAAATGAAACAGTAGTTTTCAGAGGGCCCTTTTTCAATATAGAAGGACAAACAGCAGAGGAATGATGATTGAAAGACAACATATCTATGACACAAACAGATGAAAAAACAGATTTTGCTTGAATAGGCTACTTGTTCTTCCAACCTCTGCCCCTTCCCCCCAAATATACCTCTACCCAGATATAACGCGATCCTCGGGAGCCAAAAAATCTCACCACCTTATAGGTGACACTGCATTATATCGGGTTTGGTCTGGTACACCATGCCGGACTGGACTGGCTTCCCCAGCGGTGATTTAAAGGGCCCGGTGCTCCAGCCGCTGCGGGGAGCCCCAGGCCCTTTAAATCACTGCTGGAGCTCTGGCAGCAGGGCTTGGACAGAGGGTATTTCAGTCAGGCTGAGAAAAAGATCCTGGCTGTTGGTGAGAACGGAGTGCTGTGTGCTCTCCGCAAGCTCGTCGTCCTCCTCCTCATCATCATCATTTTCCCCATCCGCAGAATCCTCAGCCATGGCTGAGATTACCCCTCCTCGGAATCCACAGTCAGAGGTGGGGTAGTGGTGGCGGCCCCCCCTAGAATTGCATGCAGCTCAGCGTAGAAGCAGCATGTCTGCGGCTCTGACCCGGAACTTCCGTTTGCTTCTTTGGTTTTCTGGTAGGCTTGTCTGAGCTCCTTAACTTTCACGTGGCACTGTAGTAAGTCCCTATTGTGGCCTCTCTCCATCATGCCCTTGGAGATTTTGTCAAATATTTTGGCATTTCGTCTTTTGGAACGTTGTTCTTCTAGTACGGAATCCTCTCCCCATACAGTGAGCAGATCCAGTACCCCCTGGAGCTCTTTTTCAATTCTCAGACTGCATGGTTACCTGTGCTGATGAGCTCTGGATGGTCACCTGTGCTGATCAGCTCTCCACGCTGGACAAACAGGAAATGAAATTCGAAAGTTCATGGGACTTTTCCTGTCTACCTGACCAGTGCATCCGAGTTCAGATTGCTGTCTAGAGTGGTCACAATGGTGCACTGTGGGATAGTTCCCGGAGGCCAATACCGTTGAATTGTGGCCAAACTAACCCTAATTCGAAATGGCAATGTTGATTTTGGCGCTACTCCCCTCGTCGGGAAGAAGTACAGAAATCGATTTTAAGAGCCCTCTATATCAAAGTAAAGGGCTTTGTTGTGTGGACGGGTGCAGGGTTAATTTGATTTAACGCTGCTAAATTCGACATAAACTCGTAGTGTAGACCAGGCATATATGATTAAGGTTACTTAAATCTTTCCTTTCTAACTCTGTTTTCAATCACTCATACCTTTCTGAAAACATTCATCTTTCAAGCTGATATTTTCCAGAACTGGTCTCTGCCCAAAAGTCAACTGTTTGGGAAAGTTTGAAGAAAAACATTTTAGCCATTTTTAATTATGAGGCTTGAAGAGGGCATAATCTTTTCCCAATATAAAAATAGATGATTCCTCTTTTGAAAAGGTTTAGCAGCATACAAGGGGTTGGAAAGATGAAATATGAGACCTATGAAAGAAAGTGCTTATACAGATCAAATAAGTTTTCAACTGAGGCCCTGATCTTGTATCAGGATCTGCTGAGACAGACCGCTGTACTAAAGGGGGGAGAGATAGTTCAGTGGTTTGCGCATTGGTCTATTAAACCCAGGGTTGTGAGTTCAATACTTAAGGGGGCCATTTAGGGATCTGGGGCAAAAATCTGTCTGGGGATTGGTCCTGCTTTGAGCAGGGGGTTGGACTAAATAACCTCCTGAGGGCCCTTCCATGGCCCTTCTATGTGGATTCATATTGAAGGTTCACTTATGTGGATTCCCACAGGAATCAAACCCAACTCCTCTCCTGTTGTACTTCTAATCTGAAGCCATTTGGGTGAAGATCATGTGACAATAAGGGTTACAACTCAATCTGGACAAGATGGAAAAGATGTATTCATCAGAGTGATGTGCTTTCAGAGATCAACACAATCTTTAAACTGCTTCTTCAATTAGGAGTATATGCCAGATTGTAGTCAAAGAAGTCTGCAGCCTAGATGGTCTTTCTACACTCCTCTCTATTCCAGATTGCATCAGTTACAAGAACCATATGCTTTCATCTATGGCTGACAAAAAATCTGCATACACTTTTCCATGGACGAGAATCTTGCCTTAACCATCTATGCTTTGTTGATACATCTTCTTGATTACTCATACAGGCTCTTTCTGGGATTGACTATGAAAGCTACTTGTAAACTCCAGTTAGCCCATAATGCAGATACTTCTTGCCCAATGTATGCAGTGGGCTGGTAAGAGTACAGCATAATCACGCTCTGCTCTGCACTCACTCAAAACTACTTGTGTAAAATTCAGTATCACTATACACAAAGCCATCAATACCTAGAATCAGGTTAATTTAAATTTTAGAGTCTCCAAACCAAAAATGATATAGAACTGTCAAATGCTGGAATGCACTGTATGAAGGGAGATATTAGCAGGAGCTAAGGCAGTCTCAGTACACACAACTTGCCCCAACCAGCCCCCAGGCATAGGGTGGCACAAAAGCTGTGGCTGGGCAGGTGAGAAGGTAGAGGTGGTGGGAAAACTGGGGAATTCCTTTCTCCCCTGCCCCCATCTGGACTGGGAGGGTATGTTGGGCACTGGGTTTACGGGGACTGTTTAGGTGGGAAGCTGGGGGTCTGGGATCACTTCTGGCTCCTCCTTCTCTACTCAGATCCAGGAGGGGGAGCAGCAAAATTGGCTGCCTGCCTGCGGTGTAGTAACACAGCAGCCCCAGGAGGCCTGATGAATCTGCTGCAGGCCTATCCCTGAAGCCCAGCTGAATGAATGACATCTCAGCTGGTTTGAGTGTTTGTATGATGGAGATGCCAAATGTGAGAGTATCACGTGAGATGAATGATCTTTGACAACACTGTGATACTGCACCCACATCTTTGAAAGTTGCTTCCCAGAAATGCCATTAAGATTAAGCCTGACCACATTTAAAGTTGCTAGACTCTTGCTAGGCCTTTGCCCTGGATTCTTTGACTGATTTAATCTATTCTAAGCATAGATGCCAACTTCCCCCTCTGCCCAGTGGGTGCTCGACCCCGCCCCTGGCCCACCCCCATTCCACCCCCTTCTCCCAAGTCCCCACCCTGCCCCATCTCTTCTCCACCACCTCTCCTGAGAGGACCACGTCCCCACTTCTCCCCCTCCCTCCTAAATGCCGCCAAACAGCTATTAGGCGGCAGTGGGGCAGAAAGCGCTCGGAGGGAGGGGGAGCAGCAGGAATGTGGTGCGCTCAGGAGGCGGAGGAGGCAAGGCTGGGACGGAGGGAGCTTGGCTGCTGGTGGGTGCAGAGCACCTGCTAATTTTTCCCGTGGGTGCTCCAGCCCCGGAGCACCCACAGAATCGGTGTCTATGAATCTAAGTATAGACTGACCTCAATTGACAGGCCAGATCACTTTGCATTCTCAATCTTAAATTTCTAGGTAGTGTGGGAGTATACTATACTAATGATATACTAATATAAGCCATGCAAAGTGACCTACAGTGGTAGGTGCTTTATAAATGCATGTATTTATCATTTTACACATAAAATAATGTTACCAAAATAGTTCTTATGGGATGCTGACATTAATTGTCTGTAATTGGAGATGTGTGAAGCCCACTGTAGGTGGGGCTGAAAATCAATCTGTTCCTTAACTACTAGAAAGCAAGTTTCAATGCCAAACATACAATAGAGGTTCAAGATTTCCTCCCACCACTTATGCAGCAAGGATCATTCAGAGAACCGTTATGAGACTACTGTAGTGGACTATAGAGAGAGCCTTCCTCCATCTGTCTCCTATTTATTCACCATTCCTGGCCATTGGCCGGGAATGGCGAACCGCAGTCACTGGTAACTGTGAGCGGCCGTATCTGCGGACACTCAGGTAAACAAAGCATCTTGCGTCCTGCCAGGGGCTTACTCTGAATAAGCCATGAACCAAGTTTGGGAACCCCTGGTCTAGATAATACTTTGTCCTGCCTCAGTGCAGGGGACTGGATGAGATTCATAGAATCATAGAATCTCAGGGTTGGAAGGGACCTCAGAAGGTCATCTAGTCCAACCCCCTGCTCAAAACAGGACCAATAGATTGCTATTGAGGTCCCTTCCAGTCCTACATTTCTGATTCTATGATTGTAAGTCAGCAAATATCAGACATCTTTTCTTGATAACACCTGCCCAAATAGCTCATTAAGTCAATATTCTCATCAGAATCACCTAAATTATTGCAGTGCCTTTTTCTGAAGTATTTCTTTTTGATCATTCTATACAAAAGGATCCAAGTGAAATATTCCATAAGAGCCACCAGTCACATCCATTTTCAACTTAAGAGTTTTTGGAACTAGTTTGATTCATTTCTACAAGTTAGAACATGAGAATGAAGCAATATTTCTTTTTCCTCTCTTAGAGTTACTGTAAATAAGGACCAGATTCTGATTTCGGTGCAACACCACTAGTTTCAATGGTATTAATTCACATTCTGTCACTGGACAAGTAAATAGTCTACCTGTAAGGTGACAAGGCCAGAGATAAGATATTTATGTCACTTAAAGATATTACATGTAAATGTAGATGGCTAAAATAACTAGTGATAATCATCTGTTACATATGTGTCCCTAGGGCTCAATCCTTCAAGATGCTGAGCACTGTCACCTGATGCAACAAAGCCTTTAAGCACATGCTTAACTTTAATTATGAGTAATAATAAAATGATAAATAAAATAATAATACCACCTAGCTTGTATAGAAATCTTTTAACCCAATGACTTCACACAACTGAGGAAGAACAAAATATGAATAATAAAGTTGAATACATTCAGTATTTCTGTCTTTCAAATGCTTTTAGGGAAAAGATGAGGTTAATAATGTATACTAATCCAGTATCTTTAATACAATAGGATTTTATCTTCCAGGGAGTCAAAGCTAGAAATAAATGTATCACATACTGCATCCTTGAATGCTTAACAAAACCAATAAAAGCCACTCTCATAACAGAAATATACATTCATGTGACAGTTCACCCATTAGATTTAGCATTAGGTTAAAAGTGGCATATGAGAAATTAATTACAGGTTTTTTTTTAACAAGTCAATGTGTTTATTAACAGTTTTTTTTAAAAGTGGAGCTTCCAATTCACAGAACGATTTCACTTGAATATTTAGACTAGTCACTGTAGTTTGATGACATAATCCACAGGAATCTCTCTCATCTGCCATTGCTTTCTTTTATTCCATTTACATTTCAGATGGTAATGTGGATCCAATCTGGATGTCATATAAATCACAGCTGCTTGTTTCTATTCTACCTGTCAAGTGTTCTTCTTTACCCACAAAAAAGTAGGTTTATTCTATTACTGTTCATACTAATATAATTCTAATCAAGGTCAGTTCTGTTAAAAAGAACCCTATCATAATATCTCCCCACAAGAAAGAAAAATCTCTTTCCTAAAATGTGGACACCTCTTAGTTACCTCTTGTGCTAGCTTAACAACAACAAAAATACATTGGACACATATTTTCTATGTCCCTGTCCCTATTTATAAAATGGGAAGATGCTTACCTTCCTTTATGATCTATAGGTGAAAAGCACTACACAAGAGCTGAACAGCATCATAATCATAATTAATTCTCTTAGAAAAAAGTCAGGCTTCTAAGCCTCATCCTAAATCTGAATGCCTAAATCACTTATGAAAATGGGACTTAAGCATTTTTGAAAATTTTACATCTTATTCCTACTTTCACATCAAACACCCATTCATCACCTCAGTGCCACCTCTCGCTGTTCCAGGGCATAGCAGACTCTAGGTAATTTATCAAGTAGCAGGGCTGCCAAATAAGCATGCTAAAACATTGACTCATACATGATTAATACACTAATAAATAAATATTAATATTAATAATCACAGAGTTTTACATTTTCAAAGCACCATGCAAATGTTAAACTAAGGATGTACTAAATATTTAATTTTAGGGTTTGGATGAATACGGAATAAGTAGAAGTGGCATTTGGTCAAAGTTGAATTATAAGTGGAATTGTAGATACAGCAATAAATGGTACTGTTATAGTTATTATATGAGACTGTTTATTGCAGCAAGATGTTAGTAATAAAAAATACCAATTCAGCTTCATAACCTCACAAAACATACTGAGCGTTGCTTTATATATTGTCAAATTGCTATTGTTAGCAAATTTTATGGACAAAGCACTGCAAATGGAACATCTACTTTTGATTGAAAACATGTACAGAAATTTCAATCCAGTACTAACTAGTGGCAGAGCTGGTAACAACATCTATAGTTAAGATTACTCAACACTTCCCATTATAAGACCCTTTTCCAGTTGCTTATATCTAATGTTAAGATTCTCTCACAGATATTTTTAGTAAAAGTCAGGGACAGATTACAGGCAATAAACAAAAATTAATGGAAGCCTGCAACCTGTCCAACTTGTACTAAAAAAAGTTGGGGGGGGGGATTGGAGAGGGGAGACAGAGCACTGCTGGGGCTTTCAGCTGCTCCAACCCCACTGCTGCTCCGGTGGCAGGAAACTGCTGTTCCAGCGGCCCCGGGACTGGCCACCGGTCAGTTGTTTTGGCAGCCACTGCTCCAGTTGCCCCAGGACTGACAGCTGCTCCTGCCCTGCCCCCGAAGTGGTCACTGAGGTCCCAGAACGACACAGAATCCATGATCTCCATGACAGAAGCCTTACCAATAGCTTTGCCAATCTTTAACCATTCAGGCTGAAATTTCCCATACCAGATGTCTATCTTCAGCTGATTTTTTTGAAACTTTTCAGCAAAAATTGTTCTGCCATTTCCATGAATGAGATTAGTGAAAAATATGTTGTTTTTTCCATATTAGAATTTTTTTTAACAATCATTAAGAAATTCTAGTGCCTCCATGCTTTGGAGCAGGGTCTTGAAATTTGGGGCTACCTCTGTGCCAGAGATATGCCTTTTGATGTCCTGGGGAAAAGAGCCCAAATTTGGCCAAATTCAAATCTTAGTTCACACATGGTCAGTAGAGACTTGTTAGAGTTTGCCAGCTAAATTCACCAGAGATTCTGTCTGTACTGAGCATGCTCCAGCCTGGGGCTGCAGGGGCTGAACAGGACTTTCCCTGCAATTGCTCATTCCAGAGGCTGCTGGATGCAGTGGTTCCAGAGATGGAACTGAGAGCAGGGAAACTGTCTCTCCTGCATTTTCAATGTCTGTTTTACCGCTCCCCACTGCTGGTTCCCAGGGAGTAAAAAGAGAAGCAGTCTGACTCTCATGTAGATAAGACCTGTGGAAAAACAGTATGTGATCATATAATTAAAGACTGTATCATAATGCATACATACAAGGGAATCCAATTAAGATTGCATGGGCAACTTAAATTCAGGCATTTCATAAACTTTGAGTGTTTGACTCTGCAACTTTAATAATGTTCTTTTGTTGTAGAGTTTTTTTTAAACATAATTATAATCAAAGGTGGTTATTTACATTTGACAATTAGATTTCATCTGCAAAAATGTACTTTATAAAATCGTTAATACTTTTGCTTCTAAAAAATAAATTACCTTGGAACAGACTGTACCCTTGTACTCACCTCTTGTACACTATTGCAATAATCTTTGTACAAAGTATGCCTTGTAAGGTACCATCTGAAAATTCAATTTGCTGGTCATTATTGTCATAGTAAAATATGTGTAGTAATTGTATGTAAAGTTATACAAGTCAGAGGAAGTTAGAAAAGGTTGGCTTGGAAGATAGCAGCAGCGGATGCCACTAGGTAGGCCAGAAGGCAGTGAAGACTCATAATTACCTTCTGTGGCTTATGCAGAGTCATCTCCAGAATTGGCCATGAGGTGGGAATGAGACAAAGTGGCTAGCCTGGCCATAATAGCATTACCTATCCTAAAAGGATAGAATATACCATCTCCTCTCAACTGTTCAGCTTGTTTTATTAGGTATTTGAAAACTTTGGTGAAAGATAAATAGCAGAAGTTTGATTGAAAATTTAGAATACTTTTTCTGATACAATACTGCTGTAATCAATCAATCCTCACAACATCCTTATGCCACACATAAATATGACCACTCCCATTTTACAGATGGGAAGAAAAAGATGCAAAGATGTTAGGTGACTGGGCCAAAGGCACACTGTTAATCAGAGAGCCAGGACCAGAGTGTAAAGGAGTTGCATACTTCTTCCTGGTCACACTGCCTTTATTCTCGTTTGCATGTCTCACAAGCGCACACAACACACAAATTAATAGACACATAGGCATCTATTGATAACAGAGTTGACTGATATTCAAAATTCCTCTTCCCAATCACATGGAACACAAGAGTGTGATACAAGACCACCAATTAAAGGAATATAATCATTGTACTTTTGAAGGTGAAGGAGGATTTGCCTTTTCAATCTGACACAGTATATTGTACATGCTGCATTCAACTCAATTAACTTAATCAGCACTCTGATGAATGGTACAGACACTTAATTGGAATAATACCCTAGGATCACATGCAGTGCAAACAATTCATTGAAAAAAGGCATAGGTGCGCCTCAGGATTTGCCCAGATTTCAGTCATTGGTGGCCATCCACCAGTATACCTGCACTAGTACCAACTCTTGTTCAGACAGGTTAAAAAGCTGTAAACTGCAATTTCAGTAGTAGAGTTTACCCAGGTTTCAAGCCGGGATTAGTGACACTGATGCAAATAGCAGCTTTGCCTGAGAACACATTAGTGGTTCGACTGCAAGCTCTTTGGGGCAGGGATTTTTGGGTTAGTACAGTGGCTAGCATGATGTGGCCCCAATTCATGACTAGGCCCCCTAGGTGGTACAACAATACAAATAATAAAAATAAGAGTTTGCATCAGTGCAGCTACACCACTGATGGTTGCAATTAGGCCAAATCCCCGATATTGATAAGTACCTAGTCAATTTTCATAGTCAATGTATATGGAATGCCTTGTTCATGATTATTAACAGGAGTGAACTGTTGAATATAATCTCCACCCCACCCCACCCCATTTCCATTTGGGCTACTCACTTTTAGGGTCATCCTCCCCAACTAACTACAATAATTTAGATACCACAGTGACAGGCATTTTGAGAATTACAGCTACATTCAGTCATATCTTAAACTGAGGTGGTTGAAATTGTTCTTCCCCCTTTCCACTCCCAACAACAGAAAAAAATAGCCTTGCAGTTGGTAGAATTTTTTTTTACCAAAACCAGAAATTTTGGTATTTCCAATTTGTTGCGGATTTTTTGTCGCTTTTTTTCCCCAAGTAATTTGATACTTTTTTTCCCTTTCAAAAATCTTTCACATCTGCAAAGTTACAGAGTGGCAAAAGGCAAAATGAAACATTCTTTCTTGGAAAGGAAACAACTTCAGATGTTTTATTTTTTTCCCTCCAAAAAACTCTGTCCTATTTTTGACCAACTCTACTTAATACATTTATTAAAGTTCTGGTGATATATATAGTATGCTTGTTTTCAAGACTCTGAATAGCTACTAAGTTGGATCTATGTATTTCTGATAAACAAGATAAATGCCTTTAAAAATGGGTAAAAAAAAGCTTACCGGCTTTTCTGCTCTTTCCACTGTTTACAAATAAGAGGCTTCTATTATAACGCATTGAGTACCACAAAACATTCTGAGCTAAGAACTGTGGGTCAACACTGTTTACTCAATTATTTCAAAGGGGGAAAAAAGTACAGAATCTCACCTTCTTCATGCCAAGTTATTTGATTGTTATTTTATTAATTATTATTATTATTGGCAGAGTGTGTAAATAAAGATCTTACTTCCTATTTTTCTAATAAATGTTATTCTAGTTTGGGTGTTCTTCCTTGTTGATGTGTAATACTGTTCTTTTAAACTATTTCCATCTATAGAATTACAACTAAAATACAACCTCTACAAGAACAGAGATCAAAAACGCTTATCTACCAGAAACAAATTCCCCAAATGGTTGTTCATTTAAAAATAATACATTCCAAAGTCTATTCATATTCCTGTGTTCCAAAGACAGATTTTCAAACATTTTTTCCTCTGAGATCAGCTTTTTTCTTTCTCTTTATCCAGTTATTGTCATTATCATTATAGATACTACTAACACTACATATACAGAGAAACAAAACTATTCTCAGACTCACAGAAATGATAGCACAGCTACCTCTATGACAGAATAACAGTTTCTTACATTTACATTTAGAGAGTCTACACACTCTATTTATATAATCACGACATACATCTTGTTACTTTTCCAGCAAACAAGGAAGTGCTATATCTGTACAAAAACATTTACCAAGACAAAACATTCTGATACCAGGTGTCTATTTCCAAAAGGATGGGCTGTCCATATGCATGTGGTTAGGGAAATGTACAAGCTAAATAAATATTTTTTTAAAAAGCTTACTCCTACAGCTGTCTCTGTTCTGTCTGTTCAGCTGTGTAAACTATGAAATACCCACCTCAGATTAAGTTTATAATTTTTTAGTATTTTTAAAAGAGGACATTAATTGAACATCAGTACATTTTATGACCTTTTATACGACAGTACATAAAGATGATACTATTTTGATTTAACATGAAATACCGAATAAATAGGAATGTATTCATATCATCATAGCAGCACTGCAATAATTGTAAATACAGATAATAAAATTATTCTCTGCTTATAATTTACCCAACAAATTGTATAATTTTTCTGGATACAGGTTATCTGCAAGGGAGGGTAATTCTGGCAAATATGTTCATCATTCATAGTTTGGAAAAACACCTTTTGCAATAAAAACAATCCTTCAATTTGTGCCATGTGATTCATTATCAAAGTCAATTCTCACAACATCCTTATTTTTCTAGCTGGATGCTGTATTGTTACTATTTTCTAGCTCTAACAAGAGTCTAACTTCCCTTCACCCCCTTTTTTCTGTCTCATACTTTCAATATTCATAATTGCTTCAGGGCTCTATTAAGTGAAAAATAAGAAGCTTTTCAAAATATCTAGCCTTTCCAATCTAAATACTCTCCTGATATTTATTTACACTAGTATTCATGTCTTTAATTTCTGAAAACATTCTTGCAAATAAGAACTCTCACCCAAACCTAAGTGACTAAAAAAAGCCAGATTCTGTCATCCCCACTAACTTTAGAGACTACTCGCAGAGTAACATATTACTCAGCATGCATAACAGGAGTAGAATCTGGTCCTGGATCAACAAATGATGTTGAGAATATTAGAGAAATCAATTCATTTAAAAAAAATCTATCATATATACTATTGTGAAGGCAAAAGTTTAATCTGTAGGAAATAAATCTACTCAGGATCATTAGGCAATGTAGATTTGAACAAGCATAGTGGTCCTGACAGTAAATTGTTTGCAGCTAGGAGTGGCTCAGCATACATTTTGGACAGGCTACGTACCGGTCCATTTATTCAGAAATACTACTATGCAAGGGGTGGTTACATCCAGTTACAGGATCAATTTAAGGCCCAGTCTTCCTGTAATGAAAATATTAAACGCTAATCCCTAACTGAAGAGATAGCCACGTATGATAAAATCTCATTAAAACCACCACCAACAAAAATCTTTGATTTTTTTTATTATTAAACTCATATTTGTTAAATATATACAACTCTTATAACTTGAAGTCAACAAGAAGAGAATACTGCCTCAAACTAAATTCTTACATCCACCCCATCCCAACTCAGGCAAAGTGTGAGAAAAAAAGATGGTCTTTTTCTACACTAAATGACACTCACTGGTCATCAGGTGGAGCCAAAGTGAATTCCAGAGACCAGGATTGTCTACTGAGGACACCGTGACAGCATCCGAGATCCCAAGATACTTAAATTAAGACACTGGTGGCTCAAGGTCTTCACCTATTTCAACTGGCTCAGCAACACATGGAGAAAGATATGGTATCTCAGATAACCAGAGCCCAAACCAAATGAAATTGTAATGACGTGCAAGTGAGGAGATACTCACTGTTATTCTGTGCCAGCTGCAACTTCCAAGATAGAGCATATTAGAGTAGAGCATACTGGAGTAATCCATTCTTTTCTAAATTTGAAGTCATAAAAACATGAATGACTGTGGTGAAGCATGGAACTGAGCGAACTGGCTGCATTTACTTTAACCATATGGAATAAAAATGAGTGAAAAAAATTGCTCCACTAATAGGCACCTGGGATTCCAGGAATAGCCAGGAGTCCAAAAACACTCTAAATTGTAAACCTCTTGGACAAAGGGACAAAAATGTCCTCAGTGATGATAGAGAAGCAACCCTCGCCATATACAGAATATCCTTCCCCAACGAAACTAATATAACTTCCTTCTACTCAACCCAGTTCAGTCTCATCTGTCTTCCAATTCACCCAGACACCTTGGGCTACAATGTACCAAGCACTCTCAACAACCACTGGAAAATAGTGAACAGGACTGTGCCCTTAAAGAGCCTAGACATGACACAATCTGGACAAAATGAAAAGATGATGAAAAGATTCATGTAATAAAGTAAGGACAATGTTATTAGAGATTTAAAATGTTTTTAAATATTGCTCTGATTGTTGTGTACTTGTTGTTGCTATGGCAACTGAGTCGGATTATTAGGGGATAGCCCAGCCAGTTTTGGCTGGTTTTTGGTTAGTTCAGAGTGTGGCAATAAATGGCTGCTTTTAAGGTTTACAGCTCTCGGTGTCTCCAGTGATTTCTTCCTAAAACTGTTGCCCCCAAGGACATAACAACGTGGCAACGAGGGTGAGATGTCTGTGCTGCCCCACGGTTATGGGGCAAAATAATCCCTGGGGTTTGGCCAGGAACGGAGACAATCTACCCTCCTTCTCTAGTTTAGTGTTTGTTTTATTTAGGGGACATTCTTATTAAGGGGGGAGGAATATGTTGTGTATTTGGTTGTCATGGTAATAGAATCTTGTTGTTGCTATGGCAACTGAGTAAGATTATATGGGGATAGCCCAGCCAGTTTTGGCTGTTTTTTGGTTAGTTCAGTGTGTGGCAATAAATGGCTGCTTTTAAGGTTTACAGCTCTCTCAGTAATTTCTTCCTAAAACTGTTGTCCCCAAGGATATAACAGTGATGGCAGAAATTAAATGTCATGGTGTACTGTGCACGACACCAGAATAAGGAACAAGCTCGGACCTTGAACAGTATCGTAACTTTTAGGAGTGCTGCACACACATCTGAGAAAAAAATGTGACCGTAAGAAATTTACCGGCACTGGCCAAATGACCATTTGAAAGATTTGTTTCCACAGTATACGTAAAAAGTTGGGAAGATGGAGAGGGAGGATACCTAGTTAGATATTATTTTTCATTAAAAAGATCTGGGAACTATGGAGTGACTTGAGTAAAGTAGATTGGCAATGGTTTCCTCCACAGGAGTGCTCAACAACGCCAGACAGAATTTCTAAAGAATTCAGATATTCATGATTTCAGAGGTTAGCTCAGTAGAATTGCAGTGCTGCTGTCCCTTTCTACTACAAATAGGTGCTGTATATGGATGTATTCAAAGCAGCCAGTGTTTCTAGGAAAACCCTCAGTTCCTCTAGTTATTTTTTTATATTACTTTCATTATTATCCATTGTAGGTGGCTGAGTAGACTTGGTACATAATCCATCAGTATTATAACTATAATGTAACTCTATGCACATTTGCTCCCAACTCAAAATTCAATCTTATAATTTTCAAAATGTGGAGGAATAAACAAAAGTTGGACAGATTAGTAAACCCTATATATGTGTGTGTATATATATATATAAAGAAAGATTGGGTTGGAATGCACAACCTGCCACCTTCTGACCTGCTAATGGAAATTCTAGCTTTTATATAAAGTATTTCTCAAAAACACCTGAACCTCTAAAACAAGGCTTCTTGTCTTATCTGTGAATTGACATTTTTTCTTAACCTTCAAATTCTTTAACAAGATTCTCCAGAGACTGCCAGGAATAGAAACAGTCTAGAGATGACTGTATGCCAAACAAACTTTAATACCAGCATTTAAACTCATTAGGAATTTCTTTCTGAAGGAGCATATACCCCAATCTTTAATACAGCAGTAGGTAGCTGAAAGGAAGTTAATTTCCTATGCAAAGGAGACATTTTTACATGGTTTCTCCTGCTTTTAAATAAGAAGGGGAATAGTTCTGTAATCCACATTGATATAACTGGAACTGAGTAGGCAGAGTGAATGCCAGTTGGGAAAGCAGCAGTGCCCATTTTTAAATTATCATCTTGGGTGGCCTGATCACTCTTCTGGGGAGAGGGAGGGAGAGAAGAACCCTGAGCTAATAAACTAAATGGTCTGTGCTGCTGTTCATATTAAGGACCTATTCTACCTTTGATATAATCTTAGAGAATCAACCTATGCTGTACAGTATTGGCATACCTGACTCTCAAAGAGGCCAAAGCCATTTCTTAGCAATAAGGTTTTTAATGGTGTGTTATACAACTGGAGGACAATTAAATAAAAGGTTAATGGCAACATTTTAGCTGTAAAGGGATTCCCCGCCTAGTCCCCTTCTTTAACTTGAGTGGCAAGTTTAGCCTAATACCTCCTTCAGGTTGAAACATTCTCATACAAAAAAAATCTCCTGTCTGATCTCATTTCTACTTCTTAATAATGCTGCCCTCCCCCAAATTTCTTGTGGGAATTTAGTAATTTACTTAAAAAAAATAAATAACACAGATGGTCCAATTAGTCAAGATTAGATATTGCTCAGCTAGTTCGACAAAGTGCAGATACCTCTGAATACAAAGGTTTTCAGAAAAATGCAAACATATAAACCAAACTGTCATTTAAGAGAGCACAACTGTCCATCTAGCAGTATTCTGCTTCCAACAACTCGAAAGTCTTTAAAGGAAAATATGATACTCCATATTGCCCTTAATAACTCAGTATGTCTGACATTCCATAACAATCAATATGAGTCCAGAACATGGAGCATAGATAGGTCAATAAAAAGGGATATCAAGTATAGCTTTATATGTTATTCTTGGTTTTGCAAAAGTCTAATCATGTGTTGAAGAATACGTTGCTATCAAAGCGTTCAGCAGTTGTGGGAGTGTTTGGTATTTTGAACTGGGACCCCAGTGCTGATGTGTGACTCCTCTAATATCAAGATGACCAGGAAGCAGGACAACTTTTTGTTCTTTGCAGATTATTCTGCACTCTCATTTTTGATAATTCTGAAATAAGAAAAAAAATCTCGGAACTTTTCAGTAGGAAGAGGGAGGCATCAGTAATCATTTATTTAAAACTGCAGATTTACACAGTGCTTTAGACCAGCGGTTCTCAAACTGTGGGTTGGGACCCCAAAGTGGGTCGGGGCCCAATTTTAATGGGGTCGCCAGGACTGGCTTAGACTTGGTAGGGCCCGAGGCTAAAGTCCAAGCCCCACCACCCAGGGCCGAAGCTCAAGGGCTCAGGTTACAGGCCCCCTGCCTGGGGCCGAAGTCCTCGGGCTTCAGCTTTGGCCCCCCTGCCTGGAGCAGAGGGGCTTGGGCCTTGCCCCCACCTCGGGCAGCAGAGCTCAGGTGGGCTCAGGCTTCGGTCCCCCCTCATGAGGTTGTGTAGTAATTTTTGTTGTCAGAAGGGGGTCACAATGCAATGAATTTAGAGAAACCTGGCTTTAGACACAGAGTAAAATATTTTCCTTTCCCCAAACAGCTTGCAATCCAAGGCCTCAATCTTGCAAAATTTATACAGGTGCTTAATTTTAAGCACTGCGATTCATTCCATTGAAGTCAATGGAGCTACACATGTACGGGTTTGTCTACACAAAAACTTGCACTGAAATAACTAAATCACTTTTAGTGCACACCTTTTGCTATTTTGATGCATGTGTATGTGGATACACTTATTCTGGAATAAAAATATTCTATTTTGATTTTTAAAGTTCCCTGCTTAGATTTAGCTTAGCAAAATCAAAATAGGACACTTTTATTCTGAAATAAATGTCCATACACAGGCTTGTATCAAGACCACACAAGGGAAGAATTAAATGTGATTGAGTTATTTCAGTATATTTGTGTATATACCAACCATAAAGTGAAGAACATGCTTAAGTGTTTTCAGGGGCTTTAGAAGTTGTCTGAAAGTTGATGTACAGATATTTAATTCTTTCCAGATTAGTTTTTATCTAAGGTTTAATTAGTTTTATTTGTTTATTATTTTAGCTGGTATTATTTAGCCGGTAACTTTTTGGTATTAAATATGCGGAAAGGCTTACTTAGCCAGTGATTTTTAATAGGATCATTAACAAATAAACTTGTTGCCTCCTGTTTTGATAAGATATAATCACCCTTTTAACACATTTTCCCTAAGGTCTTTAAAAAGGCACAAAATGAAAATATTACATTGTCATATACGAAATATTATAAATTGAAAGAAGGCTAATATTAGCACAAACAAAAAATAAAACAAGTAAAAACATCCTACTGGAAAGAGGCCATTTAAACTTTAATGGTCTTCCCCTGCTCCACACTTTCTTTGAAGAAAAGCTTTTGAATGTTGTAAATATATATTGTGTGTTAGAGGATAAAATAAAGTTTAGTGGTATAAGTGCAGTTGGGAGCTCCCGTTTCATCTTGAACTTAGAAAATAAATGAGATGTCATCACTCCCTAAAGACTGAATTAATATATCTGATTTCTTCAGGGCAAGAGTTATGTCATTAACATAGAACCACGATTTGCAAGAACTTATTCATTTGAGCTTATTTCCAGCTTGATTGCCATCAGCTCCATCACTAGATGAATCAACAGGAGAGACGGAAGACCTTTCTGATGCATACACTCAGCTTAACTGACTTTCTTGGAGTACACTCTATTATACACAACAGATGGCAGTGGTCTCATGTAAAAAAGTTGATATACAATCCTTAAGGGTTTTTTTTCTGAACTTCACTCAACCAATCACTCTCTCTGCACCAAGGGAGAAAGCTACAATGAGCACTCTCCTAGCTATAGTTAATCTTTGTTGCATAAAAGGTGTCTTGTATCACCTACAGACTAGGTGTGGGTGTTGGGTTTTTTAAAGAAATCTGCTCAGGATGAATCATGTCTGTAGGGAAGAGAGGGGAATTAGGCACACAAATCCCATTGAATAACTCCCATGTGCTCCTTTAAAAATCTCCCTCTAGATAATTACAGTAAATATTTTCAAAAGCATCTTGGAATCCTGATTAATAAGTTGCGTAGGCCTGTAAATTTTGCAACTCAAAGGTGGTCTGTCTTCTGTATAAATGTAATGGTGAAAAGCATGCTTTTCTACAGATACATTTAAAGAATCCAAAGACAGTGTATTTATTATCGATCTACCCAATTTTCATAATGTTTTCCCTCACTGTACACCTATATCTGAGCACCTCCCAAAGTATCAAAAATCAAATCCATTACAACCTGTGCATTTTTGTTTTTGTTTGTTTGGTTTGATTTTGAACTCATTCCTTACAATCAATCTGGCAGAATCTTATAAAATCAGAAAATGAATCACTATGCTCAGGTTTTCTCCTGATGAACCTACACATTTTATTTCTTATAATGCTATTGATATTTCCAGAAGACAGCCATATTCTGACACTAGTTGGGGCATTTACAAACCTGCAGAACATCAGCTTCATATTAAATTCCTCATTTTCCAAGCAGTTCCAAATCCTGCTCTCAGTTTCATTTGCGCAGCTGCAATGCGGCTAATTCATCATTTTATCATGAGTTCCACAATACCTAGCGTTTTTTTCTTAAAGTTCCAGCTGCTGGAATCATGAGATTGCCTGAGACTCTCAGCTTTTAATTTACTTTTTCTTTGTTTCAGTAGGCTTCTGGTTTTAAGGGCTGTGAAGAAAAGTTTGAAAATGTGAGGTGAGTGTGACCTGAAGAGTCAGAAACCAGAAGGCAAATAAGAAGATCCCAAAACCATAATATAGTTTAAAGAAAACTAAGGATTTAAGCCAGTATCATGGGTTTTATTGGGCCTGACTCATTATTTTTGAACTCTTTGGATTGGCAATACTGCAACTGCTTCAATGCTTGCACTGATACATCTTAAAGCAGAATTTGAAGATAATGGGGTTTGCATAGGTGTAATTCAGAGCAGATTTGACAAGCAGAATTTTTATTACTGGTGGTTGCATGCAAACCAGAAAGAACAAGTCCTGCAGATCACAGAATCATAGAATATTAGGGTTGGAAGGGACCTCAGGAAGTCATCTAGTCCTATCCCATGCTCAAAGCAGGACCAGCACCACCTAAATCATCCCAGCCAGGGCTTTGTCAAACCGGGCCTTAAAAACCTTTAAGGATGGAGATTCCACCACCTCCCTAGGTAACCCATTCCAGTGCTTTACCACCCTCCTAGTGAAATAGTGTTTCCTAATATCCAACCTAGTCCTCCCCCACTGCAACTTGAGACTATTGCTTCTTGTTCTGTCAAAAGCTGACAGATCTAAAGTTGAATTTTCAGTTGTGCAATTGACACACACGTTTACTAATATAAACTGAGCAAATGAGTACTGTAAAACATGAGACCCCACAAATTTAGAACCCCTAAAATGTTATTTGCATAGTGTCACTTTAGAGTTGAACTACACTTTAGGAGAAATATTTCCCTTAGTTCCATGGTTGCAGAGGGTCCTCTGGCACCAGAAGCAGTGTAGTTGCTTTACATCATAGGGTAGTGAGATGTTGGAGAATCGAGTGTTTGATGGTAGGGCAAGAAAAATGTGAAGCCAGAAGATCCACTATTGTGTGGACCCTCTGTCCTCAATAAAGGGCAATACTAGGATTGTTGAGATAAATCAACAGCAGAAGGAGTACACAGGTGATAAACTGCAGAATCCCCGGCAGAGATAATCTGAACATTAGGGACTGGACTAGCCCTTTTATACCCATTAACTTTTAACCATTTATTTTCCCTTTACACTGTACAACTTCTGCATATGCAACTCTCTTTTAGAAATTTATTGTTTTGTAAACTTCTATCATCTCATGTAATGTAAGATTTCCCAAATACATAACTAAAGTGCACTACAAGACACAAAGGAACAAGGTTCATTCCTCAATATGTACCACCTGAAACCCACAGGTAGGAAGAACAAGTAATGAATCACAGATATTCTATGTCTAGAATCCAAGCACTGGGATTCTTTCTCCTGGGGGAGGGGCAGCGGGAAGGGAAATGAAAAGAAGTGGCACATAGCAGATCTTTCTCCAGAAGTTTGTTATAAATATAGTATGACAAAGACATGTATTAATATAAAAAAATGCCAATGTGAGGGGTTGGATTTGGACCCAAGGTGGCCATTATCATGGGCAAATAACCAAAAATTTTATTCTAGGCTCAGATTGACCACAGGTCCCAATTCCTCCCCCTTGAAATGTACTAGCAATGAGAGACTACTCACCTGCATAGAGTTAAGTAGATATCTAAGTGTTGGAAGAAACACAGACCTGGGCCCTGATCCTGCCAAGAGTTAGCTTTATGCCCGTGAATAGTCCTCTTGTCTTCACTCACAATGTGTAAAGTTAAACACATGTGAAAGTCTTTGCAGGAGGCCTTAAATTGTAAGCTTTTGGGGACCAAGATCATATCTTCCTATGTTTATACAATGCCTTATACTTTTCAGGAAAAAGTAACAACAACAACATAATTTAGAAATGTAGAATGAGGGAGAAGAGAGAAAAACAAGAGAGAATAAGACAGAAAAAAAGTAGAAAGACAAGAAATTAAAAGAAGCAAGTCAATTATTGCATATGTATAGAAAGTTGCTGCCGAAATTTTATGACAAAATATACATATTATTAAAAATATACATGGACATACACTAAGTATTTTATATACTAACAACATTCAAATATATTTTCTTTACATATTATGTACGATGGAACATTTTATCTTAATTACCATATGAACACAATATTGTAGAGTTCTCTTGGGTTTTGTTAGTATTTAACAATCTATTTTTATGTAGAATTCTTGTAGTGTTAGTTTACTATAACTTACGCTAAAATAAGTTACAGCATGCATGTTTTGTTTTGTTGGGGGCGAGAGGGTTGGTTTGGTTGTTTTTTGTTGTTGTTTTGTTTTTTGGTTTTTTTTGTTTAACTAAAACCAAATATCATTTAACTTTTGGATTTTTTCCCTGAAGAATGGAATTTTCATAAATAATCAGAAAAAAATTGGGGATACCAGACTGAATAATATTTATTCCAAATATGGTAAATTCTTTAGCAGCTGACAGGTTCACCTTCCATGTCACTTTCCTACTCTCAGGCTTTGTCTACACTAAAGGGAAAAGTCAATCTAAGCTACGCAATTTGAGTTAGCGTAACTCAAAGCAACGTAGCTTAGATCTACTTACAGTGGTGTCCACACTAAGCGACATTGACAGGAGATGCTCTCCCGTCAACTCTCCTTTCTCTTCTTAATCATGTGGAGTACAGGTGTCGACAGGAAAGCGATCGGTGATCGATTTAGCAGGTCTGCACTAGACCCACTAAATCAACCGCCAAGACATCAATCGCTGCAGCGTCGAACCTCCAGTAAGTGTAGACAAGCCCTTCGTCAAATATCAACAAATACCACTTCCCCAGTGGATTCAATTAGTCTTCTACATCTAGTTCCATGCCCTGTAAATCTTGGTTGCAGCCCTATGTGGACCACTCTCTTTACAGTTCATTATTGCCATCTCTTTCTCATACCAGTCTTTCACTATGGAACTTCAGGTATCTATACCAGGAATACACAGTATTGCCTAATTCCTCTTTTCCCATTTAAAAGCCTATCTTCTTCCAAATGATCAGACTACTACAGCTCCTTATAAATATTACATATATATGGGCATACATAAACAACATTAACAATTAAGCTAAGGTGCTAAGAGTTTGAATTTCCAATAAGAAAAATTTCTGTAATCATATAAAATTTGATTTTAAATAGTTTTTTCTCCAAGTTACAAAGTTCCAATGAAAACCTAAGGCACTTTAAATAGTTTTAACTATCAACATTTATATCACTAGCACATTGTCAACATTAACGTAGGGTCTACCGGTTGGCCTGCATTCTATAACCACAAGAGTACAGAGGTTTTGGTGTCCATTTTTAGAGCTTAAACTCAGTTTGACTTTTCTGTCTGATCTAGTTCAAGGAACAAGCAATTACTTTCAAGAAATTCACATAAGTAACAGAAAAAGCACATGGCTGGCATTATTAAACAGCCACAGCAAGTTTTTGCTTCCAATATAATGAATGTGAACTTACATTACAGGGAGATCAACTGAAAAATCATTTTATTTATCTTATTTTTATTATATCCCATATAAGTGATATAAGAGAGTATCCTTAACATAGGAATGGGCAAACCCTTTCAGATTAAGTCAGAATGGACCCAAACTTGTTGCTTATTTGGTTTTCTGAGACTGAGGGAAAAGTTTTACTTTGTTTTAACTTTTAGTTCTTTTTTTACGTCTCTACCTCCAAAATACTATAAGAAAGGCCTGCTTTCACAAGATTTCCAGTCTAATTTTACAGAACTAATTGTGGTCTGAGATGTTCAGACCAAACTGTAATTTTTAAGGCTCCCTGTAACCATCATAGCGCCTCTGTTCCAGGAGTCAGCATTTCACTGATCTGTACCTCTAGCACCCCTTTCGGCTGCTTCCTCTGCCCTGGCTTGTCTTTTGTCTTCTGAACAAGCCCTCCAGCTAGACACTTCACCAGTCTCATCCCCTTCCAGGGTATAAAAAGGCCCATGTTATAAGCTCCAAATAATCATAAAGACAAAAAGACCTTCCACTCTACCTCAGAGCTATGTTAAGGTTGCCTCATCAAAGCCTGTCTCCCTCCTTCAATCTTTCTCTCTCTCTGCAGTCTTCCCCCTCCTCCCCAACTGAGTTCCCTCAGACACCTTATAAGGCCCAGTTGTCTAATGGTTCATCACCAAGCTCTGCCCTTCTGGCCATGAGGCAAATCAGTCAATCACCTTACAGGTGGAGCATATCTCTATTTTTTCCCTTCTCTAGCAGGTGATGGGAGATCACCTCATCACACTTACCTATCACTTCTTAATGTTATTTGCTTCCCATGTTACTCGCTGTATGAAATATTATTTACCATATGAAACCATGGCTATCTTAAGAATTATTTTGATTCTCACCTGAATCATCATGCATGCATCACCCCTGCTCATCCGGAAATATATACATGGGAGTGCATCAGTCTTGTCCACAGCAATATATCCCACTACCACCACCACCCCTCCTCCAGCCCTGAGGGTGGGCCATCAGTTGCCACACATGCAGAGGGTTGGAAAGATGCACTATATATCAGCTTTGCAGGGAATCCATGGGTAAGACATTATAGTCTGCAGATGTAGCAATATTTATGCAGAGCCCTTCTATACTGTGAAACCCCCTTTAATGAGATCCCAGAGGCAGCCACAGGCATCAAATCCAGTGGAATAGCAATACTGAAGTCAAAGAGAAGATAGGAGTTGTTGGAGACAGTGCATACTTCCACAGGGAAGTGGGAATGGGCAGCTAAGCCTTCTCTCTGACATAAGAATCTGGAAGAAGTTTGATGAGGTGAACTTTGCTGTTAACTGATCATACATGGATCTACTGCTCTTACAAACTGATAATCCCCAGAGCTTGCAATTTCATCTAAGCAAGGTTTACACTAGAACCAGAGACGGTGAAAATGCCAGAAAAAGATTTAGTATGGGAAGACTACAATATCCTTATTAACTTCTGAAACTGCAGACATAAGAGATATCTCAGTTTTGGTGTGAAGTCACTCTATATGGCATTGCATGCCAAATCATTCCATGTAAGGTTCTTCTTACTGTCTCACATCACACAGGATGAAATTGTGTATAAATTGTTAGAACAGTATATTCTTATATATTTAACTACTGAAACACAGAGCACCTCAAAATTCATAAGTTTGCCTAATAAAATGTGAGGTGGGAACTCTTAAAAAAAATCAGGAATCTTCTAACCAAATAGAAGACCATTTGAACATATTGCAGGAATGCAAAAAAAACCCAACACATACCAAGGAACTTGGCCTTTATAGATTCAATGGTGTAATTCTACAAGAACACACACTTTTTAGCCACAAAAGTCCAATTAAAAGTAAACAAAAGCCACATAAATAAACCCCAAACAACTCCTAGGAAGTGGAAGTCTTCATTGGGAACTGCCAAATATCTCCTTCACACACCAATCAGGCATACTAAGACCATTCCACAATGGGATAGAAAAAGCATCTTTTTGGGACAGAATTACAACATCTGACAAAATGATAGACATGCCACAGGTTCTAAGAAAGAAAATGTTCTTTGCAGCTGTGGTGTCCTAAAACATGGGCTCTAAAACTTCTGTAGACACATTCATCAGGCATTGGCAGCTGGAACGAAAAGAAAAGTTCCATGTTAAATGCCATACACAAATGTATTGACTGTACAAAGCTTCCACAGTAACCAGAAGACTCAGATTTATGTTCAATGTCAAAGCATTCTTCACTGGTTGAATGTACAAATATGGGCATTCTTGAAGGCAAGAAGCTAATTGAGACTACTCCTCCTCCCACATACACACACTGTAAAACCACTACATTGTTATTCTTTTATTTCAGCAATAGATCTGATTATGCCTTTATTATTTTCTCTTTATTTTTTCCCTTTCCTTTCATTGCATGGTTCTTTGTATATAATTGAGCCTGGGTAAAGAGACAAGCCAGTTGGTTGCAGCTGGAAGTGTATAAACAAGAGGTTTTAAAAAAAAAAAAAGTTTTAATGATCTCTCATTTAGTGCCGCAACTCATCATGTTCAAATTGGTCCATACTGAAGAACTCAAGTTGTAGCTATCCTAGCGCCCTCAGTCTGTGTTTCTAGGATCAAGTTTTGCTTCTGCATTTCAAGTAAAGTTACTGCCTTCACAGGCATCTGGATGAGTGATGACTGATATAGTGTTAATTAAATGAATATTGTATTCAAAACCCACTTCTTTCCATAGGGTCTCCAACAGTGACCCACACTCCCATGCAAACTAGTAAAATCTAAGGAGAAAAAAAATCATCTATGCAGAATCAAAGAACTTCACGACCTTACTTTCCATTTCTCACACTCATTCTGCCTGACCTGAGTTTCCCCAGTCTCTTACCATCATATTATGTCTAATCTAGGGTCTAACCCTGCAAACACTTAATGCCAGGGGTACTCATAGCAATAAGCACTACAAACAGTGGTTAATATTAACAGGAATGGGCCCTCAGATTGTATAGCTCCAGAGTGAAAAAATTGTACAGCTCTATGCACATTTGATGCTCTAAGCAATGTTTACAATAACAGAAGTAATCAGCAATAAAGTATCAGGTATATTTCACACGCCATGCCAATGTAGAAATGCATAAAACACAGCAGCAGAAAAATAAAACAAAAAATGCAAAATTATTTTGTTTGCTTAAGTAGATAACTTGAAAAAGATAAACATCTCTGATTAATTAACTACTGTGCATTACCAACTAGAAGTATTCTTAGTCTTCTGAAACCTTCCTCTTTTTCCATCCTACACCAGACTAACGTGATAAAGCAGATTTATAGAATAAAAACAATCAACATTATTTCTTCCTGTCTCCTGTCTGATTATCTAGTTAAAGCCTTGTAATTGAGCCAAATGTAATTTACAGCCAAAAGTTAAACAAAATGAACAACAGGAAACTTCAAAGTGTTAAATTTCTTTACAGTGCACCACTCAAAGGTAGACAAAACAAACCTGCTTAGCGCTGTAGCCCCAATAACCATGCTCCATTAATCAAATGAAAAATGTAATTCTTTTCCATTGGTTTTCGCTAGTTTTTTGTTTCTTTGAAATCAAATTAGGCTAAAAAAATGAAAACGTGAGAAAACCTTAAAGGGCTTTACTGGGATAGTCTATAGTATCACAAATCTAAACTGAACATCTGACTATACGAGCAAGAAGGCTGAGAATGATTACTGCAAACTCCAAGTCCCCAGGGCTATAAAGTATAATGCTATTCAGACTGCTGTCCTTCAACAATGTTCAAATGAGGCTACTGATTATAATTTTGAACATGCTTCCCCAAAAAGCTTCTCTCCCTTTGAAATTTCACAAATCAAACTTCTTGTAGTCACACTTTCACCAACTTTTCAGCCTTTTCAACAACTTTGTTGTTTCCCAACAACCAACCAATCAAATTCAGTTACAGTTGTATGTCAGATTGGACAGAAGAGATACAGTTGTGGGAGCAATGCTTGTAATAAAATTATGAGCAATGACATTAATTTAGCTTCTTTTTAATGTTATCTGGAGAATGAAGATTATTATATCACCTACACAGCATACCCTGATTTTTGAATTTTATAGCAGCAAGTCAAACAGATGGCAGAAAATGATTACATCAGTTGAGACATTTCTATTCCTGGAATTATAATTTTTAACATCAACAAAGCTGAATGAATATCGCCAAACATTCTTAAATAACTGCTCCAATTTATAAATGAATTTGCTTTATCCATGCCTATGCCCCTTGTAGGCTCTATATCCATGAATATTCACATGATCAAGCTATATTCCTGTGAAGTTTGCAGAAAGTGAATTTCAAGTTGTATATGTAAACATTTATGGAAACAGGGTTTTTAATCTGGATGACTATTTACTTCAGAAGAACGTGTATGATTATCTAATCTAGGAACACAATAATACAATCTGATTTATCCTAAATGACAAACCAACATAGGCCATATCAATATGAAAATAAATATTGAATACTTAGAAATAATTGTTTGTGATCAACACAGTTAAAAAATGCAAAATATATTGAATAATATAGAATAAAGGCAAAGTACATGGAAATAGCAATATGCAGTGAGCAAAAAGAGAGACTAAATTTTTCAGATAAATAATTTACTCTAGAACTGAGTGACAATTTAAGGAGAAGGAAGAACAAAGAGTAAGAATGGTAATGAAATAATTGAGCAATGTTATATTAGCCAATGATGGGTCTTTTTTGTTTAGTGCAGATAACTAATGAATTATTTTCTGCTGCCTGACATGAAATTGTAATGTCATTTACAATAAAATATAATCCATACTGACTTTATTTCCTTCACTGACTTTTAGCTGCCAACACATAGAAAGGTCTTAGAAATTTTAGCTATAGAAACCATTGGCTGAGAAACACCTGTTAAAAGATCTCTACTACTTTTACTGGTTGTTTCAGGGCACACTATCTGCATTACCAGAGCAGTGGCTCAGTCTTTAGGACATTTTTAACCAACAGTTGTTTACAATAACTTGACTTACTCAAAACCATTAAAAATGAGTTCAACACACTAGTAATTTTCTTAAATTTTGAATAGTTCTCTTTGAATGCTGTTGTTGTGGAGGTGTCCAAAGGGAGATGTGATCTTCTATTTTATATAGGTTTTCATACTGTGCTCATGACTGTAGTAGCTAAGCACCTTCCAGTAGTGTATTAAGCAAATGAGTAACGTCTGTCACGTTTGTTCTTTCTTCCAATCCCCAGAGGAGAAGTGTGTACAGAGGTGTGTCATTTTGTTGGAGAGGGTTGTTTTGAATTGCTTTGTTTTTAATATACATGGTTATTTGTGTTAGAGACGGCAAGATAAAATAAATGTATCTTGCACTTGGAGCTAAAAGCAATGAAGTTTGTGATGGTCCTTATTTTGGGGTGGGGTGGGGCGGGAGATGGAGGGGCAGTTCATTCCATTGTACTGGTCCCCTAGAAAGTTCTGTCTCCCACACAGGTAAGCTTTACTGCTATGGTAGAGTATTCCATTTTGCCAAAGATGCAAAGTTGTCAACCATGGTTTTCATCCAACAGCTTTAGATGGCCTTTTAGATATCCATGGAGTGCATTGAAGATAAGGACTTAGACCTTGAACTTGAGTCAATATTCTATGGAAACCCAGTGTAGAGAGCAGTGGACGGGTTTGATGTACTCATGGTAGCTTGTGCTGATTAAATGCTCTGCAGTGTTCTGTACATGTTGGAGTTTCCTAAGTGCCAAAGGCTTGATGCACAGGTATATCACATTACTGTAGGTCAGCTGAAAACTGATGAAGGCATGAATAACTGAGGCCAGATCATCATCTACAAGGGTGGGACACAGTTTCCCAGCCAACTGGAGATGTTAAAAAAGTGTTATTCACTGATGCTACTATATAACAGCTTAGTATCAACAAGGAATTCATTAGTACTCCTAAACTATGGACTGAACTGTCCATCAACAAAAGGAAACTGCACCTGGGCTGTGAATGCTTCAAAATGTTGTCCTCTGTCCACCAGCATCACCTCTGTCTTGCTCAGGTTCAGGTTCAGCCAGCTGTTCTTTCTCCATGAATTGATCTCATCCAAGCACTGGATCATCCTAGTCATATGTAGAGCTCTTTGTCATGGACATTTGGCTGGCACTTGAGTCCATGTCACCTGAGCATTTCAACTAATGGCTGCATGAAGATACTGAAGAGGACCAGAGACAGTATTGATCCTTGTAGGACTCCACAAACGAGGGGTCTAGTGGTGGAAATGTAGTTTCCCATCATTACTGATTCCATAAGTCCCTCCAGGAAGGACTCAAACCATTGTGGTGCATTACCCTGCAACCCTGCCACCTCTCTCAGGTGATACAGTAGATACAGCTTTTTCCCTCCTGGTTGACAGGGAAAAAGCTGTGGTTAGATCCAGCAGGATGAGAATGGATCGCCATTGACAGAAAGAATCATGTGTAAGTGCCACTAAAGCAGTTCCACTTCTATGTGCTGGCCTGAATCCAGGTTTTGCTGGGTTGAAGACATTAGCTTCAGTTAGATGTGTTTTGGCTATCCTCTCTATGAGGTTTGACATAGGAAAGTAGTTGGATAGAACAGATATATCCAGTGTACATTTCTTTAGTGTCAGTCGAAGTCTTGGTGTAGGTAGGAAAGATTTCTTCTCTGAATGATGCATTAGCTATTTCAGTCAAGAGTGGAATGTGTTTTCATTATTCTCTTTCACAGGCCAGGAAGGACATGGGTCATATTCACAAGCCTTGGGTCAAGACTCAATTAGGGTGCCCACAACATTTTGATGTGTGAATATACTGAACTCTGGGAATGCAGTTAGTTTATTGACTGAGGAGTCCTTCAGACAGTTTGACCCAAGTCCATTTCAGGCATTGAAGATAAGGACCAGGATATTTTAAATAGTCCCAATACAGGATAGACAGCCAATGTTAAGTCTTTGGGGAATTCTCTAATAAGGGTGGTCACTTGCACAGTTTTCATTCTGGGTTTAGAGTTAGACTACTGTTTAAGTGAGACATGAATCTCTTTATGCAATATAGCCCTTCAGAACCTGGTCTAAGGATTCTACAGAGTTGTGCACCTTTAAAAATAATTAAATGTAATATTTTAAGGATTGATCAGCCATTCAAAATGAAACCACAACACTTCCATTATCTGATTACACAGATATATCTTAATACACTTCGCCAACAGACAGCTGGAGTGATGTTCTGTCTGGTGAAAAAGGCTGCCCACTAGCTGGACCACGGCAAATGTTTTTCTTGTGTTTCTAGATGGCGATTTACTGGACAATATTTAAATATTTCCCAGAAGCACAGAGAATATGCCGAGACTGGAAGTTGCATAGCAGGTTAAGGCATATGATTTTTCAAAGACTTATTTACTTTCTAATTCAAACAGTCTCCACCAAAATGGCCAAATACAGATTTAGTGTAAGCAGGTGCATTGAACTCACTATAGATGCACCTTGCTTACATCCTGTAAGTGCTGTTCTCAAATGTTTGCAGAGGTAATTCAAATATATCCTGAAACTCAACTATCCAAGTTCTCTATTCCTAACCTGGATCAAAGTTCTCCTTTTCATTGCAATAAATGTCAAACCCCCACCCCAAGCACATGGCATTTGTTAGAGCTTGTTCCTTCTGCAATAAGCTTCAGGCACCACCAGACGCTTCCAGTTAGATGACAGAACTGTATTGTCATCCAACTTTAACAGGAAAGGCGGGAGCTAGAAATCATAACTCTGGCCTGAAGATGGTCATTCTGAGCATGTCTGCAACCTCTAGCAGGACCTGAGAAGTATGAGATTTTTCAGGAAGTTAGAGATAAGAGAACATGCTGCAATTTCATTTTTATATGCAAAGGCATATTTTGCCGATAAGAATAATTCATTCTTATTAGTTCCACCAAGGGACCTGGAATGTTGAGGACCCAAATGAAAAAACAAATCACCAGACCATATGTGGATCATTTTCCCTTACTGTCATTTATCCATGTCCCAAAGATATTTGTCTTTGTAAATTCTCCTGTAAATCTCCTAAGAAAATGCTTAAGAAAAAGTAGTATATTGCTAACGTGCCCATGATTGTCACTGTATTACTAACCTACCATATGCCAAATAAGGAAAGCATTATGTACAAGCTGGAATCTACATAGCGTAACTTTGCAAAATAAATGGCAAGAAAAATATATTCAAATCATACTGATGTCCAAAGGGAAAACAATTATACAGAGTAAATTTGAGAGGTGTTTTAATCATTGCTTGTGTCACATACAGCATCTAATATGTAACATAGGTTACATTACAGACATCTCAGATATGACCATAGCATTACCAGGATTCTTGCAACTGGATTATCCATTTTAGATTGTATATCACCACACAGTACCTTTTATACTGCTCATTTTCATACTCAGCTCTTGACTGATTTGCTCATGACCGGGTATCCATTCTGTTACTGTCAATCACACTGTTTATTCATTCCATTTAATCTGCATTCCAAGATATATTCTCTCTTAGAGAACAGGATTCCTCCACTTACAAGTTTGTTCCCCTATACTTCAGTCATGTGTTGCCTTCCCTTTCCTAGTGCCACCCATCTTTCACTCTTCCTACCTGGTAAGCTTACATAAATGTATCTATAGTTTACCACAGCAAATGTAATACACAAAATTTAAAGATATCAGTTAAAAAAGCTACAATAACTATATCAAGTTCAAAATTATAGGACGTATTGTTTAATATAATCAATGAAAATCTCTTGCAGAGGGTAATTTAAATCCTAGGAAAAACTGAAAGTTCTAAAAAGATTATTTTCTACTGTTTTTACCCAAATTCCATCACCTTTAAAAAGTCATTTTTACTACAACATATATGAAAAGTCTGTGATGCTACAAAAGATTTTCCCAGAACCAGATATATGTCAATTTTACTTCCCAGAAACATTGAGTTTTCAGAATACTAAATTGTGCATTTTTTTAAAATTATGGTACATTTATATTTCAAGGTGTTTTCTCAGAGAGGAGAGGGGGAGGTTCCTCCTCTGTGAATTGATCTGTGTTCCCAAGGGGGAAACAGGGGTGTCCCGGCCCACGGAATTGACCGGGTGGTGGCAGCCGAAGGGGAGACCTACCCTAGGATTTTGGGGTGGGGGGAAGACATGCGGGTCCTCACTTTGAAACCGCCCAGTTTCAAGTGAGGGTAGACTCCTGACATGGTGGCAGCGGTGTTTCGGACCCAGAGAGAGAGGCAAGGCTTTTCTACCAGAGGCACTCTGAGGCAGTTTCAGGGTTACAAGTATTTTCAGTTTTTTGCAGGGCTTTCTGTTACAGTACTTGCGTCCATTGTGATACGAGGTACCACTCAGGATTCCTGAGGTGGGGGGAAGTGCTCGCCAAAGTACATTCCCATCCAACAGGAAAAGCAGGTTTGGGGGTTGGAGAGAGAAACCCTCCAGCCAGGTTTTTTTTTTTCTCCCTGTGTCTTTTGAAAGGATCAGAAGACAGGAGAACACAAATCCCTGAGGAATAGACCAGATTTTTCTCAGGGGTATTGTTAGCAGCAGCCTTTCAGCTGGGCTGCTGAGTACAGCAACTCAGAGCAGAGGCAGTTTACAGTTTCAGCCAGGTTGGCTGGAGGCAAATTAGTTCCAGCAGGCTTTGTTGGAAGCAGTTTTCTTCTGGTTGCTTGAGGCAGCTTGAGGAAAAGGCAAGTTTCAAGCAGTTTTCAGGGTTAGGAGGAGGTTTTTTTCTCTGCTGGCTATGCTGAGGAAAAACTCTTCCCTAGAGGTGTGTCCTTCCTTTGTGATATCAGGTATCACTCAGGATTCCTAAGGTGGGGGGAAGTGCTCGACAAAGTACATTCCCATCCAACAGGGAAAACAGGTTTGGGGGGGGGAGACAGAAACCCTCCAGCCAGATTTTTTTTTTCCCTGTGTCTTTTCAAATCCTCTGGAGCCAGGGAATACAAATCTCTGAGAGGATTTACTACACTTTTCTGCAGGTACTAAGTAGCACCAGCCGGTCAGCTGGGCTTATTAGGAAGATTGTTTATTTTGAAAACAGATTTTCAGCTGGGTTTAGCTGAGGCATAAAGTTTCTAACAGGCTGTGTTAGAAAAGGATTTTTTTCCTTCTTCTTTTCTTTTTTCTCCTTTTTTTTTTCTTTCTGTCTGCTTAAAAACAGCTAGGAAAGAGGTGCAAGTTTTTCTAGGAGGCTTGTTAGAAAGGACCCCCACTGTGAGGTACTTAGCAAGTGCTAGAAACAGGACAAACCAGTTTTCTTTGGTTTTCTCAGTATATCAGCAAACAGCAACTACACATTTGCAAATGAAAAGGTTTTGTTTCTTCTATTCAGTCTCTCGGGAATAGAGAGGGTTAGTCCTGACACTCATACACTGTACATTTTAAGGGATGCATAACTATGCACAAGAGGCTAGTTTCTCTTCAGAATCATTCACACAAAGTTTGACATGAAACTACTTCAAAGTATGTTTAAATAAGTGCAAGACATGAGAAATAGATTAAACATTTTACATTTACTTCATCATAACTAAGCATGCTTTTGGAGGTAAACGAAAAAAGTATGAAAGGCAAGTTGACAGCATTTTAATATTATCATTATTATTATTTTTGAAACACAACAAAGGTTTTTCTGTAACACTTGAATATAGATGTGACAAGTGATGTTTCACTTCCACGTCTCTTTCCATGCCATAAGAAGTCATGTGTGTTAAAGTCAATTCTAGCTTATCCTTTTATCAGTAAAAGCTCAGGTAAGATGAAATTGTTCAAATTAAATTTTAACGGTTCACTGAACCCTTAATGTGCTTAATCCCTTCCATTCTGAGATCTGTTTGATGTACTTTCTAACAGGATGTTGAAATAGCTGTCTTTAAATAATCTTAGAAAAACTGAATTCTGACCAAAAAGTGTTCAGTAACTGAGCAGATAGAAGGCAAATTTTAGACAGGAAAGACTGTAATAAACTATTTCTCTTATAAAGCTAATACAAAGGCCACAAAAAATTAAGAAGTGGTTTTGAAAATAGAAAAAATGTGGCTTTCAAATCACTGATTTATTTAGTTTACTTTATGATACTTTAATAGTTCTCAAACACTTGTAATGCAAAAAAAATGGAAATCTCTAACTATAGCTAGCTAACTATTAGATCAGAAGTGAGATAACTGAATTAGAAAAAAACAATTGTCAACAGCCAGTTCCTTTAATGGAAAATGTCATATGATGGGAATGTTAGCATAGTTATATATTTGGTAGGTAAACTTTCTAGGTGAGAACTGAATTATCAATCACAAAATTCTATTTGCAGCAGTTGTATAAAAGAGACCAAATCCTGCTTGTTTTAATCACGTGTAGCCCACTGACTTCAATTACGGCTAATCGTGAGATTGTGGTGAACATTATTTGGTACAAACTGATCAGTTATCAACATTTTGCAGCTGTGTAAACTTAGCATGTAGCATGAAACAATGATGGGTATCAACAGGGAGAACATTCACTTCTTTACCTTTTGTAATAAGCTTCACCTTAATAAATACAAAGATTCAGCCTATGAAGTAACTCATGAGTCTTCCTTTTATTTTTTCTAGATCAATAGGGATTCAAGATCCGTAACCCAAGATGCTGAGAATCAATGGGAGTTGAGGGTGCTTAGCACCTCACAGGAGATGCTCAGAACCTCAACAGATTGGGTCTTCAGTGCACTACCAGGATAGTACTGATTTTTTTACTCTACCTATTTATATTACTAAAGCACCTGTCAACCATGGTAACCAAACCCAATACAAGTATTAAAATCACAAGGAATGTACCCAGGGGACAGTCAGTTGTTTGTCCTACTTTCAGTGTGATCACGGCTCCTATTTTTAAGTCCAATATTAATTCTCCATTCTGATCCAAGTTTAACAATAGCCAGTTACATTTGAGGTTCTGTCAGGATTGTTCCCATTCTGGTTCTTTGAGGAATGGTATGATGAAAACATTTGTCTTACAGCATGATCTGAATATGGCCTGGGTAAGACCCACACCAAGATCTTCTTTGGGCCTTTGCTTTTAGAAAGGCTCTACCTCATGCTCCCTCAAATCTGTATCTAGGTTAAAATAGACTCACTAAACCAGGTAATTGTAACTACCACCAATTGTCTCTGAAAAAGTAGCAGCCTTTGAGATAGTGTAGGCCTGTCCCACTGAGGGCTTTGTAAATCTGTATCAAAACCTTCAGTGAATTGCACATTTAACTGAAGAGAACGCTAAGTATATCCCATTATTTTATAATTGGAACAATTGCTACAGTTAAGGTCCCATAATGGTCTTCACCCTCATCCTTCCTCTACCCTCATATCTTTCCAGAAAAAAAAATCTTTCACATTTTGGGCTGAAGTTTGTAGGAGTAGCATCTTCACAAGATGATTTTTTTTAAAGCTTCAGAATAAATAGTATGTTTTTTTTTAAAGAATGTCAACAGAAAGTGTGGGGGAAAGAGAAGACCACTTTCCCTATTAGAAAAAAAAATTCTTCTGAAACTTTAGGTTGGGGAAGGGGTTACAACTCTTCGAGGTTGTAATGGCTAGTGGTTGACAGCTGAGATTTATTATGGAACAGTTTTCTCTAAGAAATGTTTGAGTGTTTGTGTATAAACTAGTTTTCATTTTACTCAGTTATAAGCCTTTAAAAAAAAATCACAGCATATTTTAGTACATTTTTAAAATGTCCTTTACATGCTAAATCCATGGGCAAGGAAGGGCAAACATGTGTTATTAAACTTATCCATGAAAGTGAAAAAATTATTAATCGATTTTAAGATCGTTAAGCGCCACTGCAATCATCTAGTCTGACCTACTGCATAATACAGGCCATAGAACAGGAGTGGCCAAACTGTGGCTCGTGAGACACATGTGGCTCTTTTACAGTTAAAGTGCGGTTTACAGAGCTCCCCATACACCACTCCTCCCCCCCATTTTCCACCTCCCAGACTGGGGAGGGGAAGCTCAGGACCTTTGCCTTGCAGTGGGGTGTTGGGGTAGGGGCTTCTGCCTAGAGAGAAGGGGGGATTCAGGGCTTCAGCCCCACAGAGCACTCCTTCTGGGCTTGGGGCTTCAGCAGGAGCAGGGCTGAAACCCCGAACCTCGGCAGGCGCCTCCTGAGGGGCTGAAGTCCCGACTCCCAGCAGGTGTGCCCTGGCTCTCAAACTTCTGAAAATTGTTGTATATGGCTCAGCGGGTCAGTAAGTTTAGCCACCCTGGCCATAGAACTTCACTCAGTCATTCCTGCACAAAGCCTAATAACTCTCAGTTGAATTTAGCAAACACTGCTAACAGGGCAACGTTTTCTTTTTCCATATGTTAAATAGTAATAATATCAACTATACTTACCTAATTACCTGCAATGTGGTGGGAACTATTTAACAGCTATCCATTATTTTTAAGACTTTAAGAGCTACCTGACAAATATTAATAAATCATAAAATGTAATGATAAAGAAAATCTAATTTATTCCCTTGCCAGTGCAAAATTGCCCCCACAATCTCTTCTCAAATATTTTTTTTGGCATTTTAAAACTCTTATTTTTCAGGCTTGTTTTAATGTAGAAGTCACATTATTTAAGACAACTTCTTCTGGAAAACTATTATACAATCTAATATGGTTTACTGTCAGGGAGTTTGTTCCTGATATTCAGTCTAAAACACATTTTTCTTAATTTCAACAAATTACTTCTATTTAATCCCTACTTTCACCATCCTATTTAAATCCCATCCATTCTTAGGGCTTACATTCTTCAAACATTTGTAGGCTGATAGTTAACATGTCTCCCTTTAATTATTACTCACCAAGTTGTACATATTTAGCTATTTAATCTTTCCTTGTAAGTCACTGCCTCCAACCTATTATTCATTTTTGTTGCTCTCCTCTGAACTTTATGCAATACAATGAGGTACCAAGATCCAAATGCAGGCTCACCAAAGTCTTATACTTTTGAGAGAGGATATCGCCTCCCTTTTTTCTGTCTTGATATGTGTATGCATTAAGCGTCAAGGTGTAATCACCTTTATTGCTGCCGTATGGCATTGCAATTTCACATCCACTATCTCCTGATCTCTTTTGACATTACTACTTTTAGTATTTCCTCCTCCCATTGAAACTCCTCTGTGTTATAGATTACTATCAGGTTACTTTTTTCCAAACTATATCTTGTTTTGTTATTTCCTACACATTTCTAAATTCTGGGTCTCTTCAGATATTTTTCTATCCTCAATGGTATCCATAGCCCTTCCTAATTTAATATCTGTTATGAATTTTATTTTCAGATTGTTCATTCCTTTTCTTATTAATTATGAAGGATGTTATAAGCAATATTATTAGGTAATATTTATCGCTGTTACAACCACACCTGCTTTTCTGTTGCACTTGATCATATCATAACATGACAGTTTGGTAAATTTGTGTGTTAATTCCCTAACATTCCTCATTTATCGTCAGCCATGCTTCCAACCCCACACACTTTTTTTTTTACCTTCACATATAAATCAACACATCTAGCCATCAGACCATCATTTTAAGAAACACAAACTTCTCTTATTTACACTGAACAAATAGGGCAAGAGCCTCATCTGATATTAATTGGTATTTCATTGACTTCATGAAAAATCCCTTACTGTTTTTAAAATTATTTCTCTACATATTAGTGTGCATCTTTCATGTTTGCTAAGAATTAACCATCATCAATTCTTTCTTCAGTGCACCACCAAAATGCAGAAGACTACATTGTATTTAGTGACCAGCTGTGACAAGGTGACCAGGAACACCCAGTCGAAAAGGGATCCTAGTGACTTTGGTCAGCACCACAGTCTGGGCCGTTGATTGTCTGGTTGGCAGAGCCACACAGTGGGGCTGGCAGGCTCCCTGCTAGCCTCCGTGCCGCATGGCTCCCGGGAAGCAGCCGGCATGTCCCCTCTCTGGCTCCTATGTGTAGGGACAGCCAGGGAGCTCTGCATGCTGCCCCCGCCCCAAGCACCACCCCTGCGGCTCCCGTTGGCCAAGAACAGTGGCCAGAGGGAGCTGTGGGGGCAATGCCTGAGGACAGAGCAGCGCACAGAGCCTGGCCACACCTCCACATAGGAGCTGGAGGGGGAAAATGCTGCTGCTTCTGAGAACTGCTTGTAGTAAGCACTGCCTGGAGCCTGCACCCCTGAATTCCCCTCCCCCGCCGCCCCAGCTGACCCCCCCTCCCACCCTTCAAACCCCTCGGTCCAGCCCAGAGCACTCTCCTGCACCCCAAAGCCCTCATCCCCAGCCCCACCCCAGATCCCGCACCCCCAGCCAGAGCCCTAACCTCCCCCACACACCCCAACACCCTGCCCCAGCCCAGAGCCCCCTCCCACACCCTGAACCCCTCATTTCTGGCCCCATCCCAGAACTCGTACCCCCAGCCCAGAGCCCGTACCTCCTCCCACACTCCAACCCCCTCCCATATTCTGAACCCCTTCGCTCCACCTCCCAGCCCAAAGCCCCCTCCTGCACCCCAAGCCCCTCATCCCTGCCCCCACCCCAGAGCCTGAAAACCCAGCTGGAGCTCTAACCCCGCCCCCCACACACCCCAATCCCTTGCCCCAGCCCAGAGCCCCTTCCCACACCCTGTATCCCTCATTTCTGGCCCCATCACAGAGCCTGCACCCCCAGCCAGAGCTCCAACCCCACCACACACACCCTAACCCCCTGCCCCAGCCCAGTGCCCCCTCCCACACCCTGTATCCCTTGGCTCCATCCCCCAGCTCAAAGCCCCCTCCTGCACCCCAAACCCTCATCCCTGGCCCCACCCCAGAGCCTTCACCCCCAGCTGGAGCCCTCCTCCCCTCTTGCATCCCAACCCACTGCTTCAGCCTGGAACTCTGAACCCCTCACCCCTTCCCACACCCAAGTCCCCTGAGCCAGCCCAGTAAAAATGAGCAATTGAGTCAAGGTGGGGAGAGCAAGCAACAGAGGGAGGGGAGGATGGAGTGAGTGTGTGGGGGGCCTCGGAGAAGGGGCGGGGCATGGGGCAGGGTAAGGGTGTTCAGTTTTGTGTGAGTAGAAAGTTGGCAACCTTAATTTTATTGTGTCCCTGGGCTGTAAGTCTACTTTTGACACCTCAATACAAAATGAATTAAGAGTCATTTTACTGTATTTGATTAGATAGTTCATAACCACAACATTTTTTCTTGCATTTTTAGCATACCCTCAATTCAAGGGAAGAAGACAGGCAGGCAGGCAGACATACACACACACTTTAAAATTAATTTTTCTTTTGTGAGAGTGCAAGTGAATGAGTGAGAGAGAGAGAAAGAAAACCTCCAAAGGCTGCTGTGTGAGAAACATGAGAAACCTCCAAAAGCTACAAACTGCGGTGAATATATGTGCATTTAAATCACAGGCACCTTCTTAAATTTATAATGTAGTTGTGAATCATGAGATTTTATCCTCCTTGTATTTGTAACTAGAGGGCAGAACAGATGGCAAATGTTTAAAATACACTGCTTAAACAGTTGGTATCCTAGCTTACAATGCTTCCCAGAAAACCTTGAAATTTAGTGTTCTGTCCCAGGAAAACAACTGTAGCCAAGTCCTTTTACATGACTGTTTCCTCTTCTCACAGAAGGGTACCTCGTGATGGATGGCAGGTCCAAAATTCAACCTACACCACATATTAATTTATTAAAGTAAAAATCTTCAGGGAAAAAAACATATAACATCATTTTTCCTACCAAAGAGCATCAATATAGACAAAGTTTCTATTATTTGACTGTTATCCAATCACTGTGTATGTTTACAATTGAAAGTGCCCAAGACACAAGCCTAAGAACCTTCCCTCTGCTCTGCTTCTTTGTTCTATTTTGTGATCAACCATGAGACTGATATTTACCTATATTGTGACACCAGCATCATGTAAATTTCAATATCTAATATGCAAGAACTGAACTGGCATTCAGGGCAAAGGAACTGTACAACACCCACTCCAAGGCCTGTAAACCATATCATAGCTGATAGATCTAGATTTTAAGCCTACCAATCTTGACTGGGTCCGTTTAAGATCAGCAAGAATTATTCCTGGGTATGCCCACTAAAACTGAGTATTAATGAAAAACAGTTCAACATAGCTGGATTATAAACTACCAGATTCAAAACAAATCTGTGACTTGCACAGGAAGTGAACAAAACCTCCCTCATTCAGTAAAATACAGGAAAGAATCCTTGAATAGCTCATAGTTTTATGATAACATTGTGTATCTAAACTCATTTTTGAAGGTAAATGATGAAGAATGTTACATTGTGATGAATAAATATTATTGTTTTCCTTCTTCCTACAACCACATTGCCAGATAGGCTTTATCTCAAATCTACTAAAAGGAAAATCAAAATACACATACAAATACTATAAATTATTTAAGTTTCATTCCCCACACAAAAAATGAGATTTGGTTTTAAAATCTTCCTTTAAAATAAAAGAGAAAATACTGAAAAGTACTTAAAGGGACACAATTTGATTTTTTTTAAATAATTGATTTTAAAAATACCTAGTTTTTGTCAGAGCAATGTTTTTGGTTTTTTTAAAAAAGTCCTGATTTTTAAAAATATCCTTTAAAATTTCTAAGTGTTTAGTTACCATGGCTGATGTTTACAAGGGTTTTATTACCAAAGAAGAAACTCACAATACAAGGGAAACTGTGAAAATTAATACACCAAACATTTCAGAGTAAACAAATTGGAGGGAAAAAATCCCCTAAGTTCTTTCAGTGCTAATATTCTTAGGAGTTACTTGTAACTACAGTAGTCCAAAATTTTCAGACAGAAATGTGATTTTCAAGTTGATGCATTCTCTCTCTAACAACAGAGGCTAGAAATGTTCTAGTACCAATTATTTTTTGCCATAATAATTTCTGACTTCCTGACAATTATCATTTATTAGGATGAAAGTGTGGATTTGTAAATCTACGGGAGCTGCTGTCCCTTTGAAATGCATACATGTTATTATTTCTGCTGCAATGACACTTGGAGGTCTCTAACAGGATCAGGCCCACCTCAGAAAGAAGCAGTCAAAAAGATAACAGTCAAGGAAAAGAAATACAGCAGAAGGTAGCATTCATTGAAGGGCCAGGGACAATCAGAGTCCCTGCACACAGGGGAGTACAAGGATTGCACCCTTCATACTGTCCCAGGGAAGCACAACACTCAAAGTGCTCTCTTCTCTTTCCCCACTGGTGTGTGTTGTCAGATTGGTACTCAGGAGTGAAGGAGAAAGAGGAGTATTTTACATCTGATTCTGCTCCAAAAAACTACCTTTGGGGTAGTGAAAGCCCATTGTAGGATTATGCCTTGAAGAGCTAATATTTTATTATGAATTGTGGGTAACAAAAATATGTTAAATATTGAATTGTTCTACTAAACTTTAAACTAGTACTACAACCATCCTTCCCAAAAGACTTTTTCAATAGAATCTAGGAAGAAGTGATTTTTTTTAAAGCTATTACTATTGGTCTTGGTCTTTTCACCATCTGAGGAATGTACCAACAGATTATTAAAGACTTCAATATCTGTCAGTCCCATTGAAGTCAACGGGAATTTGTCTAAGTAAGTATGGCAGCATTGGCTCCATTTTCCTCCCCCCTTTCTCCTCCCCCTTTTTTTAAGAGAGATGTATGATTTTTCCCGTTATTCCCTCAAAAAGGAAGAATGGTCTAGTGGATCAGATACAGCACTAGCCTTCTAAAGACCTGGGCTCAATTCCTAACTCAGCCACAGATTTCCTGCCTGACTACAGGCATTCACTTATCTTCCTTGTAAAATGAGGATATTTCCCTATCTCACAGAGATGTTGGGGGGCGGAAATCCATCAATTATGATCAGATGCTCAGGTTCTACAGGAATAAGAGCAAGAAAAGTATCTGGATGTTAACAACTCTACATTTTAATATTTTTGATAAATCAGAATTTGTAGAATGGTCATTGAAATGATATTAAGAGAACAATTTATTCATTTGTAAGATGTTAAACTAATATCTTTTCAGCCTGTCTTTGGTAGACCAACTGAAGATTAAAGGTCTCACAGAACTTTTGGAAACTAGTAGAGGGCATCCTCAGATCATAAGCCAACAAACTCATTCTCAATAAAAGTGTTTCTGAAATTTCAAGGCTGAGTGGAAATCACTGGTAAGTGAAAAAATTGCTAAAAAATAAGCAATTGCACCAGGAAGTACACTGATATATAGAGAATTTATAGAGATGTGTGTGTGTGTGTGTGTGTGTGTATACATACACAAAAATTACACACACACGACTTAACACTTACCAAGTTACATGTCTCCAACATTACTTACTAATTAAAATAATGTTTCCAGAGCCACAAAAATGTCTCTGAATATAAACCAAATCACTTCCAAATGTAAAGTAAATTCTAAACTGTCAACAGGCACTATTCGCAAATTAAATTGAAATATAAAACAATCTTGGGCCACAGCAATGTGGTATATGGTACACAGAAAGAATAAAAATGTAACAAAGCTTTTTACTTTAGTTTGATAAATACATTCCAAAATATTCATGTTTGAGACTTTTTTTTTTTTTTACATTTTTGAAAGCAAGAATGTGCCTTGCCCTGCTAGATACCCTTTTGATAAAGACAAACAACAGAAACAGATATTGTCAACTACCTAGAGGCCCTCATTACAGTGAAAACTGTGAGGTCAAGAGCATCTGCATAATCCCTGTACCATCTCTGCAGACTACCTGTCCAGGAATTCAACTGTAACCAGCTGACAGTGAACTGGAGATGGGGCAGAGGCTCCCAGATATGGCAGAAGCACAACGATGTCACATGGATTTTCCTGGCCCCTAGCAGATCTTCAAGATCCAATCAGCTCTGGAAAGACCCATGGATCCTGGGGATCTAACGCACAACATATTCTGGAAGCCAAAAACCTTGGGCACATCCTCGGGCCCATCATGGGCATACACGCGCACACAGAACATCTGAGTTTTCCTCCTCAAGTTCCCTCCTGACATTTTTCCACTGGAAGAGGGCAATGTGGTCCTTTGCAATTACAGTAGTTACATTGGCTACTACAAATACCTCAAAATGAGCCACTATTGATGCTGAAAGAAGTTATTAACATTATAGCTCATGTATGTATGTATGTATGTGTTACGTTGCAGTCAAATATGCTGAAGTGTTTATGTTTAAGATTGTAGTTATATATTTATGTTTCCTTTTAAACCAAGTACTGGTTATTGAACAGATCCAAATGGTAGAAGATGGAGCAGACTACTTTAATATCATTCTCTCAGTAAAGAAAAGAGAAGTATGTACTGCTCATAAATAAAAGGCTTTATGTTAGTTAAAATGACAGGCTTGCTGAGATAAATATATCAGTATTGGGCTCAGGGAAAAAATCTCACAGAAATTTTAGCTAGGAAGCTTTATAAATGTCACTATTCTGCCATTCACAGAACCCTGATGAAAGATGGGTAGTCTTTTTACTAAATCCTTGCTTTTACTGTCTCAAGGCCCATTTCTGCTCATACTGAACTCACTAGTTGTTTTGAACCTGTTTCAATGACAGCAGACTTGGGTTCTCAGGCATTCTACAAATGAAAAACTAATTCATGCACTCTTTTTAAAACCTACTGTTAAAAAAAGAAAGACTTTAGATAACAGGGTCTGGGTTAAGAAGAGATAGCACCACAAAGTGTCCCTATTTCAGAATTAGCGCTAGCGAATGTCAGTGAAGTCAATAGTTGTAAGGTAATTAAGTCTACTGACCACAAATAGAATTACATGGGGTTTGAGTTAGTACAGAACAGAGTCCATAAAGATTCAAAAGTATGTAATTTCTCCTTCCATATTTAAGAATTTCTTTCTACTGGCAATTTTATTACCTGTCAAAAAAGCTAGCTATCAGCACCACACTGCCTTCACCACTGGTATACTTGATTCTCACAAAAATGTGCAGAACCTACTTAAAAACACACACACACACACACACAAAACTAAGTTACAGAAGCATAGTGTCTTTATCAAAATAAACAGAAGTTCTTAGAGAAAAAGAATCTTGGATGAACTTTACTGCACACACCTTAATTAGTTTTTCCCTATAGTGCATAATTTGTACAGCAGGGGAAAAAGTTCAAATCCAGACTAGTTATATTTATTCCTTAAAATAAAAGATTTTTTATTTGAGATTTTAGTCTGGGATGCCCTAGGAAACCTTCTCTTACATGTACAAGTCTCATTTTATAATTTCCATCTTAGTCTATCACATTAATGGGGCTTTTTGGACTTGTTCAAAGACTCCCAAGAATAAATGACCTTGCACATTTTAGTCCATGTTGAATTGATGCTACTTCACAGCCTTCCTACATTGAGAGGTTCTGAATTGTAGCACTGTGATACATAAGTCTGCATAATACAGACATTTACTCAGACTTCCATATTTATTTCCATGTGACCTCTTCCCAGTTGAGTTGCTTTGGAGTGGACCGGACTGGATATAACAGAAGGCCATAGAGGAGAAATACCAACAAGGTAAAAAGACTTAAGCAGCCAGGCATAATAAAATTATGCTTGTTTATAAGATTTCCAAAACTAAAAATCATTTCTCGCTTAAAACAAAACAACAGCAACTGACCTCACAAGAAAATACCAATAATACAGACACTTCAAGAATAAAATGTTTACCATATTTAAATATTGGAATTATTTGCTCTTTTATATTCGAAATACATATAATGCCCTTCCAGTATTGCCAGAATGTGCATATACCTCAAACCACAGTTTTGACTGAAAACATGAGGGAATATTAAGTATGCCTTGCTACACTGCATAAGAAAATTTCTTATATGTAAAGGTACATCTAGCAAAAAATAAAGGTTTATAGCATCTCTGAGAACTAGCCCAATATGAGGTCCTTTTGGCATGGGTTTTGTGTTTGCTTGTTTGTTTTTGTTTTGTTTAATGCATTTTAAATAATAAAAGCCTAAACTGTAACCTTAACGACATAAAAGTCTTTTACATTTAAATACCTTTTAAAAATGTGTTGCTGTAACTCTCATGCTTCCTTACTGTCCTCTCCCTATTGTTCATCATCCCCACTCATTGTGACATGAGATGTATGTGAGTTTAATGGAACTCATGCAAAAAGTTAAGGATATGCACAAGAGTTTGCAGGATCAGTTTTGTGAACCACATAGTATAAAATAGTTGTCATAAAGAGCAATAAATTATCTCCTGCCATTACCAAATCAAACTCAATTTTAGACACTGGAAATTTTGGAATTGCACAGCAATTGCTGGAGATGCACTATGAGACAGAGAAATATTGAGATTAAAAAGGAGCAGTACTGTAAAGAAAGCTTTCCCCCACCCTTCAAACACTGCCTAATGCAATGCCTTGTACCTCAACAGAATTATCTGTCCCTGCAGTTTCCGTTGTTGTTGTTATCCAGTCCTTTTCAGGCATTCAACAAGAGAAAAAGAAAAATACAGGAGAGGTAACACTTACAATGAATCAAAACATGAAAACAGGAGAGGACTGTGTAATTGGATAATATATTCAATTGTGCAAAAGATACCGTTTAGTAGGTTCTTTCTTCTCAAATTGGGCTTTGCCAGTAGACTTCTAGAGCACCAAAACCACTCACTTTCAACACGGCACAAGTCTATGTCAGAATCCATTATTTTAACCAATATATTAACCAATTTTCCACAGAACACAGTAAACCAGTGTACCTAGTTTTCCAAGTTCTATGGTTTACAACACCAAAACATTGGGAAACCGAAACTGAATTCTGTCTGTGAGTTTAATTGAATTACTTGTGCAAAAAGTTCAATGTGTGCACAATTGAAGCAGCATGTCAGATACTTAGAGTACATTTCCCAGACTTAAAGGAGAGTTCTGTGTAAGCTTGAAAGCTTGTCTCCCTCACCATGTGAAGTTGGTCCAATTAAAGACATTATCTCACCCACCTTGTCTCTCCAAGGTACTTAACAAAGTCATCCAGTCACTTCCCCCATCCACCCCCAGTATATTTTTTCTTCTCTTCCCCTCACAGTTCCTCTGAATCCCATATGTCTCTTTCCCCACACTCCACACTAGAAGTTAGAAGAAGGGAACTAAAGTGCCCCTCTTTTTTCTCTTCTGCCCTTCTTCCTCTCTTACCAATTCACATCTTCCCAGGTCCCTCTATCTATGTAGATATTTACACCATACATAGGGCACTACCAAATTCACAGTCCATTCTGGTCAATTTCATGGCCAGATGGTTTTTTAATTGGTCCATTTCACAATTTCAGATGTGTATATCTGAAATTCCAGGTGTGGTAACCATGGGGGTCATTACCCAAAATGGAATCATGAGGGGGGTTGCAAAGTTGTTGTAAGGGGGTCCCAAGATTGCCACCCTCACTTCTGTGCTGCCTTCACAGTTGGGCTCTGAAGGCAGCATCCTCCCAGCTTCCTGCAATTAGGGAAAGATTCCCAGAGGTTGAGGTGGGTAGAATCTCCCCCATGATGCTGAAAGTGCCCCAGCCGGGGCCTCCTAGCTGTTAGTCCAGGCCAGAGACAGATTAAGGCAGGGGCCCTCAGCCAATTTGGAGGCCCCAAGGAAAAATGGATGCCCCAGCCCCGGAAGAAGCCCCAGGACAGAAGCCTCTACTGGGTCACCCCAAGTCCCAGCAGGAGTTGCAAGGGAAGAAGCCCTGAGCCTGGGCTGCGCTGAGCCCCGGCTGGAGCCCTGGACTCCCAGCAGCAGGGGAGATCAGATTTCACAGTCCGTGACCTTTTTCATGCCCGTGAAATTGGTAGGACCCTACCCATACCCATCATTACAATACTACTCACTCCTTTTCTGCTTCCTACAGGATTTAAAGCTGTTCAGGCAGTTTTGGCCCAGCTTCCTGCACATGTTTCTCCTGATCTCTCAGTTCAATGCTGTTCCTCTCTTCACAGGCTCTCTGGGATGTAGGCTCAGCTTCCCTTCTTCAAACTTCTCAGCTTCTATGGTGAGTTACCGTCTTCCTATACAAACCAAAAGTTGTGTGTACAACTAGACCATCCTCTATCTTTGTCCTCGTGTACCAGCAGAATTTGTCTGCTTCTCCTACTGTGCTATTTAGGATACAGGGAACCCAATGTCCCCACTTGAGGGAGATGGTTCTTGAATGAAGGGTTGGGAGAGTCAGGAAGGCAATGATTGCCTTTAGTCCAGTACCATTTGGTGCTGGCAGAGGAATGGGAAAACAAGAGGTACCAGTATTGGTGAGGGGCAGTGGTAGGGAGAAGCAGAACATGGCTTGGAGACAACACTTTGCTGAAAGTCTGCTAGGGGTGGTGGGTGGGAAATCATTTTATCCAATCAAAACCTGGACAGGTGGCAAAGTCAGAGTGGAAGACCACAAAAAAATCACCTTGCTGGGCTGGGGGAGGAAATCTCCCTTTAACATGACTCCACAACACACTTGGAGTTACAACACCAAAGAAGGCATTTAGCTGAAATGTTTATCTACAGAATTTCAGATTTATTGTAGAGATTAAATAAATCACTTAAGAATAGTCAATCACTGCTTCTTCAGGGGAGGCCAGTTACTTAGATGCATGTGGGGGGTCCATGCTGAGGAAACAGCTGATTACAATTGCCAGGTCAAACAAAGTCAACAGTGAATCACACTACTCGGAGGGGTTCTGCACTACTGTATGTCTCAAGCTAGCTAGCAAGCAAATGTGGAGATTAATACCAACAATGAGTTCTTTAACTTTGTTTAACAACAATCCATGGGGTTTTAAAAAAAAAATTGAAAGATCTTAAAAGTGCCCTATGTTTTAGAAACTGTATAAAAGTGGGTGGGTTGTTGTCGTCTTTTTTTTTTTTTTTTTTTTTTTTGCGGGGGGCATATCATTGTTTAAGTTAATTAATTAAATTAACATGGCTGGGTTTGATATAACACCAATTGAAGTCAATGGTAAGATTCCCATTAATTTTACTGGGTATTTGATTCTGGGCTCATAGATCCTTCTAAATAATTTCTGCTTGATCTCTATATTTCTCTTTATAAAATCACTAAAAGCCCTGTTGTAATAATTGGGCCTACAACAGTATCCTAATATTGAGCTCAAATGTGAGAAATGAGTGAAAGCTCATAAAATAGTACAATAATCTATATAACAACGAATGTTGATGGGACAAGGCGGAAAAAGGAAACACAAGGACTGAATTAGTCCAAACAAAAAGTCAGAGGTAAATCCAGAGTAAATTCATTGAAGTCCAATCCATTTACCTAGGCATAGCTGAGAACAGAATTTGGCCTAGTGTGTCTTCCAAAGAGAATAGTAAACCATTACAGAGCCCAGTGTGGGAATCAATGTGTGCAATGTTATCGTTCAATGAGCTACTATCTAAAATCAAATCAGAGAATTATGAGGAACAAAATATTCCAATAGTCAGCTGTTTGTTTCTTACTATCAGTTAGTTATGTGGTTGCATAAACTACATTTCAGCATGACAGGGAGATATACACCTGGAGAATACTGTCAGATTTTTAAAAATGAGACACCTGTTCATTTCAGGTCCACTCAAACAATAGAACAAGAAACAAAATCAATTAAAAAACATTACTTGACATTGTTCTTGTAACTACCTATTATGTTTAAATACCAGGCTAGGTCTTAACTTTGTACTTCCTATCTATTGTCATTTGAAGAAACACACTCCACCTTTTATTATGAGAAAGAAGACAGGAAGACATTTGTTAACTATGGAGTGCCAGTGCAGTGTCAGAAACACTTGCCTTAATTTAACAATTTTTGGCTTTTACCTCTTAAAGCCCCTGAAGCAACAAATGCTCACTAATGCACAACAAAGTGCAAAATAGATAAGCAAGTACCTTTTATTGTATAGTAATTTTGAAAAGTATTTATTATTTGACCTATAGACCTTAACAACCCCATCTATAATTTTCTCTGTATTTATTCACTGATTTAAATCTCAAATTTAACTTAGTACAACTTGTTGGCTTATTTCAAGGTGTTAACTTGCGCTCATTATTCTACAATGTTTAAGACAAGTCTTAAATCCTGTAAATTGATTTACATTCAGAACTTCCACTGAACTCAATAGGAATCATATACATGGAGTAACTACAGGATTAAACCTTATAATTATCAGCAGAAGTTTGTCACTTAGAAACCCTGGGCCTGATCCTGCAATTCTTATTTACATAAATTGAGGTCACGGGACTACTTGTGCAACTAAGATCTACTCAAGAGAATAAGAGTTGCAGGATTTGGCCATGTACGAAATGTATCTGCTCCTTTATGATCTGCTGTGTTAATACAGCTACCAAGAATAAGGAACACACCACCAAGATAAAAATCTAAGACTAAGATACTTTTGGAGAAACTAGTTATTTTTAAATCTGCCACTCCATCATTGATTTAAAACAAATGGCCACTAATTTATCATACATTACTAAATATTTTGTGCTTCCTCTTTGACAGCAGCAAACTGATGCACACTTTACTCAAAGCTATGGGTGATGCAGACACACGGACAAAGATTTACTAAGTAATTTTAAATATACAGTATCCCTTTAAAATTCTGTGTTTTTTTTATACAACTAATAAATAGTAAGGCCTATTAAACCTTTTTTCTGAACACTGGAAAAGGGTGTTTGGGACTCTGTTTGCAGTGCAGTGAGAAGCTCTACTGAGCAACTGTGTAACTGATAAATGTGTGACCAATTCATGGATTATTTAAGTAACATGCACTATGTTATATGGGCACTACTCATATTTCTGAAATTAAGGGTCTGTCCATGTTTCTTCAGTAAATTCCTGCTTTCACAGGGCTAAAGATTGGTTACAAAATATTAATTGGGCACAGACTGGTATTCAAGTTCTGAACACAAAGGGACAGTATATGTTTAAATGAAAAAAATATATAAATCATTGGAGGAAAAGAAGTTCAATTTCAAGTTATTTCTCTGCAGAAGGATAACTTTACATTTTATTTCTACATCAAAGTCATTTTAAACTGATTCCTCTATTCACATTTGATATTGGGGACAGAGGGGTGGGGGGGGAAGAGAAATGTAAATTCTCTCTTTCCCTCCTACGGAAGAGACAAACAAGTACACATCTAGACATTCAAAATACAGAGGACTTTCCTCTCACCATCCTAAGTGGGTTATACAAAGTTTCTAAGGCTAATGTTTCTGGTTTTTACAAAAACCGAAAATTTCTGGCTGAAAACCAAAGTTTTTGATTCAGAAATGCAGCCGCAGTGTCTCATGGGATTTTAGTCCTGGTAGCCTGTATGGTAGCAGTACTTGCTGCACTACTTCAGGGTCTGGTCACTCCTGCCAACATTAGCCTCCATACCAGCTGGCTCCAGCTGGTAATATCCAATAAGGGCCCCTGCTCAGAGTTATGACTGAAGGCCAAAGGCGGGTCAAACAGAGAAGGGAAACAGATCCTCAAACAGTAGTGAAGGTGGATGAGCTACAATGAAACCATCTGCTACACATGGAAGAGTTTGGTATCCCCAAACAAAATCACCACTCTATATCTCCCCTGTCCCAAAGACAAAGAGTAAATCAAGGGACATCTGATGAAACATGGTTCATAATCTAGGCCGAACTCCATAATGCCCATGATTGATTTGAGAAAATCCACCAGATTTGCCACCTGGAATGTACTGACCCTTAACGACAGCTGGAAAGATATAACATTGCAGTTGCTGGAATCACTGAGGCGAGACTAGTGAATAATGCTCAACATTCTGTGGTGGATGCAAGCCTATTGTACTCTGGAGAAATCAGGCATGTAAACAGGGTGGTGGCACTCTTCCTCTGATCGCCTTTTAATAAATCACATACAAACGGGGCACCCTATTTCTGGTCGACTGCTATACACCAGGGTGAGGTATATCTGTGCTCAGATGTCCATCATCATGGCCTACGTTCCCACCAAGAAAGGTACAGATGTTAATAAAGATGAATTTTATGAACAGCTAGCAGCAGTGATACAATCTGTTCTGTTGAACAACAAACTTCTTATACTCTGAGATGTGAACGCCACATTAAGTCCCAGAAATGCTTTGAAACTATTATCAGGCTATTTTGCTCTGGAACAATAAATGACAACTGTGAGATTACTGTCCTTTTGTGCTTCTCACATTACTATCACCGGCATTTGGTTCATGCCCTTAGACATCTACTAGGAAACCTGGATAGCCAACAATGGCCAGATGAGCAAGGAGCTAGACCATATATTGGTCTGGAATCGTAGTACAGCAAGGTCATACTGGATCAACAGAAGTGCAGTCACAAAACAGTTTACAAAATATTAGAAATTTAATAAATGCTTCTAATCTCAGAGTTTCCCAAGATCACAGTCCTAGGTTCACAAATCACCCTTCTCTCCCAAGCAGCCTCCCCTCATATTCTTGGCACAATCTCTGTCTGAAATCAGCAGCCTAAGTAAAGATCCTTTACTGTATATTCATTACTATCAAGTCCTGACTCGTCTCTGCTGAGCAGGACACTGCAGTGTGCCGAAAGCTCTGTTGTTTTTTCTGATTTTACATAACCTTTACAACACATGACCAGTATGTCCATGTTCTGGACACAGTCTTATTAAAACAGGTATTTCTAATAAACTGTAAAAATGAGAAAATGAACATGTGGAGAAATGAACATCAGAATTTCTACATAGATTTGATTTAAATCTAAACCTATTGTAGAACTAAAAATGCTCAGACTGTATGCAGTGTCATAGCCATGATGGTCCCAGGATATTTGCGAGACAAGGTGGGTAGGTAATATCTTTTATTGGAGCAACAGAAGTTAGTCCAATAAAAGATATTATCTCACTCACTTTTAGTCACCTTATCAGCTACATTTTAAGGCTCCGATCCTGGAAACATTTATGCAGATGCTTCAGTGAGACTGAAGTGCATTGGCTCCAGTGGGAATATTCATGTGCATAAACGTTTACAAGATTAAGGGCCTGATTTGTTCTGCATGCTCCAGAGAGTCTCATTGCTGTTTTGTTGCTTGTAGAGGAGAACAAAGGTCAAATTGAATAGTCCTTCACTATTAATCAGGACACACAGGTGAATGAAAACAGACAAAGGGATGGGTTTAAGCAGCGGGCCACAACTTCATTAATTTAAATACTGGGAAGGGGCACTATATGCCCCTCCTCAACTCATCTCTGACCTACCAGACATTTAACTGGTTCCAATGCAGGGTTCCAGTGTGCCTACCATGTAACCAATAGCTTGGGGTAGACGCTCCGCAGCCTACCTCACTTCTGAATCATCTCAACCTCTCCCCCATCCCAGGGAGGGGGACAGTTGATACCAATGGGAGACCATGGTCTGCAAAGACTTCGGAGATCTCCTTCGCCCATAGGCACAAAGGTATACAAGTGAAATCCCAGGTCTCTTATTTTAAGAGCTATCCCTTTTCCCCTTTATCTGCATTGGACACCGGCTGCAAGTTGCAACAAACTAAACATTCTTACAAATTCCTAACAGAAATTCTAAGTCCTAATCCTGCTTAATTGAATCATGATGCTATGAGGAAAGTGGAAAAAAATTCACCAGGTCTCTGCAATTTGGCCCCAATATCAAAAGTTACATTCTGGGAGTCAGTAAAAATGAATCAATCAGACCCGCAGCATTTTAAAAACATTGCTCCATTTCTACTGCTACAGGGAAGGAGGGTGGGGCAACTAAAGGGAGCCAGAGGTTCCCAAAGGCCTGGACAGTTTTAAATTAATGAGGGGAAAGTGATGGGCCAATCATCTCCAAGTTTGCCCTGTCTGACCAATGAAAAGCGGAAAACACATGGAGGGGAGCCCAGCCCTGCACTCCTAGGCATGCTTCTCCTTGCCCTTTTAGAATATGTCAATATTTAAACTGCTATAGCATACCCATATATTGCAGCGAGGGAAGGGGCTCTCCCATCACCTAATCAATCCACCTCCCAAACAGACGGTACTTAGGTCAACAGAAGAATTCTGCCATAGATCTAGTGCTGTCTATTTCAGGGGTTAGGTCAGCTTAACTACGTTGCTCAAAGGTGTGGATTTTTCACATCCTGAGTGACGTAGCTGTGTCAATTTTTTAACTTTTTAGTACAGACATGGCCTTACTGTGACAGCCAGACCAAACGCTGCTCCAATCATTCCCTCCCCCCACTTAGGTCTGGTCTACGCTAGGTGGGGGGATCGATCTAAGTTACACAACTTCAGCTATGTGAATAACATAATTGAAGTCGATGTACTTATATCTACTCACTGAAGCGTCTTCACTGTGGTTACTCGACAGCTGACTCTCCCCCGTTGACTCTGCCTGTGCCTCTCGTGGAATACCGGAGTCGACCGGAGAGTGCTCGGCGGTCGATTTATCGCGTCTATACTAGACGCGATAAAATTGGCCCCCGTGGATCGATCGCTGCCCATCGATCCTGCGGGTAATATGGACAAGCCCTTAGACTGGGTGTGTGTAGGATATTATCAGATTCAGAGCACAGCTTTTCTTTTCATTGCAGTATTATGTTGACAGTAAAACCCATGTCAGCAAACTAACATGTCATTTAAATTAATGTTTCCTCCTTTTCCTCCTTTTTGTTTCTGTTTTTTATATTGCCTCTATTTAAAGTTAGAAAACTCCTTTTATGGCATGAGACAATGGGTTTATACAATACATGGTTTCCAACAGAACTTGGCTATAATGTTTCTTCTTCCACAAGTTGCTTACATGAGAACCCAATTTTTTAAACACTAGTTGTCATGAGATTAGAATTTTGTGGTTACTGAAGATCTAAGTGTTTATCCACGCTATGGTTCTTAATAGGACTATCATGCTAGCAATACATGGTCTTATTTACAAGACAGCCAAGCACGATAACAAATAAATTCAGCAAGCAGCACTGCACAGGAAGAAAGGAGAAAATACACAAAGGAACTCAATTTTAATCACCCAAGGTGTTACTAGTTACTTATTATAAAGCAAATGGGGGCAATGTGATCCGAAGAATGGCTATACTGGATCGATCAATGGTCCATCTAGCCCATTATCCTGTCTTCGGTCTTTAGCAGCAACAACTTGAAGTTGATAACAGATACATGTATAATTTGGTCAAAATCATGCATGTCAGAGCCAAAAAGTAATGTCAGAATTAAATCTGTATTCAAAGGATATGAAGAGATTTGGCCAATGCAAAACAAATCAAACTGGTGAAACCGTTTTTGTCCCTTTTTTTCATAAAGCAGTAAGAGTGAAAAAGAAATTAATAAACTTAAATAATTTAATCATTTAGGAATCTGCTGGCTCAACAGTTAATATATGACTACAGAATTAAGAAACTTTACCTCTATATACCACAGTGTGAACTTTCTTCTTGATATTAAATTAATTTTACATCACTGGAAGAAAAAATATTAATTTAATCAAAAATTCTTCTAAATCAACAGAATCACCCATAATCTATCTATCATATTCACCAGCTTCCTGGCGCCAAAATTCTGTCTCTTAAGGAATCCATCACTTCCTAGCCAGCTATTGTAAGAGAAAAGGGTTCAACCAATCAAAAAGAGGATAGGTCTGTCAATAGCTATTAGCCAGGATGGGCAGGGATGGTGTCTCTAGCCTCTGTTTGCCTGAAGCTGGGAATGGGCAACAGAGGATGGATTACCCGTTCTGTTCATTCCCTCTGGGACACCTTGCATTGGCCACCATCAGAAAACAGAATACTGGGCTAGATGTACCTTTGGTCTGACCCAGTATGGCCGTTCTTATGATCCCACAGAGCAATAATATCCATCTGTCATTTTTAATTAGAGATGGGATAAACTTAAAGCAAAAGAACTGATTTAACACAAAATAGTAGCAAACAAAATAGTGACTCTGAATTATTCAGAGTTTGAAAAGTATACCAGATACAAACAAACATACTAGCCAGAAGTCAACAAAATACACCTCTACCCCAATATAACGCGGTCCTTGGGAGCCAAAATCTCACTGCCTTATAGGTGAGACCGTGTTATATCGGGTTTGGTCCAGTACGGCATGCCGGACCGGACTGGCTTCCCCGGCGATGATTTAAAGGGCCCGGTGTTCCCTGCAGCGGCTGGAACCTCTGGCCCTTTAAATCACTGCCTGAGCCCAGCTGCCAGAGCCCCGGCGGGGATTTAAATGGACCGGTGCTCCAGCTGCTGTGGGGAGTCCGGGGCCCTTTAATTCACCGCTGCAGCTCTGGCAGCAGGGCTCAGGTGGGGATTTAAAGGGCCTGGGGCTCCCCACAGTGGCCAGAGCCCTGGGCCCTTTAAATCACTGCCGGAGCTCTGGCAGCAGTGTTTTACTGCGTTATATCCGAATTCGTGTTATATCGGGTTGCGTTCTATCGGGGCAGAGGTGTACAAATAAATATGATGATGATGGGGGGGTGGGGAATGGAGGGTGTTGAAACTTATAGAGGAGGGGACTGTCACAAGATCTTGTTTTGGGTTTCCCTCTTTCACATTGGCCAATGACTAATAGATCTGTTAATGTGCCACCTGACTGTGTTGAGAATATATTACTCTACCATTACTCCAACTTACTTTTAGCCTTCTCCCCTTTCCTACCCCACAAACTGCTCCAGGGCCTGCCTCAGCTGCTATCAATAATTTTTTCAAACAGAAGGAGAACTAAATTGACCAAATTCTTGTCAATTTTACGGATAGCCAGATGGTTCTGAGGAGAGGCTGCTAAACAGTCTCTCTGCTTTCACTTTGTTTCTGTCTGGCAAAGCTGTAAGAAGTAGCACAGGTTCTAGTGCTCTCTCTTTGGACTCTCAGGAGACACCACTGTGCTGGTTTGCATTCAGTTCCCATTTGGAAAGTAATCTGCACAACCGTAAGTACAAGAAACAATATTTATTTCAAATGGCAAGGTAAAGTTCTTCAGAAATTGATGACTTCCATTCCACCTGTTCCACCCACTGTCCCACTATATACACACACAGGCACCTTGTGAAGGGAAGCGCCTGCTCACTGTTGGTGAATAAGTGAGTGGATTTTTCAAGCCCTAGACTATTTAATACTCTAAACCACATGAGAACATACTGTTAATTAGCATCAGTTGGTTGTGTTTATCCACTGTTACATACGGATACCAGAGAACGTGTCCATTAAAGATCCATGCAGGTGTCCACAACACAAAGAAGAACTGGCAGCTGATGAAGTTGAGACTGTAATTTCATCAGCCAACAGGCAATGCCCTACCTAAAAGCTGAGGGGGTCCAGGATGAATAGTGAAGGATAAGATTCTTACATGTGGCAGCTCAGAAATTACTGACTTGTATAATGGCTCCAATAAACAGAAGAGAACAGGTACGCATACAGGGGAGAGGTAAAAAGAGCAGCAGCAATGTTTGATTATGAAGAGAGACAGAACAAAGGATTCAGTATAGCCGAAGTGTATAGAAGGGTGCATGTTTAAAAAAAAAAGTGTGTCCATATTGAAAGCAAAGACTTGTATTCTTCCCATTAAGAGATTCAGACCCTTTGTATTAGCTCAAGGAACCATGTGTACTTAGACTGGAGTCTTTTCAAAAATTTGGGTGAAGATTTTAAAGCTTTAGAATGGTGTTGTCATCATCACAGTACAAATGATCCCTAAACACAACTCCCATAACCTAAAATCTTAAGTGCCACCTATTCAGTGATCCTTCCAACTGCTTATAAGCCATAAAACCAGAAATCTCAGGGGTGCCCATAACCCATACTAAAACAGCCTTCCTTTTCTCCACCCACCTCATTTATATAGTACTGCAAAGGGTTTATTATGGAACTGAATTCCTGAGAAAACCATCAGCTCACATTTTTTGAAAGACATCTTCAGATGTCCATTCTCCCCTTGCTATTTGCGCTAAAGCTAATTAGCCTTAATATGATTTATACATGTGTGTACTTCTGAGTTTACAATACTTAATCCTCAGATTATAATGTACACATACAAACAAAGCAACAAGATTGTACTTCAAGTTTTCTTTCCATTGAACTCTGAACTTTCTAAATACGTATTTACAAAGGGGAGGAAAGACCGGGAACTGACTGTACTTCCTCTATGCCAACCTACGAGACTTGTATTCACATTGCTAACATCTTTAAAATATATAGACTTACCTACTTGCTATATAATGTGTGCAGAATTTCTACATCATATTCTTCTATCAATACATTAACATACAAACTTTTCTGAATATGCTTACTGTATCTAAACAGATGAAATTTTCTGGTAGCATATTTGTCCTTGAAATAAAAAAGTTATATATAAGTGAATTCTTTCTCTAATTAGATAAAATCTTGACACAATTCCCAAAACAGACATTCTCAACCTTCTATTTCTGGCTTGAGCACAACTATTTCCTGGGTCTACATTTATCAAGTAAAAATAAGAACTATTTATTTTTTATTAATCATGTCTATTATGGTAATGCCTGAGGACCAACCAAGAATGAAGCCCCATCAGTAGACAGTTCCTGCTCCAAAGCATGTATAATCTAGATAAAACAGACACAAGGTGGGGCAAGGGGTGAACCATGTGATGGCAGCAAACACCATAGTTGCATGATGTTGTATTTGGTTGGGGTTTGTATGTGGGAGTGGGGGTGGAAGGGGTTACTTAAGAGGGGACAAGATAAAGGGAAAGAAAAAAGGAAAAGAAAGGGATAAGTGGGACATAGAAGGAGACAAGAAAGTAAAAGGAGCAGGTGTGGAGCGAAGCTAAGGAATCACCCTCCTAATGGTTTACATTAGACATGTACAGTACATTGGTGCTGTATGTATAATATTGTAAGGAATGAAATTTAAAATACAAACATGAATTCCATGCACAAGCTACTGGACAACAAAACTACAAATTAAAGGCTTGAAGCTCTGTTTTAATAATAATAAACTATGCTTATTTCTTCCCCCATATGGATTTTTGTTTCATTAAATTAATAAAAGCAATTAGATACTGCAAAAAAATAAAAAAATGAATGTATTGACTGTCATTTAAAAAAAAATCACGTATCAGCCTTGACAAGCAAGATTCAAACTCATTTAGGCTTTTCTTATCTACCTAAATACTTCTATGGTCCTTCATCAATGTAGTATTTAAATACTTCACAAACATTCATTAATTTACTTTGACAAGACCCCTGTGAGAACAGTATTATCCCCATTTTACACATAAGAAACCTAGGTAGACATACATTTAGAAGAAATAAGAAAACAGAGACAAACAAACTTGTGCTCATCTGTGACAATCAGAGTCCAGATGCCCCAAGAGGAGAAGGGGGTGGGGGGTCTAACCTCAAAGAACAAGCAACTGACTGCATTCAATGTTATTGCGAATAAACATATGTCAAGTAAGGTCTTTTAGGAAAGGATGTAATGTTCTAAACATCAGGGTCTTTACAAGATCTGTGTACAGGTTATGGTTATGAATGTATGCTTGTGTATATATGTAGAACATTATAGTTGTAACTAGATGTCAACTGCAGCTTAATCTCACAACAACGGTGAAGTATTAAGGCAGTGATGGTCACCTCCCAGGTTAGTTTATATGAAACTAACTCCAACCACCTAACATTGTACAGCCTAGGGAAAGACAATGCTGGACCACTAAAATTAATGGAAAAATATTGAAACCAAAAAGAAAATCCCAGTCTTGGAAAACTAAGGAAGGAGGGAATTTCCCCTGTTCTGTGTAACCATGAATTATAATAATCAGAAAAAGGGGGAAGAAAACTGCAACCCCTGTTAAAAGGGATGATGGTTTCTAGAAACTGAGGGCAAGCATCTAAGAGGTTCTGGGAAACTGTTCGGAGGCAATAGGTAATTTATGTTAGGAGAAAAAAGGAGGAAATAGCTAATATAGAAGTATAAAGCCTGAGAATGCATCTTTATGTTTATTTTCTGTGTAACTTGTATGTGTTTGCTTTTCCTCACCATTTCATCTTTGAATCTAAGATTTTTTATTAATTTTGATTTTTTATTAAAACTGTTGATTTTTACCCCAAACAGATCTCTGTTGTGCAGACTAGTGGAATATATGTGCCAAAATGAACTGATCATCAGCGACAGGTTTCACTCCTTTGGGGGTGATGAACCAGAGGGGAAAAGTCAGTGTCTGGTAGTTAAGAACTCAGGGAGATGGATTTGGGAGGACTCGAGACCAGAACAGCTAGTGGGGTCACCCTGCAAGGAGTAGCTAGGGCAGGTTGAAGCTAGGGATGGGACCTTTGTGCTTGTAGGTTGGCTACTGGTGTCAAAGCTCTGAGCCACAGCAGCATAGCATTAAGACTCCCAAAGTTACAACACAGATGGTGACAGAACTCTTACTTTTCTGGATGATCTGCAAAATGTCACACCATCAATGATTTCGACTGTACCCATATATCTATACATTTTAAATTTAACTAAACTACTGTCCTTATCCAGGACTCATACAGGTAACTGAAGAATCCTACTACAGTTGTGAAATTCTGCCAAAAATGTGTTTTAGTTGGACTTAACGTACAATAATCTTGTGTCACATTTTCTGCCGCATCAGCTTAACAACAATGCTTCAGTTTTCCTGCCCAGAAACCTCAATTATATTTTCAAACTGTTTTCCTGTAGTCCACAGAAAAGTCAGACACTGTCTGCTGGGATAGCAGGGAAGAGGATTCTGAATAGACAAAAGTGACAAGAATTGTGAAGGCAAAGCATGTGACAAGCTTCAGAATTCTGACCTTTAGAACTTGAAACCAGATGGATGACCCAGCTCTTCAGCAAACATGAATTCTTTTGTATTGTGGGTGAAATGGCAAATATTTCCTGTTATTAAAAAACATTTTTGGATTACCTTCCCCTGATTTGAATGCAGAGACAACTGCCCTCAGTGACAATAAAAAGATTGTAAAGAGTGCCCTAAAGCTACAATACAAAAGAGATAATATTTCTGTTAGAAAGAAGAGTAAAATTACAGGCTTTGTCAACCCACGAGAGCATGAACTTGTTTTTGCTGGTGCATGCATTTCAATACCCTGACAGCCCAGAATTATTCATTTAATAATTTCAGTTTATAAAAACATACCTATGTAGAGGTCTGGGTGCATATATACACACACAAGTACAAAAAATAAATAGAGTTAATGCCAAACAAATGGAGCATTAACCCCTAGCTCCCGCTATAACTAGAGCACCACAACCCAATAATGCATCCTTCCCACCAGGACAAACTAGCAAGAAAAAATGGAACTTGCAAAAATACCTGAAAGTCAATGAATTTTAATCAGGTAAATGAAAGAAGGAAGAAAATTTTACTAAGGATTAATCACTGAAAAGCTCACCTCCACTCTTTTCTCACTTAGATTGAATGCCTCAGAATTACACAAGGCAAGATGAGAGGTTTCAACACAACCAAACCAGCTCCTGTAAAACTTATAGCAACACCTTAAATTAAACCCAGATTGTTTGTAAACCAGTACAGATATTGGTGTGAGGGGATAATATGCCTCTGCAAAAAACACACCATAACAAAAAGGCTGTTGCATTCTGGAGGAAAAGTCCACCTCCAAAAGACAAGGCTTTAAGCTTTTTGGCCATTTGCATAAATGGATAAAAGACAGGAATACACACACACCCCGCACAAACACACACTGGTAGTCACCGCTGCTCCAGGTCTTCCTTGTTTCCTTTCATCCTCTCCTACCAAAATTAAATGGATGTGAAGGCATAGGATGGGTCACATTCGGTCCACAAATTTAAAATCAGAGATGATATCAGGTGGAGTTAGAAATGAGTATTTTATATTTTACAAAGCCAGAAATCCTCCTATCCAATGGTATAATGGAGTCATTTCTATTTTGAAAAGTCCGGATGTCAAACCCTACAATTTCAACATTATCAGGTGTTGAGTAATTATGTCAGGTCAATTTCTCAAGTTTCATCAAATTTTATTATGATTTTTCCCCTCTGGGAATATCTACATTGCAATAAAAGACTCACGGCACAGCCACAGCTAGTCCGGATCAGCTGACTCAGGCCCGCCCAGGGCTCCAAAAGCAAGGCTAAAAACTGCAAAAAATACGTTCAGAGCGGAGCCTGGGCTCTAAAACCCCATGAGGGGGGTGGATCTCAGAGCCCAGGCCCCAACCCAGGCCTGAATATCTACACTGCAATTTTTGGTCCCCCAGTATGAGCCCGAGAAAATTGACCCTGGCTCCAAGAGTCGGTACCATGAATTTTTTTATTGCAGTGTAGGTGTACCTTTGAGTCCCGAGCAATCGAACTAAAGCAGCCTCTTTTTATAGCTGGAGATATCCAAATAAATAAATAATTCAGTAAAGTGTCTACAGGGATATTTAATTATCAATTTAAATATGCATAAAATGGAGAAAAATGGGTTTGATTCTCCAAAGTGCTGAGCACTTGAGCACGTTTAACTTGAAGCATGTGAATAGCTCCGTTGCAGTCTTTTCTGGACCAGGGTCAAAGTGCTAAACATCTTGCAGGATGGAGCCTTATATTTGGACTTGTTAAACCATGGTGTGGTGAAGAATTTGGAATTGCTCATGTCCATTTCTGATACACAGTGCAGTTATTAATTCAACCACTAGCAAAAACTAATTTGCTCCACAGTACACCACGTCGCTCACTCAGGGTATGTCTATACCGCAATCAGAAGTATGATTGCAGCTTTGGTTACCTAGGTTATCTTTAATCTAACTAACCCGTCTAAAAATAGAAGTAATGGTGCAACATCTCTGGCCTAAGTAAGGGCTGTACAAACCTGCCCAGAACCCCAACTATGTACTTGCATTGCTAATCTGTGCTGGGGCCAATGATAACCCATATGCACAGCTAACTAAATTAAAAGCTAGCATGGGTATGCCTACTCGAGCTGCAACCACACCTCTAACTGAAATGTAGACATCTCTTCAGAAACATCATTAACGAGCAATGATATAGAGATCACCACAAAAAGTCATCATTTACCAATGATTATTTCTCAGACACCACTTTATCATACAGTAATTTCCAGATTGTGGAATGACTTCATATGGCAGTCACTGTAGGGTTAAAAATTAAAGCTGCTACAATGGTAGGTTATACAGGAAAAAGAGTAAAGTCATCTCCTGGTTTGTAGAGGTACAGTAAAAACTTCGCCTTGTGCAAAGGTTAGAAAAAGTTCTACATATATTGCTCTGAAAAGTAAACCCCACCAGAATCACTCTCAGGGATTTGATGAAGAAATGTAAACCTATATTTCAATAAGAGACTTAGCCACTTGTACGGAATCAGAAAAAGAACAAGGAGTTTTACTAGCACATAACAGAAGAGAACCTTATATGCCACTTTCAACCTTTCTTATGATCATTCCAAACTGGAAGATATGTAAGTCTAATACAGGGGTCGGCAACCTACGGCACGCAAGCCGATTTTGAGTGGCACGCTGCCGCGGTCCTGGCCACCAGCCCCACTCAGCCCCCCTGCCCTCCGCTCTCCCCTGCGGGGGCAGGAGGCAGAAGCGTGGTCCTGCGGCAGCCAAGCTTCCCCCGTTCCCCGCTTCTTCCCCCAGCGTGGTGCTTTCCTGTCCCTCCCCCTCTCCTTCCATGTGCCAATCAGCTGATGGCCCTAGCGAGGGGGAGGGGAGAAAAGCGGCAGCATGCTCGCTGCTCCGTAGAGGAGCTAGAGAGAGGTAGGGAGAAGGCTGGGTGTGTGAGGGGGTTCAAGGGTCAGGGCAGAGGGCTGGGGGGGGGTGCAGGGCAGAAGGCTGAGTGTGTGGAGGGTACTCGGCTCATAAGGGGGCTGGGCACCCCTACGAGCCGAGCACCCGACACACACTCAGTCTTCTGCCCTGCACCCCCCACACCCCCCAGCCCTCTGCCCTGACCCTTGAACCCCCACACACACCCAGCCTTCTGCCCTGAACTCCCACACCTCCCAGCCCTCTGCCCTGACCCCCCCACACCCAGCCTTCTGCCCTGCACTCTCCACAGCTCCCCCCACCCCCCCAGCCCTCTGTCCTGACGCCTGAACCTCCCCACACACCCAGTCTTCTGCCCTGCACCCCCCACACCCCCCAGCCTTCTGTCCTGAACCCCTCCCACACCCCAGCCCTCTGCCCTGACCCCTGAACCCCCGCCCCAGGGGTCCCGGCCGCAGGTCCTGCTCAGCCCGCTGCCAGCCTAGGTGAACAGAATCCCAGGCAAACAGAATCCCAGGCTGGCAGCGAGCTGAGCAGGCTGGCGGCGTAAGATCAGCATTTTAATTTAATTTTAAATAAAGCTTCTTAAACATTTTGAAAACCTTGTTTACTTTACATACAACAATAGTTTAGTTATATAATATAGACTTATAGAAAGAGACCTTCTAAAAACGTTAAAATGTATTACCGGCATGCGAAACCTTAAATTAGAGTGAAGAAATGAAGACTTGGCACACCACTTCTGAAAGGTTGCCGACTCCTGGTCTAATACCTGTACAGAGGAACTCTTTGGCTAATACGTTTTTTGGTTTGGAGTTTTTTGTATGTCTAAATAATTACGTATCATACTCCTAGTTAATCAAGTGAATCAAGAAAGTCTTCCAGAAAACACCATTCTGGCCACTATGGATGTGGAAGCCCTCTACACTAACATTCCACACGAAGATGGACTACAAGCCATCAGGAACAGTATCCCCGATAATATCACGGCTAACCTGGTGGCTGAACTTTGTGACTTTGTCCTCACCCACAACTATTTCACATTTGAGGACAATATATATCTTCAAGTCAGTGGCACTGCTATGGGTACCCGCATGGCCCCTCAGTATGCCAACATCTTTATGGCTGACTTAGAACAACGCTTCCTTAACTCTCGTTCCCTAACACCCCTACTCTACTTGCGCTACATTGATGACATCTTCATCATCTGGACTCATGGAAAAGAAGCCCTCGAGGAATTCCACCGAGATTTTAACAATTTCCATCCCACCATCAACCTCAGCCTAGACCAATCCACACAAGAGGTCCATTTCCTAGACACTACTGTGCTAATAAACGATGGTCACATAAATACCACCCTATACCGGAAACCCACTGACCGCTATACTTACTTACATGCCTCCAGCTTCCATCCCGGACACACCACACGATCCATTGTCTACAGCCAAGATCTAAGATACAACCGTATTTGCTCCAATCCCTCAGACAGAGATAAACACCTACAAGATCTCTATCAAGCATTCTTAAACCTACAATACCCACCTGCTGAAGTGAAAAAACAGATTGACAGAGCCAGAAGAGTACCCAGAAGCCACCTACTACAGGACAGGCCTAAAAAAGAAAATAACAGAACACCACTAGCCATCACCTACAGCCCCCAACTAAAACCTCTCCAGCGCATCATCAAAGATTTACAACCTATCCTTAAAGATGATCCCTCACTCTCACAGATCTTGGGAGACAGGCCAGTCCTCGCTTATAGACAGCCTCCCAACCTGAAGCAAATACTCACCAGCAACCGCACACCATACAACATAAACACTAACCCAGGAACCTATCCTTGCAATAAAGCCCGATGCCAGCTCTGTCCACATATCCATTCAAGTGACACCATCACAGGACCTAATCACATCAGACACACCATCAGGGGCTCGTACACCTGCACATCTACCAACGTGATATATGCCATCATGTGCCAGCAATGCCCCTCTGCCATGTACATTGGCCAAACCGGACAGTCTCTACGCAAAAGAATAAATGGACACAAATCTGACATCAGGAATCATAACATTCAAAAACCAGTGGGAGAACACTTCAACCTCTCTAACCACTCAGTGACAGACTTGAAGGTGGCAATTTTGCAACAAAAAAACTTCAAAAACAGACTCCAAAGAGAAACTGCTGAACTTGAATTAATATGCAAACTAGATACTATTAACTGTGGTCTAAACAAAGACTGGGAATGGTTGGGTCATTACACCAATTGAATCTATTTCCCTATGTTAAGTTCTCCTCACACCTTCTATGGGCCATCTTAATTATCACTTCAAAAAGTTTTTTTTCCTCCTGCTAACGATAGCTCATCTCAATTGATTAGACTCTGCCTGTTGGTATGCATACTTCCACCTTTTCATGTTCTCTGTATGTATAAATATCTCCTGTCTGTGTGTTCCATTCTATGCATCCGAAGAAGTGAGCTTTAGCTCACGAAAGCTCATGCTAAAATAAATTTGTTAGTCTTTAAGGTGCCACAAGTACTCCTGTTTTTTTTTTGCGGATACAGACTAACACGGCTGCTACTCTGAAACCTGAAAAAGAGATATTTAAAAACACTATGTGACATGAATAATTTAACTCTAAGAATATACCAGCACATCACACACTACCTTGAGGCCTTATTTTCTCTATTTAAGTCCTTCCCACTAATTTTCACTTAAGTAATAATCTCTCTCGTTGTCTCTAGCTGAGCAAAGTTCAGGACTACATCATTAATTAACTAGAGACACTGGGATTTCTAGACCTACAAACAGTAATTCCTCATGCTCCACTACTATTAAAGGTCCTATCAAGTACACTATGTCAACACTTCTTACTCTTTCAAACTGGAGCTCACATCTTGATTCATCCCAGAGCAACAGATCGGTACATAACAGGACTTAGACTAAAGAGCCAATGAACCAGGCCAAAATTCTGCACAATGTGACTTAGACAAGAAAGTGAGTTATTGACTCATTCATAAACAAGATATGATGGGTCAGAGGTAAAAGTTCACTTAGAAGGAAAATATAATACTGCAGATTCAGACAAACTCAGCTCTTAGTGGTATTTCATCATCATTTTAACCTAAAAGTTTTTGTTGTTGTTGTTGTTTTTAAAAAAGCCTGCAGGAAACTGAAAGTTGGAGCCCACTAACTAACTAATACTGGGAGAACCTGAGACAAATCCATTTTAGGCTGGTCCCATATTCCCTATTAGGAATGCAGGCTAAACACTAATTGAAGTTAAAGTTAAAGGGAGTTTTGCATGGGTAAGTGCTTAAAAATAATGCTTAGCAGTTATAGAGTATTTTACTACGCATCTTCAAAGGACTGCACAAACATTAATAAATACAAGACCAGGACCATTAGAGAGCAAGGTCACTTTATTAAAAACATCTCCAAGATGACCAACCTCTTCAATTCAACTCCAGACTAAATTCCTGACACAATTGATACATGCCAAACCAACCTGATCTCCTTCTTTGAGAAGGTAACAGATTATTTTAGACAAAGAAAATGCAGTAGATCTAATTTACCTCGATTTCTGTATGGCATTTGAAACGGTTTCACATGGGGAATTATTAGCTAAATTGGAAAAGATGGGGATTAATATGAAAATTAAAAGGTGGATAAGGAACTTGTTAAAGGGGAGATACAACGGGTCATACTGAAAGGTGAACTGTCAGGTTGGAAGGCGGTTACTAGTGGAGTTCCTCGGGGATCAGTTTGGGGACCAATCTTATTTAATCTTTTTATTACTACCTTGGTACAAAAAAAGTGGGAATGTGCTAATAAAGTTTGAGGATGACACGAAGCTGGGAGGTATTGCCAATACAGAGAGGGACCGGGATATCCTACAGGAAGATCTGGATGACCCTGTAAACTGGAGTAATAGTAATAGGATGAAATTTAATAGTGAAAAGTGCAAGGTCATGTATTTAGGGATTAATAACAAGAATTTTTGTTATAAACTAGGGATGCATCACTTGGAAGTAGCGGAGCAGGAGAAGGACCTCAGAGTATTGGTTAATCAGAGCATGACTATGAGCCGCCAATGTGATATGGCTGTGAAAAAAGCTACTGAGGTCTTGGGATGCATCAGGCGAGGTATTTCCAGTAGAGATAAAGAGGTGTTAGTACCATTATACAAGGCACTGGTGAGACATCATCTGGAATACTGTGTGCAGTTCTGGTCTCCCATGTTTAAGAAGAATGAATTCAAACTAGAACAGGTACAGAGAAGGGCTATTAGGATGATCCGAGGAATGGAAAACCTGTCTTATGAAAGGAGACTGAAAGAGCTTAGCTTGTTTAGCCTAACCAAAAAAAGGCTGAGGGGGGATATGATGGCTCTCTATAAATATATCAGAGGGATAAATACCAGCAGGGCCGGTGCAAGGATGTTTCGCGCCCTAGGCGAAACTTCCACCTTGCGCCCTCCCCTGTCCCCGATCCCCTGCCCTGAGGCTCCCTCCCCACCCAGCGCGGCGGCGACCCCCTGCGGCAGCTCCCCACCCACCCCCACCCTGAGGCACCCCCCCTGCCCCAGTTCACCCCTGCTCCGCCTCCACCCCGAGTATGCCGTCGCTGCTTCACTTCTCCTGCCTCCCAGGCTTGCGGCGCCTAAGCTGATTGGCACCACAAACCTGGGAGGCGGGAGAAGTGAAGCAGCTCACCCCTGCTCCGCCTCCTCCCCGAGCACGCTGTCGCTGCTTCACTTCTCCCACCTCCCAGGCTTGTGGCGCCAATCAGCTTAGGCGCCGCAAGCCCAGGAGACAGGAGAAGTGAAGCAACCACGGCGTGCTCGGGGAGGAGGCGGGGCAGGAGTGAGCTGGGGCGGGGAGTTCCCCTGCGTGTTGCCCGCCTCCCCTTACTTGCTGCAGGCGGCCCTCCCTGCGCTCCCCTGCCCCAGCTCCCTCCGCCTAAATGCCGGCGGCGACCGAGGCAGCCAAAGAGCCGGCCGCCGCAGTCACTGCCGAAGAAAATGCCGCTCCCCAAATCCTAGTGCCCTAGGCGACCGCCTAAGTCGCCTAAATGTTTGCACTGGCCCTGAATACCAGGGAGGGAGAGGAATTATTTAAACTCAGTACCAATGTGGGACACAAGAACAAATGGATATAAACTGGCCATCAGGAAGTTTAGACTTGAAATTAGATGAAGGTTTCTAACCATCAGAGGAGTGAAATTCTGGAACAGCCTTCCAAGTGGAGCAGTGGAGGCAAAAGACATATCTAGCTTCAAGACTAAGCTTGATAAGTTTATGGAAGGGATGGTATGATGGGATAGCCCAATTTTGGCAATTAATTGATCTTTGACTATTAGCGGTAAATATGCCCAGTGGCCTCTGATGGGAAACTAGATAGGATAGGGTCTAAGTTACTACTAAGAGAATTCTTTCCTGGGTGTCTGGCTGGTGAGTCTTGCCCACATGTTCACGGTTTAGCTGATCGCCATATTTGGGGTTGGGAAGGAATTTTCCTCCAGGGCAGATTGGCAGAGGCCCTGGGGGTTTTTCACCTTCCTCTGCAGCGTGGGGCAAGGGTCACTTGCTGGCAGATTCTCTGCACCTTGAAGTCTTTAAACCACAAGTTGAGGACTTCAATAGCTCAGACATAGGTCAGGGGGTTGTTACAGGAGTGGGTGGGTGAGATTCTGTGGCCCGCGTTGTGCAGGAGGTCAGACTAGAAGATCATAATGGTCCCTTCGGAACTTAAAATCTCTGAGACTTGCATTGTTCTATCAGAAGGATAAAAATGAATTCAATGATGGCACATTCAAGAATAAATATATGGTTATTTAGAAATGAATAAGTCCCTGGATCCAAAGACTTACACATGTGTTTAACTAAGCCATGAGTAGTCCCACCGACTAGAGTGACTTAGGCACAAGCTGAACTTTACACACTATGGGTTATCCCATTACTGCAATGGGATAACTCACTCACAGTGTATAAATTTAAGCATGCACATAAGTCTTTATAGGACTGTGCCCTTAAATGGTATATGGGTATTAGCAGAGTATTATTAGTTATAGGCATTAGAGATCAATGACATTCGTAAATTGAACAAACAAGGCTTCTCAAAGCTTAGCTTTAAGCACAAGAGTGGCCCCATTGACTGGAGCCCAAATGAACACACACAAAATGTACAGGATTACGTCAATGTAAAATGCACTTTGGCTATTTATATTGAAATGTGTACTTTGATTTTAACTATTTATGATATTTCATAGCATGCATAAGTAGATTATGTGGATCAGCTGGCTCAGCAACATATAACAGTCAGAAAGTCAATGGCAAAACTAACTGATTGTCCTTGCAAAAAGAGGAAAAATTGAGTCAAAGTTTTAAAACATTTCCCTTCCAGCACTTTGGCAACTTTTCATTATTATTTCTTTTTCTTCATTTTGTGGATATTTTTGCTTCTTTTTCATCCAAATGTTGAAGTTTTTCTGCTTTAGCTGAAGAGAACAAGCAGCTGAGCAGCAAACTGGTTTATGGAAGACAAAATGAAAAAAATTCTTAGTAGAGGAGCTAATAGGGCCTGCACTCCAGACCCCCTCCCACACCCAAACTCCCTCCCAGAGCCTTAGGCAGTAAATCTAAGTGCGTGTTTTGTCCTTTGAGTGAGGTGCATTACTGAGTGCATATATTTATTAAAAGGGCTGAATCACAGACAGTTCACTTCTTTTCTAGCAAGTATGGACAGTGAATATGGGGAACTTCTGTATCACACTCAAGTTAGATGGCTGAGTCGTGGAAATGTTTTGAAGCGTTTTTTTGCACTTAAAGAGGAGATTGATTCCTTCATGAAAATGAAAAACAAGGAGGTTCCACAGCTTGCTGATTCCACTTTTATCTGCAACCTTGCTTTTCTAACAGATGTAACTGATCACCTGAATGCACTGAACTTGAAACTTCAGGGTAGAAAACAGGTGATAACACAGATGTATGACAGTATTAAGTCATTCAAAGTCAAGCTTACTTTATGGGGGAAACAGCTGACTGCTGGCAATTTGGTCCATTTCTCAACTCTGAATTCCTTAGGAAAAGTTGAACCCAAATCCTTGAAAGAATATGCAGAGATCATTTCTAACTTACACAAATAGTTTGATGTGCGGTTTAAAGATTTCAAGGCACTTGAACCACATTTTCAACTTTTTTCCACACCATTTGCTGTTGAAATTGACAATGTTGCAGAGGAAATGCAGATGGAGTTAGTGGAGCTTCAGTGTGACACGATTTTGAAGCAGAAGTATACAGATGTTGGAATTCCAGAATTCTACAGGTTTCTTTCACAAGAAAGATTTCCCATGTTATTCTCTGCTTCTGCAAGGATAATGGCAATGTTTGGAAGTACATATATATGTGAACAGTTTTTCTCTTCCATGAAGATTAACAAATCTGTGTTAAGGTCAAGGCTCACTGATGAACATTTGCAAGCAACACTGAGATTGGTTTCGTCTCAGGATATCAAACCTAATATTGATGCTCTGGTTGATGCAAAACGCTGCCAGCTAAGTGGCCAAAAATGAAATGACTGTCAAAATTAGCACTGACGTTTCACATTACAGTTAAAGAAGTTAATAAAAAATTGACTTTTAATAGCATGAAGAGACAGGGCAGGGGTGGGGCCTCATGGAAGGGGTGGATTTGGGGTGGGGCTAGGGGCAGCAAGGGGGCGTGTCAGTGATGCGGCCCTCGGGCCAATGCACTAGTCCTCATGCGGCCCTCGGGGTCATTTGAGTTTGAGACCCCTGAGCTAATCAGAGAAGAGCTATGGTAGCCAGAGTAAAGTTCTGCATATATATAGTATGGTTACTGAAAAATATAAAAGATAAAATTCTCTTTTACAGAGCTGGCGCTGTTAACAATGGGCCCCAATAGGCCCTTCCAGAGGATCAGTAATCTTATTTAAAAAACTGATGGTGATGTATCAGCAGTGTAGAGGGGAAACTCGCTTAAATGTATAAATATTTTAAATTATGTAGCTTCCTGAATAAAAACTAGTACCTCAGAGTATAAACCTAATGTTCTACTTTTATGACATGTAAAATTAGTTTTTTTAATTGTGTTCTTTCAAGTTTCTGACATTTATGCCATTTAAATAATTTCTACGATAAATATAATGCAGAGTTGACACTCATTGAGGTTATAAATTTGGTCTCTGCACAACTTCATAGTTTCAGAAATGATCAAAGGAAATGCCTACAGCAATTATACTTACATTTTATAAGTGAGAGAGTGGACAACATGAGAGATCAGTTTCTGTTCTCTGAAATACTTTTGTACTTGTCATACAAGAAAGCATTAATCTGAATATTTTTTTAAAAATAGATCAAGAATTTTCACATCAGAAGTTAAGGAACTGACACCAAACATCCAGAGAGAATTTGGTGTCCCAAAACTAACTATATAATTGACCTCTCTCCCAAAAACTGACAGTTTGCAGAGGAGAAGAAATGTGCTCAAGTGAGTTTGATTTAGTTACTATTTTTAGAAGTAAAACAGAAATGGACACAAATTTAGGAGAAGCAGAGAGCTAGAAACTAGGTTTTTTAAAATATATTTTATTATTGCAGAAGTATCTATAAACAAATGAAAGCAAATTAATGTATTGTTTTATTCTACCTCCAACAACTTTTGCATTTTAATTCAAATTCACGAAGTATTAGACATAGGATTCTGAACTGCATGCTTGGATATGGGTAACTCTGTGGCTAGCACACAGACAGAGGGAAACACCCCTTTTTGACCATAAAAGGTATGCAAGCATGTTCTCAAGAGGAAAGTGTGTGGGGGATCTTATTTACAAATGTCTAAATACATGCCATTCCTTTGCGCTTACAGGCACAGTTGAAAGTGAGCCAGAAAAGGAAGTACCAGCAGTCTAGCACAAATAGGATATGAAATTTCCATTGCATTTGTCCCAGCATGGTTTTGTTTTGGCATATACTTTCATATATCAGTTTAATTATGTTCATACTAGTGAATAAATGTCTGTGTAGCATTCACTGAATAAAGAAAAATATGAAATTGTTACTACCTTTTGAAAAATGCTTAAATATGCAACTTGCAAAATACTTAAAGTCGTCCCGGTTAACGTTGTTACAATGCTGATCAATTAGAGAACATGCTCATTTAAAGTTGTGCAATGCTCCCTTATACAGTCAAACCTCGCAATAACGCGCCACGCCATAACGCGAAATCGCATATAACCCGATCACAGGTTGGCTTCCCTTTAAGGCATAATACAGTACAGTACTGTACCAATGGTCCCCAACACCATGGCAGGGGAGAGAAGCTGCAGCCCCGCACCTGCCGGGGACAGAGAATTCCAAGGCTGCTGGCCAGTGCTCTCTGTCCCCGGCAGGTGCGGGGCCGCGGCTTCTCTCCCGCTTCAAGAGGAGCCACGGCTCCCCGCCTACCAGGGACAGAGAACTCCGGGGCTGTGAGTGCCGGTGCTCTCTGTCCCCGGCAGGCGCGGAGCCGCGGCTTCACTCCCGGCTTCAAGAGGAGCCGTGGCTCCCTGCCTGCTGGGGACAGAGAACTCCGGGGCTGTGGGCACCGGTGCACTCTATCCCTGGCAGGTGCAGGGCCGCAGCTTCTTTCCGGCTTCAAGAGAAGCTGCGGCCCCGCACCTGCCGGGGATAGAGAGCACTGGCGCCCGCAGCCCCGGAGTTCTCTGTCCCCGACAGGCGGGGGGCCGCAGCTCCTCTGCCCTGCTAGGCATTAGGCACCAGGGGCACTAGGCGGCGCACATCAACACACCACCTTGGGGACCACTGGAAAACTGACTGGTTTGAAACCTTGCTATACCGCGACCCCGCATTTAACGCTATGGAATTTTTTGGACACCACAGGTCGCATTATAGCGGGGTTTCACTGTAATGTTGTTTGGCAGCCACCTGCTTTGTCCACCACTTGCAGGAAGAGCAACCCATTGCAGCTAGCTGGTGGGGGCTTGGAACCAGGGTGGACCAGCAGCCCTCCATCAGCTCCCCATTCCCCTACGTTCCCTGTGCAGCAGTTGCCCAGCAGGCCACTAATTGCCCACCTGCAGTTCAGCTGTCCCTCCCCCCACTGCCATGTGCTGCTCCTGCCCTCTGCCTTGGAGCTGCTCCCAGAGCCTCCTGCTTGCTGTGCAGTGAAAGGAGGCTGAGGGGGGCTAATGTCAAGGTGTCCCCCTCCCCCCTATTCACCCCTTCTCCATATAGAGCAGGGTGGGGACAGGACAGGGCTCAGGACTAGGGTGACCAGACAGCAAGTGTGAAAAATCAGGACGGGGGTTGGGAGTAATAGGAGCCTATATAAGAAAAAGACCCAAAAATTGGGACTGTCCCTATAAAATCGGGACATCTGGTCACCCTACTCAGGACAGAGAGAGCTTGCTGGCTGCAGCTGCTGTCTCAACTTCCTGATTTTTTTTTTAAAGGAAATGTACTTAAGAGTGGGGTCAGCATACTTAAAGGGGCAATGGGCATCTCTCTCTCCCACACACAGGGTGTGTGTCTCTTCTCTGTCTGCCATGCTGTCTCCTCTAACTCCATTCCTGCTGATTGTAGAGTATGAGGCTACATTAACAAAAATGTGTTAACCCTTGAGGGCTCAGCCAAATGCTAGTTCATCATTTAGCAGTAAAGCATTCCCCAGGAAATATCCCACCCTCTAACTTCACCACCTCAACCAAGCTTCACAATCATCATGGCTGTGTACAGTACTGTTTGTTTAAAACTTATACTGTATATAGTTTTTTGTCTGGTGAAAAAAGAATCACTGGAACCTAACCCCCCCCCCCCATTTATATTAATTCTTATGAGGAAATTGGATTCGCTTAACATCGTTTCACTTAAAGTCACATTTTTCAGGAACATAACTACAACATTAAGCAAGGAGTTACTGTACAAGGACATCAAATTTCTCCTCAAATACATATATCCCATCCACACCCTTCCTCCCTTCTCCCCCTCCCCGCAAATGTTGATTGTGATTTTTGCAAGAATAGGAGGGCAGCTATAGGACACTGAGGAGAAAGAGATAACTGATCAATATCATGCATAGCAATGAACAAAAAAGTCTACTATTGGCAAACTTCTTTGATCATTGGCTTGAATGAGTAATTTCGAATACTTGCACTTCTACCTATCTTACTTATACACAAGTTTTGTTGTAACTCTGAATGAATGGCTTTGTTTTAGCACCAAGATTTGAATGGCCTGGTTTTAGCACCAAGATTTGAATCTGGAGTTCAATTGTTTGTGCAAAACACTTGGGGATGCAAATAAGACTTGCAAAAAGGCAGCTGCTCATTTTAAAATTTGATCAGAACCAGTGAGAATTATATACATTGCTACCACTGTCAATTACCTTGAGAAGGGATCAATTCTGAACCAATAAAATCAATCTGGGCTTTGCTTAAGGACCTGAGTCAACTCCTGTTGAAATCAATAAAAAGATTCCCAGTGATTTCAGTGAGAGCTGGATTGGGCCCTTAAAGATTGCAGAGTTTATCCCCTTTTTAAATAACTATTTAATTTTCTTTATATGCTTAAAACATTATAGAAGATGGAAAGTATAATCTTTCAGAAATAGTATTCATTACAGAACAGCCCACTGTAAAATATTTCCCAAACACCATCACAGGTTAACTTTAACCTTTCATAATAGCTTATTTGTTTCCATGATCTAAAATGAATAGTTTCCAGTGGTCTGGGGCTAGTAATCCTCTTGAAGAATTTAACACTATGAAAGTCAGAGAACAAGTAAACTATAGGTCAGTACTTGTAGGCCCAATGAAATTAATTGGGTTATTAGCAGAGTAAGGCGCTATTCAGTGTGAGAGCCATGTTAATAAACCTGATATTGCTCAGTATAAATTACAAAAATCCATCTGGGGTGCGCACAGGGAGAAGTAAAATCTTTAATACCTTTTTATAAAAACTGAAGCCAAAGTGAACACTTCTATATGCAATGTGACATACTGATGCTGCCTAAAGAAAAACACCCAGTGATCTACATTCAAATGAAGCTTCCAGTATTTGGAATAAGTGTATTTAAAAGCAGCTGAATTCAGAAAGATTAGAACTTTTTCCATAAGTAGTAATATCTGGCACCCCATAATGGGGTGCCTCTTAAGCACTCCCTAGCGCCTGCGTGTGGCACCGCTATCGTTTACTCACACTTGGCACCCACTGCAGACTGCTGGCCAACCTTGATGGGTCTTCTGTGTTTTGGCCTTCTGGCCAAGTCACAAAGTCCAACTGAACCCCTTCCAAAGTACTAAAGAGTCCAATAAATGAACAGTCCCATTGCCCTCATTAATGTCTTCAGCCCTGGCTCTGGGCCCTTTAAATTCAGCCCTTTGTCTGGGCTCTCAAATAAGCCCTGTTCCCTTCTTGGGGTTTATGCCACTGTGGCAGTTAGGGAAACCCAGGACCACCCACTACTGTATTTCAACTCAGGGATCCTATAAACACAGCTACACATTGCTTGATTAAAGTTCATTGCTGCTTCTTCCCTGGTACTCTCCCTACCTGTCTTATTTTAACTTCATCCTTACCTCAGGGCTAAAGTTTTTAGATCCTCTCCCTCCCTGCAAATCCATCTTAAGTAAATGTAGCCAGAAACAAAACTGGTTATCTCTCAAGCTCCTCTAGCTATAGAATAATTCACTTCCTTGCCCTGGTAGTCCTAGCCAAGAACTAACTCGCTGCTTGCTTGGCTGCTCCTGTAAGGCCTTGCTAGGCAAGCCTGCAAGACCCTCCTTCATTATATTCCTTTCCTATCACTTCATTGCATCCTGGGGCTAGTTATTGGAGGACTGCAGGGCCTCCTGTAGGGAGCCACAAAGGCCAGGTACACCCAATCACACACATCCCTCACCCCTACCATAAACCTCCATAAGGGGTAGGCAGATACCGGTGCTGCTTATTTAATTTTTACAAAATAGCAAAACTAGCAACGAAAGAAGAAAAGAAGGAAAGTTCAATCCCTTCTTAAACTCTTGACACTGCTAACCTACACTTCTCTTTCTCAGCAAAGTTCTTGAGACTGTCTACTCTCATCTTTAAGTCACCTCCCACATAACAATACCCTTGATCATTGTCAGTAGAGGTGTATTCTGACGATAGCATGGAAACAGCTCTCCTTCATGAGGTGGCTGATTTACTTTCTACTACTGGTCGTTCCAAGACCCAAGTGCTTTATATAACTTGGTGGAATCTTCCACCTCTCTGAATCATTTCCCTACATATGTAGCTGTTGATCATCCCCATAATTCCATTACTGCCTAAAAGATATTCTCCCAATCACTCTCTTGATAGTGCCTTCTCTGTGCCAAAACCATCCACAATGGAGTCCCATCAAAGTCAATTACTAGTTCTAATCTGCAGTATTGTATTTTATTCCATATTATCTCAATCTTCACTTTTAATTACAATTGACAAAATCCAAGTGCACATATTGTGATACCTTTCTAACCATTCCATGACTACCTTTACTAAGTAAGCCGGTTTCATCTCAACTTCTTTTAGTAAAATGTTTCAAAGACAACATTGTTTTATTTGAATAAGAGAAATAGCCTCAAGAACAGCTCTATCTTAAATTTACCTTATTGGTATGCAACCTGGATTAAATTAACTAACTCTTGCTTCTCCTCCTCCTATAAAATCTCCTGTGTTTGGAAGTTAACATCTCTCTGCAGCATTGTCTTGTTTATTAACACTGATTTTTCTCTATCTCTGTTAAAATCTCCAGCCACGCTTTCATTTCCAAATTGCCTTGACTGTCAACTCTTCAGTGGTCAACACAAATCTGTTTAATCACATATCATTATTCTCCCTGCAACTTGGCTAATAAATGATAGATACAGATTAAATGTCATTTTTTTTATCTAAAGATCCCAAGCCATTCTAGAATAGATACACAGATGTATAAACAGTGAGTAATAGAATTGTAGTTTTATTCTCACAGCTGAGAATTGGGGTGGGGAGGGGCTACAACTCAAAAAAGGCAGTAAAACAGCTGCCACCTTCCACTACTGAGGTAGGGAAGTTATTGACACATAGCAATAATACAGAAAAGAAAATAAAAGATATGTAAAGGGAAGGGAACCAATTATTCCATTAGAATCTGGCCAGAGCAATGGAACATCTCCATTCTGCTATCGAGATAATTGCCATGAGATCTTAATTCTCACAAGTAGTTAATTTGTTAGTTTTACACTTCAACCAAAACATGCACCCCTAGGACACAGCACTATCATCAGTTAATGCGGAGTCAGCCAGTCATGTTCATTAGTGACACAAGATAAAAACATAAGAATGGCCATACGAGGTCAGACCAATAGTCCATCTAGTCCAGTATCCTGTCTTCCCACAATGGCCAATGCCAGCTGCTCCAAGGGCAATCATCAAGTGATCCATCCCCAGTCGTCCACTCCCAGCATCTAGCAGTCAGAGGCTTAGATACACCCACAGCATGGGGTTCCATCCCTAACCATCTTGGCTAATAGCCATTGATAGACCTATCATATATGAACTTTTCAATTCCTTTTTGAATCCAGTTATAGTTTTGGCTTTCACAACATTCTCTGGCAACAAGTTCCACAGGTTGACTGTGTGTTGTGTGAAGAAGTACTTCCTTATGTTTTTTTTTAAACCTGCTGCCCATTAATTTAATTAGGTGACCCCTGGTCCTTGTGTTATGTGAATGAGTAACATTTCCTTATTCAGTTTCTCAACATTTGTGATTTTATAGATCTCTATGATATCTCCCCTTAGTCGTCTCTTTTCCAAGATGAATAGTCCCAGTCTTTTTAATCTTTCCTCATTCAAAATCACTTCCATACCCTTAATCACTTTTCTTGGCCTTCTCTGTACCTTTTCCAATTTTAATATATCATTTTTGTGATGGGGCAACCATAACTGCATGCAGGATTCAAGGTGTGGGTGTACTATGATTTATATAGGAGCATTATAGTTTCTGTGTTATTATCTATCCCTTTCCTAATGGGACATAACATTGTTAGCTTTTTTGACTGCTGCTGCATATTGTGCAGATGTTTTCAGACAACTATCCACCATGACTCCAAGACTCCAGATAATTTAGATTCCTTCATTTTGTATGTGTATTTGGGATGATGTTTTCCTATGTGCATTAATTTGCATTTACTAACAATAATTTTCATCTGCCATTTTGTTGCCCAGTCACCCATCCCTTTATAACTCTTTGCAGTTTGCTTTGGACTTAACTATCTTGAGGAATTTTGTATCATCTGTAAACTTTGCCATCTCATTGTTTACCCCTTTTTCCAGATCATGTATAAATATGTTTAACAGCACTAGTCCCAATACAGATCCCTCAGGGACACCACTATTTATTTCTCCATTCTAAAACTGACCATTTATTCCTACCCTTTGTTTCCTGTCTTTTAACCCCAAGTACACTGTATCTCCTGGATCACCCTTGTCCACATGTTTGTTGACCCCCTCAGAGAATTCTAATAAATTGGTGAGATGTTTCCCTTTACAAACGCCACGTTTACTGTTCCCCAACAAATCATATTCATCTGTGTGTCTAATAATTCTCTTCTTTACTACAGTTTCAACCAATTTGCCTTGTACTGACATATAGGGTTATTGGCCTGTAATTGCTAGGTTCACCTCTGGAGCTTTTTATAAAAATGGTGTCACATTAGCTATTCTCCAATTAACTGGTACAGAAATTGATTTAAGTGATAGGTTACATACCACAGTTAGTACTTCTGCAATTTCATATTTGAGTTCCTTCAAAACTCGGGTGAATACCATCTGGTTCTGGTGACTTATTACTGTTTAATTTATCAATTTGTTCCAAAACCACCTCTTCTGATACTTCAATCTGAGACAATTCCTCAGATTTGTCACCTAAACTGAATTAGTCAGGTGTATACACTTGACTTACCAGAGTTTATGCTTCTTTCTATTTTCCTCAGATGAATTTTACTTCCAATTTTTAAAGAAAGTCTTTTTTACCTCTAACCGCCTCTTTTACTCTGTTGTTTAGCCAGGGTGGCATTTTTTGATCCTCTTACTATTCTTCTTTAATTTGAGGTATACATTTAATTTGAGCCTCTATTATGGTGCTTTTAAAAAAGTTTCCATGCAGCTTGCAGGCATTTCACTCTTGTGACTGTTCCCATTAATCTCCATTTAACTAGTTTCCTCATTTTTGTATAGCTCCCTTTTTGAAGTTAACTACTTCTTTGGTGGACTTCTTTTGTATTTTCCCACTCAGAAGGATGTTAAATTTAATTATATTATGGTTGCTTATACTCAGCAGTTCAGCTATGCACCTCTCAGACCAGACCCTTCCTCTGTTTAGGACTAAATCAAGAATTGTCTCATCCCTTGTGGGTTCCAGGACTAGCTGTTCCAAAAAGCAGTCATTAATGGTATCTAGAAACTTTATTTCTGCATCCCCTCCTGAGGTGACATCTATCCCCATATTGGCTGGGTAATTGAAATCCCCCATTATTATTGAAGTTTTTTTTATTTTTACAGTCTCTCTAATCTCCCTGCGTATTTCAAATCACCATCACCATCCTGGTCAGGTGTTTAATAGTATATTCCTACTGCTATACTCAAGCATGGAACTTATATCCATAGAGATTCTATGGCACAGTTTGATTCATTTAAGACTTTTCTTATATATGACTCTATGCTTTCTTTCACATATAGTGCCAGTTCCCCACCAGCACAATCTATTCTGTCATTCCTATAGATTCTGTACCCTGGTATTACAGTGTCCCATGATTTGTCATCATTCTACCAAGTTTCTGTGATGCCTATTATATCAATATCTTCATTTAATATCAAGCACTCAAATTCACCCATCCTAATATTTAGACTTTTAGCATTTTTATACAAGCACTTATAAAATTTGTCACTTTTTTGGCTCTCTGCCTTTGCGTAATGCAACAGAATGAGACTTTTTCATTTGACTGTTTCTCTTCAGTTCATTACCTGTATTTTATTGACTTGTATCCTCTCCACTTTACTAGGATATAGAGAATTCCTGTTAATAGATCCTTCCCTATGGGATGCCTCTGTCCAAACTGTGTGTTCTTCTGCACCTGTCAGCCTTCTCCCAATCCTTAATTTAAAAACTCCTCTACGACCGTTGTAATTTTATATGCCAGCTATCTGGTTCCATTTTGGTTTAGCAGGAGCCCATGTTACCTGCTAAAACAAATGGCTCCCCATTTCCCAAAATATTTCCCATTTTCTAGTAAACCTAAAACCCTCCTCCCTACACTATCATCTCATCAACGCACTGAGACCCTGCAGTTCTGCCTAACTAGCCCTGCACATGGAACTAGAAGTATTTCAGAGAATGTTACCATGGAGGTCCTGTACTTTAATCTTTTACCTAACAGCCTAAATTTGGCCTCCAGGACCTCTCTCCTATCATTCCCTATGTCATTGGTACCTACATGTACCACGACCACAGGCTTCTCCCCAGCACTGCACATACGTCCGTCTAGATGTCTTGAGAGATTCCCAGTCTTCACACCCAGCAAACAGTTCACCATGCATTTCTCCTGGTCATCACAAATCCAGCTATCTATATTTCTAATGATCAAATCCCCCATTACTATTACCTGTCTCTTCCTAATCATTGGGATTCTCCCACCTGGAGAGGTATTCTCAGTATGAGAGCATACCAGAACATCATCTAGAAGAAGGGTCTCAACTATGGGATCATTTCCCTCCTTTGCAGTTTGATGTTCTCATTCCCCAAGACTTTCATCCTCCACAGCAACAGCACAGAGGCTGCCAGACTGGGAGTGGGACTACTCTGCTGTATCCCCGAAAGTCTAATCTATGTACCCCTCTATCTCCATTAGCTCCTCCAGGTCAGCCACTCTAGTCTCAAGAGCCTGCACTAGGTCTCTGAGGGCCATGAGCTCCTAGCACCGAATGCATTTATACACCACCTGGATACATGGCAGGTAATCATATATTCTGCATTCAATGCAATAAACTGGATAGCCACCCACTCTGCTGCTGGATGTCTAGCTGCATTCTTTTTACTTCTCTAGCTTTACTTTCTTTTTTTATTTATTGGTGGGGGAACATGTTTATTGGCTAAGTTTAGAGAATGTTAGGCGTATCTGGCTCTCTCACTCACTGTCTAAACTCCCTTGCAAAACTCCCATTTGCTGCTCCTGTTCGCTAGCTCCTCTGGTCATTTAGGAGCTGGCTTTTTAAACCCCTGCTCTCCCTGAGTAGCCCAGCCCACTTGTTAATGAATCCTAAAGAGATTAGGAATCAAAACCTGTTAAGAAGTTCTAACCCTTGCCTCGAAGGCCTCTAGGTTCAGCACACTGCCCTCTCCCTCCCCCGCCAAAAAAACGCTGTATAATACAGTACATATACGATATACAACAATCAAGCAACAAAGAGCTCACACCAAGTGTCATGTAGTTGCTCCTCCTTCACCTGCAAAACTCCGTCACAAAGCTCCTGTTTGCGGCATATGTGCAACATAGTTGTTTCATCTTTCTCCAAGATGTAGGAGTACCACATACTTCATCACTAGCACCACTTTCTCCAATGTTTCAGATGTCCTTGGAAGTCCACGTCCAATTACTTGCCAAACCCAACTCAGATTAACTTTCAAGAACATGCTGGATAAAAACCAAACTTCATGCCCTCATTCACCTCTGCTCTACCATATCTGCAGTTATTACCTAAGTAAGATTGTAACATTAAACACATTACTTTGAATGACTATAGATAGCTAAAGTACTTGGCATTTTTTTTGTATTAAAGAACCAATCAAAACAAATTGTAAGTAAAATGTCCTACAGCGTACATTGAAAGATTTTTTGAGCTACTGTGGAAAGCATTAACAATGCCTGGAGTCTAATCTACAGATGTAGCTCAGAAGTTATAAATCAAATGTTGAGAAGGTGGCATTATCATAATGTAATATTCTGAGGTTAGACCTCACCCAAAATACCTTAACAACTTGAACCAAAAATCATTGATGTTCTGTGTCTGAGATACACGAAGCAAGCAGAACGTTATCAAGTCTCAGAAATGCAAAGAATGAGAGACTTGTTTTCATAAGAAAATATGGTAATTTAATTAAGTTTTTAAGGTTATTAAGAGAGATTATTTCTTTGATGAAATGTCATATTGAAAATAGTAGAGCTTAAAAATGCAAGACCTAGTAAATAGTGCTTTAAAAAAAGGAGGGAAAACCCACTTACCTGTGGTTACTATAAAAGAAAAACAGCAAAGGTTTGGTGAAAACTTTACATTTGGTTATAAAAGATCCAAAAAAAGGTGGAAGAATGTACAACAGTACTCCGTCTGCTTTGTAAGTACATTGTTGTACGCAGTGCTATATGCAATGTTGTTGCAGTCATGTTGGTCCCAGGATATTAGAGAAATACGGTGGGTGAGGTACTATATATTATTGGACCAAATCTCACAACAAAAGTTGATCCAATAAAAGATATTACCTCATCCACCTTATGTCTCTTGTAAGTACATTGTGTGTTTTCACTAAGCAATTTCAAAAGCAGAGTTCTTGTAAGTTCTCTCGTCTCCTATGTTCTCCCATGTATTTGTAAGGAAAGATAATTTCTTTAAAAAAAACAAACAAAAAAAAAACAGACTAGAGACTCACCAGTATGCTCCTAAAACACAGTTATGCATCTTTCTCCAGGACCATAGAAGAGTGTTTGGCCGATGTACATAGCAGAGGGGCATTGCTGGCATATGATGGCGTATATTACATTGGTGGACGTGCAGGTGAATGAACCGGTGATGGTGTGGTGATCTGATTAGGTCCTGTGATGGTGCCAACTCTGCATCGAGGTTTGTTGCAACTCTGCCCACATATCTACACCAGCGACACCATCACAGGACCTAATCAGATCAGCCACACCATCACCGGTTCATTCACCTGCACGTCCACCAATGTAATATACGCCATCATATCCCAGCAATGCCCCTCTGCTATGTACATCGGCCAAACTGGACAGTCTCTACGGAAAAGGATAAATGGACACAAATCAGATATTAGGAATGGCAATATACAAAAACCTGTAGGAGAACACTTCAACCTCCCTGGCCACACAATAGCAGATCTCAAGGTGGCCATCCCGCAGCAAAAAAACTTCAGGACCAGACTTCAAAGAGAAACTGCTGAGCTTCAGTTCATCTGCAAATTTGACACCATCAGCTCAGGATTAAACAAAGACTGTGAATGGCTTGCCAACTACAGAACCAGTTTCTCCTCCCTTGGTTTTCACACCTCAACTGCTAGAACAGGGCCTCATCCTCCCTGATTGATCTAACCTCGTTATCTCTAGCTTGCTTCTTGCTTGCATATATATACCTGCCCCTGGAAATTTCCACTACTTGCATCCGACGAAGTGGGTATTCACCCACGAAAGCTCATGCTCTAAAACGTCTGTTAGTCTATAAGGTGCCACAGGATTCTTTGCTGCTTTTAGTTATATTCAAAACCTCCTCCTGTAGTCTTACCGTGATGATTACACATGCTCTAACAGTATCCACTGTCTGGGTGTTGACTCATTGTGCCTGGTATCAGCAGGTGACTGTGTTTTTGGCTGTGGTGGCTTCTAGGGTGTGGAACTCAATTACTACAGATATCTGCTGCAGCTCATCCCGTTTCCCCTGCACAAGCACAAACACATTGAAACATCTGGCAATATTTTTCCCCAAATATATTTTCAGATGTAATCCTTGTTGGCCCATCTGCACAGAAGTCCCCATTAGAAAGTCAGCATTTGCCAGCAGACACTATAGCTACATGCAAACAAAGTGCTTTTTAAAATACATCTGAAAATGTTAAATTTAACAGCTAATTGACTGTCTAACTATCCAGACAAGGTGGTGTCTGGGGTATTAGCATTTTTCTGTCATTTTGACTAAATCTGTATCTACCAGGAAACCAGTCCACTGGCATTTGATGCCCACTTTTACAAAAAAAAACTGTCAGTTTTATTTAGGTGCTCAGTTTAATTAAGCCATACATGAGAGTTTCTGCACATATACTGGCCCAGGCAGACTGCAGCTAGCTGCTTCTGCAAGCATTGGTGTCCCCTCCATAGTTTATAAACACACACAATTCTCTCTGTAAACAGAGCACTTGAAGTGTGACTTAATAGTACGTTCCAGCTGTTTTCACAAGTTTTCAAAACACAGTAATATATGTCTCTATATATTTACATTTATTGCTTAGAAATAGGATTTAGAGTTCATTACCCTCTAAAAAAAATTAAATTAAGGGTGAAAAAGAGACAAAGTGATAAATCTTGGCAGCAGTTTCTCAGAAGAAACTTTAGGCCTTATGCAATCACTCTGTCTTCAAAAATGCCAGATAAAAATAGTTGAAATGATTCTGTTTTGGAATCAAGGTGCAGTCATATGGTTGGTTGGGCTTTTTTACTTTGCTTTTGTTTTTTTATTTATTAGAATCAAGTTTCAAATGGCCACACAAAGAATTATTATAGATAACAAGGCCCAGCCAAGGACACTGCTAGTCAGTTCAAAAGAAACATCTCTCTTAGCATTCATTTATCAGGTTTCTGGACACTAGGCAGTTCTTGGGGGGGGGGGATAGTCTCATTTTTCTAGTACTGTAGTTAGAAGCAGATTGGATCACACCCTATAGAGACTAGTTGAGCAGCATTCAGAGGATCAAGAAAGGCTTATTGCCAAAATTTTGCATCAGAGGCATCAGATTTTGGATGCCACCGACCGTTTTTCAATTTAAAAAAGCCTGAGCCTGATTTTCAGAGGTGATGTGCACCACTAACTCTCATGCAAACCAGTGGGTGCACAGCACTTTCTAAAAATCAGGCCCGCAGTATCTCAAGTTATTAGGGCAGGGGTCAGCAACCTTTCAGAAGTGGTGTGCCGAGTCTTCATTTATTCACTCTAATTTAAAGTTTCGCGTGCCAGTCATACATTTGAACTTTTTAGAAGGTCTCTTTCTATAAGTCTATAATATATAACTAAACTATTGTTGTATTTAAAGTAAATAAGGTTTTTAAAATGTATAAAAAGCTTCATTTAAAATTAAATTAAAATGCAGAGCCCCCCGGACTGGTGGCCAGGACCTGGGCAGTGTGAGTGCCACTGAAAATCATCTCGCGTGCTGCCTTCAGCACGCATGCCTTAGGTTGCCTACCCCTGTATTAGGGTGAACAGACAGCAAGTGTGAAAAATCGGGAAAGGGGGTGGGGGAGGGTAATAGGAGCCTATATAAGAAAAAGACCCAAAAACTGGGACTGTCCCTATAAAATCGGGACATCTGGTCACCCTACAAATTATGCACCCTCAAAATGAGGCCTTCAAAAATCAGAGGCCACTTCTGAAATTTTGTCTTTGGTGCACAGGAAGAGAAAAGAGAGAAACAGAAGGAAGGCATGCTCACATTCGAGATCCCATACTGAAAAAGATTTCAGAGCATGGCAGTAGTTTTTTTGTTGTTGATTGTCAAATACCTACACTGCACAGAAGAAAAAGTCATTTAGTTTGAATAATGGCAAGAACTGAAAATATTCATTTCCCTCTTACCCTCAGGATAGGAATTCCTTGATTAACATGCAAAATTGACAGGGAAAAGGACCTAGCATTCACTGGTTTCTTTTCCTCAGAAGTTTAACACCATTCAAGTTGGTCATTATGGAGTAATAAAATACCAATGGCCTGTGTTGCAATGTTTCTTTGTAACTAACCAGCTTCAGGAGATTATTAGTAAGGGATTAGGAGGCTACACACCAGCTGAACCAGGAATCATGTCTGCGACAGAAGTGGGGTACCTAACCAGAAGGTATTTAATGGACACTTCATTTGGTGAGGACTGGCAGCTAAAATAAGCACACTGGAGAATAATACAAGGCAATATTCTGCAAGATTACTACTAGACTGCAGCCCTTCTACCTTGTACACAGCATGCTTCATTGCTGAATGTTAGTGAAAGATTTCAAATTCTATGAGGAGTTGGATGTTTAAGGTTTGAAAGGGAGAATGCACACCGGCTTCCAATTTCCCTCCAAGACTTGAAAAATCAGCACAGATCTCTGTGTGGCAGAGATGGAAGATTAAAGCAGAAGTTGAAGCATAAAAACTTAAAACATAAAAGTCATCATCATTTTGCAGCATGAGCTTTCGTGTACTTGCATCCGAAGAAGTGGGTATTCACCCACGAAAGCTCATGCTGCAAAACGTCTGTTAGTCTATAAGGTGCCACAGGATTCTTTGCTGCTCCTACAGAACCAGACTAACACGGCTACCCCTCTGATACTTATCATCATTTTGGTAATTACTATTACTAGCAAAGTAGAATTATGGTAAAGGTTTCAAGTTTAAGAGCCCTTTTTATTCCATCCCCTCAAGGGAGGTAGAGTATTTATGTAAAAAGGCCATCACCTCTATGTGGTTTACTGATAACACTAGAATCCTTTTCTCCTGCAGATGGCTTTCAACACCCTGACCTCCTCTTCACATTTGATCTCACTTTCAACACATACCATTTTCTCTATCTCATAACGCATCCAGTTTCACTCAGCCACCTTGCAAATCAGGGATGAGAATTTTTTTTTCCACCAACATAAATCAAAATAATTTTCAAAAGTGAGTTATCCCATTTACTTCATTAACTTCAGTGGGACTCCTCACCTGATGATTAAAGTCATTCATGGTCATAAGTGTTTACAGTTCCCATAGTAAACAATTCTCTCTTCCATGTGATTCAAATAGATCATTGTGCCTTGCAAACTCACATAAAAATTGCAATACATAGATATTTATGTTTGTAAAGTGTGGCTATGGACTAGAGCTACTATGGCTTTGCTGATTTGTTGTCTATGAGCTTTTTAAAGAAAGCTACATGCTGGTACACAGACATATAGTATACTCAGTAGTGAATCTGATGCTGCTGTCATTTAAAATCAATAGCAAAACTCCCACTGGCTATAGTAAAGGCAAGAGAATGCCTAGCATAAATTACCAGGGAAAAACAGATAAGTGTACTTTTAAGAAATATATTTATTGCAGAATTTGAGTTTTCCAAGCAATTAACATGCTGGCAACTGCAGGTGAAAAGTAAGTGTTATTAGGAATATTGGCTACACGTAACATACAATAGATAACCTCTTCGCTGAAGTGCAGCGTTATTTCGATTGTGGTAGTGCCCTAAGTCCCCCATAAGGATCAGGAATTGTGCTAGGTGCCATACAAATATGGAGGATGTTTTGATTTGTTTACAAATCCATCCATTTTCAACATATTCCACAGGTATTTTCCAGAGGTGGAAGAGACGACAAAAAAAAAAATCAATGTGTTCCTAATCATTCCAGGAATGATAGTTTGTTTACACTAAAGACACACTCAATTTAAATTAATTAATGTGTATCCATAAACAGGTTGGGAGAAATGATCTATCAAATAGGAATAGGACTGAGTCCCAAATGGTACACTATCCTTTCCTTTCAATGAAAAAATAAATTAACCCTAAATTTTAGTATAAGAACATCAGGAAAACTGCATTAGTTTATGTATAAGACGTAGAACAGAAATAGACACATTATATTCTATATGAAAAATAAATTAAACACACACACACACCAACAACAGTATTTTCCAACAGAAGGCTTGAAATGTCTTCATATCAACTATGCAAAAATTATCTGAAATCTGCATCCCCCAAGCAAGGGAAAAAACTTGTAGGGAAAGACTCCAGATCCAGCTGGATGAATAACTACCTAAATAAATACCAAGAGGTTATTTAGTTCTATAAATAAAAAGAGAATGAAGAAGGATGAGGTTATGTTGCTACATAGTGTGGATGGGAAGGAGATTAAAGATAATCTAGGTATGGGCCTGTGACAGGGTCTGCTTACCCCACACTAGCCCCGACAGGGTTAAGCCCATATTATGGACAGCAGAAGTCCCGCCTCCCTGGTGAGACTGGTCATGCTCCAAGTGCTATAGTAGTATAAAGGGAGGAAGCCCTGATCATTCTGGGCTAGAGGCTTCAGGGGAAGGACCCGCCTGGGAAGCTCCTGCAGAGGGCCAGCCACAGCTATTGACTGCACCGGTAATCAAAGCCTTTCGTGGCCTGCCTGCACCCCAGCAATTGGAGGAGCCCCTGGAGATGACTGGCCCCGCTGAACACAGAAAACCCGACACCACAAGGGAAACACCAGCACTGACCCGGTGGAGTTGGGTGGGCCTGGGCCCCCTTACTGGGGTCATCATACCCCTTAGTGGGTGCCCCAACTTTATAGACCTCTGGCTGCTAGGCCACACTGCCCTGCATCGAAGGGCTACTTTATGAACTTTGGCTGCTAGGCCATGCTGCCCTGCACCGAAGGGTGGCTCGATAGACTCTGGCCACTAGGCCACACTGCCCTGCACCAAAGGGCTGCTTTGTAGACGGTGACTGATAGGCCATGCTGCCCTGACCCTAGGGGTGTGGACCATCGCAGGGCCCAAAACTAAATGAATATTTTGCCTCAGTTTTCAATAACTATGATAATATGGAATATGTGCATGAAGGCAGTGTGGCTAATAGAAATGAGTACAAGGACATTCATTTAGGGTCTAATAATAAGAATTTTTGCTACAAGCGGTGGGTTCAACACGTGGGAGCAAAAAAGGAGGAGAGAGACCTGGGTGGGTGGGCTGATCACAGAATGACTGTGTGACACCCATGGGAGATGGCTGCAAAAAAGAAAATGTGATTCCAGGATGTATCAGTCAAAATATTTCCAGTAAAGATAGAGAAGTATTAAATGACATTGTACATGATGCTGGTAAGACCTCATTTGGAATACTATGTACAATTCAAAAAAAGATTGATTTTAAGAAAGCATGTTCAAGAAAGATTAAATTAAACAGGTACAAGTGCAGAGAAGAGCTGCTAGAATGATCTTCTGAGAGGGGACTTGTTTAGTCTAGCAAAAAAAAAGGTGGAGAGGAGATATGAATGCTCTCAATAAATGCATTAGGGGGTAAATAACACTGAGGATGAAAAGCTAAAGAATAAGGATGGCACAGGAACAAATGGATATAAACTAGCCAGGAACAAAGTCAGGTGGAAATTTAGAAGGTTTCTACCCATCAGAGGGGTGGGTTTCTGGATGTGTCTTAATAGGAGATGTGGGAGCAAATAACTAAAATAGTTTTAAGAGAGAGACGGACAAATCTGGGAGTGTGATTATATGACGGGGTTGCTTGTGATGGGAGGGGGAAGGGCTCAGAAGCCCTGCAGCTCATTTCCAGTTTATGTCATATGTCCCTAAAAGCTTCATAGCTGGACACTTGCAGGGGTGAAGAGGGATTTCTCCTTCCCCTAATGTATTCTGAGGTTTTCTGTTTGTTTGACCACACCCCAAAGTATCAGAGAGCCATGGCTGGAGATGAGATACTAGACAGGGTGGGGCCAGGACTCTGAGGTGGCACCGAGCATGCTCTCTCTCTCTCAGAGGTGTTAGGCTGGCTGGCTTTTGCTCACATACGCAAGGTCTAACTGATCCCCATATCTGGGGGTCAGGGAGGAATTTTCCCCCAGGTCATATTGGCAGTGATCTTGGGGCTTTTTTGCCTTCCTGTGCTCCATGTGGGTACAGGTCACTTGACAGGATTATCTGGAAATATCTCTCAGTCATTTCCGAGGAATTGCAGGGGCCTCAAGCACTGGTGTACCTTGGTCCCTCCTACTCTCAACCTGTGGCACAAAATATCCTTGTCTCATGCAGGTAATAATACTTTGGTTTCATTTCAGTTGTTGGGTGGTGTTGATGGCCTGTGGTATACAGGACGTTAGACTAGATGATCTATTGGTCCCTTCTATCTTTAAACTCTTGACTCTAAAATATGCTTGTTTGCCTACTGACAGAGACAACTTGATTGAAAAGACTCTGGATTATTGTAATTTTAAATAAGTGCCTACTTGGTGGTTTATAAAGTTAATAAAATAGATTTCTTATTACTATTTTCTAAACATCCAGGATGAGTTAGAGGCCAATGAGACCCCAAGACTCACTACTATGGCAATCACAGTGCAAATTTCCTCACCTTAGATGTCAGTCAATGTCTTGTCTAGCTCTTCAAAAGTATTTTCTTCTTCCTACTATCATGTAGGACAATCTTGTTGGGGCTCAGTTTAAACTGCTTGTTTTTCATCATTGTCCTTTTCTCTTGAAGATATTGTGGCATCAAATGCAATGCAATTGTGCCCCATGAGGGGAAAATAAAGTTAGTTATCACCATTATGATGACAACGAAGCCTGTGGCATCTCACAAGAGGTCTAATATAAATATTGAAAAGGAAAATGGATAGTATTGATCTGTGGAGCATTCTGTATGTGAGGACTCTTGGGGATGAGGAAATTGTCCATTACTACTCCAAGCCTGTTTGAGAGGAATGACTGAAGCCATTATAGTGCTGCACCGTACAGCTAGGTCTTGTAATCTAGTCAACAACATTTTATAATCAACTGTATTGAAAACTGCAGTGAGATTGAATAGCCACGTTCCAATCTGAAACTCGATTATGGAGGGTGTTTGTATAATCTCAGATTTTCAATACTCATCATCTTGATTAATTTGTCAAGGAAGTGAAGGTTGGAAACAGGACCACCAGAATCTGGAGTGCTTGTCAGCATTACATGTTGATGAACAAGGTGGACCATGGTATTCTTCAGGGATATTGGAAGGTTATCTTCTATGAAGGCAATATTGATAATTTCATTTAACCCAGCCACTTTTCATTTGCTGTCCTTAGCCAAGAGACAGGCAAATGTCTTCTTCATAAGGCAAGGGCTGCAGAGTTTCTTGGTATAAAAAATATCTATTTTTAACCCATATGGCTCACAGAATATTGGTCTTGATATCTGTCACTGATCCAGAATTACATATTTCTCAGTTTCTGGTTAGTGCCATTTCAGGGGACCATTATGGGCCACAAGGAGGAGGGAAAATATCAGAGTTTAAATATAAACAGGTTTGGAATTATTAGAATTTTATTGGTGATTATTGTTTTCTCCATACACACACACACACACACACAAAACACACAGAGATGAAAAAATATTTCCATCAATAATCATTGAAATTTACACACAGGCAAAGAAAGAAAAATGTTGCTTAAGAACTTGTTATAGATTGACTTAAAAGATATTCACTTTTTCTATTCTGACGTGATCTTGACAATGTATTTGAACCGTTGTAAAATTTTAATTTTTTGAATCTCAATTTACTGTCATTAAATTGTCTGACTCCACTATTGTCTGACATCACCTAATTTTCCACAACTGTGAAACTTTCAAATGATTAAAACATTTTAAAAATGCGTATCTGCTGAAATTATGGGGGGGAAATTGAATTCTGCCAAGCCTAAATATTTATTGTCCTCTCAGAGATGGATTAGTGCAGGGGCAGGCAAACTACAGCCCGCAGGCTGAATCTAGCCTGCGAGCCATTGTAAGCCAGCCCACGAGCTGCACCACACAGCTCGGCCCCACTCCTACACTCCAACCAGGGTGCTGGGTCGAGGCCGCACCACAAGTTCCAGCCCCACTCCAGTGTTCCGGCCGGTGCTCTGGGTCAGGGACACACTTGTAGTACACAGCACTATCCTGCACATAACATGGAGTTTAGACAGAACTTTTATTTTTTTCCAAAGGAAAAAAATGAGTAATTGAGAGGTCTAGAGACATTCCAATAATTCTTTGCAAGTAATAATGTTTATTAAAAACAAATGTAGCATAGATGTTTCTGAAGTTGCACAAGAAACTGATAAGTAGCAACATGAGATATTCAAACATTTAAAGAAAGCAGTTGAAATACTCAGAGGATGCTTACAGTACTATCCTTTTAGAATATCATGTGTTAAATTAAACAAACAGTTGCATTTATATGAACACTCCTGAGAGCCAAAACAGTTATTTTGTGATTCGTCCAAGCACATCAGAGTTCAGAAGGAAAACTGCAGTTTAATTTTTTCCCGTCTAGAACAGTACATGATGCTACCATAACTCCATAAAATAACTGCCCCTATCATGAAGGAAATGTTCCTCACTTCCCCAGAAAACATTTGTCTCTTCTCCGAGAAGAGAATAAAAATAAAATAGAGAACATTAAGAACAAATTAGTATTATGATAAAGGAAACTGAAATATTAAAAGTGAATTTCAATGTGTCACCCATAATGAAACTTTGGGGAAAATAATAATAATTAGATCAGTCTCTTATTACAAGGATGAAATTTAGCCAAGATGCCTGTAAAACATAATCCACGCCCTTGAATTTGGACTGCAAACCCATAACTTAAACATCTAGTAAATGACACAATTTGTTGACATGGCCCTCTAGCTTTTTATGGCCTTTCCATAAAGAAGTTATTACATCCATTCCTTTTATTTTGTTTTAGCGTGTTTGAATGAGCCACAGAGCCACAAGCTAGTTAAGCAGGCCCTCCTCAAATGGAAGTGGCCTCCTATAATTCACCACTACCGGTGAAATATTCAGACCAATGTTTGTAGATTGGAAAACCATACATTAACACATACCCCAAAAGAATTTCCTGTGCCTTGTGTCTTTCTAAATGCTTGGCTGTTGTATAAAATGGGGGCTGCTTTCCATTCAAGTAACAGAGAGAGACACCTCCAGAAAGACTTGCATCTCTCAGTAACTTGAGAAAAATGTAAATTATTCAGTGCGGTGGGGGGCAGGGGAATCAGAAATTCAACTCTAATCAGTTATTTTATTTTGGGAACATTTTAAAACACATACCTGGATAACTGAATACTAACTGAACTTCCTGTTAAAGACCATTAAGGTGACAGTATTTTTCCAGCTGCAGCAGTATTATCTGTTACTTTATGAATCTGTCCCTCTTCTAGCAAACCCATTTTTCGTATTGCCTTTGTTTTGAAAAACAGTAGCAGAGAGAATAGCAGCACTGGATTAATCCAAGCAGATGTTATGCAAGCTTCTCCAAAAAAATCTCTGTTAGTGGAAATCACACCTCACATATAACACTCCCTAGTATTTTACATCTGGGCTTTCTTTTCCTCAGTAGAAACATACAACTTTGCTGATATGTACCAAACTGAATAATGGTTTGAAGATGTGGAATATTGGGAACTACATTAAGGACATCATATCTTTTATATCCTAAAGCTGTTTTGAAGCAGTTATCAGATTACACAGCTAAAGCATTAACTAAATCCACCACCCAGCCTCCTGCCTATCTTCCTTTTTATGTCCTTTATCAATTCATATCAAGACTATGTGGTAAGAACAAAGTAAAAGAATGTTAACACAGTTTTTGATGAACATAAGCAGCTATTGATCTTTTTTCAAATAAGATTGTTATTTTACAGAAACTTACTGATTTCAATGATTTTTTTAAAGCAGGTCTTCTCATACTTGCTCTTGATAACTTAATGTTTCAAAAATACAGAGTAAGGGCGATAATAATGGAGTTTAACACAGTCTTCTAAATCATTATAGATGATTCTAGAATGTTGATAAAGGTTTTGAAGCCCACCCATACTAGGGTTGCCAACTTTCTGCTCACATGAAACTGAACACCCTTGCGCCATCCCCTGCCCCTCCTCCAAAGCCCCAAACCTGCCCCACCCCCTCTCTGAAGCCCCGCCCCCACTCACTCCATCCCCCCTCCCTCTGTCGCTTGCTCTCCCCACCCTCATTCACTCGCTCATTTTCACCAGGCTGGCTCAGGGGGTTGGGGTGAGGGAGGGGGTGAGGGCTCAGACTGGAGGTGCAGGCTCTGGGGTGGGGCCAGAATTTAGGAGTTCAGGGTGTGGGAGGGGGCTCTGGGCTGAGGCAGTGGGTTGGGATGCGAGAAGGGATGAGGGTTCTGGCTGGGGGTGTGGGCTCTGGGGTAGGGACATGGATGAGAGGTTTGGGGTGCAGGAGGGGGCTCCAGGCTGGGGGTGGAGCTGAGGGGTTCAAAATATGGGAGGGGGCTCCAGGCTGAGGCAGGGGTTGGGGTGTAGGAGGAGATACAGGCTCTGGGCTGGGGGTGCAGGTTCCAAGGTGGGGCCATAAATGGGGGGTTCAGGGTGAGGGAGAGAGGTCCAGGCTAGGGCAGGGGGTTGCAGTACAGGAGGGGTGAGGGTTCTGGCTGGGAGTGCAGGCTCTGGTGTGCGGCCAGGAATGAGGGATTTAGGGTGGAGGAGGGGGCTCTGGGCTAGGACTGAGGGGATCAGAGTGCAGGAAGGGGCTCTGGGCTAGGGCAGGGGGTTGGGGCACAGAAGGGGGTGACGGGTGCAGGCTACAGGCAAGACTTACCTCAGGCAGCTCCCAGAAACAGCAGCATGTCCCCTCTCCGGCTCCTACATAGAGGCACGGCCATGTGGTTCTGCATGCTGCCCCATCTGCAGGCACCGCCTCTGCATCTCCCATTGGCCATGGTTCCCTGCCAATGGGAGCTGCAGAGCTGGCACTTGGAGTGGGGGCAGCATGCAGACCTCCTGGCTGCCCCTACACGTAGGAGCCAGAGGGAAGACATACCGCTGCTTCCAGGAGCCGCACGGAGCCACGACAGGCAGGGAGCATGCCTTTGTCTCGCTGTGCCACCGACCGAACATTTAACGGCCCGATCAGCAGTGCTCACTGGAGCCACCAGGATGTCTTTTCAACCAGGCATCCCTTTTCGTCCAGTCAAAAACTGGACACCTGGCAACCCTAATCCGCACTCTCCTTTTTAATATTTTGAAACTGATAATAGGGAATGCATAATGATAGCTACACTGGGAGAAATATGATCTAGCAGACACAGCACTGAACTGTGAGTCAGGACACTAGGCTATATCCCAGCTATGCCACTGACCTGCTGTGTGACTGCAAGGAAATAAATTTTCTGTCACTTCCCCATCTGTCTTGTCTATTTAGATTGTAAGATTTTTTTTTTTACCAATCTCTTCCTAGAACTGGAAGGGACCTTGAAAGGTCATCGAGTCCAGCCCCCTGCCTTCACTAGCAGGACCAATTTTTGCCCCAGATCCCTAAGTGGCCCCCTCAAGGATTAAACTCACAACCCTGGGTTTAGCAGGCCAATGCTCAAACCACTGAGCTATCCTCCCCCCCCGCAATCTTTGGGACAGGGAAAATTTCTCACTGTGTGTAAGTAAAAAACCTAGCATAATGAAGCCCTAGGCCTTCTGACACCCTAAGCACTACTTTAAATCATCTCTTCTCTCTTATGCCTCTGTAGTCCATGAGGAACATTAGGCTTTCACCACTGCCTTCCAACTTTGCCTGTCTTCTGCTGTGGTCTTAGCTTCTTATCAAGTCATTCTGATAGCTTACAATTCTGCTTCTATTGTGTATTTCCATATTCTCCTTTGTCTACTTCATCAGCTCTTGCCCTAGGGGTTCTTGTCCAATGCCTGTCTTCTTATGTTACTTTCCTCCATGTATGTCCTAGCCATCTCCATTTTTATTCCATAATTTCCTCTCCTGTTGGTTTCTGTTTCATCCTCCACCAGACCTCTTCATTGGTGATTTTTTTCTGGCCATCTGATATTGAAGATTTGTCTAAGACAGCTGTTTATGAAAACCTGGAGCTTAGATAATAACATCTTAAGTCTCCAAGTCACCATACAGGAAGACCAACTTTACAATGGTGTAAAATATTTCAAGTTTATCTTGGAGAGCAGGATTTCTATTTCTCCAGATCAGCTTTAAGGTTACAAAAGCCTGTTTAGCTTTTGCTATTCTGGCTTTAATGTCTTCACGTGTACTCCCTGCTGTATTTATAATGGTCACAAGATATATAAAATATATATCTTCTACATCAGTCCCAGAAAGTGGTATAAGTGTTTTTTGTTGTGTGTGGATTCTCATGCTTTTAGTTTTCTTTATTTGTATGTAGGCCTGGAGATCATGTCTCTGTGGGTATGGGATAGCAAGCTGATGTCATCTGCAAAGTCAAGGTCCTCTAACTTCTCTGTGAAAGTCCATTGTATGCCTCATGGCTATTCTATGGTCTCTCTCGTTACCCAGTCCACACCCAATAAGATCATGGGTGACATCAGACATCTTTGTCTGACCCCTGTAGTAACCTCGAATGGTTTAGTCAGCTCGCTATTATGTATAACTTCCCATTTCATATTGCCATGGAAGCTCTGAATGCTGTTCACAAATTTCTGAGGGATTCCATAGTGATGTAGCAAGTTCCATAAAACTGTCCTTTCCTCTATATCAAAGACTTTTTTGGAAATCTATAAAATTCATATAAAATGACAGGATTATCATTACTACTCGATCTAGACATGATTTCACCTGTCTGACCCCTGCCTGTTCTCATCATAATCTTTATTCTATTGCTTTCTTTATTCTGTCTGAAAAAATCTGTGTACATATCTTACTTGGGAGAGACAGCAATTGAATGCCCCTCATGTTTTACACTGACTGAAGTCTTCTTTCTTTGACAGCTTCACTATATGATCCTTTTCCCACTCATTTGTTTTGGGGTTTTTTTCCTTCTTCCCACATGTTTTGTAAGGTCTGTCAAACTGTCTACCGTATTCTTTGAGTCCACCTTAAAAACCTCCATTGAAATGTTATCCAGATCTGGTGCCTTTCCACTTTTTAACCGATTGCCCTCTCTACTTCTACTCTGGTGATAGGTCCACAAATACATATTAATAAAAATCCAGAAAGAATTTCAAGGGTGGAAGTATATGCGGGTTTTTGCAGAGGAAACCGGAGAAAACTTGAAAAAAATCTCTTCTTGCTTTTAATCATATTTTCAGTAAATGTTTACACTTCATTCACAAAAATTAATTAATAAGAGCCAAATTTCCATAGAAAAAATATAATGTTTAAGGACTCTTCCTTTGCATCTCTTCCACTATAAGTACAATGAGAGAATCTGACTGTATGCAAAATAACTTTTGAACACTGCCTTATTTCTATCAGAGTTGAAATGTGACAAGGTGCAGGGACACTACATGGTTCCCAGTAAATGAGAGGTTTACTCAAATTCTTTTACCCTCCCATGAATACCTGCATAAGTGGCAAAGCTATAAAAAGGATGAACTAAGATATGTCTTCACTGCAGAGGAGTTAACTCTTCTGCAGTTAGCCTAGTTCAAGTAAGAGCAGCCACACTGGCGAATAACACTCAAGCTGCACAGATGGATTGAATTAGCAGCTAATGAGTAAGAGCAGCAAAGAATCCTGTGGCACCTTATAGACTAACAGACGTTTTGCAGCATGAGCTTCACCCACGAAAGCTCATGCTGCAAAATGTCTGTTAGTCTATAAGGTGCCACAGGATTCTTTGCTGCTTTTACAGAACCAGACTAACACGGCTACCTCTCTGATATTTGACAGCTAATGAGTTTCTGCTATCTCAAGTGTAACTTATACCAGTTGTTTACACCTGTGCAAAGGGAATGTAAAATGCCAAATCAGAATGCAATATTTTACACCACTTAGCATTCATTTGACATATTTGCAATAGAGTGGAGAATTAAGCTGCCAGCCCAGGAGGAGAAACTCTGGGCAAGACAGCACTCACTAACCTGATTCTAAGGACTGGGTTGATCCAGAGACTGAGGAAGTTTTTAACTGATATTTCCTTTTGCTTATATTACCTTGCTTGCTTTCTGTTCATAAAGATTTTCTCCAGAATACTTGTTATGTTTTGTTTCTACTCAACCATCACACCAACTTACAGAGATTAGCTGTTTTTATAACATTATCTGTTATTTGTAGTTACATCAGAGGACCCATTAATACAACAGGACTTAAAACCAGATGATCACATGCTCCCACAACATGTTAACTGTATATAAACCCAGTGTAATATTGGTAATATGCTCTCTCTGCAAAGGGATCAAAAGGCAGGTGCATACTGCAGCTGATACAAATGTGGATCAAGAAGAATGCATAAATCTTCTGGACCCTGAAAACTTAAAATAGTATCCCACAAGTCTCTCAAGAATGTGAAAATTATACTGCAGCTTTGTGCTGATAAAACATTATGAGGTTTCATCTATGTGGTGTTCCCAAATATTTCAGATTCAAATAAAAGCTGTACAAGTCTTCTGAACAAGGAATAACAGGTCTGAGTAAGCCACAATGTGCAATTAATTTATTGGCTCTAAAGCAATCAGGTACATATACATTTATTTAAGTGCTTATTAAACGTTCACATATGGGAATATTACTTCTGTTATTGTTCTGTAGTACAATCGCTTTACAACGCTATGTACTCTGCTTGTCTACTGGGACATCCTCCAGAGTGCTCACCCACCATGAGGTTCACTTTGCATGACATCCATTTTGCGACTGAGGTGAAAATAGCTCTTTTTTACATACAAAAAGCCATAAAGAGGTGGAGTAACAGTCTAAATTCCATTCAAATAAGCTACCCTTGTGAAAAGGAGAGCAGACTGCAACAGTTATGAATTGCCAGACAGGTCTAATGACTACATGAAAAACATTGCTATAATGCAATACCACTGCTGCAGGCAGCAAAGCACAATTTTGCTACTACATGTCAGCTGGAATAATAATTAGAACCAAAAGGTTAGGATTAAATCCTAACCATGTAGATGACTTTATCTACAGAGTTCAACATGAAATCTTCACTAGAATGGCTCTCATGGGCTCAAGGTATACATTCTGTTTCTCTCTCTGATATGAAAGTACTGTATGAGGTGCAAAAAAAAAAAAAAAAAAACCAACACAGTTTAAACACTAATTTGTGATTCAAGGTCTGTAAATCTATTAGAAAACAATAACTGCAAGAAATCAGATTTTAAGCAAACTGCATTCAATATTCAATTTTAGATACGTAACAAATGTAGAGAAAAGGCAGGAGTGTACAGAAATGGGAACATGTAGGGAACTTTCCACACTACTAAACCAAACTTTACATAACAGAGAGGAGTAGCTGAAATAAAGAAAGGTTACAAGTAGTACTGTAAATAGTAGTGGTATTAATGTTAGCAGTAAACTACAAAGCAAATGATGAGTTTTAAAATGTTCTTGCATAGTTATTTACTACACTCATTACGCATCTGAAGATTTGTTAAAACTTTTCCAATTTGCCACAATCCCTTGTTTAAAACTTTAAAAAGGGTGTTGTACAACTCTTAACTCTTTCCATTAAAGGGTTTTTAAAGTTTCACACCAAACCACATTTTGAACTAAACAAACAGATTAAACTATAGAAGTTTTTCAGATCTTTTCCTTTTAGATAAATACAATTCTGAACATGTGACATCTATTTGCCAATGAAGAAGACTGCACAAAACTGCACCACCCAGCATTAGTCAGCAGATTTTCTTGGTAGTTATCAGACCAGTTATAGCTGGTAGCAGAACATTTAGAGCTGACTGTTTTGAAATGCACTGCTTTATTGTCAGTAGTTTTCTTACCTAAATATTCAATTTAAATTAAGTTTATTCCTGAAATCATTACTTTCTGAGTCTTGTAAGATTTGGATTGAGGATATATAAAATGCACAAGCTTTTACAGGACTGCTTAGAGTTTTGAGTTAAGTGAACTCAATCCTTCAAGGAAAATCCAGCATCAGCCCCTGACCATACTACAATCAGTTACCTTCCCCTACACAGCCTCAATCTCTCTTTGAAGATATGTAATGTAAGAAGTGGGCAACCCCATGGCTTATTGTGGGAGGCCAACCATGGGTAGGAGATTCAATGAACACTGTCTCTTCAGCTGTACATTAAAACTCCACCCACGTTCATGGAGCTTTTTGCAGGCCACAGCTTGGAGGTTTGAGTGTATCAGCCTCCAGTGGACTTCAGATTTGTTGTAAATAATTCAGGCAGCTCTACTAAGAGTGGTGTCACTCTCCACTCCAGAATTTTTTATAGACTACACTTTTTATCATCTTTTAACAAATTGTTGCAGGAACTAGAACACTAAATCATAAGCAGAGGTGCGTTGATGAGACAGTCATTTGTAGAAAACCAGCACATACACTCGTGTGCTTCCTGTGATCGCTGCTATTCATGCTCAAAACTTGATTCCATGTGAATTAATATTTCTAACCAGTTGATTTTGGTTGTGTGTTGATTGATCTCAAGCCTTTGGTCTCCTGAAGTTCTATAGTAGTTTATCATTTTTTAAATGCAGATTACAGATAAACTATTTTGTTATACATGGCATCTGATAATAGGTTTTCCTGTCATCTTACACAGATGTATTATGTAATATTCTTGTACCTATACCCTGATTTCTATAGTTTTATGGAATTGATTTACAAAACTTATCTTGCCCCACAACAGCCAAGAATATGGCTAAGGGACCTACATTCTCCTGTCACTTCTATATTGTGGCCAGATTCGCTGATAGATCAATAGACAAATCTTCTTTGTGGTAAATGAGTTGCACTCACTTTTGCCAGTGGTGAATTTCGCCCATCCAACTTATCAAATGTTGAAACTATAGAGCCATGAATGGGGGAATGAAAGACCAAAGGATTGGTTCGGAAGTGGCAGGATGAAAGGAGTAACAGGAAAAGAGAGATGGTGAGGCGTAATAGGAGGAAGAAAAATGCAAATCATCCCTGAATCAAATCTTATGCAAGGGAGATTGGGAACGTCTCAAAAGAGTAACTGAATCTCAGAATTTTTTTTCTTGGCCCCTGTTTTGATATGGGTACAAAGATGGCAATGGATGTATTTTAGAGAGCTATAGTACAAACTTACAAAGCTTTGTAAACTTGCCAACCCATTCAAGCAGAACCCTCTTGGTCAAAATTACACAGAAATGTGGAAACAATTCATCCATATAAATAGCAGCCTCCACCAAGTATATCACATACTCCAATCTCAGGCCTACCAAATGATCACTCACCTTTGAGCCTCCAAATGTAACCACTTATTAATCTTTAGTTTTGTAATTCAACTGAGTAAAGATATTCCAGAATTAAATAATTTAAGACTCCTTAATGCCAAGCAGAGTTTACAAATAAACCTTCAAGAAACTTGAACTGATTATACCAAAGGGCTGATAAAAGCAAGTATGTAGTTTTAAGTGGTTTCATGTAGAACTATATTGCCCCACAGCACCCATCATGTTGAATTCCTGGCTGATGGTGGTAAAATACTTATTTCTCACAAGAATTTCTACCTTTTATTTGTGTACAAAAATTCAGCCTGGGAAATCAGTATCTAAAATGTAATTCCTAATATGCACTATAACAAGAGAACTCCTTACATTGCCCCCCCCCACCCCCAGCCAAAAAAACCCAAAACACATTGAGTCACACTGTACAGCTACATCTTCAAGTTAAGGGTCTGGATTCTTGACACTAAGGCCCTGATCCTGCAAATACTTATACACATGCTTAACTTTATTCAAGCAGTAAAGTTATTAACTAACTCCCAGAGCAGTTTGAACCAATAATAGCTACTCTAGCATGCAGTCATTACCATTTTAATTTGTTTTGTAGTACAACTGTTTGGCTAGATATCAATTTAGCAATTAGGAGACAGAATTTTTTATTTCTAAGTTGAGGAAGAAAAGTGTTTCTCCCTCCCAGCCACCACCACCCCTTTTTCTTTGAACCAAAACATTGTATATAAAGCTTTGGCATGTGAACAGCAACATCTCCTAGCCAACTACAGGGAGTTTTAACCTGCCTCTAGCTAAAAGCTATACAATCTTTAGGTTGCTGTAGAGTTAAAAAAAAAATCACTAATTAAATCAAGTTAAAACTGGTCTGACCAACATTACTGATCCCCCAAATAATTAAAGTGTGTCAAAACAATTAAGTATCGGTTTTAGTTTTGGCTAAACTTTTACATTAGACTAAGTGCAACAGTTAAGAGCTAGAAATGAAAGCATAGGTAAACAACAATTCAGATGGCTATATTATATGAACTATATTTAATATATTAAGAGTAACATTTTTGGAACTCTTTTCTGTTTCTTCTGGGTTTGTATTTGTTACAAGACTCTGATGTAGTTACTGTACTTCACAAAGTGACAACTGGATCATTAGCTACCTGAAGCTTGACCTCAGGCAGCTGCATTACCAGTGTATGAACAGTGTCTAAGTTGTGCTGTCAGATATAAGTATTTATATTATCCATAAATATTTATTTTATAGCAATTCTACCTCTCTCCTGTGTAGCAGTTTCACTTTTCAGACTTTCTTATTGGTCAGCTAGGCAATAAGGCCTTAGTGCCTATTTAAGACCCTGTTGCACTGTCACATAACAAATCTCTTGTGGAAGACTGACAACCTGTTATGTCTCTCCCGTGAACTCTGTCTGCTTTGAGAAAACAATGGTAATTCATACACTTCAATATGCTCCTTGTATACACCACATAAATAAGAGAGTAAAGCATATTTTCATTACACTTGCCCTGAATCCACTTTGTCTCTATCTGGCTCCCTAAAACCTCCATCAGTCAGATGAATTGGGAGGATGGGAGGTATTTCTATTCTCACACAACACAGATATTTTCCTGTACTGAGGACAAAGGTTAGTTTGATTAATTTTCCTGTCAGGGTATAGCTGGGTTTCTGACTCTTTTGATCACTTTCCCCTAGCCCTTTGCAGTTGCTCTGATTAGAGACTGATCCCTGTGCTGCTCTTTGATCAGTAGCCCTGGCAGTCAGCAGGTGCCATATGTCATCACATTAGCAAACAGCAGCAATATTAATCTCTTTTTCTGCTAAAATTGATAACTCCACACATTCTATTCATTCACATAATGTCTGTAACAGGCCACTTAGTTCTTCATTTGTTTTGTATTAAAAGATGCAGTATATAATACTTACATCAAGGGAGTCCCAAGTTCAAAGCTGACAGTTTTTGCTGAACTGAGCAAGTCTTTAAATCTGCATTTCTGTTATGTTTCATTTATAACCTACTAAAACTTTAGGAGTATTTTGCTTGCGCCTTTATGTTGGTTTGTCTAGGAAAAACAACAGTCTAGCTAACAGGCAAACTGTTAAGATTTTTCCCCTTATATATTGGCATACATCACTGGAAAACAGGGTGTTTAATAGCCTAATTGTAGACATTCTGCATAAATAGTGTGGTTTCATGTGCTACACAATATTTCTGTTTTTAAAGTAGTCTTTAAAATGACTTCATAATAGTAGATCAAGAGAAAAGGCCCTTAAAAATCTGAATAATGTAAATCATATGGAGTTCAGAGGCTAAGCAAATTACACACCCTGAAGCTGCCCTTGCTGTATGAAAGGAGCCTTTCTCCAGCTCTGAGCAATCCCCGCCCAAGTGAACTTGCATCTGAGAGTTTTCTAAACATTTCAGGTACACTTGAAAGCTGAAAGTAATTCTCATTTCCTATGCAGGAATAGCTGGTTTCCAGCACATACAAAATAGTGCTCATTCACCAACAGACACAAAAACACCCCACCAGAGAAGGAAGGATTAGAGCACAAAGGTGTAGTCAGAAAAACAAAAAGGAAGGAAAGAAACATTTTAAACCACCACCCACAAAATAAAGTCTCCAAACAGGCTGTGAGCTTCTTTCTTTGCTATCTTCCAGCAAGTAAATGGGTGCCCTTTTACCTCCCCGGCTTCAGTTAACGAGGCTGACAAGTTTCCTGGAGTGACAAACACACAGCGAAGACAGACCTGCCAAGTCTCATTCATTTGGGCTTCGATCTTAGAGGCTCACTCGGGCGATGTAAGATTTTTTTTTCCCCTCCCGCAGTGAGTTTCAGTGAGATGTTTACAGTCTCACTCGGGACGGCCTGCACGGCGTGTTGTGCATTGTGAAGTTACACTCACTTGAGAGGGTCACAGGTTCGTGACAGCCCGGCCTCCGAAATTGCAGAGTTAATACACCCCTCCTTCCCTACCCACCCCTCCTTCCCTAGCACGGAGCGGGACACCGGCCGTGCCTTACCATTCTGCTCCTTGGCGCTGGAGACCTGCAGCTTGACGCTCAGATTGGACTCCGCTTGGGCTCCATGTCTCTGGCTGGCCAGGGCAGATGTCAGCAGGAGTAGGGCGAAGAGGAGCATTTGGCTGACCGGGGGAAGTTATCACACACACCAGGCACGTTCAGCTCGCCGGCAAGTCCCGAGTCTCTTTCACCACCACCAGGCGCCGGCTGCGCCGCTGGGGAGAAAGCAGCCCTGAGCCTGCTTTGGCAGCGCAGAAGTGCAGGGTAGTTTCCACATAATCCCATCCAAACTTTGTCCTAGCGCCTTTCTCCGTGTCTCAGGTGGGGGGGGGCGCTATAGGATCAAAGCAAAGGCTGGACCCAAACCAGCTTCGCAAGGGCTCCGCAATCCGCGCGGCGCTGGGAGGGAGAAGGCTGGCGAAGGCGCCCAGCGCACACTGGGGCCAAGGGAGGAGGGGACGAGAGGAGTCGCCGCTGCCTCGGAGCAGCACCTGTCAGCTCCACCAGCAAAACAGCAGGAACAGCGCGGGGAGGGGGCGGGGAGCAAGGCGAGCTCCCTGAGAAACCCCTTCTTCGCCCTCTGCTCGACAGCCGCGCTGCCAGCCGGGCAGCCTCCCTCGCCCCTCCGCAGGGTCCGCTCCCCCTCCCGCGCGTGGCTCTGCCCTGCCCCTCGGCGGCCGGCCGGCCTCAGGGGAGGGGGTGGGAGAGCGAACAAAGTGCCCGTCCTAGCGCACGCAGCCGGGGCAGGCGGCGGCGGCTGCTGCTGCTCGGCTCTCCCCCGCCAGCGGCTGCACACAGCCCGAGCCCGGCACCTGGTTTGAGTTTGACGCGACAGCAGTTCGCGTTAAAAGAAAGAGCCGGGACTAGCGCCGCCGCCCGGAGCCCCCACCAAGCCGGCCCGGCTCCCCTCCCCCAGGAGCCTGCCCCTACTCCCTGCGGTCCCCCTCCCAGAGCCCTTCGGCTCTTCCCTGCTGGGTCACCTTCCCCAGCCCCCTCTGCTGCCCGGATCCCCCTTCTCCTCCTGCCCGGCACCCTCTGCCTGGATCCGCCGCCCGGCTGAACCGGCCCGGCCCTGCCCAGGGCTCCCGCCCGGAGGAGGTTACCCCTCGTCTCGCCAGGAGGGGCGCGCAGGGAGGCGGAGTGGCCAGCCCAGCCGGGGGCTGCTGGCGCGGGGGGGAGCTTGCCGCTGCGCGGGGAAGGGGGGAAGCGGCGCAAAGCGGAGCTGCTGCTGCTGCAGCAGCCTGGCTCTCCCTGCCTTTGGCTGCCAACAGGTGCGAGCAGAGCAGAGCAGAGCGCGGCGCTGCCGGGCTGGGGCTGAGCACGGCCAGTCTGGGCCCGCCCCGGGCAGAGGGGAAGGCTTCAGAGCAAGCAAAACAAACGTTAACCTGCCAGACAAGGGCCCCACGCCTCCAGGGAGCCCCCGGCGCTTGCGAAGGCCGCCAAGACACGGGAGGGAATATTCGGGCGAGTTCTGCCCCCTCTCCCCATGTCCCCGCCGCTCCTGCTTTCATCAGCTGGATGTTTGTTGCCAGGTCACAGCGGATCGCAGGAAACGGCTCATCGCCGCTCGCTCTGGCTGAGTCAGGGCGTCTTGTCTCCAGTACAGCGCAAGGAGCCTCTCTGACCCTTCCAGCCTCGCTGGCTTGGGGTGGCTCAGTCACACAGCCCATTAGCCACCCCTGGCTGTGGGGTTTGAAATAGAGATGGGCTCGATCCCCAGCTCGGAACACTGCCCAGCTTTGGGCAGGTTCGGCTGTCCAGCCAAACTTCACAACTTGCAGCCGCCTTGATAGTGGGCCCAGTCAAACGCCTGGCTCCAAAGTAAGTGGGAGTTCAGCTCCACATACAGACTTCGGCCTTACTGCTGTAAGCAGGTCCCTGGGGGCAGACCCACAGCCCCATTGACTTCAGAGAGGGCTGGCGAGGGTTGTCCACGGGGAATCTGAATGGAGAATCAGGCTCTTTGTACTTCAGGCCAGTTTTTATTTTCTTTATTCATTGTCAAATTCCTTAATTAAGAGGAATCATTATGGTGACATTTGTTTATTGTGCAAGTCTCCTATATTTATGGGTTTTTGTTTATTTGTTTTGATGGCAGTTGGCTTGTATTCGAAAAAAATAAATGCATAGTTAAACTCTTCATTTAAATTGTTCCCCTGATATTTGGAAATGAAATAGGAAGAGATTTTTTTTTAAATGCTTAGGTACGGCTTAGTTTTCTTTCATCACTACATATTATTTCATCTACCTTGAAATGAGAACGTAAGCCACTTACGTAAATAAATTGAAATGCTACTTTGTGTCATTCAACCATTATCTTCCTTCTTCTGAAGATAGAAATGTTATTTTGTAACCTGCAGCATTGTTCAGTGAATCAAGCTACATCCTTGCCCCCTTTAAGCAGGCACACTCTGGGACAGCTTTTGTGCTGTTTCTTTAGCAGGATGAACCCCAGTTCTGTGAATCAATGAGTGCCCTCAAATCTCATTAAGTTCAGTAGGAAATGAGGATATGCAACATCTTTCAGGATAAGACCTGTACAAGTATCATCCTCTCAAATATTGTTAAATCTGCCACAGACTCATTAACCTGAGTGCATTAAGCCTCACATTGGCAGTCCAGCACTCAGCCTGAGTAAGGGGATGGATGCTTGATAGATGTGTTAGAGGGCTGAATGTGAATGAATCATCTCCCTTCCCTAGTCATAATGCAGTTCTGCAGCAGTTCCTCATCGGTTACTCCAAAACAATGGCCCTGAGCTGACTGTGGGGGAAGATCTATGCATCAATGGATGCTCAGCCCCACCCCCAGTAAAGTTCCACCTGTGCTCTACCAGGGTCTTCTATGGCCCTCCAGAACCTTACTCTCCTCTTGCACAGCAGAGCTGCATTTCTTCCACACATAGGGGAGACTCTGAAACCAGGGAGGCAGGGACAGGGGTTGTCTGTTTTGAATGAATCACGTTGTAGTAGCACTTAAAAGGCCACAACTAGGTTGTGCTAAGCTCTGTAGAAATTGCAGTGCTTTGGTACAGGCCTGCTGTGCAAAGGACACTGTATTTGATTTCTGTCTTCCAACCTCGTTATTTAAAAATGAGAAAACAAATATGACAAACTGAGTGCTTTAAAGAAATCTTACCTGGCTGATTATAAACAATAACATTTGATTGTCAAACAAAGTAGTACGTATTTTAACAAGGTTTTATTTGTTTTGGAAAATACAAGTTAGATTTGGGTTAACATACATATAGACTTACAAATATTTAAATGTATGTTACTGGAATAGAAATTTTAGCTAGGGTGACATGCTTATTTATCCCTTCCAAGATTTTAAAGTTACTGCACATAGGAACATTGACCATTCAGCAGTGATTTGGGGTGCCTCCAATACTGAGCAGAGGCAGCTTAAGGGGGACTGATTTTCAGAGGGTGGATGCTGAGTATTTTCTGGACATTCAGACACCTTCAAAACATTTCAGGTTAGACACCTATACATTAAAGCACTAGTTGCTTTCAAAAGTTTTGGCTAGAGAAATTTCAATACTGCATTAGACCAGTGGTTCTAGTCCAGTATCCTGCCTCTTATACTTGCCAGCACCAGATGATTCAAAGGAAGTGCAAGAAACCCCATAGTGGACAACTATGGAATACAATTTTCCTCTATTGGGAGGTTTGTTTTGTTTTATTTTTCTAAACCCTCATCAATTAAAAATTGGCTTATGCCTTGAAGCATGGAAATTTATATCCTTTCCAAAAATGTTTTTAGAACCTAGCTATATAAAAGGATAATCTTTTTAAAAAAAACATACTAAGTTTTTCTTTTCAGTGATATCTCGTTGCATATTTATCATTTTAAATTTGTTGCTTTTCAGTTTCACTGAATGTTTCTTTGTCTTTGTATTCTGAGACTAGATCAGTTGAAGCACTCAATTAACCTTCTCTATCCCTTGCATTATTTTTGTATACTTCTGCCATATCTCCTGTTATTTCCTCTCTATAAAGTAGATAATTCTTTACTTTTAAATCTCTCTTCATTAAATCTCTACACATCTAGTTCTTCTTGTCCACCTCTAAGCCCCCTCTATTTCTGTTGTATTCTTTTTAGAAAGGGACAGAACTAAACAGTATTCCAGGCATGGAATAATGTTTTAATTATTATTTTTCATCACATTTCTTATGCATTCAAGATTTGTTTGAAGGTTTTTTATTTATTTAATTGCCACTGCACATTAAGCAGAGGTTTACCTTGAGTCACCCACAATAACACCCAACTTTTTTTTTCTGAATGGCTGGTTACTTTAGGACACAACAATGTATATGAGTTGTTCAGAATATTTCTTCCAATGCACCTTATCTTGCATTTGCCAGTACTGAATTTCACTTAGGGCAAGTCTATACTACAGTACTACACCAATGCAGCTGTGCTGCTGTGGCGTTTCTGGTGAAGACATGCTATGCCGATGGGAGAGTGCTCTCCCATCGGCATAATTACTCCACCTCAGCGAGAAGTTCAAGCTATGTCAGTGAGAGATGCTCTCACACTGACAAAGCACTGGTATGGAGAGCATGAAATTTGCGTCACTGCTGGAGGGGATTTTTCACATCCCTGAGCGATGTAAGTTAGGTTGACTTTATCGGTAGTGTAGACCTGCCCTTAGGTCTACTATTAAGTACTTCTGAAATTCCTCAGTCTATTTTAGTCTTGACTAACCTAACTAACCCTGTGTCATTTAAAATTCTGATACTTTACTTTCTTTTTACGGATACAGACTAACACGGTGCTACTCTGAAACCTGACTCTTCACTGTTCATTTCCTTTTCCAGATCATTGATAAATACTTTGAACAGCACCTGGCCCACATAGAACCCTATGCATCTTAACCCATTGCCATTTCAAAAAATGACTATTTATTCCTCCACGTTGTCTCTTAGCCAGTTCTATGCCATGACAGTACTTTACCTCTCACCTCATGACAACTTTGCTTCTTCAGTATCTTAATGTGAGGGACTTTATCAAAGACTTTTGAAAGTTTAAATAAATTGTGTCAACCACTTCATTATTTTGTTGACACTCAAAAATTTCTAATAGATTAGAGAGGCGCAATTTTCCTTTAGAGAAAGCTGTACGGGTTTGTCCTTCTTATATTATGTTCATCATGTTTTATAATTCCATTTTAAAATTATCATTTCAAATTTTTTCCTGCTACTGGAGTGAAGTTCACTGGTCTGCAATCTCTAGGATTACCCCAAATTGACTAATTATGAGCCAAATCTGGACATCCTTCCTTAGATAGTGTCACTACTAAGTGCAATGGAAGTTCAGCCTCATGACTGAAGGAGTATATTCTTTGATCTGTTAGGATTTCTCACATAAAGCTGGATTTATGCCTTTTAAGAGGTGGGTGAGAATTTGCCATAGTCTAGCTCAAAAAAAATTATTATTAATCCATAGATCTTTGATGTGGATTAGTATTAATAGGCATTGTGCACACACATATACTGTCCTTCATGATTTTAGGTGACACTCCCATTGAAATGAATGAGAGTCACATGTGGCTTGAGGAAGAAAGAACTTTTAAATATGGCTGCTGTATTAACATACTACCCCAAAATAGCCCAGGCAAATTAAAAAATCATGATATTGGCATTACCCATTAGGCTATTTGCAAACATTGAGTGAAGTTAAGTGTTTGAGAGTTCAGTGATCTAGATCAGCAAAAGTGGATCAGAGACAGTGATTACACTGAATGAATTTTCTCAGCTAGTCAGTTACATTTTGGGAAAGAACAGGAATATGTTATTTGCCAAAAAGAGGAAGAATAAATTAGCGCTGACCCACAGTAGCTCCAATTTATATGATCTTTCCTTTGGGCCCAATCTAAAACTCATCGACATTAATAAAAAGAGTCCCAATTACTTCAATGCTCAAGAGATTTTTGCTTTCTTACAAATAGCAAGCAATATCTGTAGATTTAGAAGTGTCAAGGATGAGCTCATTTAGCTGAGGCTGAGGACTAGCCAGCACAGCCTCCAGGTACATTGACAAGCTCAGCTGGGTTACTTACAGTAGGACTACCTGATTGAAAGAAGAGAACCAGCAGGCCTGCTTTTAAGTTCAGAAGCAGCAGGTCACTGTCTGTTCAGCACTTATGACTGCAGCTGTGATCAGTCCTGTTCCCAGCCTTGTTCCTGTCCTGTTTCAACCACTAGGCCTGACCATCCACACTTTGGTTACGACAAAAAGAAAAACACACAAGTCACGGCAGTAAAACCAAGGGGGTGGGGCGCTATCACCCCCATGTAAACACTCTCTCTCACACACACACACACAGGGTGGGGGGCCGGATGCAAGCATGGGATGCAGAGGGGCTGGAGCAGCCACCACAGGGCCTGGAAGCAGGTAGGAACCAGCAGGACCTCCCCCACTTCCTGCCGAGAGCTAGTTCCCTCCCCCAGCCAAGCCTCACTAACTCTCCTCTCCCACCTCCCTGTCCCTCCATCACCCTGTTCACAGTGAGCTTCCAGTCCTTCCCTCTTCCCCACAAAATAAGTTACTAGTTCAGTTTAATGTACTGCACCATAAATACAGAAAGGTTGATGTAATAAAAACACCAGATATATATATAAAAAACATTTTACTTACAGGCTGTCATAGGGCAACTGCTTCTAGAATATCCTCTTGCCACCTAAGGGTGGCCCTGCAAGGAGGCCCTTCCTCAATTTTCCTTTTCTCTTGGGGTGATCAGCTACCCATGTTGTCCTCCATATGTGAAAAGGTAGCCTCAGCTGAGGCACCCTCCTTCATCAGGTCACGGCATAACAAGTGAGCCTGCCTTCATTTTCCCTTTTTCCAGACTCCCCAGTATCTCCACATACAGACAGCCTTTGCAGGGTTAATTTATTAAAAGAGTCCCACAGCCATAATCCCCAGCACAGTCCAAACAGTGTATTCAATCTTTGAAGTCCCAGCAGTCCAGCAACATACCATGTATAACTCTGGCATTTTTCATCATGCTTAGACACTCAGATGTGGCTTCAGCATCTCTCACCACTATTTACCCCTGCCCCTCTAGCTTGGGTGTTTCTCCACACAGTTTCCTTCCCAGGTATGGATCCAACTCTTGCCCAGAATCATCAGAAGGCTAACCCCTTCATCCCTCTTCAGCCCTCCCTGGCTTCAGCTCTCCAGCTCTGAGAGCCAGCAAGAATATCCCTCTACTGCTACCAGCCTTCAACCCTTTCTAACCACAGCTCTCTGGCCTGGTGAAGTTTGTAAGTGATCCCAGCTGCCTTACTTGCTCTACTACTCCTTAGGAAATTCTTACTGCTTCCTCCTTCAAGGGCATCTCTTCACTGAAGCTCTCAATTTAGCACTGCTCTTTTCTTAAGCTCTCTCTAGTCTCAGGACTTTCCAACTCACATTCTGGACTCTGGGTTCTGTGTTATCTATTTCTTTTGGAATGATTTCATTTATAGCTCCCAAGGGGCAGCCCCACTCTCCTCATTACACCAACCACAGCACAACTAGATTGGAACAGGAGAGCTGAGCCCAATTTCAATTAAGGGGCCAGCTACCCTGTTACATAGGATTTAAACAAAAATCTAGTATTGGAATTTGTATTTTTTCCAAATCCTTTTTGCCCCCAACCCCCTAAAAATAATCCATTCGGATAAGATAGTTTCTGTCAGTGTGTTTGGATTTTTAAAGATGCAGATATAAAATACAATAACAAAACAAAAATCTTTTGGACAGATTTGGATCCATGCCTGTTGTTGTGGCGATTGGTATAGCTGATTGCTGCAAGGACACAACATGGTCACATCCAGTCTAATCTCTATTTTCCCTCTCTTCTGTTGTTTAATGTAAAATACAAAGTAGAGCAACTAGCAACAACAACAGGCATGGACCCCTGGCCTAGACTATAATGCTGTTGAGATCCCAATGCAGAAGATCTTCAAGGATTTAAGGGTTTATAATATTTATAACCCATGTGAGAAATCAGAAAGTTCAGAGCTACAAGAAATAGTGAAGAATAGCTAGAAGACCATATATTATATGCGGTGACCTAAATAGTCATAAGAAATTGTGGGTAAATAAGACAATTGATAAAAATGGTGCATGCTTTGTTTTCATCAATGAGCATTTCTATCCAGTGGTTTTAAATGGTGGCATCCCAACTAGATTTAATGCAGCAGATGGTAATTTTTTTCTGCTTAAACTGGGGAATTATAACAGCAGATATTGCAAGTAAATGTAACTGGGAAATATATAAGGAAGAAGGAATGGGGAATGATCATTTCCCTATATTTATTACTTTTCAAGGGCAAGGTAAGGTCAAAGATAATAGAGGAATTTTGGAATTGTACATTAAAAGGAAACAAAGAACCCACAAAGTGGTTATCCAATTCAGCAAATATACCCTAGATAGATTTGGAAAACATGTATTTTATAAGACACTGTAATCTCTCATTTCAGGGGACACCTCTGTAAAAATCTTTGGGGGATTATATAGGATTAGGATGAACAGCACCTTTAACATCAAAAGGATTTCAGACTGTATATAAGATTACATGAATCACCTGGACCCTGTATACATGACAAAAAGGTTATTTTCATCAATCAATTTAGCTCAATAGAGTTACTTTAACATAACTGGAAAGTCCATTTAACAATATTGACCTAGTTTAACACCTTTACAGTCCAGTTAGCTGTCCATGTTAAAACTAATTAGAATTTCAAGAATCACCATTTTTCATCATGTAGACATCCTTTTGGAGACGGAAGGGAGATGAGACACTTGGGGTATGTCTTCACTAGGATAAAAGTGTGTTTTTAAAACACGTTAGCTAACACAAAGCTAATGGCAAAGTTCCTATTTACACCAGATGAGAATCTGTTTTATCTGGATTAGTTTTTGCATAATTTGAGTATATGTTATACAGCCAATTTATTTTTCTCTCCTTTCATAATAAAACTTGTTTTTAATTAGACCATTTGAGACTTAAAATGTTTTAAGGCAAAACCACCATTGTATGTATTCTATTTGGACTTGGTAGAGAAGGTGATAGAGACATGGGGAGACATTAAAAAGACAGCTGTCTGCTGTGATAGCTTTATTGTTCTGACAGCAAAACAGAAATCAAAACCAATGTGAGGCTTTTCACTGGGGTGAGGAGTATGGGGCACCCAAAACACTTAAACAAAGCGACATCACATTTCTCCACCCTACTTTAAAATACTTTGCAAATATATTTATATTATTTACAAGGCTAACATAAAACACTATATAAACTAACTAAAAGTTGTGGGCAGACTACTGCAGACTCTTGAATTACAAGGGATTATTCTGACCTGGAATAGCAACTCACTAGATAAACAATTTATAAATTCAAGCACACCACTCATTTTTGCACTCTGTTGGGATAATGTGGTAATGGTGGTGCAACATTGTCTTGAACAAAAGGAACAGTCAATGGTAATGAATCAGCTGGATCTGGTACCAAAGTTTCTTCCAACTAGTCATCAAAAATAGGAGTTGTAATGGAAGGAGGTTTGATCAGAAAAACAGAAAGTCCTACTGGAACATTTACCATGAACAAAACAGGTTCTGCACTTTACAAGTTCTCCAGGTACCCATTTCACTCTACAACAGTAGCTGAAAGTCCACACTTAGTTTCCTACTTGAAAAGAATCATGACAAGTCTCACATTGTGAATCAATTAGCATAGCTTGCGATTTAGCTACACATGAGGCAACATCAGGACGTTCTTTGTCCCAACAAGTATGTAAAGATCACTGAAAAAAAAAGTTGTAGGTGACTTATGGGTAGTAGCACATGGTGTTTTCCTATAGACAAGGAAGAGGTTGTCCAATTTCTGCTGATGACTCAAAATAGACTTGTTAGCTCTTATGGCATTCTTAAGTGTCTGTACAAAGTGTTCTGCTAGTCCATTTGTAGCAGGATGATAAGGAGCAGAATGTATGTTCTGAATTCCATTTGAAGCCCGGAACCTCTGAAATTCTTCAAAACAGAATTGAGGTTCATTGTCATTCACTAACTGTAATGGTAAACCAAATTGACTAAACAAGGTACAAAGTTGTCCAATGGTCTTGGTAGCTGAAGTAGAAGTCATTCTAAAAAAATCTAGTCATTTCGAATGGGCATCAACTGTGACCAAAAACATAACCTTCTAATGGCTGGCAAAGTCCATAAATACATGTCCAAGGAATCTGAGGCCATCATCAAATGTGTGGATTAGCTGGGCCAGGATCATGCTGAATTTGCTGACATGCAGTACAGCACTTCGCCTTCCTCTCAATGTTTCTGATTCCCAGCCACCAGACATGACTTTGGAATATGGCCTTCATCCATACAATGCCAAAATTACTTCATGAAGAGTTTCCAAAACCTGAGATTGAACTGATTTTTTTGGAATGACCACACGTTCCCCATAAGATGCAACCTTTATTCACCAATAATTGAGGTTGACATCACACAAATTGTGTAAAATGAGGATTCAACACTGTACCTTGTAGTACTATTCCCATCACAAGAGAAAGCACATCATCCTTAGTGGTTTCTTTGTTGATGGCTATGCTAGTGATGGGTAACCTGTCCATCAAATTGAGATAAATCACTTGGTCCAAAGTTTCTGTGGGTTGACAGAAGCTTGGGTATGACAGCCCACCAGCATTGCTGTACTGAGTCCCTTTACAGAATTGAAAAATTGAACTTAACGGGCAATGACCTGTCAACAACTTTCCTTTTCTTCAGTCACATAAAAGACAACATCACTGATGGTCCATTCTAGTTGAACTTTCATCTGGAATATCTCTTTTGGTACTAACCTTTCCCCAGAATAAGTTTTCAAAACTGTGGAGGTTTCTTCCAGAGGAACTTGTGACAGACTCTGTTGATAGGCAGATACAGAAGCCAGTGAAATGGCAGCTCCAGTCATGCAGGAATGTCCTCGATGAAGGGTGTGACCCAGATGCCACCTCTTACTCCAACTTCTGATAACACATGCAGTGCTAGGTCTTGGTCAGTGTCACTAGACTTCTTATCTTTTTCCACATTATGAATTTCCAATTTCTGCCCTTTCTTAGATTCTGTCTTCATAAGTGTCTTCTTTGATGGAAGGTGGTGACTTTGTCACTGATCACTGAACTGTGTGACAGATCTTCTGGCACTTCCTGCTATGACCTGGCATGTCCAGCAATCCTTCCCAGTGTGTATAGTTTGTGTACAATGGCCATATGGAAATTCCTTATGTTCCGGTGGTTCTGTTTCACTGATTCAGGAGGTAAACATCTCAGCTCACACTAAATTCAAGAGAACATTTCTTGCAGTTTCCATGGCAATAGCTACCTCAATAGCCTTCTTGAAGGTAAGCCTGATACAGTCAATAACTTTCTCTGAATTTGGTCATTGTGTAACCCAGAAACAAATGGGTCATGCAGGGCATCATTTAATGTTTATTTGCATGACAATGATTTGACAGCTTACTTAAAGCAGCAACAAACTGTGTTACCAACTCTCCACATCCCTGATGTCACTAATGGAACTGACATTGTTCTTCTATCATCAATGGGGTAGAAAAAAATTGTTCCCGCATTGCTGCAGTAATTGCAGCATACATGGCATTTCCAGGCATAATTGGAGAAAATAGGTGTTGCAGCAGTCTGTATACCTTCAGACCCATCACTGTCAGCAAGGTTGAAACTCTTTGTCTATCTGGAATGGAATTGCAAACTACAACTTGTTCCAAACATTTGAGGTACATTGCCCATGAGTCACAGTTCTCATCAAACTCACCTATATTGACCACAAATGTTGCCATTTCATTTTTCTTGTTAACTTTGTGCCCTCCTGGATGGTTCTTTTCCACAGGGAAACTTTTTTTATTTTTCCTTTTTAAGGTGCACTGTCTGAACTTGATCTCCCGCTGCTGGCTGAACACTCTCTCAGTGCAGGTAGGCTCTCTCGCGCTCACTCTCTGTAGTTTGCATGAGAACAAAAATGGCTGCTCTCCTCTCAAAAATGGCTGCTCTCATGTTTTGTCTCTAGCAGCTTAGCAGCCACCTCCTACTTTGTTCTACTCTTTTTTGCCTAATTCCCCTCTCTTGCTTGCTGTCCCTTGCAGCAAAACAGCAGTCTGCCACCTTGTACCTGTTGGTGAACTTTTTTCCTTTTTTTATATAGTATTATTTGCTTACTCTTCTTGTTCAGGCAATGAGACAGTCTTGGGATAGAAGCTCCACATCACCAGTGTTGTTTTTTGACCCAGCAGAAAAATTGATAGAGATGCAGGGGGAGCTCTCTGCTGTGGTGACTATATTGTTTTGGCAGCAAAACAGAAACCAAAGTGAGGCTTTTCACTGGGGAGGAAGAATACAGAGTCCGCAAACATTTAAAGGGACAGTACATCACAGCATATATGTTCTTGAAGGGGAAACAACTTTTTAACCTCTTATGAGAGACAGTCAGAGGAAAAACTTTATCTTTGGCACAGGAAACATCCTAAAATGAGATATTAGTGACTGCCAATCAGTAGGAGCACAGGAAAAAATATTGATCACAAGGAGTAGCAGGCTTAGGGAGACCAATGTTTATAATGCCGTAGTAATTATATGTACCTTATTTTTCAGTGAAGACCATGCTGAGCCTGACAAAGCTCAGGGAACTGTGTGTATGGAGAGGGGGGAGAAGAAGGGCAGTGTTTATATGCTATATTTGTGACATTCCCCATATATCAGTTTAAGGGGAGGATCTAATTTATAGTCAGCTGCCAGCATCCCCAATAGGCTTGTGCACAGCTAAATGCAGCTAGAAGTAAGAGATTCTCTGATCACACTTCCTATCCTGATGATTGGATAAGTGTATAAAAATGTACTGACTGATATTATTTGTACTGGTAAATTCTTGGTATTCCATGGAAATATACCATGAAATACATTGAAGTTTTGTCCAGTAATTCTTCATACCTTCAAAGTTATCCTATTACTAATCACTGTAGTTTCAGGTCATCCATTTACACACACCCCGAAATATTGCCAGCATTTTTCTTTACTGATCATACATTGGCATTGAATCACAGTATCTTATTCCCAAAGTACTGTGGGGGGGAATAAAGAACAATTTCAATCTCACTACCATCTGGATCACAGATTATCCCATAAAATGTATCCAGGTTGACAGAGGTCTTTGAAGTATAATTTTATCACTCATTTCATATTATGGTTCTTATATTGAAATGTGTTGCACCCCATAGTGACCCATTGTGACCAGCGAAGAAATATCACGCACCATTATAACACAAGAACAATATAATTATTATTTTTTCCTTCAGATAGAATAGTCTATCAGTTTGCCGTTACGTATTTAGGATAAATTTGAAAGGATGAACAGTGATAGCAGGAGTTTGGGGTTTTGCACTAAGTACTGAGTCCTCTCAATGCCCTTTCTTGTCACCAGGAGTTGCAGGTGCTCAGTGGGGTAGGCACCTAAATACCTTTCAGGCTCTGGTCCTCAGCACCTCACAGGATAAAGCTCCAATTCAGGAAATCACTTAAGAACATGCCTAAAATTAATCATGTTTAAGTACTTTGCCTTATAGAGATGGACTGTTGAACTGGGACCTTAATGATTTCAGAAGTAAATGACAAAAGAAACTCTGCAGTGTTGTTGTAGCCATGTTAGTCCCAGGATATTAGAGAGACAAGGTGGAGTGAGGTATTATCTTTTATTAGACCAACCTTTGTTGGTGAGACAGACAAGCTTTCGATCTTACATAGAGCTCTTCTTCAGATCTTTGTGTAAGCTCCAAAGCTTGTTGAGGTCCGAAGAACTCTGTGTAAACTCAAAAGTTTGACTTTCTCACCAACAGAAAGTTGGTCCACTAAAAGATAATACCTCACCCATCTTAGATGATGGAGTCACAGGTCCGATGCTCTGGACTGCCTGTATGAAGCCAGACAGGACTCTGGGTAGCGTTACTCCCCTCAGGGCATGCTGTTCAGGGCAAGGAGCCTCTTTGGCTATGGCCTTCCTGGGACTGACCTCAGAGCATTCAGCATCCCTGCTCTCACCGTACATTTCCCCTGGGTGGGTCTACCTGGATGGGAACCCCCTGGGGAAGCCAGAGGGCCCTGCACCCCAGCTTCAGAGTCAGCAGTGACCCTCAGCTAGTGAGTAAAACAGAAGGTTTATTAGTTGACAGGGACACAGCATAGAACAGACCTTGTTAGCACAGAAATCAGTGACTTTCAGCAAAGTCCATCTTGGGGGGACGCCGGGCTGGACATCTTAGACTCCCCCGCTTTGAGTCCTCAACAGCCGACTGCCAAGCTTCCAGCAACCTGACATCCGACACACCCATTGCCCCTCCTCCCGATCTTTGTCTTGCTTCCTGGGCAAGGTATCACCTGGGCGCATCTCCCTTCTGATTCTCAGGTTATGAAGGGCAGTGTCCATTGCTTATGCGCAGGCAGCTTGAACAGACTCACCTGCCCCCTGAGGGCCTCAACAAAAGTCACACACCCTTATTCCCAGCACCTAGACATTGGTGTAATGCACTAGAACACTGGGAAACTGAGGTACACACAGTATTCATGCAAAACAGTAAAGCTCACATAGACTCACATACAACACAACAAGGGGAAAACCCCACTTCATCACATCTTGTCTCTCTAAAAGAAACTGTTTCTAAACTACTAACCAATAGCCAGATAATGCAGACTTTTGTTCACCTGAGTAGTCCTAATTCATAAGGATTGAGTTCCAAATCCCATTCCCATCACTCAGATGGGACCAGAACCTACAAAGTCTTACTCATGAGCAATTCTATTGTAACGAGTCCCACTGTGTCTAGGCTTGTGTAAGGCAAACAAGATTTGACCATACTCTAGTTCAGTGCAATTAATTTTACAAGTCATTTTAGCAAATGGCTCATTGAATGAATTCTTAACACTATTATAAACATTACCCAAAAAAAAAAAAAAGCAAACAAACTCCAAACCCATAGAGAAAAAAAAAACTCCAATCCATCATGTTATAGGAAAGAAATAGGATATTGCCCAATGATACATTCTATGTTCTCTAACTATATTGTTTATAGTATAATTAACATATTTTAATCATTTGTGAAAATAGAAAAGAACATAATTTTAATTCCATATCTGGTCACATGGAAATATGTATTAGCAAATTAGTATGATGGTTTTGAAGGATAGAAATAGCTTCAATGGTTATGCACCACATTTTTGTTGTTCTCTTCATGTCCCCCTCAATAATGTTGCAGGACTCATGCATTTTTATTCTTGGTCCGCCCTAAATTTTCTATGATGACTGTATCTTTATTCTGAAGAAAACACAAACTAACACCTACTGTGTTAATCCTGTTTAGTACCTTCCATGAAAGCTGTGCTTGCTGAAAGCCATACTCACTTTGAAGTTTCATATGCTTCCAGAAGGAGGGATCTTCTAAAAGCCAAAAGGTTCCAGTGACTAATTATAGCAATAAGGACACACTGCAGTAATCTGTGGTATAGAAGACCAAATCCTACTGAAATTAGTGGGAATTTTGCCTGGGTAAGGACAGAAGGAGTCGACCAATAGTGTTTAAACCAGTTTTACCCCAGCGTAAATCTTTCAGTGGAATTACTGTTGATTTACAGTTGGGTGAGAATTTGCTGGTAAAATGCAAGCTTTTACAGCAAATGCTGAATAATGATCACAGAGATTCATGTTCATGCTCATTTCTTCTACAAGTTCTACAGTCAGAGGTCACTATTTGTTTGCCCAGATCTATTAGTTTCTCTATTAAGGAAGGGGAGTGTGTGTGACTAGGCAGTTCAAATAAACCATTAGTATTTCTACATCCTTTTCAAACAAATGGAAAATAGTTATTAGGAAAGAGGGCAAATATTTTACACAACCCATGGACAGTCAGATTTCTCTGTAGTGGAGGTACACATAGCATTGTAGACATAGTTTTAATTTCTGAAAATTTTAGCTCAGACGCTATCCATCCAAATGTTACATATTGCCTTAAATAACGTAGAGAGATGACTGCTAATTGAATGGATAAGAAAGCATTACTCACTGCACAGACTAATTCAAAACTGCTAATACAATTATCAGACCTGGGAGTTTTGCCCAACATGAGAGTCTTTGCTATATCAGTTAATTCTTTTGTGAATATGGTGAAATTATAAATAGTTGCTTCATCTTGTAACAGTGGAAAGTTTGATATGCTTTTGCAAATCTTCTCTAATCCTTATTGTAAGGCTGTTCACTTTAATTTACAGTTTTTGTATACCACCTTACTAAAATCACTAAATATATTAATCACTTGGGGCTATGAGGTTTTTTAGGTAAATCTGCTCATAATGTGATAGATACGTCTCTTAAATAGTAGTTTCCTTAGCTTTTCAAAGTGCTTAATTTAAGGTTCCAAACTGTACATTGTCATTTATGATAAGCAACATATTGAACTATAGAACATATTGGAGAAAGAGGGCCAAATTCTCAGCTACATATGATCTATAGAGAGTACAAGTCTGGGATATGTGTGCAAAGGTGACCTAAATCTCACTCATATCACATATCCATTCCAATAGTAAGTAAGGAGGATGCTTAACTGCAGTTACTGAAGTTGGACATTTAAATCAGCAGGTTCGGATAACCTGCATCCAACCATTTTAAAAGATGTGGTCACCGAACTATTCATGTTGATTTTTATTAGATCTTGGAACATTGGGGAAGTTCCAGTGGACCAGAAGAAAGCTAATGCTGTGTCAATATTATAATATTTAAACAGGATGACCCAAGTAGTTGCAGGGCATCAGCCTGACTTTAGCCCCATGTAAAATAAAGGTACAGCTGATATGGGACTCAATAAAAAATTAAAGGAGAGTAATATAATTAATATAAATCATCTTGGGTTTATGGAAAATAGATGTTGTTAAACTACTTGATGTAATTTTTGATGAGATTACAAATTTGGTGGATAAAGATAATAGTGTTGTTGTAATGTACTTACACTTCTGTAAGGCATTTGATCTGGAAACACATGACATTTCGATTAGGAAAATAGAACAACACAAAATCATCATGGTATGGAAAGTAGAGCTGGGCAGAGCCTTGAAGGTAAGGACAAGGGCAAGACTCTTAGGTCCAAAACCTTAGGTGGTGTAATCCAGCATAGTTCCTCTGACTTCAGTCCATCAGCTGAAGATCTGACTGTTTAACGTGATATGGTAGGTAAGGAGCAATGGTGGGACAGATTTTGCTTTCGGTTACACTGCTGTAGATCTGGAATAATTTAATTTACTTCAGTGAAATGAAAGAATTATCTGGCCCAGTGGAGGATTTCAAGTGGGGCGTGAAATCCAAATACCAGGCAAGTTTCTTAGTTAATTGGAATCACATTGGTTCTCAAAACAAAGGCTAAATTAAAATGTTGTGATTCCCTGTAAAATTAGGAAGAAAGCCTCTTTCTCTGAAAAGAATGGCTGGGCAGACCGCAGTTCCAGGAGTGAATAAAGTACCTCTTATCCTGAAACATCCATAAGGTGCATTGAACCCCAAACATGCAGTAGAATCAATGGGATCTGAAGATACTTAGAGCAGCGTACTTAGTACTTGGCAGAGTTAGGTCACAAGAGAGGATGGAGTGACACAGTACTGGTGAAGAAAAATGCTGATCAGATTTAAAAATAAATACAAACACTAGCCCTAGGTTGCAAAAATAAACTAAAATGGTACTTTGATTAGCAAACAGTATTAAATGCTGTCACAATGTGACAGTGGAGATCAGGCATTTTACACTTAGTACAGCTGGCACCTTAAAAGGTTTAAAAAAAAATCTTTGCTAGCATAGAACTTCTCAGTCACTTTAATCTTTAGTGGCATTTGAGTCAGAAAGATACTCATTTGACTTGAGAATTTCTAAAGAGGACATGTCTTGAAAGTCTGCAAAGTCGTCATACAATTGTGACCTTGCCATTTATTCAAGAAAGGATTATCCTATAATTATACTCTTCATCTGGGGACTTCAAAGTTCTTTAAAAGGTAAGTAAGTAGTATTATCCCTATTTTACAGATGGGGAAACTGATGCATAGAGAGATTAATTGATTTACTTAAGGTCAAACTACAAGCCATGCATGGTTAGAAATAGAACACAGGTCTCCTCATTTCCAGTCTCCAGCTCTAATCACAAAATCAAATTCACTTTCTACAATAATTGCCCCTTCTGACACTCATTATTTTTTTGGATGACAATGAATATAAAATTGTGAAACAGTTCAGTGAAAGTATATGACAGGGTGGCTGGCATCTTTAAGAAGGAGTGGGGTCTGGTGCACTGATTACCTGCTGCCAAACTGGTCTTAAGGGAAGCTTATAAAGGGTAAGACAACAGCAATAGAAAGAGGGCTATCCATTGCCCCCTCTCAGCCCTGGGAGGTGAGGATAAGAGTAGGACTTCCGTGCCGGCCAGGCCATGGCACATTCCTAGCCATCACATGTGCAGCTGGTAGTTAAAACTATTGCATGAACAGCTGCAATAGTGCAGCGAAAACCCTTCCCATTACCTCTTTTGACTGGAAAGGCAGGAAAAAAACAGCCTGTTGACAACCCTTCTCATACTGTGGGTACATCTGTGCTGTAGCTTTAATTTAGTTAACACACCTAATAGCAGTGAAGATTCAGCAGTATGGGCTAGCAACTCAAGTATGTAACCAGCCTCCCCAGTGGGCTTGTTTTGGGGCAGCTAGCATGTGCTGAAATGTGTGCCACCACTTCTTCACTACTGTTGCTTCCACACTAGCAAGATTAAAGCTAGCACAAGTATGCCTGTCCCTGACATACACACTTTAATTTGCAGTGTAGATGTATCCTGTGCGTCAGTGGGAGCTGGGTGCCTAACTCTGGCTTTCTGCTTCTATTCACATCTGTAATCCAATCAATGCCTGTGTTTGCCAACAGTTCCTAGGGAAAACCCTCAGCCTGCATGGCTCAATTTCTACTCCCACCGTGCCATACTGGTCTATGATTTGGGTAGTGGTGGCTTCTATTGTTTTAGCTACCACTAAACAAAGGGGAATTTAATCACTCCCTCATTCAGCTGCATTTCAATCAGCCTATCAGTTTCAGTGAATTGCTCAGAGATTCAAGACACATGTCCACTCAGCTGTCAACACCCTCCAACATAACAGTATATTGGAGTCCAAATGGCACTGAAAACCCTCAAAGGGTGAAACACAAGGTTAACATGTATCTGCTAAATTTTTAGCAACAATCTTGGGCCGCCATGCCCTCAAGGAGCTTTTACAATCTTTTTTCACTTTATGAACGGACTTTTTTGTTCAGTCCCTCTAGATTTCGGTCTGGGTAGTACTCATGGGTGCTGGAACTAGGGGTGCTGCCAGCCCCCCTGGCTTGAAGTGGTTTCCATTACATACAGGGTTTACAGTTTGGTTCAATGGCTCTCAGCAGCCCCACTATAAAAATTGTTCCAGCACCCCCGGTAGTTCTGACCATGACAGTAAGCTTCCCTGTTCACTGGCTAGTAAGAGGTTAATGGAGCCCTGGGGAGACTGCGGAGAAAACAGCCGATTAGAGAGGGGCTGTGAGGAGCAGCCAGTCAGGGAGGGCAGACTCATATAAGAAGGGCTGCTGGGCAGAACAGCTGCAGTTGTTCCCTGGAGCTCAAGGAGGGAGTACTGACTGCCTTGCTGGAGGAGGCAAGCTAGCACCTTGGACAGAGAAGTGCTGTGCAGGATCAGGGGAGAAAGTATGAGCTCCTGGCTGACTGCTAAGCTGAGGCCCTGAGATAAGAGCAGAAAAGGTGCTGAGGTTGTAGGGAAGTGGTCATGGAAGTAGACTGAGGGGTTGGAAGGGATGCAGTGCATGGCTGCCATTTACAGGGTCCCTGGGCCAGGATCTGCAGTAGTGGGCAGGCCCGGGTTTCTCCCTCCCTCACCACTGAAGAACCTGTGATACGTTCCCCCAAAAGGGGGAGGAGGGACACAGAATGTGGCACAGCTGGAGGGCTGTGTCCTGAAGAGGATGCTGTGGTCCTTAGAATGACATGAGTCCACGAGCAGAAGTGACAGTGGTGAGACATCACCAGAAGAAGGTGCACTGGCTAGCAGAGCTAATCCCTGGGACAGCCAGCAGGAGGCGCTGCAGAGGTAAGTTGCACCCCATCACAGAAGGATTTTATAGGAATTGTACGAAGAGGGAAGTTCAAGATCATGAATGATATCATGGTTATGGGGTTATTTAGTAGCTTCAGCTCTTAACCAGAGCTTCAGTTTTATCTTTCTCAACATAGCCATCAATCTAGAAACCACTTCACTAACTAAACAGCCCTCATGTTCCACCACAAAAGTAGGCAGCATTTAAAAAGCAACCCAACCTAATAAATAACTATCAGCCATCTCTAAAATATCTGTGGCTGCCCTGTAATGTCAGTTCATTTCCATGTGAAACCTGGCAAATTTGGAAGCAGTAGCAGCAGCAATGTTTATCAGTTTAGCTCCTGTTAGCATTTCAAATACAAATCCACATTTTCAGGAGTTTATAGCCAAAATAAAAATGTGTTGCAGACTGAATTTGGCATGAATAAACATAATTTAAAATGGCAGTATGAAGGAGGTATAAAAAGTAGTTATTCTGCATGCCTCATGGGTTCTTTTCTACTAGTAATGATATTATAAAGCTCTGAGCATGTAAACATAATTCCCTCTCTTGGTGCTAGACTTGAGGACATGGGGTTCTATTATGTAATTTCAGCCAGTAAGTGGTTGACAGTACATCAACTTTTTAAACTACACTCTGTTCCAGTCATCTTGTTTGGCAATGTGTGAAAACTGATTTCCATAGTTGCTGTTGTGGAAGGAAAATCAATCTCAAACAGTGTGGTGAGGACATGATAGTTAAGCACATTGGACTGACATTTCAAAAGTGGGTGTCCAGAGTTAGGCTGCTTGTCACACAGTGAGCTGGCCCTTTAAGAGGAATGAAGCTCAGTTTTGCCAGTCTTAGTCCACCTCTCCAGGTGGAAGGAATTAATAGAGGGTTCACATGACAGAAGCATATAATTCAGAACTAGGCCTGCTGGGAGATACTATGGGCAGCATGAGCTCAGTGATGGAAAGTCTCAAAGGTGTAGATGGGTTGTAGGAGTTATCCAGACATAAAGCCTTGTTGTAGCTCCTGGGTAGGTGGCTTAGAGAGTGTAGTATTCAGGGAGTAGAGCCACCTAGGTGTGGGGAGCTACAGGAAAGTCTCAGCAAGGACAGAACTAAGAACCCTGCAGCAAGAATTGTGAGCAGAGCTATGAACATGATTGACTTATTGGTTTGCTGGTATTCAAAAAACATTTTTGGTTGAACTGGAACTTTTTGGGATTCTTGGTGAATTTGGAAAAAAGTGGAAAATGTTTGGGGGTTGAATGGAACATTTTGTTTAGAGTTTAGGCATTTTGAACACTACTTAGTAAAGGCAAAGGAAGTGAAGGGCTTGACTCACAAAACCAGGGAGGTGGTGCTGACCTCAAAGGGAGCTAGGCACCTAATTCCTCTTAGGATTCATTACCCTAAATCCTCTTGTAGTTAACTTGGCCAGGGCTTTCTCAAGAAAAACCACAGATGAGGAAGTAGTAGTATTGGTGGTGCTGCAGTCCCCTCTAGTCCAGTGCTTAGAACATTTATCCAGCATAAGAGACCCAGATTCAAATACCCACTCTGCCTGATTCAGAGCAGGGACTTGAAACCAGGTTGCTCACCTCCCAGATGAGTGCCCTATCCATTGGGCTATAGGAGGGTATTCTGGTGTGGTGGAAATTATTCTTTTTTTCCTGTGTGTACTACTTAAATAGTCAATTGGGCAGAAAGAGAAGTACCCATGGATAGGGTACTCGCCCTTTATCTGGAAGACCTGGGTTCAACTTCCAGCTTTGAATCAGCCAGATTGAGGGGTTGAACCCAGGTGTCACTCACTGAGTGAGTGCTCTAATCACCATAGCCTTCTCCTCTGCCTTTTGTGCAGGTGTGCTCTGAGCACTGGATCAGGCCCTGAAGGTGAGATAGGCAGAGGAACAGCTATTTTATGAATCCCACTGGGATTTAGGTGTGCATGGGCTAAGAGTCAAGTTGTTCAGTGGGGTCAGGACATAGGTAGCTTTTCATGTGCCCACCAGCAAAAACTCAGGTGCCTATAGGGGTAAGTGGTGGTTTTGTGAATGCCACTGGTCCTTAAATGTTGCAATTAGGTGCCTAGCTCACCCATCTTCTGTAGGATCTTGAACAAAAAAAAATGTGGATGTGATAGGAGAGGAGTGATCAGACTTTTCTAGGCCAATGTCTCTTTCTTGGATTTCTCCCTCTAGTTCAGAGTGAAAGAATTTCACTTCCTGCCAGGATGCCCCATAAATAAAAATGAACAGGCCCACCTTTTCATTCCCCTAAAACAAATTCCTCCTACACTTCAAAGAAATTTGATATTTTTGTGTCTTTAGAGGTATATCAAGAAAAGTACTGGAATAAGTACTGGAAAAAGTCAGAATAATAGGAAACTAAAAAATAAGTAGCAAAGTGAACAATAATATTTAGAAAACTGCGTGTTTTTGGGATGTGGGGAGGAATTGTACCTCTTTCTAAACTGGACACCACCTCCAATTGAATATTAAATCTGAAAAATGTATTTCATTTTTAATAGCCTTACTGCTGTCTCAACAAAGTAGCAAAAATCTGCCTCCTTCTCTCTCTACATGGATTTCCTCAAACCCTTGAAAACTCCTATTTGGATGGAAGTGCTTAAATAGTTTGAACTATAAGAATCCACCAAACTCTAGGAAGGAATTCTCCTCTGAGGTGGATCTTCCTCTGTCCTTTGAAAACTGAAAACACATCTGGGAAATGTTAGATGCACATCTACACATCCAGTTCTATGTATACAAAATAAAACATTTCACTGATGTTACTAGGGCATGGATTGATGTAGAGAGCATATTTAACTGATTCTAATGAGTAATGGAAGTGTCATCTAAACAAGTTTTTCACATGATTTGGGGTTCTTCAAAACTTGACACCATCTGTTTGAACCATTTTGCATCTACTTAGAACTTTAACTTAACTCTTCATATTATAATGTAATTATACACTGAAAGGTTAGTGTAAAAATGAGTTTCCATGTCAATGGTTTCCATATCAACTTTGTTGACAAGTAAAAGTTTTTGGTTTTGTTGTTTTTCCTCCCCATGCACCCTCTAAATTCCACCTGAATCTGTTGTCTTTCTGGATCACACATCATCTGTGTACTATGCAAGAGTAATGTCACCATATTCACTATACCAGTCAGAAAGTTAATGCAACTGAAAATTAACTCTGCTGATGCTATAGAAGCCAGATAAAAATCCAGGTCATTGTCTCAAATTGCTCGTAGAGTATATATTTCTGAATACACACAGACAGCACTCTTTTTAAGAGATGGTCACTTTTGTGACTTTAAACATTATGCATGGTCTAACTGGTTTCAAACTCTTGACTTTTTTTTTTTAGAACCAAACCTTGTTTTACTCCCGCTGTCTGATTGGAACTGTAATTGATCATGCTGAAATAGCCTGAGAGAGACTGTTTCCAAAACTTTGGCAGGGACAGGTAGCAGAAGTGCTGGAAAGCTGATCAAAGCCTGCTCTTACAAACTTCCAGCCCAATTTTGCACATAGAAGTCTTGGCTAACTCAGGTAAACTTCAAATAAGTGCCTTATCCAAACTGAACATGGACTTTGAACCTTTTCAGAGCTGCACAATAATAAATAGGATTCCAGAAACCTTAGTACTACATGATGGCCATCTTAATACATTAACCTCACTAACAATAGCCAGGAAAGTAATTAACCCCCTTATTCTTGAATCAAACCACTGCACTGAAATTATAACACAACTAAATACATACCCACAAAAACTGCAAGTTGGAATGAAGTGTTAAACATTAGTAAGCTTCCTCCCCACCCACTGTTATGGAGTTAGTTTTAAATTTATCAAATCCAATTAGAATGAAAGTTACTCTGCCAGAAGAAATTGGTTAGCAGGCAGTATAGACTCAGGCCCTGTGTAGCTGGGAAAACTGCAAAATATAATGACAGTGTATGCTCAATTCTAGGTTAAAGAATGAGGTAATATAGAATATGCTAATAAAATCAAGAGTCACCAAACAATAGATGACTATAAAGAAATAGGGAAGGAATTAAGAAATGCACTTCTTGCACGGGCAGGATATCCAAATCATTGGAAACACTCACTCCTCTCAGGAAGATCCTAACCTCTATCTGACAGCTGGCTGAGTTGAGAGAGATATTTTATACTATTATGTCAAATCTTCAGGTAACTTAACCAATACTCAGAGCAAATAAGTTCACAGCTGAGTTCCCTGAGCTCATAATATTTTAGTCTAACTGTGTTTATATTCTGCTCAATGTTTTTGTTTGTGATTCTCTTTCATTTTTAATGATGCCAGATAAATTTAGCTTTTGTTTTAGATAACTTGGATCACCTGTGTGGAATGTTCCTGGGGACAATCACAGCTAGGTGCCACCTAAAGAAGTAAATTGGCTTCTGAATTTACCTCACTTCTGCTTCTACCACTAATGGGGTTTCAACCCTCAAGCAAAGGAAAAAGCTTGTGATTCCCCTCCTGAAAGGTAATGTGAAGAGGTTGGCTACAGTAAGTGTGGGCACGTGATCCCAAAGCCACAAAAGCACCTAGGAGCATAACTTACCACTTTAGGAGCCTGAATACAAAATTTAGGTGCCACGGAGATCCTCAGTCCATGCCGAGCTGCTTCCTAACCCATTAGGCATCTGAACTCACTTGCTCTCTGAATTTTCCCATAGAAAGCACCTAAGCTTCTGCCTATGGGCATGCACATTGCTGCCTCATACCTACAGGGCTCAGTCAGGTAGGTGTGCTCCGAATATGCATACCAGATTGGGTCCCATACAAAATCTGGCTGGAGGAGAAAATGATGCTTCCTCTGTGCCACTTCCTTTATAACTTTTAGCCCAGTGGTTGGAACACTCACCCACAATGTGGGAAACTTCCTGGTGGGGAGAGAAGATTCGAACAAGGATGTCCACCTTTCAGGACAGTGCCCACTGATATGATATGTGATATTCTGATGTGGGGCTTCTGGTCTCTCCTGTTGAAGCTGTCTCACTTTGGGTAAATAACTAGTCATGAGAGCAGGCCAAAGAGTCCGTCCTTCCTCTGACCCAATGAGTATTTAAGTATGACTATTAGCTAGCTTAAGTGGTTCCCCAACTAGCATACTAGCTTTTTGTGGATCTCATTCTTGGGTGCCTGTCTCTCTTTCCTGCCCCCAATTCATTAATTCATTGTATAGTGAGCCTGGGCACCTAACTCAGGCTTTGCAGATTCTGATGACTTTCTAGATACCTAAAAGTTAGGTGTTGCAACACTGAGCATCACAATGCCAAAGTCCCTTTGTGGGTCCAGGCCATGAAGAACTCAATGACTGGAAGGGTACTAGACCTGATTAAATGCAATTTTATTTGTAGAGTTTTTAATTGTTCTGACTTTAGGATCCTCTTCCAGTAGTAGACAATTGAGGTCAGATTTTCCTTGAATACTGACTTAACACTCCAGGCCAGGGGTGATGGATTATTCCTAAAAGTGGGGTGGCCATGAGGCCCTGCCCCTCCTCTTCTCTTCCCCCTCCCCCCTCCCCCCTTCTGGTCCTTCCCCACAGCCAAGCTGGAGTTAGGCCGTGGAACTGCAGACCCTCCACCTGCCCAGTCTGGTCTGGGGGTGGGACATCAGCAGCTGAAGAACTGCAGCTGGGCCATGGTAAGACCCTCCCGGGCAGCTGTGGGAAGCCGTGGACCCTCCACCTGCCCTGGGCAGGGAGCCCTGGGGGTGGGGACATGGGAAGGGGCTACTCTGGGGCTCTCCCCACCCTAAGCTGGTGGAGGGTCCACAGCTGCCTGGGCAGCTCTTACCCAGGCCAGGCTCCAGATTCTGGTCTGGACAAGGTGCAGGTCCTCAGGGGAAGAGGAGAGGTGGGGGCTGGGCTATGATCCCTTGGCTCCACCCTGTTCCAGAGCCCCTTCTCCAGGCCTAATTCCATTTCTCCAGTAGGCCTCATTCTCCAGTGCCTTTACACCATGGGCCAGATCCTCTGAGTGCAAACTGGACTATCTGCATAGATATCAGTGGAACAACACCTGTTTACACCAGCTGAGGAGCTGGCCCCTTGTGTAGTCATTTACAACTCTGAAAGACACAGTAGAGAATGACGCCATACAGTCCCTTGCCATGGGCTGTACTTGAATGTTACAATCAAGCTCATAATTATCTAAGGCAACTGTGCTTTTTTTTTTTTCTTCAATCATTATACAAATCTAAGCAGGCCAGCAGTTTCTTTCAACCATATCAACTAAGGCTAGGGATGCTTTGCAGTTCAACACACCTTACAGGTTAACTGGCATTCTCTTTGCTGTTTAAAAATTACAAGTGATTGGCCTACACTTAATGATAGCTCAACATAGCTAAGCCAGTCAGGGTGGAAAAAGCACACCCCTGATTGTCATAGTTATACCAGCCTAACCCCTGTGCAGACACAGCTATGTTGATGGACCAATGCTTCTATTGATGTTGCTAATTTTGTTTGAGGAGGTGTGTTTCTACTGACTGGGGGAGGGAGGAACCCTTAAGTGGTGTAGGTTGTGTAAACTACTGGGTTATACCAGCACAGCTGTGGCACCATGGCTAGCTAGTATAAACTCATAGTGTAGATATAGCCAAATAATCCTCACAGAATAGACCATGGGGCCTGCCCAGAAACTGTATTGAGTGAGGACTAGGGACAGGGAAAGACTAGGATGAGTGTGGATCCTAAGGAGCTAGCAGAAGATGTCAGGGTCTCCACAGCAGCCATCCCCCTGTCCCTCTCACATACACTCATCCTGCTCCCTAGCAGAATAGCTGCCAGTGGATCCCTAGGCCACAGAGTTCTGGTCCTGCTGATCTTAAAAATGTTTAACATCCTCATTAGTCACTAATGAGCTGAAGGCAGTGCCTCATCCTTGTGTGACATGAATATAACATCCTACTTTACTCAGAAAAGTCTGCAGGGCTAGTATGAAGATCATATATGATATCCCATGCCCCATTCAGTTCAGTCACTCCCTAGTCACTTAGTTACCACTCCCCACAGACTATGCAGGAAAGAGGTCCCACAGAGGCAGTGAGGGGAAACCCATATTTAGAGAATCCCTTCCATACATGGTGGCTGAGGAGGACAATCTATCTTCCCATGCATATTTTTAATTCTTATACCATTACACTTGTAAAGCATAGTATTTAAATCATTTTCACAATTTCAGACTTTCTCATGAATTTGTTTGAACTCTATCATCAGAGTATCAGGATCATATAAAAATACTTTCACACTGTGATAATCCTAATTCTGCTTTATTGCTCTGGGAAGAGCACTTTCATCTAGGCAGGGGTCCTTAATTCAGATCACTTTACGGTCACTCAAGTTTGTCAACTAGCATTTAGTAATCAGTAAATTATAAAAATGCATCCAAAGTTAGAAATTCTAATAATCAGTTGTTTAAACATCAATTCAAAATGCAATTTCCCCAGATTATTAATACAAAATATCTACTTTTGTGCATGTGCACATACAAAATGTGACATTAACAAACCCTCAATATACACACCAATGATTTAATAATGGCCTTTACTTTCTTCTGAAATGCATCCCCTAGTTATAACCACAGATAATTGGTAAACTTGAAGAAAAAAGGTAAATTAAACTGTTATGTTTTAAACAATAAACTAAGGTAAATATTTTAGGATTCTAATTCCCTAATATATCAAGCCAAGCTATGATTTTTTTTCTGATTATCTGACATTAAAGCTATTTAAGTATTCAATGCTTTGCTACTGTTGCAATAAATAAAGCCAAGTCCGTCAGTCTGTTCCAGTGGAGCGCCCCAAGCGGGGGTTTTCCACGTCCTTTTATTATAATGGTTACATAAATCATTCTATTATGCGCATGTGCAACCTCAATCCAACTCCTCGCCCCCTCCCCTGATTGGTGCTCTATGCATTGCGTGTTCCAGTGGTACGCACCTGGTCGGCGCTTAATCTGTGTGTCTCCTGATCGAGTGTGGGGGGGTGGGAACCACTTCAGCCGCTCTAAATTCGGGGGCGGTTTTCCAACCCCCTTAGTGCTTGAGAAGTGTAAAGTTCCTACATGCTACGTCCTGCCTGGAACACACTTCCTTAACTTTGCCTCTGCATGTTCGCTACCACTTCCTGTTTAAGCTGTAATGGGCTGGTCTCAGTTCATATAGTGAAGAGTTTTTCCCCCCCGCTCTCCTGCCCCCTGCTACATTGCACATAACAAATGCCAAGGTCTCAGCACTCTTAATAGTCACTTTGGAGCAGAGCTAGCGCTAGGCATAAGAAGACCAAGCAATTGCTTAGGGCCCAGAGCTGCTCCAGGGAGCCCCTTATTAATTATTAGTATGTGTTGGGCGGGGGGGACGGACAAAATATTCCTACTTGGGGCCCTCAATGGGCTAGCACTAGCACTGATTAGGAGGAAGAGCATCTAGTCATTAGGCACAAATAGTGCTAATCCTCACTAATAATGCCACAAGTGTCAGATGTATTGTAGACAGAATTCTGTGTGGCTGAAGTATAGCAGCATGCAGTGCAAGCTGTAACCACCATGGGACTTCTGGTGTGCCTCAAGCTGTTCCAGATCTTGGAGACTGTAGTACACTTGCATTCTGTGAGTGGCTACTGGCCCTGCAGCATGTAGACTGGAAGCAGCAGAGTGAGGAGTCAGACACAACATAGACTTCTTGGGGGCGTAATTCAGGTTTGCACCACAAAGGCAGAGTACAGGGCTAGCTATACCTTTAAGCCCCTGCAGTGTATGGGCTGTAAACAGCCAAGAGAAGAGGCACAGAACAGAGAAGTGTGGCTTTTGAGGGGTTAATTCAAATCTGCCCCAGAGAGGAAGTATGTGCTCTCTGGATGGTCCTTCCCTGCTGTCTCTGCAAGCCAAGCAACAAGTGGAGTGTGGGAGGGAAGAGAGTAGGGTACAGCTAGATTTGAAGGAGACAGATTCAAACTAGGAGAGAACAGTCAGGAGGAGACAGACTCTGACTATTTTTCCTGATTCTTGTTAATTGTCCCAGTTTTTCTTTCTGGACAGGAGGGAGGTGGGAGAGGGAAGACGACCCCTTTTCTTTTCGCATCCCCAGCAATCGTCCATATCAGCCACTGAAATACTACCCTATGATAGATCCCCACCTTTTGACCACAGCATCTCAGGTTATCCTCTTTGAAATTATAATCAACATACAGCAGAAGAGTGGAAGAGGAGAGCTAAGGAGTTGGGCTGTACCTTGGAACCTGTTACTTTTTCTTGGGCACTGAGTGCTGAGAAATTTTCAATCCTTTGTTCCCAACGTGAACCTTATTACTCAGACACAAGTAAACATACAGTTAAGGAGCTGTAGTGAATTAAACCATGCATATGCTTTCTGTAGCTCTGGTACACTTTCTGGTTAACTTAAAATAAAGTTCTCACCTGGAGAGCAGTATATTCAAGTATAGAAAAGTTTCTTAGGCTAGAGCTGATGTTGCATGTGAATTCTTTAATTTGCTATGAATGCTCCATCTCTGTCTGTTCATATTCAGTGGGAATCTTGAGAAATAGAATTTTCAGTTCGGTTCAGCTGATGTAAAGACTATAGGTTTTAATAGTAATAGAAGTTGATTCCTTTATGGATTGAAAGTATGAGACTCAAAGGAATATGCCTGTTTCCTAACTGGTCTTGGATGTTATCTAAGAGAAGATCTACTTTAGTGGTAAGCTTTCCTCATTCTTTCAGTGTCCAGGTGCTCTTCAATGAGGAAAGGAAGCAAAAGTTTTGAGACCATGTTTTATTCATAACTGAGGGTATGCTCACTTTAATTCCTATTTAAAAAAAAATCCTTAACAAATCATCATAGAAGACACTCTTTGTGGGTATTCACACCAGGACAGACAAAGTCAAATAATACAGATGCATGGAATCAACCATGAAGGGCAAGATTATGGGCTTGCAGAAACTATTGTACATTGAGGTACAATGGGAGGCAATAGAAGTTTATCCATCCAATCTCTAGCAGCAGATCAAGTCCACAATCAGAAAAAAAATTCCCAAATGCATTAATCAAATTTGTTTGAGCAATTAAAATAAAATACTGGATTGATTGGGAACAAATTGTTGCCTCTAAGATCACTTTCTGCATTTGTGGGAATAATGCCTCTTGCCATTGCCTCCACCCCTTAACGTGGATATTACTCAAAGCCAGAGTTTAGTTCTAAAAAGTATCAAAGAAAGATGGCATTTAAAATTCTGGCTAAGGCCTTCATCCAAATCCCAGTGTAGCAAGTGGAAATACTCAATGTGATTTCAGCAAGCATTGGATCAAGTCTCTCTTGCTGAAAGAAAAATGCATTATAATATGTCTCGAAAAATGCCAGTGGTCAATATGTGATTAAAAAACTTCAAAAGTTACAGCAATGTGAATTTATTATTGTAATAAGAAACCCTAGACACTTTTTTTGGAAAGGCTTAGTTATGTAGATTAACCAAAGGAACTTCTTTCCAACGTTATTTGAATTTTACTTTTAGGGTCTATATTGAGCTACAACCTTAGTTTCTTCTCTTCAGAGGCTACTAAAAGATTACAATTAAATATAGAAACATGACAAAATACAAGCATGTTTCCAAGTGTTTGACTCATTTTCTAGATATCTCTTACCATAAGTGAATAATATGCAGTGAGTATTTCTTTCTGAAGGCAATAACTTTTTTCTTCACAAAACATCCCATGTATTCCCATACCCTTCTGACTGTGGCTGAAGATACAATATTGATATTTTTCATCTGTGTTGTGCTTTGAGGAGTTCAGAACAGTCATACACTTAAGTATGTGTAAAGTACTTACTATGATTCAGAAGATGTCCTGTATTAACATTAATGTTCATATAGTGTTACTGCTGTACAGTACAAATCTATACAAAATGTATCATTAGTATTTTTTCTTAAAGTGAGGTACTGATGATGCCTTATAAAGAGTTATTTCAATAAATGTTAGGTCAAAAAGAAAATAAAGAAGCCCAAGCCTAGAATGTTTCATAGGGATATGAAGCTTTGGAGCCAGTTGTCAAGCCCTGCCCTTGTGTCCATGCTGTGGAATACCTGATGCCAATACCTGTACCCTCGTGGGTGATGCTGAATAGATACCAGAGACACTGACTGAATTGGAGGGGGGTGTTTGGGGTAGAGTGAGGAAGGTTCCCCATGGCTGAGTGCCAGCTGTGGGAAATGGTAAAGGGCCATGTTTCCCAAAAACTGTGCTTTAGGCTGACCATTCTAAATGCAGCTGAGAGAGGTATCAAGTCAGAGATCTGCCCCCTCCACCAAGGCAATTGGAAAGGGACAAGAGAGATTTCTTATGACTCCACAAAATATAAAGTGTGGTATGGAAATGCCAGCCTGCGGAGACTGGCCTGAGCATTTTCTCTCCAAGACAGATCTGTGCTGTAGAGTTGCTCCTGTGCTGGGAGAAGGAGGTGCAGAATGCATGGAGATAAACATGGGGATTAAGAAAATCATGCACTCCCAGCACCGGGCCCAACAATTTGAAGATCAGTCAGGTGTAGGGTTGTTTTACATAGGGAAGCATAATTCCTTTACCTCTATTTCTTGTGCAACTATGGGCTAGGATTTGACCCTTAATATTTAAAGATTTGTCAGTTTCAGCATGACAGGCAAAGATGCACATTTACTATGTGTTCCTTTATTTTTGCCTCTATCCCTACTTTTTTATTCCATTTTAGATTCAAGCAGGCAAACCTTATGGCAGGCCTACACATTATACTGTGTCCTAGTTGCAGATGCCTACCTGCCTGTGGAAGTCCATTTATTTGTAACTTTAATCCCTGAACTTGTTCAAATAAATAGGTCAATAGCAGAGAATCATTGGGATAGATGAAATTAACTTACATCCCATCCATCTGTGTTTGCTGGCCAATGAGAATTTTTGCAGCATCATTTGGTACATACTCAGTAGCTGGCACTTAATTTAGATAGCATTCAACTGCATACCTCAAAATGTAAGGACCCAATATTGTTCCTATTGAAGTGAATGGGAGTTTTACTATTCAAAATCAGTCTGTATGGGGATCAAGCAAACACTCACATGTCTCACTCACACTAGATCTGTTAGTCTATAAGGTGCCACAGGACTCTCTGATGCTTTTTACAGATCCAGACTAACACGGCTACCCCTCTGATAATCACACTTCTGTATCTCTTCTTTGTTTCTTATACACTTAAAAGTCACTTCTAAACAAATATCTACCCCCCCAAAAAAAGCTTGTAAATGATTCCTAGGACAAAATAAAGCTTAAAATTAAATAACATTGGTAGAAATGCTGATAGATGAAATCTCTTGGGATTGTCAAACAGCACATGCTGTTTGATAATCATTATATAGCATTTGATATATCAACTTCTTGTTTTCTCCTGTTTGTTCCCATTATGTTTAGTCTGCAAGGGAAACCTTTCCTGACTCTTGGAGGTTTGTGTTGGCCCATCAATTTTATTTTTTTATTTTATTTAGAAGCCCCATGCTCACAATAAAATCTCATAGCACTGGCATACAATAGAAAGGAATAAGAATGTTGATGACAGAAGTGGCACCAGCGGGATCTCTGTTATTCTTAGCTACAAACTCTTCCAGTCTGAACAATAGCTTGTGTTTTTGTTTTTGTTTTTGCTCCCCTTGATTTCATCACCATTATATTGTCAGCTTCTCAGGGCTGGAATCTCATACCTTAGATGTGTGGAAAAGCTACAATCAGAAGTGGCAGGTAGGCAGGAAGTTTGCAATAGGTTATCAAAACTGAAGAGTCAATAAGAAACTTCTAAGGTCAAAAGATAAACGGTTTCTGAGTTTTTTGAAGTGCAGCTCTCTATTCCGACTCAATCCACACTTTATCTACTGCTGACCTCATATCTATGGAAGGAAAGGAAGGAAAGTTAGAAAAAAAATTAGGACTATCTGTAATTCTAAAACTCCATAAGATATTAATAGCATGGTTTTCATTTTGTGTTCTCAAACTCAATAAATTAGATACTCATTGTTTCTAAGTAGGAGGTAGGACCCTATATTCCCACCAGAATCAACTATAAAAATTCTAATGACCTTCACGGGAGTGCGATTGGGGCCTTAATGATAATTTCATTAGTAACTTTGCTTCAGGACTTTTTCCCCCACAAAATTTACTTTCCACATCTAGAATTGATATGTTACAACAAACTAAACACACAATAGGCCAGATCAAGCCACTAATTTCTTTTTAACAGGATTGTACCAATTGATTTAATTAAATGCTGCTTCAAAGTTGGTACTTTTCTGTAAAAATAACAACTCAAGCTTGAAAATATTTGTGGAGAAGTATTGGAAGTTGAAAAATGGAATCCAGACAAAGAAAAAATCAGTCCAGCAGCAATCAATTGAAAACAAATGTTTTTGCGTGCCTGTATAAGGCCACAGAAGCTGTAGATCAAGTTCATAGGTTGGGAGGGTTTTCTTTTCACTCCATCATTTTAGCTTTGCCAACCAGAATTATTTTCCATTTATTTGAATGTATGTAAGCTAATTCGAGTTCTGATTTTTGTGAATACATGGCATACAGGAGTTAATGTTACAAAATGACTATACATGAATGATTTTTGTGCTAAAGGCAATCTAAAGGTATACCAAACAATTTTTTCTCACTTATTGTCCATGCACTGCAGCTTTCATTTGCTAAATTTCAAACTGGTAGGAAAAAAATTTGTGGATACATTTTTAGGCTCAAATGTTTCTTGTTCTGAATTTCAGGGTCATTTAATTGAGGTCTTCAAAGCAGCCTAGGGGATATGAACACCTTCCATCCAAATTTAATTAAATTCCATTTAAAATTAAATTATTCTTCATTTAAGTAGTTATTATGACATCAAGTATGTCATCAATCTTTCACTGGCTGAAGTGTTCACTCCCTTAGAGGGAATTATTCAGTGTGGAAGGGGTTGCTATGGAATATCTGGAATTAGCAGATGAAAATATTGTCAGAGCTAACAAAATTGTATTGGAGGCACTAGGTTTCAGGAACGAAGTTAGCCCCTAGTTCAATAGTTGCATTGAAACAGACGCACACTTCCAAAATAAAAAGTCAAGACTTCTTCCATTTAAATCATGTAGGCCCTCTTGAAAAGTTTACCCACAGTCATTAATAGGCCTCTTGAACTTTGCAGTCTTTTCTCTGACCTAGTTCCTTCCTTCCGTAGTAGTCACTGTCTTTCTGAATCATTTCAGTATTACTCCTCTGTCTACTGGTGCCTAAATAGGGAGCTGACATTATTCAAAAAATGTACTGGGGAAAACCTTGGTGCCTATTTTCAAGATTCTGGTGTGCAGAAGGTGTCTCCCAATTTTTAATAAAGTAGGAAATAATGTGCACTTAGAAGTTTGGGATGAAATCCTGTAGCAGAGTATAGATTATTTAGGACCAAATTATGTCCAGTTACCGTGTGTGTGTAAAGAGGGTACAGGACACAAGAAACCCCATCAAGTTCACCTGCCTCTGTATCCAGGCAGTAGGCAAGCATAATCATAGTGCTGGCACCCTAGTTCTTGCAACACTATCATCCTGTAAGGGGACAAGGAGGAATGAGGCGCGAGAAGGGACCTGTTGCCCCCAATTTCCACACCAGCCTGGTGAGCTGGCCAGATGCAGGGGGAGAATATTCTGCACTGCGCAGCTGGTACTGCAGCAGCCATACTGCTCCTGAGCCCTGCCTGAAGTACAATGCGTTCTGAAGACCATGCTGAGCCGGTTCTCTCACTATTGCCAACGTAGGGAATAACCTCAAAAGCCCTGTCAATCCCAAATAGTGTGCAAGTCTCTAGGGTAGGGACTGTCTCATCGCACATTTTACACAGCCTCCTAGCAAAACGGGGTCAGATCCATGACTGGGCTATTGCAATACAAATAATAATGAAAATAAAAGTAATTCATTTATAAAGATTTTGGCTGAAAAAAATTTCAATGAAAAATGGCCATTTAAAAAAAACTGGAGACTCTTCTATGATAAGCTAAAAAGAAATTCAAGTGGTGGTGGAAAAAGGTATTTTTAAAAAATTTCCACACATTTTAAAAAATTAAGCATCTTTGTTTCTATACAGACTTTTAATTGAAAATAATTATCTTATAAACAGCTATAGCTTTAAGCCTTGTTTTATTTCTTTCTCCGCACATTTTTTTAAGGCATAACATATGTCTGGGTCTGAAAGTACTGTTTGCATTGCTGTGTTCCTAAAAGCTGTGATCAAAATCAGGGCCCAATTGTGCAAGGTGCTGTGCAAATATAAGATTAGACAAACCTTGCTGAGAAGAATTGCTAAAGATCTTTATGGCTTTCAGTGATCTTATTTCATAACAATGGTACTGGAAGTAAAAGAATGGCCTTGTCCAGTCCTTAACCCTGCAGATGCTTGTTAAATACAGGGTCTCCTTCATGCATTAGCTATGACTCTATTGAGGGCAAGATTGGACCTTGATTGTTACAAACTGACAGCTTGATACAGCAAACACCAACCCATGATTACACTTACTCCCATAAATAGTCCCACTGGAGTCAGGACTGGGGTGTTAGTAGTTCTAATACATGACTAATTTATTGTTGAATCTTTTCTATGCACACTAAGTTAATTACATTTCAAACTACTGTCTGCAATGTCACACTTGCACAGAATGTTTTATTTTCTAACATTTTTCTTGCGTTATTCATATACACCAAATTGCTTGTACAGTTTTCCTAAGTAGCTTAGGTAGGTTAATTATAAGAATTCATAGTATGACACTAACTAAATAGGCCAAATTCTTATTTTAATTAGAGGATAAACTATGGTGTTTCATGTTTCAGTGAATGATTTGATATTCATTTTCTCAGCATAACCTTTTTCATAACTCTATGCCACTGAGATGGTGTGGAAGCAAATTTTTATTAACAGAATTTCCAATTCTGCAACACCATTTTAATCCTTTTAGAAAGAGGAAGATCCATGGGTTATTTGAATCTCTGGTTTTCTAACTTCATTTCAAGATAATGGTCTAAAGAGGCCAGTGCAGTCTGGATTTCTTACCCTCTGTCACTCCGCCAGGATGAGCTTCCTTGCTTTTGCAAATCTGTATTCTGAATTCTATGTAAAAATGGACTGAGTTTTAAGAAAAAAAATCATTAAAAACAATGCAAGAGTTTTTTGTTTTTTTGTCACAAAACTGTCAGAGCTTTGTTGATCAGGATATTGCTGGAGGGTTGGGCAGGTTATAAAGTGTGTTGCCTAAAGAGGAAACTGATGCTGGCAGTTGTGGGTATATTGAGCAATTGGTATTTTTGAGCAATCCTTGTTTGTTTTTTAGCTTATATGGTGATCTTTTGTGAGGATTCTATGGGCTGTGTGTGTGTGTTGCCTCTGTATGAGGCAAGGGGCTTGGATCAGTCATCTTTCTTTTTACAACCAGAAAGCAAAGAATGCCATGCATATGTGTAATCATGCTGAAAAATATGCATCAGTTTACTTTTGTTTTTAAGGTTACTGAATTTGTAATTTTTCATTCATTTACCTATATAGTTTCAAGAATATTTGTAATTTCAGTCAGTGATGGTGGAACTTTGTTGGGGAAAGGTGTGGGTTTTCTTTCTTTTTTTTTTTTTTAGATCTTCTAACCTTCTCCCACCATAGCATTCACCAGGCACACATCTTAACCACATGAATACAATTCCCCAAAGTCCAGCAGCACATTTCAGCTCATAGCAAAAAAGTTATGCTTGGCACCGTATCAAGGACCCCTAGGACAGACTTCTCACTGTGTCATTGCTGAAGAAAGGTCACAGAACTAGCCTCCAATATAATAAAAGTCCAAGAGTTCATATTTTCTTTTCACTAATAGTTTCTTCAGCTTAAAGATTACTGACAATGAAGATGTCTACAGCGCTTGTCTGAAGATTTTCCCTGGTTTACTGTTTAACAAATGAATTTTAAGCTTTGAATAACCAATTACATGTTGATGTGATCTTTGATCATTAAACCTTTCTAGGAACATATGGACAAAACAACTTTGAAAAGAGTACCATCTCAAAAGAAGGTACTCTCCAGAAGTTGTGGCCCTTCAAATAGAGGAAAACAAAATACCTTGTCTGAAAGGATGACTTCATATGCTATTGGGAAATTTTTACCATTGAAAGTGCATGGTTATTTTAATGGAAGATATGTGACTAATGCCTTTCCTTACATTTCTCCCTCCTCCTCCCCCCCCCCCCCCGCAACTCATTGTTTTGACAATATAGGCTTCTGAAGTTGGATGGGCAAGGATCCATTGGCAATGGTTCATATCGGCACTAATGACATTGCATCACAGGATTTCTCACAGATAATGGATGACTTCAGGAAACTCAGACGTGTGCTGAAGAAGAATGTCTAAACAGTCTTTGAAATCAGAAGGCAGAAGATTCTAGGTAAATGATGTATGTAGGGTGGAGGGTTGTGATTTTTGTGGAACACTGGCCCACCTTTTATAACAGGGGTTCTCAAACTAGGGGTTGGGACTCTTCAGGGGGTCACAAGATTATTACATGGGGGGTTGCAAGCTGTCAGCCTCCATCCTAAACCCCGCTTTGCCTCCCGCATTTATAATGGTGTTAAATATATAAAAGTGTTTTTAATTCAGAGGCTTGCTATGTGAAAGGGGTCACCAGTACAAAAGTTTGAGAACCATTGTTCTAAAAGGAATGGAGACTGTATTGCTTGAATAACCTTCACCTCAGCAGAAAGGAAACCAACTTCATTGGGGACAGGCTGGCTAGAATTGTCAGGAGAGCATTATCCTAATAATGGAAGGGGAAGGTTAAAAGAAAGATATGAGCGCTCATTTAGCTGCAAATTGAAATGCTGAGAAAAACATTAATCATGGAACAATATGTCATGAAGAGAAGATATTCTTTAATTGCCTATCCAATGGGGGGAGCCTAGCTAACAAATGAGAAGAATTAGAAGTGCTCATTTATGAGCATAAATTTGATCTAGTTGGTTTTACAGAATCCAGGTGGGATGATTCTCATGATTAGCATGTTAAAATCAATGTTTATAATCTATTTAGAAAGGACTGATGGGCAAAAGGCCTGAATGTCAAAAATGGTATTACCTGTTTCTGAGTCACTTGCCACCCAGAAGAAGATGCTCTTGAATGTTTATGGATCTATATCCTAACAGATAAAAGCAGAAGATGGAGTATATCGTTGGTGTCTAAAACAGACTTACCAAATCACACTAGGGAACGGGATGACCAGCTCCTTACACCACTATGTATCTATAGGGGAGAAAAGCTGCATGCCCATGGGGCACATGAATTTGTGTGTCAAATGCTGGAGGTCTCCTACTCCCAGTACTAAAAGATCCTTGGAATTTATAAATATTGTAGATGACCATTTCCTAACTCAAAGTATTGCACCCACCACAGGGAAATTCTATATTAGATCTTGTCTTGACAGAGGAGCTGATCACAGAACTAAAAATTAATGGTAGCTTCATTAGAAGTGATCATAACTTGATCACATTTACAATATACAAGCAGACTAAAGTCTAAAGCAGCAATATACACAATATACGCTTTAAAAGGGCCAGTTTCACAAAGCTGAAAACAATTATGAGCCAAATCAGCTGGAAGGAAGAACTTAATCAGAAAAATGTGAATGGAAATTGGGAATCCTTTAAGAACCCTTTACTAGATGCCCCAAAAGCCACAACAGAGGGAGCACCATACTGGCTTAAAAATACTGACCTAGATTAAAAGGGAACTGAAGGTAGCTGTTTATATATTTACATAATCTCTAATAATATACACACAAATTGAAGAAAAAAGGCAACAGTAAGAAATATAAATCAGAAACTCAGAACTGTAGAAAACTGATAAGGGAAGTAAAGGGGCACAAGCACATCTGTGGCCAAGAGAGTTAAGGACATAAAGGAGTTTTAAAAGTATATTTGGAACAAAAAAAATCGTAACAATGCTATCAATCCACTCCTAGATGGAAAATGTAGAATTATCAATAATAATGCAGAAAAGGTAATGTTCAATAAATTTCTATTCTGTAGTGGGAGGTGGGAAACAGATATATTTTCCACTCTGACAGTAACTAAGGATAATATTAAACAGCAGCTGCTAAATTTAGATACTTATCAATCAGCAGGTTCAGATAATTTAAGGCTGAGTTTTGAAAGGTCTGGCTGAGGAGCTTGCTGAACCAGTAATGATTGTCAGTAAGTCTTGGAACAACTGGAAAGTTCCAGAAGACTGGAAGAAAACTAATAGTGTGCCAGTGTTTTCTTTTTAAAGGTTAAATGGGATGACATATGTAATTATGGGTCTGTCAGTCTGATGTTGGTCCCAGGAAAGATAATGGAGCATCTGATACTGGACTCTATTCTTAAAGAATTAAGGGAGGGTAATATAATTTAATCTTAATAGACATGGGTTTGTGGAAAATAGATCCTGTCAAATTAACTTGATATCTGTTTTTGATGAGATTACAAGTTTGCTTGATAAAGGTATTAGTTAACATAATATACTTAGACTCATGGGCATTGACTCGGTGGGTGCTTTGGAGCTGGACCATCCCCGGGAGAAAAGAATCATAGAATATTAGGGTTGGAAGAGAATTCAGGAAGTCAAAGCAGGGCCAACGCCAACTAAATCATCCCAGTCAGGGCTTTGTCAAGCCGGGCCTTAAAAACCTCTAAGGATGGAGATTCCACCACCTCCCTAGGTAACCCATTCCAGTGCTTCATCACCCTCCTAGTGAAATAGTTATTCCTAATATCCAACCTAGACCTCCCGCCTCTCCTGCAACTTGAGACCATTGTGGTTGTGGTGGATAATCAGCTGAATATAAGCTTGAAGTGTGACTCTGTGGCTAAAAGGGCTAATGTGATTGTTGGATGCCTCAATGGGGGAATTTCTAGTAGAGAGGTTATTTTTTCCCTCTCTATTTGAGACTGGTGTGACTGCTTCTGGAATACTGTGTCCATTTCTGGTGTCAACAATTCAAGAACAATGATGGAAAATTGGAGAGGATTCAAAGAAGGGCCATGAGAAAATGATTAAAGCATTGCAAAACATGCATTATAGTGAAAGACTCAAGGAGCCTTATCTATTTAGCTTAACAAAGATAAGGTTAAGGGGTGACTTGATTAGTCTATGCCTATATGGCAGCAAATACTTGATAAGGGGGCTCTTCAATTTAGCAGAGAAAGATATAACATGATCCTGTGGCTGGAAGTTGAACCTAGACAAATTCAGGCTGGAAATAAAACATATAACCGTGAATAATTAACCATTGGAAAAGCTTACCAGGATCATGGCAGATTCTCCAACACTAACAATTTTCAATCAAGATTGGATGTTTTTCTAAAAGATACATGCTGTAGTAATTATTCTGGGAGGTTCTATGGCCTACATAATCACAGTGGTCTTTTCTGGCTCTGGAATATATGAAAAAATGTTGACCTTCATGACTTAAAAGCATTGAAGTGAGATATAATTTCCATATGGAAATTACTTGTCACCGGTTAGAGCCTCTTGTATCATTTATCCCTTGTTCTTGCACAGAAATGAGAAACTGTCAAGGAGAGATGATCTCTCTGGATCAAAGCTAAGAGTATACTAAATGCCTCATGGAAATGTGAAATTGGTGGGACACGTACATTTTGACATAATATGCAATCCATCTTAAATATATCCAGCTAAAAGTATTCCTAACAGTAAGTAAAAATGCCTAGTGAATCTGAAGCTGAAGAATCATTTAGGAGTAGATAAATCAAGGACGAATGGCTACTGAAGCAAAAAACAGTAAAAACTATTCTTAATGTCATTGAAAGAACAAAACTAACCATTATTAAAGTAGAATTCTTATGAGCCAGAAAGCTTATCTGGGAATACAATCTAGATATTAGCCTGTTTTCCCTCTATGAGCTGTCTCAATAAGACTGATTTCTATGGAATGAGATTCTGCAGTATAGCCAGAAGAATCCAGTTACACGAGTAACTTTAAACTCCCATGTTGTAGGCTGATGACATATCTTATCAGTATGATGACAACTGTCTGAAGACATATGTTAGCCTAATAGCAATGATGCACATGGGTGTCTTGACAAGAATTACTAAACTATTGTTGCTAAACTTTCTTGTTGGGAAAAATTTGAGTTAATCTGCATTCTCATACCTCTTTGGGTTTACCAAGCGGCTAAACAATGTATTGAGCAAAAGCAAATAAGATACTTATATTCCATTCACTTTATTAAATCATCATGGGGCTTTGAAAAATAACGAGAGAGCTCCCTGGAGGCATTTTAAACAATCTGTGACCCATATAAATACCTGTATTACATGCCTGCAAAACCCATTAGTCAGATCCTACGTTTCCATTTATCTAAAATTTGGCAACGTAAGCCTCTGAAATTCCACATCTTACCCCTGTGGAGCTCAGAATGCTCAGGAGCTGAACTTTTCCTTACCCAGCTCAGAGTTCATGGGCTGTATGATGGACACGGGACCATATTTTATATTGTCAGAGATTGAACAGAATTGAATGTGAACAGAGAGTACATTGCTTTGCCAACTGAGGGGAGGAACTCCACATAGATAACTGCCTGCAACTTCTACATTGTTGTCTTAGAAGTCATACATGCCCAGAGAGAGAGAGAGAGAGAGCGTGTCTTGGACAGATTGAATGAAAGATGATGAAAAAGGACATGTCCTCTAAGATGCACTGGTAGTGATTGTCCCACCAATGAATACAAGTAACTCCACTGTATGGGGTGGTCTAGACATAATTAATCCTGCCTCAGAATGGGGGAAATGACTTGAACATTTACTGAGTTCCCTTCCAACCCTCCACTTCTACAATTCTATGAAGTCAATGGTAATTGCCTGTATTCTGTGGGTGGAGAATAACGCACCATAACAGTTATACTTTTATAATCTACAGAAGATTCTCTACTTGAGAAAAGACACTTTAGCTGATAATTTAGAGTCTTGAAAGTAGTTTCTTTATTAGAACTGGATTCACATTATTATAGGAAGACTTGCAATTTCAAGGGTTGCAGGAAGAGCTAATTCATGATAGTGTTTTGTAAAAAGCATTACATCACTTGTATTTTTGCCTTGGTCAATGGAAGGATTCATAGATTCCAAGGCCAGTAGGGACCTTTCTGACCATGTAGTCTGACTTGTATGTCACAGGCCATAGAACTTCCCAAAAATAATTTCTTTTAGAAAAACATCCAATCTTGATTTAAAATTGTCAGTGAAGAAGAATCCACCATGACCCTTGGTAAATTGTTCTAATGGTTAATTACACTCACTATTAAAACTTTATACTTTATTTCCAGTCTTAATTTGTCTAGTTTCAATTTCCAGATATTGGATTACAGGATTAGTCAAGGACTGCAGCACAAAGTATATTCTCCATTGGCTCAACACGCCCTCCCTCTTCTCTCCCCCCACCCATTTTCAATTATAGGAAATCATGCCTACTTTCCAAACATAGACATTTCTTTAATGTTTTTTTCACTATTCGTCTTCTGAATACTGTCAATTGTAGAAGACAAAAGCAAAAACTATTTCTATTTGCATGTAAAAAGTCCTTCTCACTATAGAATATGCTAAATATCTGTTTCCAGCTCTGGGGCAAATTTCCTATGTGACACACTCTCTGCCTCAGTTATCCCCTCTGGAATGGGAGTGAGGGATGGGGGAATGACATTACTCTCCCCTGCCCAACAGGGATAGTTTGGTCTTTCTGCCCTTCACAATTCTTATTCATTGACACTTTCGGTTCTTTAACTCAGGACTCATAAACAAGACAAAGTATTTGGGCAGGAAAAGATTTTTTTTTTAAACCAGATACTGGAACTTCTTTTCATTTTTGAAAAGTAGACTGGGCTGACTCAGAGGCAGATGATGAACATCATCGCCATTGCCATGTTTTTTCTCTGACATCCTTATAAATAGAGAACTGTGTTTAGTTTTCAAATAATGGCAATTTCTTAAACAGCTTATTGTTCCTGCCCTTGAAACGGTCTCCTGCCAACTGCAAGTCAGATGTTATGGTGTAATGTGGTTTATTTAAATGTATAGAGGAGGAACACAAACATTAAACACTAGGCCAACATTTATAAACTGAGATAAAGTAGGTACTATGCTCCTCCTTCTCTTCCCTTCCCACCCCCCCAACTGCAGGAGAATCCTGTGTGCGATAGAACAGATATAATGGCTTTACCCTCATCCTCCCCTCACAGCATCTAGCATAAGAGGCATGGGAAAATTTCCTTTTCAGGCTTCTTTAAAGAAGTGGTCTGTGATGGGATGGGATCTGAGTTACTACAGAGAATTCTTTCCTGGGTGCTGGCTGGTGAGTCTTGCCCAGATGCTCAGGGTTTAACTGATCGCCATATTTGGGGTCGGGAAGAAATTTTCCTCCAGGGCAGATTGGCAAAGCCCCTGGAGGTTTTTCGCCTTCCTCTGCAGCATGGGGCACGGGTCACTTGCTAAAGGATTCTCTGCAGCTTGAGGTCTTCAAACCACAATTTGAGGACTTCAATAACTCAGACATAGGTTAGAGGTTTGTTATTGAAGTGGATGGGTGAGATTCTGTGGCCTGCCTTGTGCAGGAGGTCAGACTAGATGATCATAATGGTCCCTTCTGACCTTAAAGTCTATGGTTGGAGTGCTGCTGTCTTTTGCCTATTCTCAGAAGCTGACAAAGATCCTTGGGGCTCAGAGCAACTGAGTATACATTATTTAGCCCTAAGGCTGCTCTGAATTATGTCAGAGGCTGGATCCAGGATCAAATTTAAAGCCACCTCTGCTCTGCACATTGTGTTCCTGTGCCAAGTGCAGGTTGGCTGGAAGAGCATATATTGAGGTTTTCAAAAAGTGCTATATAATCAATATATAATCACACAACCACAGTGACCCAAAGTCTGCCTCTACTACTTTGTGTAATTCTATTACTTAAAAGGGAGTTACTTTTAATTTACACTGTTGTAACTGAACACAGATTTTGGCTTAGTATCTGGCTTTGTTTAAAATCATAGGCCCTGGTCTAATTCCCACTAAAGTCAATGGAAAATGACCTTTCATTGACTTGAATGGAGTGGATTTGAATCCATATGAAAGACTGAGGTCTGGTCTACACTGGGGGTGGGAGGATCAATCTATGTTATGCAACTTCAGCTACGAGAATAATGTAGCTGAAGTCAACGTACTTAGATCGACTCACTGTGGTGAGTCAACTGCTGACGCTCCCCCGTCAACTCTGCCTGTGCCTCTCGCTCCGGTGGAGTACCAGAGTCGACAGGAGAGTGCTTGGCGGTTGATTTATCGTGTCTAGACTAGACGCGATAAATCGACTCCCGCTGGATTGATCGCTGCCCGTCGATCCAGCAGGTAAATGGCAGCAAGCTTAGGGCTTGTCTACAAGTGAGTGACAGTTCTCTTACAAATTGTGAGAGACATAACCATTTATGGGCCAGGTGAACAGTTAAACATAACTTTAATACTAATTGTAGTGGAACTAAAAGTAACAAGTTAGTTTCCATTTGCAGATTACTATAAGAGGATATATGGTTCCCACCCCTTCTTTAGGGTTGCCAGGCATCAGTTTTTTGACTGGAACGTCTGGTCGAAAAGGGACCCTGGCAGCTCCAGTCAGCACTGCTGACCGGGCTGTTTAAAGTTCAGTTGGCCACCTACAGCAGGGTAGGCAGGGTGCCTGCCTGGCTCCCCATGGCTTCCAGAAAGCTGCCAGCATATCCCTCTGGCTCCTAGGCTTAGGGATGGCCATGGGGGCTCCGCACACTGGTCTTCCCCACTCCCCCCAGCACTGGCTTCGCAGCTCCCATTGGCCGGGAATCACTGCCAATGGGAGCAGCGGGGCAGCGCCTGCAGGCAGGGGCAGTGCACAGAGCCACCTGGCTGCGCCTCCACATAGGAGACAGAGGGAGATGCCTGAGGTCAGCACCACCAGAGCCCTCACCCCACATTCCTTCCCATGCTCCAACCCCCTGTCCCAGCCTGAAGTCCCCTCCCACACTCTAAACCCTTGGCCCCAGCCCAGAGCACCTTCCTGAACCCCAAACCCTTCATCTCCAGCCCCACCCCCAAGCCCACACCCCCAGCTGAATCTCTCACACCCTTCCATACCCCAACCACTGCCCCAGCCTGGAGCCCCCTCCTGCACCATGAACCCCTCATTTCTGGCCCCACTCTGGAGCCTGCACCGCCAGCCCAGAGCCCATACCCCCTCCCACACCCCAGACCTGGATTCTCTCCCACACTCCAAACCCCTAGGCCCCAGCCTGGAGCCCACTCCTGCACCCCAATTCCCTCATCTCTGGCCCTACCCCAGAGCCCTCATCCCCAGCCAGAGCCTTCTCCCCCTCTCGCACTCCAACAGCCTGCCCCAGCCTTGTGAAAATAAGCAAGTGAGCCAGGGTGGGGGAGAGTGTATGATGGAGGGAGGGGTGATGGAGTGAGTGGGGGGGTGGGGCCTCAGAGAAGGGGCGGGACGGGGGGCAAGGGTGTTAGGTTTTCTGCAAATAGAAAGTTGGCAACCCTACCCTTGTTTCCCAATACAGTCTCTCTGCATCCTCAGCCAGGGGAGAGCAGGCTCTGCAGAGCTGCTACTCCCTCTGCACAGACAGATAAGAAATAGTCAAAGCCTAGACTGGCCTTTCCCTCACACCCCAGAGGATTGAGCAATGCAGCTGAGCTAATATGAAGTGAGAGGGTAATCTGTGTCATACAGTGTAGGGGAAACCAAAAGAAGGAAGTGTAACTGTTCCTTCCTTGGTTTGTTCATGGGGTGATGCTGTTGCATTCTCTCTCTCTCTCTCTCTATCTCAAGCAAAGCAACATTTCTGAGCCAGATCCTCAGCTACTATGAATTGCTGTCAATGGAATGACACCAATTTATACTAGCTGAAGATCTAGCCCAAATTCTCACTCTTGCCTGTTATAATTAATGAAAATCTATGTTTTTGCTAAAGGTAAGGAAATGCTTTAGTTCTTCACAGTAAGAGAATGAATTATTGGACAAATGCTAAAGGAATGGTCATTTAAATTCCTCTCTTGGCACATCAGCAATATAATGTTCTCATGAAAGGCCCAAGTTTAATAGCGCTCAGAGAATTCTAGCTCATTAAACTAGTGAAAGCTTTGTGAGTCCCACAGGTGTCAGGGTTAGTTTCTTGAGGCAGAAGTGCTAATAGTAATTGCTTTGATATGAGGACTTGACCACCAGGTGTTTCAAGAAATGGTGTAAGTATAATAAGTTTGTGTGGGGACTTTATTCTCTCATCTCCCTTAAATGGATACCCACAGCGGCCAACTACAAAGAAAAGAGGCAAGTAATAAGTAGTCCAGTTTTGGGCAATTAACATTATCTTTACTAAATATATTCCATTTGGCCTGATTTCTGGCTAATCAAATAAAAGGTTCTATCTATACATTTTCATTTGTTTATCACCTAGTATATTAACCCAATTGCTGCACTTTTAATTTAAAAAATAGGTAAATGACAGCTAACTAAAGCTGCTTTGCTTTAAAAGACAAGAAAACAATTTTTTTTTTAAAAAAGCCTTTTATACTGCCAAAGATATTCCATAGTAAGGGCTTTGAGCTTTACAAAGCTATAGATCAAGGGGCCATAAGAAATAGTTCTTAAAGGAAAATACATTGTCGTTTGTATGCTTTTCCTAAATTAAACTGCTGAATTAAAAATCTTATCTTAATTATACTAGATGCAACAGGCACTGGGATGGAAAAGAAAATAGTTTTTTTCCCCCCATTTTCTGGGTGATTCATCTAGCAACTGATTTAAAGATGCTTGGAGTACCCTTGATCTGCACCTGCAATTACCATTGAAGTTAATGGAAGTTACCCTTACATTTAGGGGAGAATAGGCCCTTGAATACAGTGCATTCAGTGTGCACCCTTTTTAACTTTACACTATAGTTGTCTTACCAAACACCTTCACTTTTTTTTTCACTTGCAGAATATGTATTCTCTATTGGGACTATTATATATTATTATACTGTAAATTTACACTGGGGTATAAAAATAAGAATTTTATGTGCTATATGCAACTTTATTTTCTCTTTTGGTAAGCAAGATTTTCGTATAAGTGTACTAACAAAAAGAAATGTCATTAAACGTGACTAACGTATTAAAACACAATGCACTAATTTGACAATCTTCAGTAAATACTTAATTGATTGGTACATCATGTGAAGTCTGTTTCAATTGCACACACTGCAGAAAATCAAAGTATGATACAGTAGAACCTCAGTTATGAACACCAGAGTTATGAACAGACCAGTCAACCACATACCTCATTTGGAACTAGAAGTACACAAGCAGGCAGCAGTAGAGACAAAAGAAAAAAAGGCAAGTACAGTACTGTGTTAAATGTAAACTACTAAAAAAAAGGGAAAGTTTAAAAGAAAAATATTTGACAAGGTAATGAAACTGTTTCTGTGCTTGTTCCATTTAAATTAAGATGGTTAAAGCAGCATTTTTCTTCCGTATAGTCAAGTTTCAAAGCTGTATTAAGTCAATGTTCAGTTGTAAACTTTTGAAAGAACAACTAGAAGGTGTTCGGAACACTGAGGTTCTACTGTACTCTGACATAGCACACAATTAGAGACAAGATGGGTGAGGTAATATCTTTTATTGGACCAACTTATACTAAAAATCATGGACTGAACAGAGACACTGGATTTATGGCTTATTACAACTGTCTGTAACCCACTAACCCCCTCTTTTTGTCCTATCACTACAAAGGTGTTGCCAGGCCACTCTACCTTGAATGGTCCCTTATGATCAGGGCTGGCTCCAGGCACCAGCCCAGCAAGCAGGTGCTTGAGGCGGCCAACGGAGAGGGGCGGCACGTCCAGTTCTTTGGCGGCAATTCAGCGGCGGGTCCCTCACTCCCTCTTGGAGTGAAGGACCAGCCTCCGAATTGCCACCGAGGACTGAAGCGGCGGTGGTAGAGCTAATCACGATCACTGCTTTTTTTTTTTTTTTTTCCTGCTTGGGGCGGCAAAAGCCCTGGAGCTGGCCCTGCTTATGATATGTGCTAATTACTTATGTTAAACAATCTGTTCCGCCTTGCATTTTGCTGTGACACTGGGAATACCTTTGCAAGACTTGAAGAAGAGCTCTGTATGGCTCAAAAGCTTGTCTCTCTCACCAACAGAAGTTGGCCCAATAAAAGATATTATCTCACCCACCTTGTCTCTCTCATAGCCTGGGATGGACTGGCTACAACTACACTGCATATAGCACACAGTTGGTTTGGCTAAGCAAACCAAAGTCCCAGTCCTACAGGTGTTTGTCTAACCTGTTTTTAAAAACCTCCAATGACTGAGATTCCACAGTTTCCCTGGGTAATTTGTTCTAGTGCTTAACTACACTTAAACATTAGGAAAAACTTCCTAACTGTAACCTAAATCTCCCTTGTTGCAATTTCAGCCCATTACTTCTTGTCCTGTCCTCAGTAGATAAGTACAACAATTGATCCTCCTCTTTAGAACAACCTATTAAGTATTTGAAGACAGTTAGTTATCATGTCCCCTCCTCAGTCTTCTACAGACTAAACAAACCCATTTTTTTAGTCTTTCCTAATAGGTTGTGTTTTCTAGACCTTTAGTTTTCTTTTTCGTTGTTCTCCTCTGAACTTTCTCAAATTTGTCCCCATTTTTCCTGAAGTATGGTGCCCAGAACTGGACACAGTATTCCAGCTGAGGCTTTATCAGTGCTGAGCAGACTGGATGAATTACTTGTGTCTTGCTTACAACTCTTCTGATGATACATCCCAGAATGACGTTCACTTTTTCTGCAATAGTAGTACATTGTTGACATATTTAGTTTGTGATCCAGTATAATCTTCAGGACTTTCCTGCAGTACTCCTTCCTTGGTGGTCATTTCTCATCTTGTATTTATGCAATTAATTAGTCCATCCTAGGTGTAATACTTTGCATTTGTCCTTACTGAATTTCATCCTTTTCATTGCAGACCACATCTCCAGTTTGTCAAGATCATTTTTAATCCTAATCCTGTCCTCCAAAGTGCTTTCAACACCTCCAAGCTAGGTATTGTCTGCAAGCAATACTCTCTATGCCATTGTCCAAATCATTTATGAAGATATTGTCTAGAACCAGGACAAATCCCTGTGGGACCTCACTTGATATGCCCTTCCAGTCCGACCAATGAACCATTGAGAAATACTCTGAGTATGGTTTTCCAAACAGTTATGCACCCACCTTATACTAGGTTCATCTAGGCTATATTTCCTATTTTGTTTATGAGATGGTCATGTGAGACAGCATAAAAAGCCTTATTAAAATTGAGATATCTCACATATATTGTTTCCCACAAGGCTTTTTACTCTATCAAAGGAGGATATAAATTTGGTTTGGCATGATTTGTTCTTGACAAATCCATGTTGACTGTTACTTATCACTATATCTTCTAGGTGCTTACAAATTGATTATTTGCTCCATTATCTTTCTGGGTACCAAAATTAAGCTTGACTGGTCTATGATTCCCTTGTCTATAATTTCTATGATCAGTCCTGTTGAAATCAGTGAGATTACTCATGTGCTTAAACATTTGGGCCTAAATTACTTTACATACAGAAATATACTAAAATGCTGATATGTCTTGCAGAGAATAAAGAATATCTTCAATAACCAGATTGTTTTCAAGGGCAAAAATAAGTCTCCCTCTTTTCTAGCAGCATTGATGTCAGATCCATTAGCACATGCATTTCACAACTATTCCGAGAGAGAAAGAAAATGTGTTAGAGAAAAAAAGTTATTCTAAGCACATAGTGAAAGGTCAGTGTGTTCTTTAGTGCTGAATGACAAAAAAATACTAAAATCCTTAGTGCCTTTATACATTGTTAGACAAGGAAAATAGTAAGATTAAAATTAAGTACTCGATATGTCATAAACTCTTGCCAGGATGCCTTGAACTTTCGCTGTTAGATTTGTTTGTATTATAAATGTTAGGTTGTTTGAATTATGAAACAATGCTTAAAGAAATGGTTGTTGTGGAAATAGGTCACCCTTATGAAATGTTGTGCAAAAACTGTTAGGTGAAATAACATAAATATTTATTAATTTTGTACCATGCAGAATTCAGGCTTTGTTTTTTACAGCAGTCATTAGCTCACTCCCAAGCCCCTACCAGAGGATCAGTGGATGGAACAAGTCTGGTTCCGACCCTATGGCCTGTCTGGCATGGGTGACCTACCAGGAGTTATGATCCCACCAGCACAGCTCTTGGAATCATGGGTGTACGCAAGGCTTCCTGCCACATGGAAACAAAGTAGTTATGGAAACCTACACTACTGCTATGAATATGTACATTAACATGTTGGTGGAATACACTGTTGTATTGAAATGTGATTATTTTTTTCTTTGTGAAAATGTTTTCATAATCTTTGTGAAAACTAACTGAGGGGAAACTTGGAGGAGCTGCTTCTCTAACTTGTCTGTATGACAAGGAGGAAAATGATCATAGAATCAGAGGACTGGAAGGGACCTCAAGGGGTCATCTAGTCCAGTCCCCTGCATGATAAACTGAATTTCCATTAATATTTACAGCAAAATTAAAAAATCATGGAATTCACTAAACATTTTTGAAATTCAAATATGAAAAATGTCTTAAATGCTGGGGGAAAAAAAGCTGGTAAAATTCTTTTCCCCAGCCTAAAATTGGTTGGGCAAAATTCACCTGAGTTGTTTTGGGAGCACTTGTTTTTGACTAAAACACCTATAATAAAAGGGTCCTAAGATCCTGATTCAGCAGAGCATTCGAGCATATACTTAAAATTAATCAAGTAGTTTTTAATCTAGCTTTCTTACTCCACACACAAAATTATTTAGATTTCTCCCATGCAGCTTAGTAACTGGTTGATAGATTCATTTCAAATCAAGTTCACAGGCCAAAATCAATCAAATGAAAGTGGTTCTGTTGCTATCCCTGTAATCACCATAATGAAGTGAGGCAAGGCAGAGTTACTTCTGACAGTTTTTCTGATTTGTTTTGGTTCTTCTTAGATTACATCTGAAGAAGAGAACATGTATAAGTTGCCTAAGAGCCAAAATCTAAAGTCTTTACATAGATAAAACTCCCAGGATTTGGCCCTAAATAAACGAGGCTCTCTACATATCTGACAGCCAATACCATCACAAACGGGGACAAATAAAACTATATTTGTTGCTGTGAAATGGAAACAAGGACATTTTGCCTAGAAATTGAGTTTATGCTAGTGGTGATGATATCACTGTTTTGTGGAATGGAATTGCTAGGGTTGGCTAAATAAACATTTTCTAAAATTTAGTTATCACAGATGCCCAGAAGTGTCCATTTTTTCATCCTAAGGACTGAAATCAGCTCATACCTAGTGTGCCAACATTCTACCATAATAGGGGTGTCTTGGGGAAAAAAATTCCTTTGGTTAGGATTACTTAGCTGGCAGACATATGATAAACTTTAGGGTTCCAGTATTACAGTGCTGGTTGGTATTGCTCATTGGGTATAGATAGGCTCTGTTCCTTCTGCAGGCATTGACAATGCCCTCGGAGTGTTCCAGCAACTGAAAATGAGCATCTTGTGGATTTTAAGTTTCACCCTAAGGGCCTAAGGCACCATATGTCTAGCAGGTAGCTGACAGCTGTGCAGACTGTGTACAAATCAAGAAGCATTTAAGAAAAGAGCAGTTAAGGTAAGACACTTCGGTGTTGTAACTAGACAGAATGCATGTGTTATGGTGAGCAAGGGGGAACCTTTTGAGCTTTGTTTTTCAGTGGGCTCAATTCTGCACTCATACACCCTTATAACTCCCACTGATGTCAGTTAGAGTTATGTGTTTATAATTTCTGAAAGCAAAAACATGCCCAAATGTATTTCCTATGGTTATTAATATTATAAGTTCCTGGAAATGAAATGCTTTCTGCCAGGGTTTGGCTTCTGATGCAGGGCACGTCTCTTCTTTTCTATTTACACTTTAAGGAAAGAAAATGAGGTCAGGTGCTTATTTATCTTATGAATGTGGATGTGTTGCCCATTTCCCAGATTCTGGTAAACAGAGGCTAGGGACCCTTCTTTTATATTTGAAAGCTAAACATCAGTAGAGGAGCCCTCAAGTACTGCAAGACACCTGAGAAGACACATGTCCTAGCCCCAGCAAGCCTTAGTAATATGAATATGTCTGTTATAACCAGAGCATACTCTATTAGTTTTGACACCAGTACCAGTTATTTAATTAGCATCAAGGAGATGGAACTGTGGAGCATCAAACATGCATCATCTATTGCAGACAGTTTGTGCCAGCCAAACTGACCATGGTTGATGGTGTTGCGGCAAGCATTGTTAGGGCAATTCCTACACTTGGCTCAATCCTGTGAATCCCCAAATCGCCACAGGCATGGTCAGGGCATTCACTCCTTCACGTGTCAAGGGAGAGTTTGAGAGCATGGTGTGCTGGGGTGTTTTTGTCCATTTTGGCAAGATGGCTGAAAAGCAGGCAACACTGCTTCTGAATATAATGAGCAATTGAAAGAAGGCCAGATCTCTGAGAGAGTATGACTTTTCGCACAAAGTCAAACCATTTTATGTTCAGCATTTGGTGCTGGCAGTGCATATGGAATGTCTCTAGCCACTCCAAGTCTGCCTGTAAGAGGGTCCAGATTCTGACTCAGAGAACAATACAGGTACTACACAAGTTTGATAGTTCCTGAACTTTGTCTCAGCCCAAACACATTTTTATGTCCTGATTTCATGCAGGAGGTGAGACTTATTCATCGAAGAACATTATGTTTGCTGTGATTATCTGAACACTGCTTACAGCCTAGGTAGATAAACTCATCACAGCTCTTCCTATTACTTGACCCCGTCTGCACTGGGGTTTCTGCTGGCCCAGCTCCGAGATTCTGGACTATGGTTTTCAACATCATATTATGAGCAGTGTCTTGAAGACCTTGGAGGATGAGGCTGAAATTCTCTGACTGCTCTACAAACAAGGCATCATTGGCATAGTCTTGGATGATGAACACTTCTTGACCAACCTTGATTCCGTGGTGTGGCATGCTAAGTCCTAATATCCACTTGATAGTTGGCGCAAGAATGCATGCCTGCCACACACCTGATGTTGTGTAGAAATGCTATAAAAGCCATGAATCAATGAACACTGTTGCACCAGGACTAGTGTGACGATCATGCATCAGGTTTAGCAGAATGTCTAGAACACCAGTTCCTTTAAGTATTAGCCAAAGAGCTGACCTGTTGACTGAATCAAAATCTGTTTCATGTTGATTATATGCCTTGTGTAGCAGGGGTTAAATTCTCAGTGCAGCTCAGTGAGAAGCTGGAGGGTAAGGACAGTGTACATTGTGAGCTGTCCAACAGTGAAATATGATTGCTGTGGAGGATGATGTCTGCTAACGAGGGGCTGCATCCTACCAAGGAGAATGTGAATGAAGATTTTTCCAGGAACTAATAGCAAGGAGTTCGGCCTGTAGTTGCCACACTTTGTATGAGATCCTTTGCCCTTTTACAGGTATACTATGATGCTGTCTTTCTATTCTGCTGCTATTTTGCCTGATGCCCACACTTTTAAGAACAGTTGATGCAGACTGATGCTTGCTGGTTCTGAGGCACCTTTGAGTGGCTCAGGTGAAATGCCAGCATGTTCAGTCTATAAATTTTGAATGACCTTTTGTACTTCCTCAAGTGTCAGTGAACAGTGGAGCACAAATAGTATAATACCATTCAGCAGCACTGTGTCTGGAGTTTTACAAATATTTATACACTGATTACATTCATCACACCTAGTTTAATTTGCATACATGAGCAAATCTGTAGTTTGCATGCAGTTCCTCAAAAGTCCATAAAATTTGGAGGGGAGGTGTTTTTTATAAAGAACAAACAAAATATTCAGCTGATATTTGCTACCTTTTTTGTCTGTTTTTTTTATCTAAAAAGTTTTTTAATTAAAGTCTGACCAGCTTTATTATGTAACAGTCTTATAGTGTCCAGGGCTGAAAGACCTATTAGGCATGTGTGACTAATGGGGCTAGGTTGAATAGAGTTATTGTCATAGAAGAATGAGGCATTTACTTAGATCTGTCTATCTTTATTTTGGTACAATAGTTTTAAATGAGAATGATCCTGCTAGGTGTCTAAGATTCCATAATTTAAGCAAATAGAATTGTAGGTTTTATAAAACGTCTGGCCATTCACCATGTTTAAATATACTGCAGGTACGATAGTTTGTATTATTGTTTAGATAGAGAAGAAATCTTTCAGACTTGCAGCACCTAAGCGAGAAGGAAAATAGATCGTGTTACTTTTGCAGTTTTAGATGCCTTTTGTGCTAATCTTGCCCTGAATTTAAAAAGAAAGCTACTGAATTTCCTTATATACAATTTTTAATATTGTATATAATTTAAATTTATAATGTATATAAAACTGACGAGTCCTACAGATTGTTTTGAATTCTTGTACACTCACTGAAACAAAAGTTTCTTTGCCTACTCTGTAACATCTACAATCTTAAACAGCACATTGGTTCTGGTTGAATAGACTGACTCATCCAAGTTGTTTCTTTCCATTGTGAGAAGAATTTATGGTGTTTTGAAGATAAAATTGATCTGATTTGAACCACTTTGTTGTGGTTTTTTCCTCTGGTGGCAGGGCTGTATGTCAAGGAGACAAATGCAAAGACTATTTTGTTTGAGTTTTGACATGTGTTGCTGAAAGAGGTTCTGGAGATGTTGGTAAAATTTCACTCCACAATCTGAGCTTTGGTAATAAGTCTTCCTTTGCTGGTGAAGACCAGTGGAATATTATCACGTCCATTGCTGTAAAGATTATCAGTGCCTCCCCTAGAACAAAAGGGGGCCAGCTCTCTTTAGGGAAGTACTTATACTTGGTTGAGGAAACTGTTTCTTGATGTTGACCATCTGGCCAATTAACTGACTTGTGTCACTTCCATTTTTTTTCAATAAGAGGTTGAAAAGGTTGAGGTGAGAGACTTTTTCCTGCTACCTAGGTAGCTCATTTCCTGAACTTTTGTCTATCTGGGTTTGGACCTGGATAAGGTGCTGAGACTATTTTGATGACTATCTCATACTGTATCTCATGATGTGTTGATACATCAGCACACCCTAGCAGGAGAGGATGGAGTCACCTTTAAGGGGCTAGAAGGTGACAATTGCTTTTCGGGCCCAAGGCTGCTCAAATGTAGGTTCCAAATTTTACATCTCCTGTTCAAAGTGTACATGGAGTGGCTAGTTGTGTGGTGAGCTGGATTACAATGTTGATGGTTTCAACCCACATGTCTCTCTCTTACCTGACTCAGAAGGTGTGACTCTGTGCTTTACTCTGCTGGAGATTAGGCCATCCTCAGCTGTTTTTAGAAGATCAGATAGCTGTGGCCTGGATTGCCTTTATTTTAATCTGGGGAAAAAAAGGTGGTGACCTTTTTTCCTGGGATGTGGACCATTATACGTCCTGGCTGGATAACTGCATTGTGCTTCACTGTACAGAGTGCTGCACTTTAAAAACCATTCTGAAACTTAAGTGGTTTGAAAAATGCTACTGCCTGCATGTTGAGTGGAGTCTCTAATATGGAGCACATTACAACAGTGCTGCATAGTCTACATTCAATGTCTATTTGCTGATATTAATTTGTGAAGCATTAAGTGGCCTGAGACCTCTCTAATAAAAAGATATTACATTCTGCTACCTTTACTATCAGTACCAGAAGATACCTGGGTTTGAGTTCTTTCACTTTATAAGAGAAGGGAATGCAGCTAGAGTACTTTCTGTGAAGAGGCCTTATCATTAGAACTCAGTTTCCAACAGTCCAAAGTAGCCTGAGTTTGTTGACATTCAAGTCACTCTATGTGACACTTCTTGGGGCAACCAAAGCTATGAGTCACTCTGTCATCACTTGCCTCCAATGTGAGTGGGTCTTTCCTGTGCTGGCTGGGTATTAGCTTCTAACAAAACCAGCCACTCAAGTACTATGTTCTAGGCTACACCTGCCCTGTCTTTGCCTTTTATGATGACAACAGGTGCACCTGAGCCCCTGAGGCCTTTCAAAGTGTCCCTCTGTGTTATCCAGCCCCACAGAAATACGCTCTGAATTCCCAGATCCTCTGTTCCCAAAGGAATAGTGACCACAGTTCACCGTAGACCGCTGCTTCTGTATTATGCACAGCACTTGAGTTCAGTTATAAAACAAAGAAATTTATTTCAGAAATAATAGAGTCAAATAAAAAGTAGCATGAGTGATGGGAACAAATGGTAACATATAACACAGCATCATAATGCATTCTGATGCCTAAACTTAACTAACTAGTTATCATTCTGTTTAAAGAAGAATATCTCATCCAAAGTTCTCTTCAGAATTTTCCGTCAAGCCTGATTGAGATCCCTTTTTCATGAAGCAAACTCTGTTTACTTCCTAGGTGTCTCTTTGCACCCCAAAATATACCGGAACAGATCTTTGATGTTCACCTCAGGATAGGGGGTCCCCCCGACCTGCAGCTTACCTCTTCCTGTTAGTTTCCTTCCAAAGTCTCCTCCTCATTAGCATTTGACTTAGAATGCTAAGACTCCTGTTGTATGACATACAACACACAATCACCCCCCACTTCTGCCCAGAGATAAGTGTCTCCTACCCCTTTTCTGGATGAGGTTTGTCTTGAGTGACCTGTTTTTAACTACAGAGCTAGAGAACATAATTTTTAGTGTATATACACATAACTCTGCACTTATTCTCCATACATATATCTTGCAATGATTATGATGACCTATATCATCAGAGTTCTCAACCTTTTTACTTTCTGAGGTTCCCTAACATGCTATACAAACTCCAGAGCCCAACAGAGTGGGAGGGGGATCTCAGGCCTTATGTGGGGGCTGGGGGGCTTGGGATTTCAGGCTTCAGCTGCCAGGTTGGCAGAGGGGAGGGGCAGAGGGGGCTCAGGGCTTCTGCCCCACAGGCAGCAGGGCTGGGGGCTTGGGACACCAGGTTGAGAGATTCTGACCTATGTTACACAGGCTTTCAGTAGAGACCATACATGACAATTCTGTGGTGAACCCAGAGATCCTTATACCCCAGTACCCTCTGCTAGTTGGTATGCATTAGGTTCTTGGGTAACACTCTGCAGGGGTCATCTATTTTCTTGAATGTTTGAGAAAGATTGAGAAGTATGGGAGAACTGGAGTTCGTAGAAATGATGTTATCTTTTTTTTCTTTGCTTGGTTGTCGAGCTTGTTGATTATTTCAATTATTTTGTTTATATGTTGGTAATTTATGCTGGGTTTTCCTTTTTAAGTTTAATGTATGAATTGTATATTTTAAAATGAAATTAAGGTGCCTAGACTTCTAATAAGTGGCACCATCACTCTTCACAGAGCATGATGTATGCACCAATGAGTTCTTTGATGGCTGAGTCTGATGCATGACTGACAGTCCCATCCACAGGTCCGGCACACCCATGCACTAGCAGTGCTGTGAATCTGAGTAGCAGATTCTTTACTTCTCTGACACTGGTTATCATAAAGCTTGATCCAGTCTGCCTCACTCCATCTACAAGCTGACTCCACCAACCAGAGTGGCATTTGCATTCCTTCCCCAGTCATCCACGGAGATTCCAAAGGATATTGTCATTTTTTTCAAGCATTCCAAAATCTGTGCAGCAGTCTGCCTCTCTTTCTAGACCCTTCATGAGCTTCAGAATACAGCACACTCTTTGCGATCCTGTAATCGCATTCGCTTGACATGTCCAAGCCATCTGAGTCTTTTCTTACAAATCAACATTCTCATGAATGACATACCAGCACAATTTCAGACTTCCACATTTGTCACCCTGTCTTGCTATCTTATTCAAAGAATTTTATACAAGCATCTGGTATGAAAGATATTCAGTCTTTTGGTATGTTTGGCGTAAGTTGTCCACATTTCTGAGCCATATAGAACAGTGGATAAAACAAATCTCATAGACATGGATTTTCATTTTAGTTAACAATTTGTTATTTTTCCAAGGTCTGTGTTGCAAAAGACCAAAGTTCCTGGATGCTTTTCAGATTCTACTAGTGAGTTCAGCTCCGCATCAAGATCTACATTACTGATAACAATAGAGCCAAGGTAGCAAAATGGTCAAAATTAGACTTCTAGATGACAAATAAATCAAATGCCATTTCCATTTTGGCCACTGGCACCTATAAAAACTGACATTTTATGTCCGGTCCCAGGCTGGTATTAGAATAGTCAATTCACTGACGCAGTTTGACTTCTCTTCTTGCCACCTCGTATTGGCAAATAGACTTATATCACTATATATCTATGTGGCAGAAGTGAATTCAATAGAACGCTCTACATTCTTGGGAGGGAACATGCCTAATAAAATGATGGTTATTTCTATTGGGTTTGTTCTCATTAGTGTCTCCTGTGAAGAGTAAGACGTCTGTGCTATCAGTATTAACTTGAGTTGGAGGTGTAATGGATGAAGACTTGCCTGTCTAATCTGACTAATCATGACCTAGTTATTTTATAAAAAACTGTTGGATGCAGCGTATTATTAGGAGTGGTGCAGAGCCATATTGCCCCTTAGAGGGGAGAAGGGAAAAAAAACCCTCCTAAAGGTGCTTGATAATGTTGGGAGAGAGAGAAGATAACTTGCTATACCTTTGAAACTGCCACTATGTAACAGAGGCAATCAAAATGTGTGACAAATAACCAAAATGAGGAGCATCAGTGTTTTGTTGCATGTCACATTATAACTGACAAATTGTTGTTTTTAGTATAAAATCTTTTAAAAGGAGTGTTAATTAAATCACCCAGTTATATAAAAAAATGAAAAAACAAATTTCATCATGTGCAATTGCAAGGACCCTGTGTGTGAGTTGTCAGTAGGGTTTTAGTGCTAGACTTTCAGATGCCCAGCATGAACCCTTACAACTTGAGCTCAAGAAGCAATTGACATCCCTAGTTTGGAGGAATCCCTATAAGAGGACTAGATATTTATTGCCAGTGGTTTATGCTACTATTAGTAGTAGAATGCTGGCGATCAGGAATTTTGTGATCTCTTCCTGAATCTGCAAGGTGAACATGGCCAAATATTTAGAGACAGGATAGTGAAGCCCACAGGTTTGGCATATTTATTTTGGGAGGCACAGTGGATAAGATTTGGGTTTGCATTTTCGAGAACTATGTTCTATTCCTAGCTTCTGTAACTTACTTATTGTTAAAAGAAGGGGTGGGATGATATTAGCTTCCTTCTAGGCAGGGTATGAGATCTTGCTCATTAATAAGTGCACAGAAATATAAACAATCGGCGGAGGTAAAACCATAACTCATGGTCTCTTGGCACCCTGCGTGTGTGGAGAAATCCCTCTTCATCTCTTTGATCCACAGATACCATTGCCCTGACTGGGCAGTGCAGTGGACCAGATAGCAGATTGAACAAAATGTAAAATGTCCTGCAAAATCCTGTACATATGAAAGCCCTGGGTTTTTCTGGAAAGCACAGAGCAAGGAGGGGGAGTAACTATTGCTCTGCCTATTCCCTGGCACCTTTTCAAAAACTTGCTCTGAGGTTCTAGGGCTGTGATCTTGTCCAGCTGTTACACAGGATTTTCAAGGGCTGAAGGGGAGACCTCACTCCCTCTATCCCTCCACTCTATGTAGCTTCTTAAGGGCTAGCCATAATCTGTCCACTATTAAGTACATCTTTAAACAAATCAGTTTTATAGGAATACTTGCTCCTTGTATTTGTGGGTTTTGAACCATATGGTATCATCTATATGTATAGCTAGAGAGAGAGAGAGAGAGAGAGAGAATCTATATCTGACCCAGACAGGTCTTCTATGTCTGTATTTGTAACATCTATGTATCTCATAGCTACAGTGCTAGGTAAAGATTTAGCCATTTTTTCTCATTTTCTTGAGTCTCGGGGCAGGGGGTGGGGTGGAGGAGGAGGACAAGAAATGCATTACTTTCCATATTTCAACTTAAGTATTTGGCTAGCACTGATCCATCCATTAGCTGTGTGTTGCTGTAGCAGCAGGTTCTTGCAAATGTTAGTGGATTTGCAGCAAGCCCATAGAAGGCAACTGCACACTTTGCAATGTAAATAAAGTTTAAAGGCACCATCATTGTGTGGCTGTTGGGAAGAAGATTGCAGGAATCGGGAACACTTTTCAGTGTCGCTGTAGCACTAGCTCAGTCTGCTGCTGCTGCTATTACTGCACATGCTGCAGGTACTATACTCGTCTCCTCCATGTTAATACTTTCCTGAGCCAAAAGAAATTGAAACAATCAGGTGGCCAAATCCCTTTATCACATTCTAGGATGCTGTCAAGATGCCTTTGGCTTATTTCTGCTGCTGCTTTAACCTTTTTCCTTTCATCTCTGTCATAACAGCAGTCCACACACAAAATATGAGATGCAGTCAGTGGGGCACTCCCCTTTAATGTGCCCATTATATCAGAAGGAGCCTGTTGCCGATCTTAACTTCTGGCAATGAAATCTGTGGTTGCAAATTCTGATGAGCACAGAGCAAATATTAGAAAGTACCCCAAGCATTTGATGTATAGTAGCAAAGGAAAAATCCCCAGCACATACCCGCACACACTTCCATTACTACAGGGCACGTTCTGGTGGATGTAGAATACCCTTTTGAATGTGCCCACCCTCCACTAGCACCCGTGCCTCATAGCACAGAATATTTGAGAGATATGAAATGCCTCAGAATGTGCCCATCAATACATTCTCATCTCTTATAGCAAGACACGTTCTAAGGCATATGCTCAGCAGAATGTGCTTGCCCTTCCATTAGCATCCATGGTCCCTTACAAGGAACATTCTGAGTGGCACAAGGCAACGCTCAGAATTTGTCTTTCTGCAAACCATGGATGAAGAGTTGAAGATGGGCACACTTTGAGGAATATTACATAATATTGAGAATATGCCCTGCAACAAGGAATGGTAGTTGAAAGGTGCCCTGCTAAGGACCATGATGCTAATGGAGGAGTAGACTTGTTCTGTGCTGAGTCTACTCAGATGACTAAACTTACTCCTGTATGTGTTTCCATAATTTGGTCTTAATGCTCTGATTTTGCAAGTATTTATGCACTTCATTGGAACTATTTATATGGTTAAAGTGCTGCGCATGTGTACATTTCAGCACAATTGGGGCCTAATTTTTTTTGTAAATGATGTCCCTTTCTATTCACTCTTAATTTATAATACAACTAATTTATGTAATAATTAGGAAAGATTTTATAATATAAAAATTACAGTATCTGCAAGAGATGCAAATGTACAATAATCTTTGAAACAGAAATCCTTCCTTTTTTTCAGTGGAATTATGCCAGTTTAAATGACATGCTGTTCAATGCCCAAAGGTCTCCAACAAGAATTTATCATTATTTTTATTTGCATTATGATAGTGCCCCAAGGCCCCAACTGGAACCATCTGTGCTAGGCACTGTACAAACACATAGGAGGATTTAGTCTCTGTGATTTGTTCACATAATCTAAAACAAAAAATGACAAAAATAATGGGCAAACATACAAGCAGAATGAGCAGGTGGTCATAGGTACATATCTTGTAGTTCAAGATTATTTCCTCTTATTTATTTACTAAAATTGTCCTATATTACTGCTCTTGCCTATTCTGATTCCCCCCTCCATGTTTTTCTGATATTTTTTAATTATTTCATCCTCCTCTCCATTTTTTAAATTGTATTAACTGTACATTCCTATTCCATTTTCCCTACTTTTGTGTAGTTTCTATTTCCAGAGCGTGTTAATTGCCCTTTTCCGTTTACTTGGGAACCCCTTTGGATACTTACTCCTACCCCCATATCCTGATCCAGTGTTTCACCCCATACATGATTTCCGCTGGGAATTCTGCCTTCCTCTAGCCCTCATGTCTCACAGTGGGTGCCCACCCTTCTCTGTATCTGAGCACGCGGGGTGCCCACAAGAGCCGGGGATCTGGTTGAGAGGAGGTGGGGAGAGCGAGGCTAGCGTTTTCCCCCCTTATGCCACTGTCCCAGTTTAACCTTTTTTTTCCTCCCCGAATTCTAGCGGTGATGCTCATAGGTAAGAGCGAATATGCATCCCTAGCCCCTTCCCTCTCCGCTCCTAACTATACCTCCCCCTCCCCGCATTCCCTCGGGGAAATGAACACACAGGGAAACTGAGGGCAAAAGGCTTCACTTCCCCAGGGCACATGGGCAGGCGCTGTGCACATGCTCACTAGGGCCAGCCCGAGCATTTTGCACATGCTCAGTAGGGGAAAAGGCGCATTTTGATGCAGGGTTCATTTTGCTACGCTGCTGGAGGAGCTGCTCGGTCCGTTGCGGCTCTGCCATGGCGCGCTGCAGGTTCCCGAGCCACCTCCGGCTCTAGGAATCGGGGGCTGCGGCGCCCTGCGCTCGGGCTGTGGTATGTAGCGGGTGTTTGCAGGGTGGGCCGTGGGGCTGCGTGGGTGCTACGTTTGCACGGGCGCGGGGGGATTCGCCCCCCCGGAGAGGGGTTTGGAGCCGGGAAGCGGCGGAGGAGAAGCTCCATCAGCCCCGTTGGCCCAGGGAGCCCCTGTCTCTGGGGCCCCTGTGCACGGGGCGCGCTTGCCGCCTCGCGAAGCGCCTTCAGTACCTCGGCCAGCACTGGGCAGCTGGTGGAGACGCTGCTGCTCGCGGCCGTGGGGAGCTGGGCGGGCAGGGAGACGGGGCTGCTGCGCGGGAGGGGGCAGACAGAGAGCCCCAGGGCTGGGCTTGCGGAGGCCGGCGGGGCGTCGCTCGCGCAGCTGTTGCAGGTGGGGTGGCTGCTGCTGGAGAATGGGGGGCCCGGGGAGCCCCTGTTGTCGCTGGGTTGGTGATGAGTTTAGTGCAGATAACGTGTGGCTAGCACTATACAAGAACAATTTGTGTTGGGACAGTTTGTAAGTGGGGATGCTGAGAGCCATTGAACCAAACTGTAAACTCTGAATCTAAGGGAAACTATTTCAGGGGGTGCAGCAACCTCCCCATCCCTAGTTCTGGCACCTATGTACCAGACCCACAGCTGAAGGGAGCCCCAGAGAGCTTCATGTGGTTGGAGAAGGAGGCAGTGGGGAACCCCCCTGTTGCTCTGCTTGGGTCCGGGAGGAGTAGAAAGTCACTGTTGCTGTGATTGGAGAATGGTGTGTGTGTGAGGGGGGTGGGGGAGTAGGTTAGTGGGACCGGATGCTATAGTTAGAGAGTAAGATCCCTTATGTGCATTTTGTAAAGCTCTTTGGGAGCCTCCAATGAAAGATCCAATATGAATGATTATTATTACTATTGTGTATTAATGCTGCTTTCTTTGAGGGGAGGACAGTTTTCTATGTGGGAGAGAGGACAGGAAGTCCCTGGATGCTCTATATGAGTGAAGGTATTAAGGTATCCCTCATCCTCCTGCTGCTATTGTGGTTGACAGTCAAGAGACTGCTACTGCAGTTGCGGAAGGTATCAGAGAGCTCTGCAGCTGTTGCTTGGGAAGGAGATGGAGATTCCCATATCTTGCAATTTGGCAAGGTGCCCCTGCTGCTGTTTGCTTAGGGCATAAGAAGCCCCTTCTGTTGTTGCTTTTGGAGGGCGGACAAGAAGCTCCTTCTGTTGCTGATGTTAAAAGGAGTATAAATATCCTGCTGTTTCCAAGGGAGAGAGCAATGCAACTACTGTTTCTTAAAAAAAATCCATAAAGTGCTTCTGTTGGTCTAGGAAGAAAAGAATGGAAAAGCTACTTGTGTTACTTGGGACACAAAATGCACAGGAAAGCATAGTATTCTGTAGGTTATTGGTCACCCTTGATAATTACCATGTTCATTATAATCTGTAATTTCTGTAATACTTGTTATGGTATATTCATTGTTGTCTAATATGTTGTATTTGAAAGCTATTCAAATATACAATCCCATTTAAGAGCCTACATGTGCAATCTTTGTTCACACTTAACATTTAGAATAATGGGACTACTTGTGAGAGTTAAGGTTGAAGTGTGAGTCCCTAACTTTGTGTCTTGTCTATTAATGGTAAATTTGTTGATCAAAATGTTTTAAAATGAAATATGAAATTTTCATTATCTCAATACTTGGCATACTGTGGGGCATACTGTTGCATATAAATGTCTCTGAGTGAATATGGTGGTTTTTTTGCGGGGGAGAGGAAGAGAGGGAAGTCCATCCATGTCTGGTGAGACATCATAGGCCTCTTGAGTTAGGGCTTCTTTTAGATGGTTTAAATGTATTCCTCCAAAACACAGCAACAAAAATATGTTTATATCAACCTGTTGTGTATCTCTTAACTATCATACAGTCTATCCATGTACGTAAATATTGGGAGGATACTTAAAACAGACACTATATCTCATTTGTAGCCCAGGAGCACCTCTCTCTTGAGATAACTTACAGAGCTGAGTTTTCTGTGATCGTTGTGTGTGAATGAAATATATTTGTTTACTTCCTATATGTAGGTGATCCCATTTTCCATAATTAATCCCACTAATATAGCCCTTTTTCTTATCTACCATAGATCAGCTGTACTTCTGAGACTTATGCCCTCAAGATGAAGTTCTTACTGGCAGTTCTCTTTTTTGTTTTATTGTCATTATGGGTTGAAGAAGCGTATTCCAAAGAGAAATCTTCAAAGAAAGGAAAGGGGAAAAAGAAGCAATATCTCTGCCCATCGTATGTTCCTTATCTCTTTTATACTTTTTGTGTGACAAGACTGATGGGTATTATCTTTCTTTTATCTGAAGAGATTGCATACAATTATAAAGTGAAGCCTGATTTTTCCTATTGAAAGAATATAGTTGTTTAATAAGTTTTGTGGGTGGGAAAGAGAGCAAGGGCTTTTGGTCAGTATAATGTCTTAAAGGTCTATCAGTTGGCATTCATTTTCTGCCCTAGACTCCTTTGGGTTTCCTTTCAAGTTTCATGAAAAAAATCTGATGGCAAAATGACTTTGTTTTTAATTGTGATGTAGAATGTTGTGATTTCAGCCCAATACCCTCAGATTTTTGCAAAAATAACACTACAGGCTTATAATTGTGTGTTGTCTAGCATCAGATCAAAAATATACTAGTAAGTAAAGAGAATTTAAAACGTGGTATTAAAATCCCTTTCCTGGGTATGTAGGTTTTGTTCCAGCCAAAAAGTAATGTATTGGTAATGCATTACTAGTGTCTTTAATATCTCCCCACCAATAAGATGTAAATATTCATTTTATATTAAAGGAAGTACCATTGATGGTTGCTGTATTAGGTGAACTGGCACGTGCCTTTTTGGAATAGTTCTACTAATGAAATATAGAACTTAAAAGTTATTAATTGCCAAGTTGAATATAAAGAGCTCAGTAACAGAGAGCATATACAGTAAAACCCTTAGTGAAAATCTATGATGATTTCATTTTGCAAAGACTCCCTGTTTTTAATGTCAAAACACTTTAGTTATATTTCAACTTCTAAAATGGCATAACAGTTTTCTCATGGACAAATTGCCCTTTGTCATTTTTTGCATGGTGTGATGTAAAGACTCCAGACAGGGATTGACAGGGTAGAATGGGTTATCACTAAATATAGAAAAAACATGCTGTAAATGCAGAGATTGCCAAAGTAAAATGGTGAGGCTAGAGGCCATGTAGGAGGTACCAGAGTCGCCAGTTAAAAAAATCAGCATTTTACACAGAGTTACTACACAGGGATATCTGAGATACTGCTGTCACTTTGTGTGCTTCTGTGCTAAATGTAGACTTTTTAACCAGTGTCATTCCTTAATGCACTATAAGAAAGAGGCAGGAATTAGGGGACATATCTTCCTGGGAAAAGAGAAAGGAGATATTAACTGAAAAAGCCATTATTATTTTTCTTTTAAATGCCAGACACAAACACTGGTTGTATATACCCTTTTTGAACTCTCATTTTGAACAATGGCTATAGTGTTTGTTTATTTGGCAAAGGAGCAGAAACATCAACCTATGGAAGTAGTTATTTATTTATTTTATTTTATTTTATTTTATTTTGTTGTTTTCATTGGGTTCCAAAGAATTGGGTGCTGGTCAGTTAGATTTGGAACTCTTGAGTTTTTAGTGTCAAATGTGACCAGAGATCTCCTGAAATGTTACAGGTAGATTTTACTTTGTGTTCTTCTACTATTTTTTTTTTGTCAGATGAACAGTACACCTCATTGATTTGTAAATAAATTCTTAAACCAGTATTTAGAATCCTTTGATAAAATGTTTTTAGGTCATTGGAGAGAAGTTGTGTAAGGAAAAGCTGAGGCTGATAATAATACCTAGCTTTTATATAGCACGTTTCATGAGTAGATCTCAAAGAACTTTAAAAAGGACGTCAGTATCATTATTCTTATTTTATAGAGGTGGAAACTCAGGCTTCAGGTCATTAACATAAAGATAGGCCCAGTCAGATTTTCTAAAAATAAACAAAGTACCCATAGTTGGCATATCTTAAATTCAGAGCCTCACAGCCAATAGGATCCTGATGTTATAATATGGAGGAGTCCCTGTTGGAGTAGTTAGAAGACATCGAGAACACATCAATGTCAATGGGTGGTGAAAATATTAATTTTTAGAATTGAGGTAGAATGATATCTTGCATTGAATCTGTGCAGAAATATTCTCATATTCTATTTGCTATTGTCTTGATAAGAAAAGATGATGACTCAGCTATGAACCTGCCAGTTGATTCCAAAATCCTAAAAAATACATACCTAGTCTGTGTGAGTTTGCCAAACCTGAGAGAATTTCCCATAATGTCTCTTAAACTGCATGATACAGATTGGATACTTCGTTAGTTGATGACCTTGTATATTGTAGAGTTGTGTTTTATTTATTTGGGGTTTTTTGTTCGTTTTGTTGTTGGTTTTTTTTGTTTGTTTGCTTTTTGCTGATGACATAATTAAGTCTTTTTGTTAATACTATTTACGTGGAAAAATTCAGGGAATCTCTCTCCCTCCCGCCAATAAATTTCAATAAGTAACCTCTTAAGGGCTGACTAAAATAGCCTCAAAGGAGTGGTCTTTTCATAAAGTGGGATGAGAATGTTACTTGACAAGCAAAAGGGAGGGATAGCTCAGTGGTTTGAGCATTGGCCTGCTAAACCTAGGATTGAGTTCAATCCCTGAGGGGGCAATTTAGGGATCTGGGCAAAAATCTGTCTGGGGATTGGTCCAGCTTTGAGCAGGCGGTTGGACTAGATGGACCTCCTGAGTTCCCTTCCAACCGTGATATTCTATGAATCCTATAAAAGATTAAATTTTCTTGATGCGGAATATTATTGCATTCTTTATTAAACTAATATGTTTTAATATTTTAAATACAAATAACTGGTGAAAACATGCCTAAGTATATAACATCAAAATGTTCATCTGTCTTCCATTAACCCTAGCCATTAGTGAAGGAAAAAAATTATAAGTTATTATAATGATCTACTGCAGGGTTTCTCAAACTTCATTGCACTGTGACCACCTTCTGACAACAAAAATTACTACATGAGCGTGGGTGGGAGGGGGCTAAAGCCTGAGCCCCGCCGCCCCTCGCTGAAGCCGGCCCTGGGCAGTTGAGATCGGGCTGCAATCCTGGGCCTGAGCAAGTCTAACGCCAGCCCTGCCGACCCCATTAAAATGGGGTCGCCACCCACTTTGGGGTCCCAACACACAGTTTGAGAACCACTGATCTACTGTGAACTATGAATAATTAACTATGTAAATCACAGTCCTAAGTCATTCAGCTATTCTCCTAGGAAAGATTTATACTACGTCGGACAAATATTTGGTTACTTTGGTTGGAGAGATTGTAATTTACTACCGGTAATTTAACACTGTAAAATGGACTCTTAATGAAGGTCATCTTTAAACTTTATCACCAGGTTTCTCTGTAATACAGGCAAATATGTCAGTATTTCCCCCTTTACCTGCACCATTCCCAGTGTACTAGCTGTCAGCCAAACACTACTCTCCCTTGTGAAATTGACTAGCGTCAGCATGAAACTGACAGATGGGGGTGCGGAAGAAAAAAAAAGTTGCATTAAGTTCATTTTATTATTTACAAATATTTACTGGAAACTAACTTGTTTTGCAAACAAGAAAATTCTAGTTTCTATCTAAGACAAAAAACTTTTGTCATGATTATTTATGATTCCTTTTTTTCTGTGTGTTCTATTTGATTATACAATTGGTGAGTAGTATGATGTGCTGCTCTCTAGTCTGTTTGAATCTGAACCAGTTTACCAGTTGTGTTTTGAAACAGTGCAGACTCTTGCTTTCATTAAATAGACAATTAACAGGCTATTAAGATTTAATGCTTATATATAAACCTATAATGATTATAGTAGAATAGGGCTGCTGTAGTGTCTGACCCTTGAATATTTTCCCGTTTTAAAGAACAAATTGATATATTGGAATTAAAAGGCCATAATAGGGAGCTCTGCTGTATAAACCTGCAAAGAATTCCACAGATGGGGAATGTGTTTGTGAAATGATTTGACATAAACTCTTGCTCAAGGAACTACATAAATCCCAGTGTCTCCATTGTTCACTAAATGGAGGTGACTGTGTGCTTGTGGTGCGCCTGCTGTAATTAACCAGGAGTTCAGGTATAAAAAGCATGATGAATGCATTTGTGAAGTGAATCCTTGATTGCCACTGAAATCTTTGTAAAGATCTTGGGTGTTAGAAAGATTTCAAATAGAGGAACATTGAACTGACAATGGTTTCTGAGTAGTAAAAATCTTAAAGGGACACTGTCCTGTTGATTAAGGCACTAATGTGATCTATTTTATAAAAGTATTTATTAGGTGGGAAATGTTTATCAGATTAAAAGTATTTATTTAATTTAAAAATCCATCCTTGTCACAGAGAAGGAGCATAAGATAACTAATAAATGTTAGCCATAGATATAAGTATTGTGTGCTGTTGATGATGGATAAGTACGTTTAGATGGGAATCTTTGAGACTGGAATTCTGTAGCCTGCTTCTAAGGTTTGTTCAAAGCAGTCATCAAGTAACTTGTTTTTCCCCAGAGTACATTCTTCTCAGTTCCCTGGTATTTCTGGTTAAGGAAAATTGAAATACATTGAGATGATTGCTGTATCATTCTTGTAGCCTTTTTTATAGGGTTACCAGATAGCAACCGTAAAAAAATGGGAAATGGGGTGGGGGATAATAGGTGCCTATATAAGAAAAAGTCTTAAAAAATGGGACTGTCCCTTTAAAACGGGACATCTGGTCACCCTACTTTTTTCTAAGATATTCTCCAAAACCCTGGTCTGGACTCAGTAACACACATCAACCCCTTCTGAAGCTGAGAAATAGCCCCTTTAAGCCTTTCAGAGAATATCACTTCTGTCATTGGCCAGAAGCAGAAACTCAGAAAGGTCAGAGACAACAAAGTCCAATAAATCGCTTATTTTAAAAGAAAATGAATACATTTTACATTTTAAAATGTTAGTGGAATTGAAGATTTTCTAGGTGGCTAAAAAATGGAATTACTTGAAAATTTATCCTAGAATTTTTATTGGTGAACTACCAGTCCACAAAATATTCCTTGCATTCTCTACTCTTCTTTTAGTTATTTATCTTGGCTTTGCAGAACCTCTCTGGCACACCACACAGCAGTAGAAAAAATAACCTCTTGTTTCCTTACCTGGTATCTAGCTGGGTACTTACTTGGCTCCATTTCTGCAGTGTCTGAGCACCTCCCAAATATTTAAGGGTATGGCTACACTTGCAGCTGTACAGCGCTGGGAGTTAAACCTGTCTTCGTACAGCTGACTAGGGAAAGCACTGCAATCTGGCCACACTGACAGCTACCAGTGCACTGTCGTGGCCACATTTGCAGCATCTGCAGCTGCATTGGGAGCGGTGCATTATGGGCAGCTATCCCAGCGTTCAAGTGGCCGCAACATGCTTTTCAAAAGGGGGAGGGGTGGAGTGTGACAGGGAGCATGGGGGAGAGAGAGAGTGAATTTTTGGAGCCCACACTCTGTCAGCAGCAGCAAGTTCCAACCCCCTCCCCCACCCCTCTCTCGCTCAATGAAAGCACCAGATAAGCAGCCTCCCCGAAACGGACTCCCTCCTCTCGCACGCCGTGCTGCTTCTCTCCTCAAGCCCCCTCTCTTCAAGCAAACACTAGCTGTGGGCGTTCCAAAGGGAGCTCATTCACAGCAAACAGGAGCTGTGTTTGTTTTTTTGATAAGCAGCTTCGGGAGCCTGGAGTTCACAACAAAACAAACAGAGGCATCACAACAAAACAAAGAGCGTAATCTTTACTTAAAAGCATTATGGGAAGCTTCCGGAGGTCAGTTACAGTGTAGTAAGATTATTCCCTGTTTACACTGGCACCCCAGCGCTGCAGCACCAGCGCTTTTCTCTTTATTCCTCTCGTCGAGGTGGAGTACATGCAGCGCTGTAGCCAGGGAGATACAGTGCTGTATGTGCCTTGCCAGTGTGGACAGGGAGTGAGTTACAGCGCTGTAAAGCCACCACCAGCGCTGTAACTCTCAAGTGTAGCCAAGGCCTAAATATAAGGAGTGTGGCAGGGAGGGAGAAGGATAAGCAATCATCTCTCTGTTTTTTCCTTCTTTCCTAGCTTGTAGGAGAAATAGTTTGCTAGTTTACAAAGGTTTGGGGGTGAGTGGCTGGGGGTGTAAGTAAAATTATGAAGAAAAGCTAAATTGAATAAATGAGTTGTGTATTTAGTTTTTAAAGTTGTGAGGTTTTGTGGCCCTTCTGAAGATAAATAAGCTCCATAATCTACATCTGACTCCTGTGAAATTTCATTATTCACATACTCATAAGCCTCTCCTGTTGATCAATAGTTTCATTGTTCTGGTGGCACATGGCTGTCATGGGAAGTTATGGGGGAATAAATGATCTCCCAGGTATCTAGGGACAGTCCCCTGGAGGGCATTCAGTATCAGGACAGCCCTGTATTCAATGTAGATAGGCATTCTGGAGAGTAAAGGGACAAAATTCTGTATAAACTGTGCATTATATTGTTTTTGTAAAATATTTATACTGTAATATTACACATAATCTGGGCCTATTTATGCAACCCTCACTCAGTAGTGCTTGCTCACATGTGTGGCTATACTGCATGTATTTTGACCACTGGTGTGATTAGATACTACTCCTTGTGAGTAATGGTTACACAATCTGTCCCTGTATTTCATCTTATAGTTACTAGGTTGAGAAACACTTGTAACTTCCCCTGGAAATCTGTCCCACAATACAACCATATAAGAAAAAATTTAAGGGGTAAATTGTGTTCTCAGATCTGTCAAATGGATCTTTAAAAATTGACTAAAGTATGTGTGATGTATCTCCATTTATATTTTCTAACCAAGATAATATTATTCCCAAGATCTATATGTTATCTGTGTGTGGCTGCACATATTTAGGGAAAAAAAGAACATGGCAAGTGAAAATGTGGGTGGATTAGTCTAAAACATGTTTTTTTGCCTGGTGCTCTTTAAGAGGTAGATGCTGGCCATGTTTCATGTGTGTATATATAATAATGCCAACACTAGTTCGTGTATATACTTCACTTGGGGGCCAATCCTGAAACCTTTGTGCATGTAAAAACGCCCAGTAAATTAAGAAATGTTGGGTATGCAAGGAATGTGTGGTTGGATACTAGCAGTTGTCTGTTTACATGAGTATACACCTAGTTATTCAGAGATACACAGATCTAAAATAATATTATGAGAAATCATGTGAAGAATTTGAATTTCTGGAGGATTCTTCTTCTTGATATCATTCAGTGCTTGTCCCAAAATGGATATATTGTACATGGGGCAGTTATATAAATACTGATATTTATCACATACATATTGTATAATTCCCTTCATACTGAAAGAAGTTATATAATTATATGGTACTAGACCTTTTCTACAGTATGATGCATATCACTCAGAATATCAAATGCCCACATCACAAAAGACTAATTCATATAAAAAGTAATAGTGCTTGCGGTTTACTGTGATATGTCAGATGTCTTGTTGCATTATGTTATGTTTCACTGCATTACGTTTTACTTTATCGATATCTGCATCGCTGTTATTTGTGTATCACTGTTTGTGTAAAACATCTGCTCATATCACTGTGGTTAGATAAGCTAGAATCAAAGTCTGCTTGAGTGATATATTGTTTGTTTGTTTTTAAATGCTTGAAGTTAATACAGCAGTGTGTATATTTACCACACTCTCTATCAGTCAACCAGCAGTCTTGAACTCTTCAATAGTGGGACAAGATGCTAAATCATTTAATGCCTACGCTATAAGGAGGTTCTGGCAACTCGGTTTACATATGGCAGTCTGGACAGTAGTACAGTGTTTTATAAAATGACATGTGGATTAACTTGGCTGAGACATGTCTATTTCTTCTCTCATAGTCATGCTCCATGTCAACGGTGTATACCACACACTCATTAAAATTACAGATGCCACAGCATAATGAGATCTTAAGAGGTAATTGATATGAGAACAAGACAATAACAAATAGTATTCACTAGCAGTTCTTTCCCCAAATAATTATCCTTGTATAACATAGTCTGTTAGGATAAAGATTCCCTGTAACCTCAGTGAATTGTGTGAGACAATAAATCCCATCATATGTATGTCTCAGAAGCCCAAAAAAATGAGACATAATGTATCCTGACAAACTCAAGGAAGCCTTATAGACTTCAAACTGAGAATGCCACCTATATGTCTGCTCAGACTTGCTGAGCTGAACAAGAGTTCTAAGAGTCACCTTTGGTCAATGAATCAGTATCTCACCACCATCAATATAAATGTATTTCCTCCACCACACATTTGATAATGCCTTGCTTCCATATCACATATGGATAAGCTGTCTGAGAATTTGTGTTGACGATATAGGATCCATATGGTTTGCAGGGATTATACAGGTGAGATGATTGGAAATCTTTCATTTAAAGTCATTGTTACATCCTGTCAGTGATGCTAATGGTTACTGATCAGGTAATGATGATTATTAAGAGGTCCAATGTATTCTACCGTATTGTGGTGATTGCAATGTTAACTGTATCTTTGTCCCTTTTTGGCCTCTCTGAGTGCACCCTCCTTTCAGCTGTCAGGCCTTGTTTCTTTACCTTTCCTGCAGTGGAATTCCACAGTATTTCTGCTTTTTGACCAGGCCCTGTTCTACAGTGCTCTGTGTATCAACTGTACTTAGCCACCAGGTCCAACTGAACATGGGCGCCTGTCGGTCTTCTTTTTGGCAGTCTGTGACCAGTTGTGTATATAGTGACCAGAGAGTCTTCTTAAGCTAAAATATTGTTTATTTTGCAGTAAGAACAAAGCGTTTAGAGAGAGGATTTTAAAACAACAAACGGACTACTTGCATGGCTAGCTTACCTAAAGACTTACCATTCCCTGATGGCAATCTATGCAGGCCTAACTTTTCCAGATTTCTCAGCAGATACTTGTGTCTTAGTCTGGTTCCCCAGAACAACTGACCCTCTGTCTTGAGAGAGTGTTCTCTTTCTTTCTTTCTTTTTTTTTTATTAAACTCTGCTGTAGTTCTTTTGATCTCCTGCGTTCGTTAGACTCTTCCTTTCCTGCTTTGAACCACTTTTGCAAGTTGGGTGGAGAAGAGGCAAAATATTAAAAGCTAATAGTCTTGGCACTTCCCCTGTAACAAGCACCAAGTGTTTGTGGAGAGGTGGCCCTCTTGAGCCATTCTTTCCCTTCCTGCCTGTTTTTCTAGACAGCCTCCTGTTGATTTGAAGCCAGTGTAATCAAACCAAAAAACCCATCCCTATAACTAGTCAATATACTTTAGTCATGAAATATCACAGAGCATCTCCAAATCCATCACGAGGTTATTGAAGTAATAGAGACATTGGGAAGGTGATAGCAAAATGAATGTGAATTTTAAACCTCCCCCCCACCAAAAAAAAACAAACCCCAAAACTGCTCCAGTAAAGTGACTGAACTTAGGAGTGGAGAACAGGGTTTTTATGGACAACCTTAATGAAGTCTTAATTTTTAAATTTGGTGTCCAGATACCATGGCAATAGGCTCATTAAAAATGATGAGAAATGATAATCAAGAAAAGGTTATATATCTCCCATTTGTCTAGGAATAAGAAACCGATCTTTCTCTATCTCTGTCTGTCTCTGTCTCTCTCTCTAACACATTTCACAGAATTGCAATGACAATGTACTTTTGTAGGTATGGTAACTAAGTTCTGAAGGTGAGTGTCCATGGAATATTAAAGGTCTCTCATATCAGGGACTGCCACTTATGTGGCAGAGACTCTGATTATCTATCTTAGCTACTTATATGGCAACCATCACCATAGTATATGAGCACTTCCCAATCTTTAATGTCATTGTTTCTTCATCCTGTCTGTTGTTTTCCTCCAGAGGCAGCAGATCATATTTTGACTGGCCTGTGACCACACAGGCTGAAAATGCGTTTGTATTAACATGCCATGAGGATTATGCTTTAGGAGAAACCATTACTTTAGAGGAAATGGCATTATCAGTGGTTGCAGAGGCAAGAAAATGTAGATTTAGATGCAAGCAAGATTGAGCTTTAATGTCCTAGACCAGGGGTGGCCAACCTGAACCTGAGAAGGAGCCAGAATTTACCAACATACACTGCCAAAGAGCCACAGTAACATGTAATGATTATATACGTGTGTGTGTGTATGCACACACATAATAATTTATATAAGTTGATAATGTATATTTATTATGCATTTATATTGTATAGTTAACGATAATAACAACCATATGAATGGCCGTACTGGGTAAGACCAAACGTCCATCTAGCCCAGTATCGTGTCTACCGACAGTGGCCAATGCCAGGTGCCCCAGAGGGAGTGAGCCTAACAGGTAATGATCAAGTGTAAGGGTAAGAATGGTGTCCCTAGCCTCTGTTCGTCAGAGGATGGAGATGGATGGCAGGAGAGAGATCACTTGATCATTGCCTGTTAGATTCACTCCCTCTGGGGCACCTGGCATTGGCCACTGTCGGTAGACAGATACTGGGCTAGATGGACCTTTGGTCTGACCCAGTACGGCCTTTCTTATGTTCTTATGTTCTTAAGTGATCTCTCTCCTGCCATCCACCTCCACCCTCTGACAAACAGAGTCTAGGGACACCATTCCTTACCCATCCTGTCTAATAGCCATTAATGGACTTAACCTCCATTAATTTATCCAGTTCTCTTTTAAACACTGTTATAGTCCTAGCCTTCAGAACCTCCTCAGGCAAGGAGTTCCACAAGTTGACTGTGCTGTGTGAAAAAGAACTTCCTTATATTTGTTTTTTAAACCTGCTGCCTGTTAATTTCATTTGGTGACCCTCTAGTTCTTGTATTATGGGAATACGTAAATAACTTTTCCTTAACTAACTTTTCCAACTTTAATCTTTTACTTAGTGGAACTTCTGGCAATCTTTGCTTTCAACAATTACCTTGAAGTTTGGTTTGTGTTCAGTTGTGCTCCAACGCAGCAGTTCTCTTAAATGGCTGTCTGTCAAAATGGATCGGTGCTTGGATTTTATGTGTTTGAGTGTTGAGAAAACAGACTCAGAAAGATAGGTTGAGGCAAACATTGAGATTAATTTTAGGGTTGCATCTCTGATGTTGGTGTATTTATTCCTTGGTACAGATATCTGGAAAGGAAGGTCCCCTCTGTCTTCTGAACAGATTTCAATCTGTCATCTTCCAAAAGTTCTGTTATTTCCATCTGGGACGTTGCTTCATCAGTGACTAAAGGGGGCTTCAGACAATCAGCTTCAGCACTAAAAGGGTCAATCAGAAATCTGATTTGAGGTCTTTTCTGCTGCAAATCTTGGAATCTTTCCTCAAAACTGTCCTTAAGATCTTTAATCACGCTTGCATACCTAGTTGTGCTCCGTTTTAGGGGTTCTGCTGCATCTTCTTTTGATCTGGCTTGAAGTTGAGGGAAAAGTGTCAGCTCTCCCTCAAGCATTTGTCTGTGAAACAACTGCAGTTTGTTCATGAACACAAATACACCTTGCACTAGATCAGACAGCAACCGGAATTTTCCTTGTAAGTCCATGTTTAGTTTATCCAAATGCAGCAGCATGTCTGCAAGAAATGCCAAGTCTAGAAACCATACAGGATCTGTAAGCTCAGGCTGTATTCTGTGCTTCTCCTCCATAAACAATTTTACTGGTTCCAGGAGCTTGAAAAAATGGGAAATAACTTTATCTTTTGAGAGCCATCCAAATGCGCAGTGAAATGGCAAATTGGCAAGGGAGTCATCTTCATCCAGTTCAACTAGATTTTGAAATTGTCTGTGATTGAGTGCATATGAGAGAATGAATTTCACAATATGCAAGACAGGTTTCATGATGTGATCAAATTTGAGATTTGTAGATACCAGTTTCTCCCGGTGAATAATACAGTGAAATGTCCAAAATCAGGAAAGCTCTCGTCAGACTTATAAACCCCTACTAATCCATTCTCAGATCCCCACAGGATGGAGCCCCATCCATTGCAATGGCAGTGAGCTTCTCTAAAGGCAAGTCACTTTTCGCAACTACAGACATCCACACTTCCTTTAGCTCTCGTCCACGAGTTCTGTCCTTCAGTGACATGATATCGAGGAGTTCTTCCCTTACAACACAGTCGTCAGACACAGTGCGAACAAGTAAGGTTTATCCTGTGCATGGCACGACTCATCCAAAGTGATGCTCAAATACTCAGACTGCTGAAGCTGCGAGTGCAGTTGCGATTCGATGTCACTGTTCAGGTAGGAGATTCTGCGTTCTGTTGTGTGGCGTGAAAGCTGCAGGCCAGAAATTTTCTTCTGTAGATTCTTGTTCTCTGGTGACAGGATTGAAATCACATCAGTGAGGCACGTTTTTATAAGCTCCTTCAGATTAGGGCTTTTTCACACAAGCTGTATGCCAGGCCACATAATAGGAGGCTAATGTTACAGTCTGCGATCAGTTGGCTAATCTGGTGAAGAACTGGTCTTCTACATCTGTTTGTTTTTTCAAAGTTTTCAGTTTTAAAGTGTGGAGTTCAGAAACTTATCGGAATTCTTGATCCATGTGTGCATGGTTCAAAGCGAAATGACGCTGCAAGTTTGAAGATTTGAACTGAGAGATACATGTCTGGCAAAGAAGACACATGGCCTTACCATTACATTCAACAAAAAAGTACTTATTCTCTCACTCCAGATGGAACCCTCGATTTTCATCTGTGTATTTTCTTTCCTATTTGTACTTGCCTTCCATTGTTAGATAGTGTAAGAAAAAATTTGATTAAATTTTTCCACACCAGCTAGTCACCATGTGCTTTATTTAAGGAGACACTGGTGCCAGCCAGTGGGTGCTGGACGCCTGGCTCTGTCCCAGGCCCCGGCCCCAAGCCCCAGATTGTATTTACATTCACACCTAATCTACCTAGATATCCAGCAAACAGAGCTGTGTTGCCCAAGTGATAGATTTTGGCTGGGGCTGGGTTACAAATCACTTGAATGCAGGGGGTAATGAAACGTTGTTATTCTTATTGTACGAGTAAAGGGCAGTAGAACTGTACTTAGCCTGTGCTGATTGAGGGCATCAAGAGAGAGGTGGGAACAGGTGTTTTTGCTTGATGGTCTGCCTGAGTCACAAGTACTATTTGACCTGCTCGTTTCCACCATTTAAAGACAGAGCTGATTAGGCTCCATACATAGTCTTTTGTTTTGTTTAGTGACTACTACAGCTGAAATCACTGACAGGTCTAAGTGCTTAGACCTGCTGTGGGATGGTGTTTCTGTGGAAGTGATGGCCCAGACTGCACTAGCAGCGAGGTTCCCCCACTGAGAGCTCAACAGAAATCACTGAGACCTGGGCGGAACCTCAAGAGACCAATTTGCAGAGGTCACAGTGGCAGCAGAAGGTGACGGCTCAGGGCCGTTGGCAACAGAGCGGTGGAGTGAATGGTGACACAACAAACAACAGTGGCCAGGGCAAACAGTGAGCAGCTGAAGGAACGAGCAAGGTGCCTTCTTGTCCCCCACCTTGGAGGTAAACTCATGTAAAAGCACCTCTGGAACTCTGAGTCTCCACTGGCCAAAGACAACACTGGTGAGTGGGGTGCGGTGGAGGGAAAAGTGAGGGGCACGTTGTATAAACATTTGTTTGTTGGATGATATTTTAGTGACTTTGCTCCAGAATGCTAGATTTGTGACTGGGAATGGAAACTTATATAAATATGTTTCCTAGTAGGCCAAAATTTTTAAAACACATTATTTGTCCAGGTTATCATCTCACATCATTGCTATCTTGAGAGCTCATTTTGTTAGAGTTTCTGTACTAAACATTTTTATTATTATAATTAATTTTTACATAAGAATGGTCATACTGGGTCAGACCAATGGTCCATATAGCCCAGTATTCTGTCTTCCGACAGTGGTCAAGGCCAGGTGTGTCAGAGAGAATGAACAGAACAGGGAATCATCAAGTGATCCATCCCCTGTTGCCCATTCCCAGCTACTGGCAAACAGGCTAGGGACACTCAGAGCATGGTGTTGCATCCCTTCCCATCCTGGCTAATAGCTGCTGATGGACCTATTCTCCAGGAATTTATCTAGTTCTTTTTTTAATACTGTTATAGTTTTGGTCTTCATAGCATCCCCTGGCAAAGAGTTCCACAGGTTGACCGTGTGTTGTGTGAAGAAGTACTTCCTTTTTGGGTTTTTTTTTAAACCTGATGCCTGTTAATTTCATTGGGTGACTGCTAGTTCTTGTGTTATGGGAAGGATTAAATAACATTTCCTTATTTACTTTCTTCACACCAGTCAAGATTTTATAGACCTCTATCATATTCCCCCCTAATCATCTCTTTTCTAAGATGAACATTCCCAGTCATTTTAATCTCTCCTCCAGTTTCATACCCCTACTCATTTTAGTTGCCCATCTTTGTACCTTTTCCAATTCCAATATATCTTTTTTTGGATGGGGTGACCAGATCTGCACACAGTATTCGAGGTGTGCACGTACCATGGATTTATATAGAGTCAATATATTTTGTCTTATTATCTATCCCTTTCTTAATGATTCCCAACATTCTGTTTTCTTTTTTGACTGCCACTGCCCATTTAGTGGATATTTTCGGAGAACCATCCACATTGACTCCAACATCTTTCTTGAGTGGTAACAGCTAATTTAGACCCCATCATTTTGTATATATAGTTGAGATTATGTTTTCCAATGTGCATTACTTTGCATTTATCAACACTGAATTTCATCTTCCATTTTGTTGCCCAGTCACCCAGTTTTGTGAGATTCTCTTTGTAACTCTTCACAGTCTACTTTGGACTTAACTATCTTGAATAGTTTTGCATAATCTGCAAATTTTGCCACCTCACTGTTTTACCCACTTTTCCAGATCATTTATGAATATGTTGAACAGTAATGGTCCCAGTACTGACCCCTCAGGGATACCACTATTTATCTCTCTCCCTTCTGAAAACTGACTATTTATTCCTACCCTTTGTTTCTCATCTTTTAATCAGTTACTTATCCATGAGAAGACTTCCCTCTTATCCCATGATGGCTTATTTTCCAAAAGTCAATTTAAATTAAATATTTTTTTAAAAAAAATATTTGTTTTAGAAATCTAGAACTGTTCTGTGTTTTGGTGTAATTTGCATTATCCTTATGCTAAATTTGCATTATCCTAACAAAACATTTAATTTATTCATATCTCTGTTATATGTTGAAGGTCAAAGTGAAAATGAAAAGACAAAAAACAATGCAACAATTTTTCTACTCAAAGGCCTCAAAAACCAACCAAGGTGAAGAATACATCAAGAACCAAGAATATGTCAACATTTCATCTGAAGGTTCAAGTGATGTATCTACATACAACCAGCCCGAAGCACAAATACAGCTACCTACTGAAAAAACAGTGTCTCCAAAACCTAAAGGCAGTTCTTGATGTTTGTCGGTCTAAGTGTTCCCATTTATTGACGTTACAAAAGAAGGCTACTGGTCCACCTCTTGTAAAAAAGCTTACGAAGAAGGAAAGCTTTTTAATGGTATAACTGGTAAAAGTGGAGGAGATTTGTCAGACCGATCAGCAAAGCCAATGCTGACAAACTATGTGAAAAGGCTGCAAAACACCATGCCTCTGGAGTGCATCAACATGCAGAAAGCTTTATAAGACCACTTGCAATGCCAATTTTAGAAGTACTTAATGAGGCTGTTAAGAATGCTGGAGACACAACACAGTTCATGCGAACAAACATGGCTGTGGCATCATACTTTCTATTTAAGCAAGAGATACCACACACTACAGACTGGAGGCCAATGTTAAGTGCTCTGTCTCTTGTTCATCCTGAAGTTGAACACTGGTTCTGAACAAGACCAGCAAATGCTCACTATCTTTCTGCAAGAAACTCAACAGACTGGCTAGAAGCATGCGGTGCAACAGTGAAAGACTCAACAGTTGAAAAAGTGAAGAACTCTGTCACCACAATCAAAAGATTGCATACATGGCTGATGAATGTACCGATGCAAATGGGCATCAAGTATTAAGTCATTGTGTACATTATCTTGATGTCAGTGGTAGGCCAGTAGATGCATTTCTAGATGTTCAAGTTATAGACGACACATCGGCTGCATCCGTGACAACCCACATCTTAGAGTTAAATTCTTGTCAACTAGATCCCAAATAGATGGCTGCTTGTGCATTTCGTGGAGCTGCAAACTTCTCTGGAAGACATGGTGGAGCACAAGTTTTGCTCAGAGAAAAGTGTAACCCTAATCTCTCCTATACACACTGCAGAGGCCATCTACTCCAACTAGTGCTAGTACGAGCTGCAGACTCTTCAAAAGACATTAAAAAAGCTACAAATTTAATGTCTTCATTATATTCTTTTTTCAGAAAGAGTCCAAAAAGACTGAATAGCTTGGAAAATATAGAAGATACACTGGGACTGAAGTTCAAATTAGTCCAACCTGGGAAAGCCCGCTGGCTTTCTCATGAGAAGTCCTTGGCTGTTGTCTTAAAATTACTCCAGCCGTTATTACTGGCTTTGGAAAGTATCTACCAAGATGGGATGGATCTAAGTAGTGAGGCTGGTGGACTACTTTTGCTACTACGTTCAGAGAAGACTATTGCCATTCTCTTGTAAGTCCCTTGGGTCATTAAAAAATGCCATCAACCCATCTGCTACAACAGTAGTAGATCTTTGTCCAGCAATAGAAGCTACATTTGGATCAATCAGAGCTATCCATTGAAAAAGTACTGGAAGAAGTAAAGACTTCAGTCCAGAAGTTGACTAATGAAGGCATTTATATCGAATCCTTAAGTGAAGAGGTCAAGAAGTGTTTAAGACAACTTAAAAAGTGCACAGACTTCATTCTTAAAAATCTACAACAGCGACTTCTAGATTCTACTCAACCTCTACATAGCTTTTACAGATGCCTGTCCTATAAAACACTGACAGTTGAGTGGAGTGAGGCACTACCAGCAATGGGGCTGCCATGTGCTCAGGACAGAATAGAGAATTTGAACACAGAGTGGAATATCATACGACGAATGAATGAAGATTTGACTTCCACTTCTTTTTTATCATCACTAGTGGCTCGACCTGATCTTTGTTCTATGTTTCCTGGGATGAAAGAAGTAGGAATTCATTTCTTGCTACTCCCAGTCACAATAGCTACAGTTGAGCATTCTTTTTCATCACTGAGTAGAATTTTGTGTTCTGAAAGAAGTCGCCTTCTGCCTGATCACGTGAATGAACTAATGAGCATATCAACTGAAGGAATGGAAGTACCGGACACACGAGAAGCCACCAAAGATGAATGCATTGCATTCGAGAAGTTCATTAACAGAGTTGTGCAAAATTATAACAAGAAAGCAAGAAGGATGTAGATGTATTGTTTCATAGAAGGCTTGAGTAGCCAACTTTAATTTGTGTGATGATTTTAAAACATGAGTTAAATCTAATAAAATTATCATCAAACATTTTTACTATGGTGCCATACAGCCCACCTTCACCCTCACGGTCTCACCCCTCATTGGCCCTAACTCCCCCTCCCCCCCATAAATTCAAAGACCCCCCCCCTCATTTCAATTCCTGGGGAAAACCCTGTCCCATTTCCCGCCCCACTCCAGCCTCCTGCATGTTGCAAAACAGCTAATCGTGGTGGGCGGGAGGCACAGGGAGTGAGGAGGAGGCACTGGGGGAGGGAGGGGTGAGGCTGTACACTGCATCCTCACTCCTCTGCCCTTCCCCCCCCCCCCGAATCTCCTGAATGCTGCGAAACATACATAACATTACCAGACTGTGTGTGTGGATGGTCCACTGAATTGCATGGGTGAGTTGCAAGGAGGGGTGTGTATGTGTGTGGCATTGTGTGCACACATGTGCCTGCTGACCTTAATATCAAAATTCAGTAGCTAAGCTACACTTACCTATCCCAAGCTAACTAATTTTACTGATCACCTGAAACATGAATTGTAATGGGAAGGTTAATGAGGATTGCAATTCTCCCAGTGAAAGTAAAATGAGAATCTGCAACCTCTTTTTCAATTGAAAAGGGTTATCAGGATTTACCAATTAAATTACAAAAAGCCTTTAACTCTCTATGGGATAGCTGAGTCTGCCACATGAAAGCAATAGACTGCCAAAAACCTCTGAAAGTTTTGGCTCCTAAAATTGCTTGTCAATTTGTTTGTTCCTAATTTGACAGTCACTAAAAATAGTCCTGTAGGCTGCTTCTACTAATGAAGAAATTAAAGCATCTCTGATATGTCATTAGTACATTTTTGCTTATTTGATGTTTAGTTTTTTATTTAGTTTACAATCAGAAACTGAGAGTTTTCATTGTTTTTATAACATTATGAAGAAAATATTGAAATGTCAGTACTACAGTGTATTAGAGTAAGATAGGTAAAGGAAGTTTAAATACTATAGACGTTACTTGAAAGGAGTAAACTTGGGGGAGGTTTATATGTATGATGCCTTTTTGATAGTTTGAATGGCATTTTAAAATGACTCAGGAAGTTCAAAATTACAGTACCTACTATCTTAACAATAACCAATGCACTTTTCACAGCCAGCAATCAGCTGAAGATCTTGCAAGAGTACCTGTTAATTCTACCAGCAATATCTTGAATAGGCTGTTGCTCACTTATGATCCCAGGATAAGACCAAATTTCAAAGGTTTGTCACACATAAAAGACATTTTCTACTTTTTCATGTTATTAACATTTCCTCTTTTATTTTTTATTTTGTTATTCACATGCACAGAATCTGTGGAAACTAGATTTCTGGAAAGATACAGGATAAAATTTCTGAAAAGGGGGTGAAACTGCTGAAAGATATTTACCCTTTTTAGCTGATGGATTGATAGCATATGCATATTTCATGCTGCTAACACATGGAGTGTTTTTAGGGATTTTTTTAATTAATAGCTTTTTAAAAATTAAATTATATGGTTTTATTTAGTATTTGAATACTGTTTTCAAGGCAATGTATTTTTAAAACATTAAACAGTTTTACTTAATTGCTTGTAAGGAGGTTCTTGTCAATGATCATGAAAATACTACAGAATTTAGGCCCTACCGTGTTAATATTTCTAAAGTACACAGAAGTTATAATTCCCTTAAACCTGTGCTAAGTCCTGTTGCTGCATTTTGGAAATTAATGTGGTTCATATGCTTAAGTACATGCCCTTAGCAGCTATCACTTCTGTACAGTTATAATAATGACAGGAGTATATATCCTCTAAATAATATGTGATAATTCTCACAGCTGCATCTTAAGTTTTCCAGGAATGAGATTCTTTCTAAAAAAAACCAATTTTTATTACACTACTTAAACTGCAGCTTGTGAGTGTGGCTTTTGCCACATTAAAAATCGCATATAAATATGCGTGTGTAGGTATATAATTGTAACACACATACATATATAGTATGAAGAAAACTACTCTGGAAAGCTATAATCTTGATTGTACTTCTGAGGAGAGTGCTACAGATATGCCATTACCACCTTGTCCTCAAGATAAAGACTTTTACTCTTCCCAGTGGGAAACAGTTCTTCAGATAGATCTATTCAACTCACTTTATAAAAGTATTAACCCCGCCTCCCAACCTCAAATACTATATCTTACCTCAGAAGAAACCTCACCCCTTTTTTGTTCACTATGGAAGCTTACTCAATTATTTTCAACACTAGGCATTGCCACAGGGGTCGCATGACCACCTAATAGGCTACTTGATATTCAGCAATAGGTAGGCATATAGCCCAAAATCTTATTGTCAATATTTGATTCCTTCTCTCCCACCTACTCCCATCGCTGGCAGTCCAGAATGAATCAGGACTGAAGAAGAAAGAGGAGAAATGTTGCATCATTTCAGAGGGAAGTGATGGGGGAAGAAGAATATCTTCTGACAAGTGATTTGCTCACATTAAAATATTTCTCAAGCATGACTGATTTACTTGGCTTGCACATAGACCTGGCCTAAATCTGCAAGGTACTGAGCACCCTCAATGGCACTGAAGGCATTTGGAGTTGAGGGCACTCAGCCACTTGCAGAAGGGGCTCAATGCGACATAGTATCAAGCCTCCACATAAGGCAGAATCTACACTTTCACCCCAGTCAGTCTTAGCAGCATGAATTGGAACAATATTAATTAAATAAAATTTATATTAGATTCTGAATCTGAATGTTTTCCATGTTGTCAGACCTTATTTAGGACACAAACAAGATTCTGCCATCCTTGTCCATCATGCTGGTTGCTGGAAAGGCTACCTTGTTGTGTCGGCCTCTCTCTCATCCCAACCTGGAGGACCAAAGGACTGCTTTTCATCTGGTCCCTTTCTATCCTTTGACCATCCATCTTGGGTGACCCCACCAGGAATTAAAACTCCTGCCAGCATAGCTCTCAGGGTCATTGGAACACACAAGCTGCCCCCTCATGTCAAGTTGTAGTCTCCAGGGAAGAGTATATAAGAGCAACCTTCAGGTTCAGTTAAATTATGTTGTGCTGCGGATGAAGAAGCTGCAAAGGGCCATTTTTATACCCCACCACAACCACCAACCCCTTTACACACTCACACCAGACTTGCACAAAGAACAGTTGGTCTGGAGAATCTAAGCAAATATGACAGTATAAATCACAAATCAGTGAAGAGAGACGAAAGTCTGTCTTTCCTCTCTCTGTACGTATGTTGTCTGTATCTATTACACTATATACAGGGGCTGGTACTAGATTGTGAGCTTTGTGATAACACAAAAGCATTACATTTGCAAATGATTCCAATTTACTGTTCATGTACCATTTTAAGCTTAGATATGTGGGCTAGTTTCTTATCACCAGAATGAAAATAATTTTCATAATTTTTATTTTAATGGGATTAGGATTGGACACCATATCTTTAACCTGGCAAATGTATATTAGAAGATAAAAAGATACTAATGGCCTGATTCTTATCTATATTTCAGTGCCAGAGCAGTGTTAAGTGCATTTAAAAGGGGCCCTAAAGTGGGTGCAATTCAATTTAAGGACCCTTTACTTTGCCAGAATGGTATAAATGGTCACTAGTTCACAAGAGAATCATGCCCTAAACCTTACATTGTGTATTTTCTATTTTTTTTTTCTTTAGGAATTCCAGTCGATGTAACAGTCAACCTTTTCATTAACAGCTTTGGATCAATCCAAGAGACAACGATGGTAAGTGTGAAATTTGAGTATTTGCATATAAAATTTCTAAATTAAACTAAATTAAATCTACTCATCCACAGAGAGGATTGTATCTTGTTGTTCATAAATTGTGAGAGGTTTTATTATCTGATGGATTCAAGGCCTAAAAAATTAAAAAGAGTCTAGTGGCTTCTGAGAAGTGTGAAATGTGGTTCTTCCTTGCTTAAGATATGCAACTCAGCAATGTGTTAGTGTGTATTAGTGTGAGGTCAATGACCTCCCTGAGTGCCAGTTTTGTCACTTACACAATCTTAAAGTAAATGTTTGGTCCATAAATGAGACACATAGAAAGGTGACCATGCCAAAAGCAGAAGGATGTGTAGTGTACAAATTCTTAATTTTCCAGGCACCTGAAGATATGAGTAAGCACAGTGGAGGAATGTAAAGAAATGCAATATCAATGTACAGTTGATCACACTTATACCCATGTTTGTTACCCAGGATGAGCGAAGGTAAATTGATTATTGATAAAGGACAGATGGTAATGATTGGGAACTCCCTACTACAGTAAGTCATTTTGGTAGTTTTTCTGAGTGCCAGGGTGAGAAGCATTCTCTTATGGACATAAAAGTTGAGGAATATTCAATAGCTTAGTCCTTGTTGGACCCAATGACATTAGCAGAAGTAGTGTGAAAGACTTGCATTTAAATTTGGAATTTGGTTTAGGAAGGGGGAGTCTAAATTTAAAGCTTTTCCCTTTGTCACAGTCTGTTCCAATCTTCTGCTCACTCTCCTGTCTGGCCCCATCCCACTGTTTGGATTCATATTCAGTAGTCAGTAAATGCCCAGGCCAACTATTTGGTATCAGGTCAAATACGAATAACCTACATTCATCATACCCCTGTGTGTGCATCCTATATTGCATTGGCTTCTCTTATTGCCATATTGCATTATTAACTCTCTCTCTCTGCGTTACAGCTTTTCAGGTTTTTCCCTCAGACTGAATATCTACTTTGGGATTATTTCCCCCCAGAGATATTAACCTGCTTTTTTCAAGATGAATCTAAATTGTGTTTTTTGCTCATTTTTTAAATCCCTTTAAGTCCCTTTTATATTATATCTCTGTCCTCACTGATGTTTGAAACTCCTCCCAATTTCCTACAAGACTGCAATTTCATCTGTGAATTTCATTAGTATGACATTATTTCCTCTCTTATATCACTCAGGAAGATTTCATTTAAGCAAACCGGATGTAACACAAATACCTGTGGTAATCCACTGAATTCCTCCCCCAACTCAGTCCTGCTATTTTCAGTTATCATTAACTTAGTCATTCAGCAGGAATTGATTTGAGAATACATTTTAGGAGACACAGTATCAAATATTTTATTGGGGCCTAAATACCCTGTCATATATCTGCTATTTTCCTTACATCCAGTTTTGTGACTGCTTTTTTTTTTTTTTGGGAAAGAATCAAGTTTGTCTGGCAAGAGCTTTCCTTTTTTAAAAACTCAGTGCGTATTAACCATGGTTCCACTGTCTAAATCCATGATTCTTAAATATATGCCAAAAGTTAGGCTCCTCAATCCATATTCAAACATCTAACTAAATAAGGATCTCTTCTGAAGTCCTTTGAAGTCACTGGGAATCTTTCCAATGATGTCGGTGGGCTTTGGATCAAGTCCTTAGTTACCTGGTTTTTCAAAGGTGCTGAGCACCCACCAACTCCCTTGGGAGCTCAGCAGTTTTGAAAATCTGTCCATTTACTTCAGGCTCTGATTTAGAAAACTTCCCTGTTAAGGACAGTATGTAAGCACATGGACTACAATATAAATGTTTAATAATAATAGTAAAAGCCCCTTTTGATGTCAATGGACTTAAACGTGCTTAAAATTAAGGACACACATAGGTGCTGTCCTAAGACAATTTCAATGGGGTTGCTCAAGTGCTTAAAGTTAAGCGTGCATGTAAGTGTTTGCAGTGGACTGACACCAAAATTTAGAAACATGTTTCATTTTTCTTTCGCTTGTTGTTTATTCTGTGGGTCCTTAGTATTACTTCTCTGCTCTGTTTTCTTCTTTGACAATGTAATGCCATATTGTTAACATACCATCTAACCAACTGGAGCATGTGCTGCAGTTTACACTTACCAGGTCATTGATGTAAATGTGAAATACACATGGGCCGTGCCTGATATCCTGTTGCCTGAAATACATATATGTTGTAGAAATATGAGACCACACTCTGTCCTCATTTACACACATGTGGCACCATTGGTGTAATTGAGGCTGCACAGATGTGAGTGAGGGCAGAATTTGACCCATATTATTTTAATTTAACATGGCTAATCTTGAAAAACAAGGCATTTATGTAACCTAACTTTATGTATCTTGTAGCTAATTCCTTTAAAACCAAGAAAATTGTGTGCTGAAGAATGATCAGGTGTATCCATTAGAGGAAAACCACAAAATTTAATAGATATTTTTTTCATTTTGGAGCCTGCATGTTTTTTTGTTTGTTTGTTTGTTTTCTGTTTTGTTGTTTTGTGGTTAGATTAATATACACTTGCAAATTCTTCTCATCAGGATTACAGAGTTAACATCTTCCTAAGACAAAAGTGGAATGACCCCAGACTTAAATTGCCCAATGACTGGAGGGGTTCAGATACACTGACAGTGGATCCTACAATGTTTAAATGTCTGTGGAAACCAGACTTGTTCTTTGCAAATGAAAAGAACGCCAACTTCCATGATGTCACTCAAGAAAATATTCTTCTATTTATATTTCGGGATGGAGATGTTCTAGTCAGTATGAGGTATTGTGTTATTTTTAATTGTAAATATTTACTATTGGTTTTATTTAAAGCTTCAATAAGTTATTTGGTGTAGGACATACATCTCACTTTGCAGGTTAGTAATATGTATAATTTACAAAGATAATCATTGGTAGAACTTTCAGCTGATATTGATATTAAAAATGCATAAAAATAAATCAGAGTGAATTATAAAACTACAGATTCTAAAGTATATTGATTGATATTTTGGCTAGTATGAAAGATTCTGAAGCTTAGGTATGTATTAGATCATTTTAAGATACCAAATGTAGGTAAAATAAGATTTTACAAAATGGAATAAAGATCTTAGTGAGATAGTTGGCCAAATTCAGCAGAAGCCTGGTGAAACTGACAATAATTAGGGTCTTTCAGAGTAAGTGATACAATTTTCAGACCACATTAGATGCCCCTTAAATTAATAAGAATTTGATTTATAGCTACTAACAATTGCTGCAGCCAGAGGCAGAAAATGAAAAAAACCTGTATGTAGGGGATTGTCCATTGGTCTGTAAATGTAGCAGGAACATACTGATTAGGGTCAGTGTAATACTGGATATAAGTTTTTCAGAGGATCCAAATATTTTTTTTATTAGAAGACTATCTTAGAAATACAATTAAACTTTTTTATTGAGGATTGAGTTAGTGGTAAAAGACACACAAGAGAAACAATGTGCCATAGCATAGTTAAATACAGAGGCTTGCAACCTTATTAAAACTACTGACCAATGGGGAACCCCCGCCCCCCCACATACAAACTACCTGGCAGGACTGCTCTAGTGTGGGTTTCACCTGGCATCTGTGGTCCTGGGTTCTACAAACCTGAGGGTGGATATGGGAGCAATGCCCCCTTTATTCCCTCAGGCCTGTCTGGAGACCCTGGCTCGAAGTTAGTCCCAACCCATTCCTCTCCTCCACACAAGGGGTAGAAGAGATGAGGAGAGACATATGCTGCATGAGACATAGAGGCAAGCCCATCACTATGCAGTGTTGTGCATGAGGCTCATGCCCAAGCAGCCCATTGGGGTTACAGAGACCTCACTTCAAAAGTTGCAATGAATGTAATTTAAATTCCCCAAGTAAATCTTTCAGATGCCAGATAGAAGGTGAAAAAACCCACAGAGCAGTTTGCCATTTTTCCATATGGGAAAACAAAAATCCCTTCCAAACCCCAAACAAAATTTGGCAATCAGTCTCGTCCCTGGCATCATGAGATTCAGCTCTCCACACAAAAGTGGGCCTGGAAAAGAGCTTAAACTGGCTACTTGCCAACAGCAAGCAGAAACAGTCCTCCCCCAGTCCAGCAGGTGAGAGCCAATCAGCTGGCTTATCCTGACCCCCTACTGCTGTTCAGTGGAGCAGGAGCAGACAGGACATGGTCCTCCCCATTTTCCTCCACAGCCTGATGGGGGAGAGGGGACTAGAAAGTAGCAATACCCTCCCCACAATGTAGTACTTCCCCAACTGCTCTCACTTGAGATTTTCCCCCTCCCACTACCTATGGTGAGGGGAGATGCCCTCCCAGATAGGGTTACCAGATAACAACTGTGAAAAAACGGGACAGGGGTGGGAGGTAATAGGTGCCTATATAAGAAAAAGTCTCAAAAAAGGAGACTGTCCCTTTTAAAAGCAGGCCATCTGGTCACCCTACTCCCGGATACATCAAAGACACATCCTGACTTGTGAGCTGAGCTTTTTTTCCCTCAAAATGTTATACATTAAAACCTTATTGCACTATTTTTAAACCATGCAGAATTTAGCCGACAAAATACATTAATAAATTTTGAATGATGTTTGTTCGATACCTCAGTATTTTGGAATCAGACTCTGACAAGAGAAAATTGAGGCTCTACTCTATACATTCTTGTTGTTTTTGTACTTCTTTAAATTTAAAGCTATATATATAATCTTACTCTACTTTGTTTCTTACAAAGCATTTCAAATTGTGTCTAAGATCTATTTTTCCGTTTTCAGATTATCCGTTACTCTGTCATGCCCTTTGGACTTGACCTTGTTTCCGATGGATACACAGCGTTGCAAGATGCAGTTGGAGAGCTGTATGTAAATCAGTCTATGCATAAAAATAGTTACCTTCTAGGCAGGCCTGAAAATCAAACAAGAAATATATTATATATGATGTTTAGTATAAACATTTCTTAATTAATTTTAAAATTAATATTCCATGATCATTACAAATTTAAATATATGGTTCTTTCCTACAAAAATTTCTAATTTTTATGGCACCGTTTGTTCTATTTTTAGTTTTTTGCTAACAAACACATAATGACACTGTTTAACATTTCTGAAAACATTTAAAATGTATTGGGTAAAATCAGGACATAAATATCATTTGGAAAAGTGAATTAGTAGTTCCCTCAGGTAGTTTTAACTTGCATGACAACCACTTCCTCTGCAGAATATTTTGGGATAAATTAGCTCTTGTATTATTGAGTGTAAATCTACTGAATTAAATAGGTCTGCCCCTGTTCATAATAGGTTTGAATTAGGTTTTATATGTTTAATTAATACTGGGCTCAGTCCTTTGAATCCCCAAACCCTTGATATCAGTGGAAGTTTGCCTGAGAAAAACTTCAATATAAGGCCCATTAGCAGCATTATAGATATCATATTTACTCAAGGAAGAAGTATTCATGAACAGTTTTCTCTACTTTATTAGAAACACTGACCTTTCTTTAATACCAGACCTGCTAAATTCAAACTGGTGAGGAGGAGGAGGAGGAATTGATTATCACCCTCTCCCTTGAGTGATAGTGTGATTTAAGCTTTTGCCCTTTTTTATTCTACTAGCAACAGTAAGAAGTTAGCTCATGGCATAACTACCTGTATTCCCTTCCAGTTCCAACAGTGGGGATGCTTTCTTGTTTCACTTATTTGTTACCTATAAGATGTTTTGTTTTACTTAATTACTTCACTAATGGAACTTCCAAAACCAAATTGTTTCTTACATAGTGTCAGCCTTTTTTAAAAAAGGTCACCATCTGGAAAAAAAAATCATGAAATTCACTAAATTAAATGGATTTGACTACGTGCTTATGCTCTTGAATTCTAGAGCAATCTTATTAATGTGTCCCTGATGGAAGATCTCTGGATGCATTTTCCCCAATGGTATGCATTTAAGCATTATTCTGACCTCAGACTGAATACACGCATGTCACAAAATATTGGCATAATATGTGTATTTAAAAAAAAGCTACTGCCTCCATGTTAAACTGTAGCTCTAACAATCTGCTAGAACAGCTATGTATCTCATCCAAACCTTTGATTAAACATACCAAAATGGGGCACAGTTACTAAAAACGGTGTAATAAAGCCACAAACTGCATTTTCGCCTTCCTCCGCAGCATGGGGCAGGGGTCGCTTGCTGGAGGATTATCTGCTACTTGAAGTCTTTAAATCAGGATTTGGGGACTTCAACAGCTGAGTCAAGGGAAAGAATTATTTCAGGAGTGGGTGGGTCAGCTTTTGTGGCCTGCATCTTGCGGGAGGTCAGACTAGATGATCATAATGGTCCCTTCTGATCTTAAGTTCTATGATTCTATGATCACAGTGACTGGAAAAAGCTTTAAAATGGTATTGGGGATCATATCATGAACCCTTGATTCTAGTCACCCAGGTGCATATCACTTGAGCTAAAGGAAAATGTCTGGTAGCTCGAGAAGGATTACACTTAAGAGCTCTGTTTTAGTGGGCTAGCCACTAGATGAGCAGAGAGCTATATATAGTAGGAGGTCTTTATTTACATACAGACTCTCGGGCTTTAAGGATTTAATGAGTGATGAGTTAGTTTTTTTAGATACATCTTCTGAACAATAAATCCCACCCAGGATTTACTTTAGATCATACAAATCAAATGTTTTAAAGTAGTAATAATTAAATATTGTCCTGGCTTTGGATTTGGATTCTTGGGTGGGTTAATCACTTGCTGTTTTGAAAGTTTAAAAATTATGGGCCAAATTCTCTTCTCTTCTCGTTCTACTCAGGTGACACAAAGGAATCTGGCCATAGTGGAGTAACTGGGAATGCCCCAGTGTAATGAGGGCACTCATCTCTCCCTGCAAACCCAGCTCAAGAAAATGCAGTCAGAAACAAACTCTGGTTATCTCTCAAGTTCCTTTGAGCAGAGGCACACCTGTCCTTAATCCTCTGATCCCAACCAGGAACTTACCTGCTAAGGCCCTGGAGCTCCTTTTATCTGAACCTGCTGGTTTCTTATTGGCTTCTTTCATGAGGCTTGTCTAGGCAGGCCTGGAGGACCCACCTTTGCTGCTGTTTTCCTGTCACTTCTCTGCTTTCTGGGGTGGGGTACAGTAGAACCGCTGGGCCTCTGTTAGGTAGTTGCAAAGGCCAGGTATGCCCTGTCACACCCCATTAAGGAGGATCTCTCAGCAGGAATGAAGCCAGCAGATCTGGCTCCTTTGTGACTTTCTCCTTACCTCTATGTAGAGGACAAGGAAAGGCACTTTGTTTGCAGTTCCACTCCACCAATTCTTAACTGACAGGTGATAACTTACACAGCTGGCATTCGGCAGCTGTACTTCAGAATAGGGGAGCCGTAACCAGATCTCAGCAAAGAGAGACTCTCCCGCAATATTTCTTTCTCTCATTCCAAAGTCTCTAGTAACCTCTATGTAATTTGAGATAGTAATTACACCGAATAGTCTGAGTTGGAGAGGCTTTGAACACCCATAGCTCCTGCTGACGATAATGGAAGTTGTGGACATTCTCTCAAAACCAAGCCCTATATTGTGTTTTATTTTTGGGGGGGGGGGAAGCTGTTTTTTTTTTTTCCCCTGACAACTTGCTTCTGTAAAACCATTTTCCATTGCTTACACCTTGAGAACCCCATGGCATAATGATGAATACAGAGCCCTTAAGAGATGTAACAAGGTGACTGGCTCTTTAAGGGGAGAAGGGTCCAGCCTCACATGTAACACACACAGCTTGCCTCTCCATATGGAGAAAATGTTTGAAGTCATGTGGCAGGCAAGTCTTATGACTAAATCAGGGTTTCTGGGATGGGGTAAAACAAAACCCCTGGAGAGCCAGCGGGAGAGAAAGAAAGACTTATGTTGAAAGTCCTGGTAGTTGCTGCTTGATAGAGAGCAGGGAGAGACTCTCCCTAGTTCCCCAGCAGCAGGTTTGGGGGTGCATGTCAGCAGAGCGCAGGAGTCAGTGAGGACGGATAGAGTGTGGAGAATGTCTGTCTGCTAGAGGAGAGCTTCAGCAGGCACAGGACTAAGAAACCTGCACCAACAGTTGAGCCAGCCAGGGTAGGGGTTCTTGTGTTTCCTTGGAAACTTTGTTAATAAACCCAGACCCCAAGAAGGGGTGTTATTTGACACACAAAAGCTTATTTTGACATTACCAGAAAGCCCAAGGGTGGGAACTGAGACAGACCAGGTAGGTATGAACATGTTTTTCTCTCATCTGTTAAGATGCTGTTTTATTATTCTGCAGTCTCTAAAGGCAATTGAAAGCCTCACTTAGTCTAGAAGAGTATCATAGAATATCAGGGTGGGAAGGGGCCTCGGGAGGTCAGCTAGTCCAACCCTCTGCTCAAAGGGGAAACCAATCCCCAGATGGCTCCCCTCAAAGATTGAACTCACAACCCTGGGTTTAACAGGCCAATGCTCAAACCACTGAGCTATTTCATTAATCCATAACAACACTACAGCCACCAATTCCATAGTCTATCTGCCTTTACCGCTAGTCTTCCCCAAAAATCTATAGCTGTTCTGCTCCTACCACATCTGGCTACACGAACATTCTCTTGGGAAAGTAAAATGCCTCCTTCTTGATCTCCCTACCACCTCTGGTCACCCTGTGTCTGTAAGAAAATAGCAGAAATAGAGGAGGTTTAGAAACAGGTGATGAAAATTAGAAACTGAAGAGAAGAGAAACTGAAAAGACTGGCATTGCTTAGTTTAGAGAGAGATGAATAGAGTATATAATAGTTCAGAGAAGGTAAATTAAATGCTTCCGTTATCCTCTCTCATAATTCAAGGACAAGAGGACACTTATTGTAGTTGAAAAGCAGCAAATTTAAAATTGATAATAGGTAATACAATTTTATTTAAAATAGAATTAACCTTTGAAACTCATTTCCACTAGATGTTATTGAGACAGAGCCTGGTGGGATTCAGAAAAGGAATATCTACAGTTACATTTACGATTCTAAAAAACAGAAGGGATATAAACCCTCCTGCATCATGGGATAAGTCAAACTTTGCGTGGTGGGATTAGGAAAAATTTCCCCAATGGGCAGGTTATGCCATAATTGTCAACTATAGAGTTTTATGCTCCTTCCTCTGAAGCATGTGGTCTGGCCAGTGTTAGAGACCAGATACTGGACTAGATTGACCGTTGTCCTGATCTGGTATGGTAGGTCTTAATTCCTAACTCAGCTCACTCAATCAAGATGCCTTCTAGCTTTAGCTCCCTGAATTGCCATCTTCATTTTACGTTGTAGCATTTTCACTACTGCACTAAAAAATCCATAATTGATAAGAAATCTATCTTTGACCCCAATATTCCCAACAGCTATTACCACCTGTACAAGTTACACTCATTCTATAAAGTGTTGGTGAGATTAGTGAAGTTAACTTTCTCCAGTTACTTTACTGCTCACCTCCTTTTGATCCAGCCTTGTATGTCTTCAACCTCCTCCATGGCAAGAAACTGCTTTGCTTGGCCTGTTCAGTTACCTCTTCCACTTTGCTAAAGATAACTCCTTGTGCTATTTATTCTTCTTAATCTCAGTGCAGCATATGACACCAATGTCAAGAAATATACTCTTTGACTGACCTGAACACTAAATAGATATGAGTCCCTCCTCACCAAGTTTGGCTACTATATCTCTAATGACCATTTCTTTGTCTCTAGTTTCAGAGTGGTAGCCATGTTAGTCTGTATCAGCAAAAACAACGAGGAGTCCTTGTGGCACCTTAGAGACTAACAGATTTATTTGGGCATAAATAAGCTTTTGTGGGCTAGAATCCACCTCATCAGATGCATGAAGTGAAAAATACAGGAGCAGGTATAAATACATGAAAGGATGGGGGTTGCTTTACCAAGTGTGAGGTCAGTCTTATGAGATAAATCAATTAACAGCAGGATACCAAAGGAGGAAAAATCTGTTTCTGCACTTCACTCTGGGTATTGCAGGTTTAAGAACGCTTGATAGAGATTCTGTAGGTGTTTGTCTCTGTTTCCTACATGCCTCCAGCTTTCATCCACATCACATCACATGATCCATTGTCTACAGCCAAGCTCTGAGATACAACCGCATTTGCTCTGATCCCTCAGACAGACAAACACCTATAGAATCTCTATCAAGCGTTCTTAATGGCAGAGGGGCATACCTTCCTGGTGAAGTGAAGAAACAGATTGACAGGACCAGAAGGGTACTACAAGACAGGTCCAACAAAGAGAGTAACAGAATGCCACTAGCTGTCACCTATAGCCTCAACTAAAAGCTCTCCAGTGCATCATCAAGGATCTACAACCTATCCTGAAGGATGATCCCTCACTCTCACAGACCTTGGGAGACAGACCAGTCCTCGCCTACAGACAGCCCCCAAACCTGAAGCAAATACTCACCAGCAACTACACACCACACAACAAAAACACCAACCTAGGAACCAAAACCTGCTACAAACCCCAATGCCAACTCTGTCCACCTATCTATTCAAGGGACATAATCATAGGACCTAACCACATCAGCCACACCATCTGCGGCTTGTTCACCAGCACATCTACCAATGTGATATATGCAATCATGTGCCAGCGATGCCCTTCTGCCATGTACATTGGCCAAACCAGACAATCTCTATGCAAAAGAATAAATGGACACAAATCTGACATCAGGAATCATAACATTCAAAAACCAGTAGGAGAACACTTCAATCTCTCTGGTCACTCAATAACAGACCTAAAAGTGGCAATTCTTCAACAAAAAAACTTCCAAAACCAGACTCCCAATGTGAAGCTGCAGAACTGGAATTAATTTGCAAACTCGATACTGTCAGATTAGGCCTGAGGAAAGACTGGGAGTGGTTGAGTCACTATACTAATTTCTCCTTACTGTTACTCAGACTTTCTTGTCAACTGTCTGTAATAGGCCACTCTCTTACCACCTCAAAAGATATTTTTCCTCCCTTGGTATCCTGCTGTTAATTGATTTACCTCATTAGACTGACCTCACACTTGGTAAAGCAACCCCCATCCTTTCATGTATTTAGACCTGCTCCTGTATAATAATAATAAGAGGAGATATACCAATCTTCTAGAACTGGAAGAGACCTTGAAAGGTCAGCAAGTCCAGCCCCCTGCCTTCATTAGCAGGACCAGTTTTTGCCCCAGATCCCTAGGTGGCCCACTCAAGGATTGAACTCACAACCCTGGGTTTAGCAGGCTAATTCTCAAACCACTGAGCTATCCCTTCCCCCTCCAAGTAGTTTTCACTTCATGCATTTGATGAAATGGGTTCTAGCCCACGAAAGCTTATGCCCAAATAAATTTGTTAGTCTCTAAGGTGTCACAAGGATTCCTTGTTGTTTTTGTCTCTAGTGATGACTGTGCCTTGGATTCTAAACCATTCTGCTCTAGTCTCCCAAAAGCTCTCTGCTTCATTTGCCTCCTCTTCTTTACACTAAAAATTTGACAATTTAAGCACAACTACCACTTTTATGCCAGTGACATCTAACTCTGTCTGTCCTTTTAACTCTTTCATTTACCTTTCTCTCAGCTCTCCCCCAGTCTCTCTGAAGCATATAAATCCTTGATGTGATATTAAATTAAATGTTAGAAAGACAGGTATCCTCCACCTTTGCAAGAGAAGTATCCTCAGCTATGTCTCTAAGACCTGCATTTCCTTCCTCGCCTCTGACCTTCCTGGCACTTCACAGGGCTATAATCTTGGAGTTATCCCTGACTCTAAAATTTCCACTGCAGCTTTCATTACTATTTTTTACTAGTCCATCTACTTACTACCATCTCTGCAATATAGTCTGTGGCTTCCTCAGCATTCACATGAAGAACTGCTTTTTTGTGAATTAGTTACTTCATGCCTTGATTTTTACAACACATTTCCTGCAAGGCCTCCTAGAGATCCTCCTATCCAAACTCCAGTCTGCTGGGAGTGCTACCACCTCTCTCATACCTATCACCTTTGTCCTGAAAGACCTCTACTGACTTCCCAGCCACTTGAAAATTGACTCATACTAAGTATCCTTCATGACTATGCCCTTAACTACCTCTGGTCTCCTGTCTCTTTACTCTTCTGCTCTGCCAATTGAGGTATCCTCTTAGACTTACATTCTCCCTCTACTCTGATTCTTTGCTGCATCATCAGCTATCCTGACCATATGCTTGCCTCCCACTCCCTCACTAATTCTTCATCTGCAGTTATTGTTAATAATCCTAAACACCTCTCACTGTCTACTAAGCACATCCTCTGTACTCCCCCCCACTTGACTATAACAGTTTTGTTGTAATTTGCTGTGCATATTGAGGATGTGAGATACATTTATTAAGGGTGTATTAAAACTTATTTTCATGATATAGCTTTTATGACAGAAATGTGGAGGTAGATAATAAGTATTAAGTTTTGAGAAGTTTTAGAGGGTCATTCACATTTTAGTTTTTTATCACAGATACTTTTCAAATGTGAAAATCATCTGCCTAATTCTCACCCCTGAATGGAACAGCTCTTTAAGCATTTCTTAAAGATTCTGCATTCTTAGAAAAAAATTACATTGCATTCTCAATTTACCCTTTGTATGTTTCCCCATTCCTCCCACTACTTGTCATGCTTTATCTGGGTTTAACTCCATTTTTAATGAATATCAGGCAGACAGAAAAATGACGTAAAATTATGATCGTGACTGCACTTTTAGTTAACATCCTTTTATGCTCAAACATCATGGGCCTGCTTTTTCCACTGCTTTGCACTATGTATAAATGCAGTGGTCAAAAGTGATCTGTGGGCCCAGATTTAGGCAAGCACTTAAGCATGTGCTTAAGTCTATCTGTATTTAAGAAAGCACTTAAGCAAATGTTTAAATTGAAGTATGTTCTGAAACTGCATTGACTTCAGTAGAATTTAGGCATGTACCTAATGTTAAGCACATGCTTAAGTGTTTTGCTGAAGGGATGCTTTTCTGAATTAGGCCCTTAAGTCTGTCCAAATCAGAAAGGAACACATGAAAGGCCACTTTGTACACATGAAAGGCCCAGGTTCAGAAAGTCACGTAAACACAGTCTTAAATCCCACAGAAGTCGATGGGACTTAAGAACATATTTTAAAGTTAAGCATGTGTTAATGTTCTTTGCTGAATCGGAGTCTAAATGACAATACAATGTTAAAAGTTGTGGGGAATCAGGTACTGTTTTCTCTGTTTAAATACTGAGTGCTAAAATAACTCTCATTCAGTTTCAGATTTTCAGTAATACAGAGTTCCATCTAGTCCTAATTAACAAACAGACAATAAAAATCTAGTTGTGAATCAACTGATAATTTTATGACAGGAAGCAGGAATCAAGAAATGAAAGAAACACATACATGCATATATATAGATATAGATATTTTTGCTGAATTGACTCTCTGGTGTAAGGTAGCTTTAACATTTTTTGTTTTTTTTTCTTGTAGTTGGTTACACAACTGATGATTTACGATTTATCTGGCAATCTGGAGATCCTGTTCAGTTAGAAAAAATTGCTTTGCCCCAGTTTGACATTAAAGAAGAGGATATTGAATATGGTAACTGTACCAAATATTATAAAGGCACAGGTACGTAATTCTGTTAACTAATTTATTTGTTAAAGATTTCAGTTTGCATTTAGTTATTGTAATATTGTTAATGATTAATAGTTGCATTGATAGTTTTTGTATTGCAGAAGAAGACATTAGTTTTTAGCTAATCAATAATTTAGATATGAATAACACAATAACAGCCAAATATAATAACCATAAACTTATACAGACATTGAGATGTTGGAGGTCAGGATAGATGACATCCTTATTTTTGTTTAGATGTCTCTGATCCTCCCATAGCAATTTCATTTCCATTATCCTGATAAGTTTTTATGTTTAAAAGTGCCTGGGCTTTCCTGGCTGGTCATTCATCTAGAACTACTCTTTCAAATTGTATTATGGTTGAGTCCTGTTAGTTTTCTTGTTTGAACTTGTCAAATTTTGTTTCAGAGTACTTGAGTATTACTTCAAACTCTTCTTCCTGCAGCTTATAGCTTTTTTGATAGGGAGCTCTTGAAAGCATGTTTACTAAAAAAAAAAACTGTTTACAGGTCCTGTATTTGTTCTTTTGCAATTTCATGATATTCTGAAATCCAGACTCTGCTACGTACAATGATTTCTGTAACATGGCTCCTAGTGATTTACTGTCTTTTTTTACTGCCACTGATTTCTGCCAACAATCATAGCTATGAAATTGCTCACATCCAGAAGCAATGACCAGCATTTCTTTTTCAGCTAAGCATGTTTTTTGTTGTATTTTGGTCAGTGCTTTTTGAAACATATATTGCTGGCTTGCAGAAAGCCTCCAGCAAAACACAGAAAGGAGAGCTAAGGGGAAGGGAATCTCTGAGGCTCCCCTTGCGATCATCAAGAAACTCTGCTCTGTCAAAGGATAGTGTTTGTTATCCTGCAGGTACTGTGGAGACATACCCTATATCTGGAGAGTTCCCAGGTAATCGTAATAATCCTCAGAGCTAATTTGATCTGAGTCTGAAGTATGTATTGGAACTTGAAATCATTTGAGCTTTGCATTATTTCAGGTTTCAGTGTAAATTTTCCTTGGAACTATTGTCTTAACTACAACAGGAATGAATTCTCAATCCAAGTCTTTGCTAGGTAATCCATTGTCTCTGGGTGATTTACCATTTTAAAATATTATAGAATTACTCCACATCCAGTATCAGAGGAGTAGCTGTATTAGTCTGGATCTGTAAAAGCAGCAAAGAGTCCTGTGGCACCTTATAGACTAACAGAAGTTTTGGAGCATGAGCTTTCGTGGGTGAATACCCACTTCATCAAATGCATCCACATCCAGCAAAATTATACAGCTGTAAAAAGTACAATCCAGAGGTGCTAGTCAACAATTCTGTTCACCCCTACTTTCAGATAAGATACCAGTTTATGTAGCAGCTACAGGGGTATTTAATTCTTAAACAATTAAACAACACATTACTCACAAAAGTGCTAATAATTAGACTAAAAAAATTGAATTTCAGCTTCAAATGGCCAGATGGTATTTAAATAAAATAGGGAAGCACCAGATCACAAAAAAGAGGCTGTTCCATCTTATTTGGATGGTGAAAAATGGAATACTTAGGACCAATTGCTGTGCTGTGCTTGGATGCTGGAAAAATATTTGACAGTTGAGTGGGATTAATTGGAGTTTTGTTTATATTTTGGAGGGGCAGTGGGGGAAGGAAGTAGTGGTGCTCCCTTATGATAGAAAAATAAGATATTTAATGGCAGATTGTGAATATCTTCCATGTTCCTCTCTTTTTCTTTCTCATATGAAAGAAAGAGTTAACATTTAGAACTGGTAAGATTTTCATGAAAGTTTTTGTCAAATTTTGACTCAATTTTTTTATCAACTCTCTTAATGTTCACCTTTGTAATAACTAGGCTTTGGACTTAACACTCCCTTGAGATGACTCTCAGAGGTATTGTTGTAGGTTCTTTGCAGATACAGGCAGGAATTGCTAGGTTTGCATATTGATTTACTAAAGGTTCATATTTTGAAGGCATATGGTGGGAGATCGTCTCTTTGCAATACCAAATTAAAGCCAATCTCATGTACTGTACAAGAGCACCTCATTAATGTACAAACTGGATTTTAAAGCTATGGTTTATGCTGGAAATGCATGACAACTGCAAACATAGTCCCCGACCTTGTTCACTCATTTATGTCAATGGGTGTTTTTAACATTTGGTTCAGTAGAAGTAGGATTGGATCCGTATGTTCTGTACATGTCCAAGTAAAAATAAATCTGGGGATTACATTTTTATGATAATCATTGCCTGCACTAAAATAAAAGTCCCTGCATTTCTTTTTCTTTGTGTGCCAGACAGAAATTTCTCATGAAAGTGCTAAATGGATACCATTATGATAAATGGTGATGGCAAAGAATATTATACTCTGCTTATTGAAAGATGATACAAGGCCATTAGCCAAAGCCAGAATGAATTTGACCTAACACAAACAGCCGAACACATAAAAGTCATAAATAGTGTGGAAAATAAATAAGAATTTGAAAATATCTGGAAATGATTCACAAACTGCATAGGAAGAATTCCTCAAGATCATAAAAGGGGAGAAGAAGAATTAAGAGCATATGGATGTCTTCTACCTACAAAATAATGAGGAAAACTCTTTCCCTTCTGTTTTTGTTTGTACTTGGCTTTGTGATTATTATATATTCAAACAGCTTCTAACTATAAACTGTTTGTGTGTGTGTGTGTGTGTGGTGAACAATTTATTAATGTAACAACATAAAGAATGTATTTCCCTTTTTGCTATTTAAGCTCTATATTTAAGATATACTTGCTTTTCACCAACTTTAGCTACTAACTGGATAGACTAATTTGTATTGTATAAAGCACCTGGGAAAAGTCTTGGTCTGAGATGGTGAGAGTGAAGTTTATGGAGTTATTTTTATACTATCAAATCAGGTGAACATAAGACAATGTCAGTGGAGTTACATGAATTTAAATATGAGCAGAATTTGGCTACTGTTTTTACCACCATATTCCTTGATCCCTTTGTTCTCTACCAGCAAATATAGGGGGCTGTGGAGTTCATTTTTACTCTTTGCTCCAGTCACCTTTCCAGGTAGTCCAGCAGTATGTTTGTGTGATAAAGTTCCATATTTAAATAAGCCTGAGCCTCTTTGCCTAGTTTTTCCCAATTTTAAATTTAAAGATCTCTTTTAAAATTTTGTCCCAACACGAAAAATTATCTGTATTAACTTTCATTATCATGGCAATTTTCATTAAGCACTGCTTTAGGTCTCTACTTTTCCAAAAAAAATTTTCTAATCTGAACAAGACTTCATAGCTGTACACCTTATTTTAATAAGCGTTTCCTTCTTTTTCACAAAATTGATACCAGCTGGGATTTTCACATGAGCCTAAGGGAGATAAGTGCTCTGCTCCCATTTGCAAAATTCTGCTTTTGGAGACCGTGCATCTTTGAGAACAGAATTTTGCCAGTGTGAGCTGGGAAGCCTAATTCTTTTTGGATGCTTGAAAACCCTAGTCTCTGTCTATGCATTACACTTCCTTGGAATACAGAAGAATCCCCTCAGGCCCCCTTTTCTCTCTTTGGTTTTGCTTGTCCCTATTTGGCTTCCTGAATATGACCTTTCATATGCCTGCAGGAACACCCACTAGCAATGACAAGATATTACTTTACTTTTCTGTAAAGTAAGAAAGACTTGTAAATCTAGAGATTGATTTAGCAGCAGGCACTGTGATTTTCTCTGTGTTCTGAAAGGTCAAGTGCAACAGGCCAGTCATGAGCTACGGCTTTCTCTTCATTCAGGTTTTGTAAGCTCTCATATGTGCTTCAAACATGTTTTCAGATGAACTATTTGGTTTTGGGGAAAACAATTTATTTTAAGCCTAATTCATTGAGAGCCTTATTGAAATCATGGGCATAATTTCAACTGATTTCAACAGGGCAGGATTCTGAGTAATGCTAAGGCATTCAAATCTGAAAAGGTTGGCCTGTAAAACATTTAGAACATTAATGTGTTTATTTCTTTAAAGGTTATTACACTTGTGTAGAAGTAATCTTCACTTTAAGAAGACAAGTTGGATTTTACATGATGGGTGTTTATGCTCCTACACTGCTTATTGTTGTTCTGTCGTGGCTGTCATTTTGGATCAATCCTGATGCAAGTGCTGCAAGAGTGCCACTGGGTAACCGACATTTACACTTACTGTCAGAACGCACTTAGCACCACTTTACCCTTTTCAGTTGCTTTGATAGCAAAAGATGGGGTATTGAAAGCAACTGCATCCCATTGCATGGTCTTCATTTTCATTGAAACCTTCCCATTTCTAGCCTCTATAAAACACATCTTTTCATCCAGGCTTTTGCTTAATGCCATATCTAGTGTTTAGGCATGGCTTTCCTAGCTCTGCCTTCTAATGTGGTTTTGAGGCAAGGAAGTTGTGATGTATCTACTTTCCATACCTGGAAAAGTTCTCGCTTTTATCTTATACATGTATAGCGCGCACCACAGATACAGTGGTGATAGGCACCTTATAGAAACTTGAATATATATATTGAATATATATATAAAATAAAAATAATGGCTAATCAAGATGATTATTAAGGTGTAGAATACCTACCTCTTGCAGCAGTTGTTTGAAGATTAAGTAGCAGTAATGCTCTGAAGAGGATTAACGGCCAACGTTATCTGACTGGCTTCTGTCTCATCAGGGCCTTGATTTATCAAAGTACTTTAACCATGTGTTCCATCCTGTTCAGCAAAACATGTAAGAGTTTACATTAAGGTTTTCTATGGACTGAATTCATGCTTAGAAGAGGTAATTCTAGTCTGCAGGAGTGCTGCTGCTTCTGGTAACGTCAGTGACAAAAGTCCCATTGATTTGAATGGGAGCAAGATCAGATCCTTCATTTGCTACCAAGCAGTAGGGGCATAGAATTAATTAAGAAAAAAAACTTGACTAATTGGATCATAGATGATACTCTAATAGATATTAAATGAAAATAAAATCTATTTAATATTTGTCTTTTTCAAAGGAGTATTTTAGCATGTCCATCACAGGCATATACTTTCTCCTTTCTTTTTTACTTGCACCTTTAAAAACAAATTTGTCTATGAAACATAGTTTATTTTAGTTTGATAGCACATGGAGTATATCATGTTCTAACTTTACAGTGTTTACAGCTTTACAAGGATCATGAATATAAAGTGCAACAGAGAGAAATAATGTTTAGATAGAGGAATTTTTATAAAGTAGTATAGGGAAAATATATTTTTTTGTGAAATAAAAAAATCTGTTGCAAACAAGTCTTTTTCATATAGTCATTTCCAATATGATTAAAACTTGAAATTTTATATTTCATATGCATTAATATTACAACTTTTAAAAGTAATTTAGTAGAAAGGTTGAACTAATTAAACATTAAATTTATAAGAAGCATGTTGCAGATTGTACAGTATTTGAGGATTATATATATATATATACAAACTTCAGAGTATTTCCTGGTCTCAGTAAATGAATATGTGTGTCTGGTTTTTTTTTAAATGTAATACAGCAGCATAATTATGTGGCATTTGGTGTGACCCCAAAAGGAAGCAATGGATTGTACATAATTTGCCTCCTCCTTGCTCAGGAGGTTGGAGTGAGTGTTACTGAGGGAAGATTGAGACTGAAGTCCCCACAAATTACAGGCATTGTGTTTTGCAGTATGGCATCAGGACAAACCTAACTTTATAGCAGCATCCTGAAGTTTTGACTTTTTATAGTCTAATGAGATAAAAATTTGGTGTGAAGTGGACTTTACATTATAATCCATATTGAAACAAATCCTAAGTCAAAAAATACAAATATGCTTGTAAAATTATACTAATGTTTTTTCTTTGTACGAGGAAAATTGTATTGCGCATGCAGTATTGAGAGAGATCAGAGACAACTAAATCCAACAAAGCAGCAGTAATGTGTTTTGTCAACTCCCTGTGTCTCGACTGATCATGTCACATTTGTACAACCTTTGGAGAAGCAATTGCTCCACACCTTAAAAGATTGCTTCTGGAATAGCTAGCTATAGAGAGCCACAAGAGGAGAGGGTGGCTACTGTCAATTCAAGCTATAGAGAGCCATTAGAGGAGAGAGTGGTTACTGTCAATTCAGTCCTAAGGAATTGGTTCAAGAAATAAACGTAATTGTGCCTAAATTCCATGGGTGGAATTTTCAATAGCGTTCGAGTGACTTAGGAACACAAGACCCATTGAAAATCAGTGGGCAAAAGCTGTTTATTATGTTCACTAATTAATCAGAAGAATTGACATGTTAGTGTAGGGAATATGTCTGTGTCCAGTTACGAATTCCAGTTGGTTTTATGAACTCTATTTGTACTTGTAGCGGTCATTATGAATTAGATCAGGAGTTCTCAACCTTTTTCTTTCTGAGCCCTCTCCCTCACCCAACATGCTATAAAACAACTCCACAGACCACCTGTGCCACAACAACTAGTTTTCTGCATAAAAAAGCCGGAGTAGGGGTTAGCAAGCAGTGTAATTGCCTGGGGCCCTCAGGAAGATAAGTTGCTCAGGCTTCAACTTCAGTCCCAGGTGAAAGGGCTCAGGGCCCCAGGATTCAGCCCCATGCAGTGGGACTTCAGCTTTCTGCCCTGGGCCCCAGTGAGTCTAACACTGGCCCTGCTTGACGGACCCCCTGAACCTGCTCATGGCACCCCAGGGGGCATCGGACCCCTGGTTGAGAACCACTGAATTAGATCATCCATTTGGTAGCAGGAACCTGGCAAGCAGTGAGGTGCTATGTCTGGAAAGGTGTGCCACAGAAGTCAAGTTGCCATCAGTATTGAATGACTCTCACCTGCTTGAACAATGAGGCTTCTGCCTACAGGTCCTCTGCCTTTGACTGGACTGTGTCTTCACAAAAACCTATTTGGAGAGGAGGGGGCTGGAATCCTCACCGGCCTGATCACGTGAAGAGCCGTTTTTTGTTTTTTTTTTCTTTAGCTGACCACAGGGGGACAGACTATTAATAAAAGAGGGCTTCTGCAAGCCAAGGGGAGACTTTTCATCACCAAGAGCACATGACTCAGCAGGAGGGTGTTGAAAAAATGGTTGTCTTTGCCTCCTCTAAAGATTTGGATCAAATCCAGTGAGTCCCAAAAGAGGGTCAGATTAGATTAAGTTGGATTGCATTTGAGAGTTTTTCCATAGATCTCTAATTCTCTCTTATACTTTCTAAGAGTAAAGTCTATTTAAGAAATTCCTTTGCGCCTTACTTTACTAGTATGTGGTGCCCATTGGGTGTCACTAGGGAAATCAGAGCTCCGCCAGCCAGATTATTCTTGGCGGAGAATGGGTCTAAACAACTGGGGGCTCAGGTGGGCTATGGCACTGGTTCCTGGGCCTAAGCATCCAGGATTCAGGGTCCCACTGCCCAAAAGGGGTGTTGCACATGGGGTCTGCAGCTGGGGAGAGCACTTGAGAGCCAGAGCTTGGAACTGTGACTAATCACTACTCAGACACAGGAGGGTTAGCAGCACATGGGATTCAGTAGGTTGATCTCAGCACAACCTGCTGGTATCCATCAAACAAGCGGGACTGGACAAAATTTGCAGATGACATATGGTTATTTATGCTAGTTAAAACTAAAGAAGGCTGAAGAATTGCAGAGAAATCTAATAAAGCTACATAAATTGGCAGTACAGTGGCAGATGAAATTGTATTGACAAATGCCAGGTAATACACATTGAAAGGAAGAATTTGAACTTCTCATATGCCTGGATTCTAAATTAACTCTAACTACTCAGGAGAGAGACCTGGGGGTTGCTGCGTATGACATTTCCTCTGCAGCAGTTGTCCAAAAAAAAAAAAGTTAAGATGTGTAGAGAATAAGAGAGAAAATAATGATGAAACTATTTTAATGTCATTACACAAATCAATGATATGCCTCACCATGAATTCTGCTAGTTCTGGTCACCCTATCTCATATAAAATTTAACAGAAATACAAAGAAAGGCCACAAAATAATTAGAGACATGTAAAGACTTCCATTTGAAGAGAGACTGTGACAAGATTAGATCTGTTAATTTAGAGAGATTAATAAGAGGGGACATGATAGAAGTCTATAAAATAAAGAGTGTCACAAGGAAGGCAAATCAGATGCTTCTGTGTACCTTTTCTTAGACAGGAATAAGGAGGAGACCAATGTTTTTTAAAGGTAGTATGTTTAAAACAGATGACAGGAAATACTGTTTTATATAACATATAATTAACCTGTGGAACTCATTGATGGAAAATAACATGGAGGCTGAGAAGCTAGAACGATTAAAAAAGGGATTATTGACTACATCCCAGTCCAGCAAAATACATGCTTAAGTGCTCTGCTGGATTAGCACCCTAATGAAAACACCCACCATTACCTCAGATAGAAATTTAAAAAATAAGAGCTATAAATCATGATTCTTAGGGCCATAAGCCAACCACTAGCTGACAGGGGTTAAGAAGAAACTTCTATGAACTGTTTATTCCATTACTGTCCACCAAGGGCTGTTTTACACATCCCTCTAAAACAGAAGTGGGATATGTGGAAAACAGGTCTGATCCAGTATAGCAATTCTTATGTACCTGTGTTTCCTCAAACCCAGCTTCTTGGTTGCTGCCTACATTTGTTGTACCATGCAGAGACCCCGGAAACTGTGTATTGAGCAAAGGAACTATCTATCAGTTGCTATATGAGCATGTAGCAGGGCAAGCACCCCGCTCCAAAGAGAAAGGGGTTAAAACCAGCTCTGGGAAAGGGCTGCCCTGAGGAGCCAATCAGGAGAAGACAGGTAGCAGCCAATCCGGGCCCGGTAGGGCTGGTATAAAGAAGGCTGTGAGCTAAGAGGCAGGCAGTTTCACACCAGTCTTGGGGTGGGAAGGATTGGGCCGCCTGGGAGCACAGGGTACTTTCAACAGAGCAGTGCTGGGGAATGGGCAGGCTGAGCTGGGGAGCTCAGGCCTGGTGACCTCTCAGCATGAGGCCTGACAGGAAGGCCTAAGGAGGTACTGGGGCTGTAAGGAATGTCAGCAAGTCCAACCCCCTAGCCAATGATGAGTGGCCATTGTAGACTGCAGTTTTCCCCTGATTGAAGGGGCTAGATGAGGACTGGCAGTGGGTCACTGAGGTGAGGTGGGCTCAGGGGAGTGGGGTTCCCTGGGTGAGGGGCACTGTAGTCTGGGAGGGATGTGGAGCCTATATGTGGTGGAGATAAAGGGACTGCAGGGGGTAGGCACTGGCCCAAAGAGGGCACTTCAGGGCTGAGAGAGCTAATTCCCAGATGACCAGCAGGAGGTGCCATGCTGGTGAGTCAGTACTCTGCTACAGAGCAACACACAGAAATCAGGGAAGGAAGGGGAAATGTTATTACTTGTCCTACTGGGCACCTCTTCCATGAAATTAAGAGGAGCCAGGTTTAGACTAGCTGCATCGTTGAACAAGGGCTGTTTCAAAAAGAAAAAAAATCTTTCTGTTGTATGGAGAAAACTGCTAAGGTACCCTTCCCCCCCCACCCCCCCCAAGCTCCTCACCAGTCAGGCAGTAAAGATGCAATAGAAATTAGCTGGGATAGAAGGAAGTTAAAGAGGAATCCAAGTAGCAGGTTACATATGGAAGGGGGTTTCAAGAGGATCCAGTTATAAAAGAATCCCACATTGCTAGAAAGAGCCACGAGAGAAGTCAGGTTAGGAGTTCCATGTGACTGGGAAAAGAACATTATGGTAGGAGAGGTGTGTGCGTGTGTGCACAGAGTAGGGAGTCCCCATAAAGGGAAATCAGGACATGAGGCTTAGGAATTGAAATGTAACCTTAAACCTGTGAAATCAAAGGTTGGTACTGTTCTTGGCACTGAGCAGCCCTGCTCCGTATTCCTGGCTAATCCCCTTCTGCCACCTACCTGGGGCCCTAGGAGAGGGGAAGAGGAACAGATACATTCCCAGCCCAGGCCAAGCACTTCTCTACCCCAGAAAAATTATGGAGGGCCTCCAAGCCCTTCCTCTGAGTGCTCCATGGGAATAAAATATTGTTTATATTTCAACTTTTGAGTTTCTTTTTTTCTCCCCAACTGTATTCCAGCATTTTGCTTTGGGCCAGTTTAGGTAAGCACCTAATATAGCAGCACTCAGAGGTGCAACTTACGAAACTGCTGTCAGGTTCTCTAAGCTATGTCAGTGTTGATTTTGCAGTGAATGTTTACTTAATAGAATATTTCCTCCACTTGATTATATTCTTTCCTTAATCTGATAAAATGTTCTTTCCTTTCTTTTGCTCTGACACTGAACTTTTTACCCCAGGTTTCCAGACAAATGGAAACTAGCAGAAGGTCATTGTGGCCTCAGTTGCCCTATTGAACAAAGTGATGAAAGCTCTGCTGTAATCTTTTCAGTCAGTAGGATTTACAAGTTAGTTTTCCAACTTTAAGCCCAAAATCATAAGCTCCAAGATCTTACGTACTTCTGGGCAGCGACTGTAAAGTACTGAGTGTTTTCAGCACCTAACACATAATACTAATAAAAATAGCTTATTAGGCCAATAAACATATTTAAAGGCAGTAAAAATAATTACATATTACAAAGAATATCCAGTTACAAAGAGATATTTACTAGCCCATATTGGTAGTCCGTTTGGCTACTAGTGAGGTGATTCAGGATCAGAATAGGTGTTGATTTTCAGGGCTGTTGAATGAAAGTGGATAGATGTATTAAGCATTTTCTATAGAGTGAACAGTAAATAGGGCATAGAGCTTTATTTAACTCTAACATTGCATTTGCATTTCCACTCCCCACTGTTAAAAATGGGAAGTGGAAATCTCTAATGAGATCATCTCAGATAAGTGGTTCATAATGATGTGAAGGGCGAGGAAAAAGGGGGATTTATTGTATGTGCTCAAATGCTTCAGATATGAAACAGGGAAAATCATCTGGTCCAAGCACAGGGATTTGCTACTTTCACTCTTGGCCCAGTGATATCAGTCTGATATCTCACTAGGGCAGGAAATAAATGCATTACACCAATGGAAAGCTGGAATTTTGAGCTTTAGAATGATATAGGGATATTATCTCTTTCTAGACAGTATATTGAAAGATTTTGACTTTGAAATCATATCACTTTGATTATTATCATTCCCCCCATCTTTGTTTTAATGCCTCATACTAAATAAAATCTGGGATTCTAAGGTGATAGGAGACAAATTTCTAATTATAGCAGTTCTGAATATACTGGCCACTACAATCTCACCAAAATCTAAGCAAAATAAACAAGGGTGTGATAAAGTCTGATATTTTGTGCCCTGCTCAGTTTAAAATTTCTTTGATGGAGCAGTGCAAATATTATAAGGACCATTAAAATTTTCCAAACATAAGTGGATATGGATCAGAAAAAAAATCCCTGTATGAATTAATATTTTAGTGTGTGTATATTGGACAACATATGTCAGCAACTTAGATGATAGTATGGGCTGTCTTGATGCCTCTTCTTAAGGCCAGATTTTGCAGTTATTTACATCCATCCAACATCACTTACTTCATTGAGATTGCACAGGTGCAACTGAGGGAAGAATTTTACCAATAGAGATCATAGCACCAAAAATGGCTGTTCTGACTTGGGGAAGAGGGTGTAAGTGTGCCTAATTTGACAACCATTTAGAAAGTCTTTTCAGCACATAACTGTGTATGACTGAACTGCTTCACTGAGGTGATCTCCACATTTGTCACTAGTGAGATGTATCCATGGGTGTTGCTGAGCTTTGAGAACCTTCTAGGAAAGTGGTGCTCATTGGGACCATACAAAGGCCCCCTCTGAGCACCAGTCATTTGAAGCTGAGATTATAAAACACCATGCAGTCCCTAGCCATTTTATTTCCTTCGTTTGTGCAGCTAATTGTGGACAGGTTTTCTTTTTGATTTTTAGCCAGAAACCTAGTTTTAACTTGTACTTTAGACATGTTACACTGATAAAGACCATTTTAAGTATTTTCCATGCTGTCTAGATTCCTGGGACACCTCTGGCTTAATTCTGGGCCATCATGTTAGCGTTAGAGGATATGGAGGAAAAGACACGGTTTTAACAGTGTATTTCATTCCCTTCCATCTTCCAGAGTTAGATACACATACTCAAATGACTCTGTGTGTGTGTGTGTGTGTGTGTGTGTGTGTGTGTGTGTGTGTGTGTGTGTGTAAAACCATAAGTAGTTTAGCATCTCTATGTCTGTTTATCTCTCTCTCAAGGCATTTGGGGTTTATTAATATTAATAAAATCCTGTCTAGATTATTAAACCATTAATTAACTGAAGGCATGTGTATCATGTATATTCAGCAGATGGTCATTTCTTGCAAAGCATACCTGCTACATCATGAAGTTCCATTCACTCATAAGAAATGTCATCCATTAGAATCTAGCAGTATAGATGTTTCGGGAACTGGGAAGAGAGCTCCAGCAGGGAAGAGGCTAAGAAGACTGCACAGTTTTCATTACTTTAATATATTGCTTTACTGTTTCTAGGTATCTTCTCGGTGCTCAGCTTGGCATCTGAATGTATGACTCTTGCTGCTGAACTTCCCAAAGTGTCTTATGTGAAGGCCTTAGATGTCTGGCTGATTGTTTGTCTTCTTTTTGGGTTTGCTTCACTGGTTGAGTATGCAGTGGTTCAGGTAATGCTGAACAATCCAAAGAGAATTGAAGCTGAAAAAGCAAAAATTGCCAAGGCAGATCAAGCAGAAGGGAAAGGTGGCAATGTAGCCAAAAAGAACACGGTAAATGGTACAGGGACCCCTGTGCACATCAGCACTTTACAGGTAAGAGCTATGATATGTGATTCTCAGTCATCGTTATTTAAGAAATATTTTTCATAGTTTAATAGTTTTAATCTTAAAAATGGAATTAGAAATAGCCAGAACACATTATTCTTTATGCACCATCATCATTAATGGGCAACATTCTGAACAGTCCACCACAAATGACTTGCGTTCAGATGTTCCCAGTGAAAAAAACGTGAAGCACATTTTTTAACATCCTAATAAGATGCCTGCTGCTGTGCTTCAAGTAAATCAAGTGACAAGCAACTTTATGATAATCTTGCACTTCTAATAGCAGCTGTGAAATTATAACTGGGTTTAATTCAGTCCGGGCTTTCAGTAAGCATTTATTAAGAGCATACTCAAGTAACATCACTCTCACTGCTTTGCTTGAAATGGCCACAGCTGTACTGCATTATACGTAAAGAATTTCTAATCCTTGGGACCCAGAAGTCCTGGCATATATAAATAGGGGAGATCTCTCCCTGTTAAACTGTCCCCCCTTTTCTTGTGCTGTTAGAGCTGATGGAGAAATCTGTTAGTTGTCATTATATGGTTATGCATACTGTCCCATGCCAAAGTTTTCTATATTGCTGCAGGCTTTACACGGCAGTAACACCATTCTTGTTTAGAGAGATGTGGACTCCACAGGCCAACCCTCACCTGTCCTAGATGATATTTAACTTGATGCTTATTCTGCAGGAGGAAATATAGAGCTATACCAGGCACAAATTTGGCTTATGTTTTCCAATGACTCAGCAATTTTAAATGAACAAAAATACGGCTGGGGTCCTGCTAAGGACACTTTGAGTCCAACAAATTACCTTAAAAAGCTGTCCTAAGAAGGCATGGGAGGATTCACCCAGCATGGGGGGTATCCTTGGTTAGTGAAAAGCTGACATACACCAGTTCCTACTAGTCCACTAGCACCAGGAACATGCTGGGGTTGGACTATGGTATACTCCACCAATTCCCAGCTGGCAGTAGAGTCCCTAGGAAATCATTCTGTCTGGCATAAGTGGCTGCTTTAGCTTGTGGCTGCTTTAGCTTGTGCAAGGAGCCACTCTGGACCCCCAGTCATCCCTGGATTGTGGGGAGGGGTAAAGGTGGCATAGCAACACTGGTGCACTGAGCATGAACAGCTGGGAATTATGCCCATGCCCTTTGTGTTTAGACGGGTACCAATTTCAGTAATTCCTTACAACAGAATAGTGTAGATACAACATTCCAGCAGAGCAGCATGGAATCTATTGATTACTTTTGTCAAAATTGATTACTTTTGTGCAGCTTAATTAAGGTTAATATTTTAAAATGACTATGGTGTTGCTAGCTAAAACAGATCTATGTGATCCTCTGTCCAAATCATGTATTCCTCTGGTTGCATATCTCCTATCCACTGTGTGAGGTCCTTTTAATTGCTTTAACCACGCTGTGTAAGAACATTAGGTGTTTCTCTGTGATCATGTCTTTCATCTGTGCTATATGATAGTAGTGTTCTGCAAAGCTTTCCTAAAAGATGGCATATCACTATAGATTTTAAGGGCCGGATGTAGGTAAGGGATTGTGCATAGACAATCAACAGAAATATTACACACACACACACACACACACACACACACACACACACACACACACAAAACGGAGGGGCAGAAGTGGGATGAAGGCTTGTACTCAAGTCCTGATTTCTCTCCCCAGAAACTGCAGGGGCCTACTCTGTGGGTCATTCATTACAGGAGCCTGGGTAGGGCACTCCAAGATGAAGACGGTTTGGCCTGCATAGTTTTGGGTATTCCTCCAAGCTATCAGGGACCCTTATATGCGAACACCTGGTGGGAATAATGTTTGCTGGATAGGGAGAGCTATGCTTATGGCTTCTGCTGGCCAGAATATAGGTACAAATGAAACACTGCTTTTTCTGAGAAATTTTGGAAGCATTTATGTAGTTGGACAGAATTTGTCTCTGTAATAGGGTTGTCTCCTTAAATGATAGTGGGGTTTGGGTCCAGCTGATTCTCTGTTCCAAGGTGCAGTCCCTTTAAGAACAGGTGTTCTGAGACTGTTAGTTCCTGGAGAGGGCCAAAGTGCTCCATATCCTCAACATTTCAGCTTTAATTCCTTATTAGCAGCACCTTCTTTTCAGGGCCAAGGGAACGAAGTCAAAACGTTCAAAGTTGGGTGCCTAAAGTTAAGCACTTGAATCCATATTTAGGTATCTACGTAAGTAGTCTGATTGGTAGAGGTGCTGAGCAGAGTTGCATGCTCAGAACTTCTGCAATAAGCCTATTTATTTAGGTGTCCAACTATGGGCTTAAGTGCCTAAATTTTGGCACTCAAGTTTGGAAATTAAAAGTATGCCTGACTGAAAACTCCATATCTGAACTGCCTGACATTTTAGAGAGCTCTGAAATCCAAATCCACATTTCAGAGCTGGTTCTTCATACTACGAAGGGCTGAAAAGGAGCTCAAAAGTAGATCCAGCTTGGGCCTATCTCTAGTACAGATTACAGAAACCAGGGTAAGGAGATACTTAATGGTGAACAGAATAAGGCATGAAGGCCAATGGCCAAAAGAGGAAAACATTAAGAAGCATACAGAAGGCAAGGGAGAAATGATGTTTTAAAAGAGATGGAGAATTTGAGACAAAAAAAAAATATAGGAATGCTGTTTCAGGTAGCAGCATAGGTGCCGACTTCCCCTCTTTCCCGTGGGTGCTCGACCCCCCTCTGCCCCCTGCCCCGCCCGCATTCCACCCCCTTCCCCAAAGTCCCTGCCCCAACTCCTTCCCCAAATCCAGGCCCCGCCTCTTCCCTGCCTCCTCCCTTGAGCGTGCCATGTTCCCGCTCCTCCTCCTCCCTCCCGGAGCACACTAATGCTGCCAAACCACTGTTTGGTGGTGACTGGGCGGGAAACACTGGGAGGTAGGTGGAGGAGCGGGGACACAGTGCACTCAGGGGAGGAGGAGGTGGGAGAGGGGTGAGGGGAGCTTGGCTGCCAGTGGGTGCAGAGCACCCACTAATTTTTCCATGTGGGTGCTCCCCCACCCTCACTCACTTTCACCAGGCTTGGGAAGGGGTGCAGGAAGAGGTGCAGGATTTGGGCTCTGGGAGGGAGTTTGGGTACAGGAGGAGTTATGGGGTGCTGGCTTTGGGAAGAAGCTCAGGGCTGGGATGCAGGAGGGGGTTTGGGGTGCTGGCTCTGGGAAGGGGCTCAGGGATGAGGGTTGGAGTGCGGCCTCCCACCAGGCAGCACTTACCTCTGGTAGCTCCTGGTCAGTGGTGGACGCAGTAAGGCTAAGGCAGGTTCCCTGCCTACCCCGGCCCAACCCCGCTCCCGGAAGGGGCCAATGTGCCCATGGAGGGAATGGGGGGCACATGGCTCTGCCTGCTTCCCCTCTCTGCAAGCACCGCCCCCGCAGCTCTCCCAGCCAATGGGAGCTGTGGGGGGTAGTACTTGCAACCAGGAGCAGTACGCAGAGGGAGACCCCCACCCCTGAGGCCGCTGGGCTGCGCTGGCCGCTTCTGGGAGCGGCGTGGGGCTGGCGTAGGGAGCCTCTCTTAGTGGCAGGCATGCTGCACCACCTGAGATCGCGATTGAGTGGGAGATCCTCTAGGATCATCCAGCCAATCGCGATCCATCGGTTGGTGACCACTGCTTTACTAGAATCAGCCTGGCAACAAATTACCCTCTGACTCCCTCTAATGCTTCATTAGTGTCATCAGCAACTTTAATAAAGGTCTTGGGCCCCAATCATTATCTTGAATGCAAAAAAGCACATTAGTAGGAAAAATGTGCTGAAATTACACCCAAAAGTAAACATCCAGAGTGCACCCAAACCATTCTTCTTAGTAGGGCAGATATACTGCCTGCATGGGGCTTAGTGTGGCAACAGGTGTTATTTTTATTTATTTATTTATTCATTCAATTTATAATCAATAAAACAGAATCTATCCTGGGCTCTGGGCACCCATAACATTATTAAAGGTACAGATAAAAACAGTAACTTCCCCTCCTCCCAAAATTAGAAAATAACCAACCAGAGATTTAAAATCAAACGCAAACAATACCCAGGCTCACCCAGAAATGCCAGCCCTTATCATGCCTCTCAGTCATAAGAACATAAGAACGGCCATACTGGGTCAGACCAAAGGTCCATCCAGCCCAGTATCCTGTCTACCAACAGTGGCCAATGCCAGGTGCCCCAGAGGGAGTGAACCTGACAGGTAATGATCAAGTGATCTCTCTCCTGCCATTCATCTCCACCCTCTTACAAACAGAGGCTAAGGACACCATTCCTTTCCCATCCTGGCTAATATTCATTAATGGGCTTAACTTCCATGAATTTATCTAGTTCTCTTTTAAACCCTGTTATAGTCCTAGCCTTCACAATCTCCTCAGGCAAGGAGTTCCACAGGTTGACCGTGTGCTGTGTGAAGAACAACTTCCTTTTATTTGTTTTAAACCTGCTGCCCATTAATTTCATTTGGTGGCCCCTAGTTCTTATATTATGGGAACAAGTAAATAACTTTTCCTTATTCACTTTCTCCACACCACTCATGATTTTATATACCTCTATCATATCTCCCCTTAGTCTCCTCTTTTCCAAGCTGAAAAGTCCTAGCCTCTTTAATTTCTCCTCATATGGGACTTGTTCCAAACCCCTAATCGTTTTAGTTGTACTTTTCTGAACTTTTTCTAATGCCAGTATATCTTTTTTGAGATGAGGAGACCACATCTGTACGCAGTATTCAAGATGTGGGCGTAGCATGGATTTATATAAGGGCAATAAAATATTCTCCGTTTTATTCTCTATCCCTTTTTAAATGATTCCTAACATCCAGTTTGCTTTTTTGACTGCTGCTGCACACTGCATGGACGTCTTCAGAGAACTATCCATAATGACTCCAAGGTCTCTTTCCTGATCAGTTATAGCTAAATAAGCCCCCATCATATTGTATGTATAGTTGGGGTTATTTTTGCAATGTGCATTACTTTACATTTATCCACAGTAAATTTCATTTGCCATTTTGTTGCTCAATCACTTAGTTTTGTGAGATCTTTTTGAAGTTCTTCACAGTCTGCTTTGGTCTTAACTATCTTGAGCAGTTTAGTATCATCTGCAAACTTTGCCACCTCACTGTTTACCCCTTTCTCCAGATCATTTATGAATAAGTTGAATAGGAATGGTCCTAGGACTGACCCTTGGGGAATACCACTAGTTACCCCTCTCCATTCTGAGAATTTACCATTTATTCCTACACTTTGTTCTCTGTCTTTTAACCAGTTCTCAATCCATGAAAGGATCTTCCCTCTTATCCCATGACAACTTAATTTACATAAGAGCCTTTGGGGAGGGACCTTGTCAAAGGCTTTCTGGAAACCTAAGTATACTATGACCACTGGATCCCCCTTGTCCACATGTTTGTTGACCCCTTCAAAGAACTCTAGTAGATTAGGAATGTTAAATGTTATTATATTATGGTCACTATTTCCAAGTGGTCCTGTTATAGTTACCTCTTCAACCAGATTTTGCTCTCCACTCAGGACTAAATTGAGAATTGCCTCTCCTCTTGTGGGTTCCTGTACCAGCTGCTCTAAGAAGCAGTATTTTAAAGTATCGAGAAATTTTGTCTCTGCATTTCGTCCTGAGGTGACATGTACCCAGTCAGTATGGGGATAATTGAAATCCCCCACTATTATCGAGTTCTTTATTTTGATAGCCTCTCTAATCTCCCTTAGCATTTCATCGTCACTATCACTGTCCTGGTCAGGTGGTCGCTAATAGATCCCTACTGTTATATTCTTATTAGACCATGGAATTACTATCCATAGCGATTCTATGGAATATGTGGATTCATTTAAGATTTTTACTTCAGTTGATTCTACAATTTCTTTCACATATAGTGTCCCTCCCCTTCTCCCCCTCCTCCCCCCCACGCATGACTTGTTCTGTCCTTCCGATATATTTTGTACCCCCGAATGATTGTATCCCATTGATTGTCCCCACTCCACCAGGTTTCTATGATGCCTATTATATCAATATCCTCCTTTAACACGAGACACTCTAGTTCACCCATCTTATTAGCATTTGTGTACAAGCACTTTAAAAACTTGTCACTGTTTAATTGTCTGCCCTTTTCTGATGTGTGATTCTTTTTATGTGAATGTTTCTCGTCTGATCTGGCCCATACTTTATCCTCTTCCATCCTCTCCTCCTGACTAGAACCTAGAGAATCTCTATCAATAGACTCTCCTCTAAGAGAAGTCTCTGTGCGATCCACTGCAGCAGTCGGCTTTCCCCCATCTCTTAGTTTAAAAACTGCTGGGCAACCTTTTTAATGTTAAGTGCCAGCAGTCTGGATCCACTTTGGTTTAGGTGGAGCCCATCCTTCCTGTATAGGCTCCCCTTAACCCAAAAGTTTCCCCAGTTCCTAATAACTCTAAACCCCTAAATTTTATCCACGCATTGAGACTCTGAAGCTCTGTCTGCCTACCTGGCCCTGCGCGTGGAACTGGAAGCATTTCTGAGAATGCTACCATAGAGGTCCTGGATTTCAGTCTCTTTCCTAGCAGCCTAAATTTGGCCTCAAGGATGTCTCTCCAACCCTTCCCTATGTCATTGGCACCTACATGTACCACGACCACCTACTCCACCCCAGCACTACACATAAGTCTATCTAGATGCCTTGAGATATCCGCAACCTTCGCACCAGGCAGGCAAGTCACCATACAGTTCTCCCGGTCATCACAAACCCAGTTATCTATGTTTCTAATGATTGAATCTCCCATTACTAACACCTGCCTTTTCCTAATGACTGGAGTTCCCTCCCCTGGAGAGGTAACCTCAGTGCAAGAGGATACCCCAACATAATCTGGAAGAAGGGTCACAACTATGGGAAGGTTTCCCTCTGCTCCCATTGACTGCTCTCCTTCCCTGGGCCTTTCATCCTACTTAACAGCACAGGGGGTCTGATTGGAGGTGGGACAAATCTACAGTGTCCCAGAAAGCCTCATCAACAAACCGCTCTGCCTCCCTTAGCTCCTCCAGTTCCCAATCTGTGTAAAATGGTGGCCTTTGCAGCATGTTCTAAAGGTTAAGATTGATGCTATTTAGAACTGAGAGTGGGGAATAAAAGTAAATTCCAAAGTCAAGAAAGCCCCTCCCTGGTAGAAACTCCCTCTTTTAAACCAGTGGGAGCCTAGCTTGAGTTTTTCTGTTGAGTGCAGCTGTGACAGTATGACAAAGGGATCATATATGGCAGGTCACAAGAAATTGTCCCAATTTCTGAGCCAGAGAAAGATGGAGAAATGCCTTTCTCTTCAATTCTGCACTCAGAACAACAGAGGTTTCAACAACAGCCTGAGATTGTGAACTCTAGAAACAAAAAGTGGGCACACACCCATGGCTGAGAGGACAGATAAAATTATCGCCGCATTTCCAGATGTTCCTATCAGCATCATCTTCCCCAACCTACACTTCAGATAGCTAAACTTCCTCTCTACCCAAACCCTGGATGAGGTGTTCAGCAGTACTGGCTGAGTTGGATGAGAAAGAGAAATAGAGCTGGGTGTCATCAGTCTATTGCAATCCTCACAGCCTCTTCAGTAACCCTCTCAACTGTCATAGAGTCATAGAGTTTAAGGCCAGAAAGGCCCATTAGATCATCTCATCTGATCTCCTATATATCATCCATATACATACTGAATGAAAGGAGACAAGACAGAACCCTGCAGAATTACACATGAGAGAGTCCTTAGTAAAGAAAACCAATTGCCCCAAGTTACCTTCTAGAATCTGTGAGAGATAAGACTGACCCATGTAAAGGGAAGTGCTAGGGTTCACAGATATGTTAATAGGGCTTCATGATCACTGCTATCAAAAGGCATCTGGTAGATCTAACAAAATCACATGGACACCTACGTGTGAGAAAACAAAAGAAGATTCAGTTGCTCTTGTAGCTTTTGCTAGTGCAGAAAGCTCTAATGCATATCAATCTACACATCAGGAGCCACCTTTACCACAGTTTCCATAGATATCACTGGTTCTAAGCATGGAGAAAATTTTGATAATCTCTGATGCTGTGGTAACTTTTTTTTTTATAGCAAATTCTGACTTTTTAATGGGAACCACTGTGGGAGTTTGATTGTTTTTTCCACTGCAGAGTAACATCATATAGTGAGAAAAACAGGGAAAAGGAGAACTGTTTGAAAGATGAGTCATTTTTTCTTTGCTACCACTCGTGGTGTGATTGCAGAGAGAGATTACATTGTTAACTCTGGCAAACCCTCCTGGATATGAAAAGTCACATTTTCATCATGCCCATTTATAGAAGCCATCCCACACATGTGTGCTGATGACTGAACTGAACATTTGCTAAAAGAATAATGATTTTGGCAGATGATGAATGGCTCCCTGAAGGTGGTGATAACACCCCCAATTCAGTCAGTCTTAAGGAGAAATAGGCATATTTCTTGCTAATCTTCTCAGAGCATTGCTAACATATTTCTAGGCTTTGGCATCTGATGCATATTATGTTCATCTATGCTGATTTATAACATATATGACCATTCCTTTGATCTTACTATAGTGCTTTTTCCTTCACCTGTGTGCTTTAACCCCAGAGATTTTTCTTGGAGATTCATTACGTGAACAGTTTTGACTTTGACAGCTAAACCACTGTGTATGTTTGTGAAGGCAATATTAAATACCTTTTACCTATTGCTGACTTCAAGACAAGCAGACCATGGGCACTTGGGTTTTGTTGGTTTGTGTCTTTTGTAGCTAAGCATTACTTTTGATGCTATTGCTCTGCCATAAAGATGGTTTAGGGACAAGTGTTGAGAATTTACAGAAAAGATGATACTTTAGTATCATACCAACTTCCTTGATAAAACACAAGAAACTTAGTCTAACTGCCCTAAAAACATATAGGTAGAATACATTCTAGGTAATGATCCTAGGAACTCATCACCTTGTGTATTAGCATCAGGTTTGCCTGCTAAGGGCAAGACTCAATAGATCAGTTTTCTAAGAGATAAAGCACAAGATGGAGTACTAGCTGGTCTGTTATGGACCATCAAATCACACTAGAGAACAGGATGACTGGCTCCTTAAGCACCTAGCTATAGTGTGTAGAGAGAAAACTGTTATCAGGAGGAACTTCAATCTAAGAACATATGCTGGAAGTCTTATGTTGCCAGTACTAAAACATCCTTGGAATTTCTAGAAATTATGGATGACAATTTTACTAACTCAGAAATTGTTGGAACCATTATGTGGGAGATTCTATTACCACACCTCATATTGACAAATAAAAAGGAATTCATCACAGAATTAAAAGTTAATGGTTGCTTAGGTAAAAGTGATCATGACTTGATTACATGTGTTTTGTGCAAACAGAATAAATTTATTGTTATTTAATGTGTATTTTACCATAGCACGTAGGAGCCCTGACATTGGACCAAGACTCCATTGTGCTAGGCCTTCCACCGGGCAGTACTTACTTCTGGTAGCGCCCAGTCAGTGGCGGATGCATCCATGGAGGGGGTGGGGGGCACATGGCTCTGCGTGCTTCCCCTCTCTGCAAGCACCGCCCCCGCAGCTCTCCCAGCCAATGGGAGCTGTGGAGGTGGTACTTGCAACCAGGAGCAGTACGCAGAGGGAGACCCCCAGCCGCGGGGCTGCGCTGGATGCTTCTGGGAGCGGTGTGGGGCCGGGGTAGGGAGCCTGTCTTAGTGGCAGGCACGCTGCGCTGCCTGAGATCACGATTGAGTGGGAGATCCTCTAGGATCGACCAGTCAATCGCAATCCGCCGGTTGGTGACCACTGCTTTACTAGAATCAGTCTGGCAACAAATTACCCTCTGACTCCCTCTAATGCTTCATTAGTGTCATCAGCATCTTTAATAAAGGTCTTGGGCCCCAATCATTATCTTGAATGCGAAAAAGCACATTAGTAGGAAAAATGTGCTGAAATTACACCCAAAAGTAAACATCCAGAGTGCACCCAAACCCTCTGTAAAACCACTGTCGGTAGATAGGCTACTGGGCTGGATGGACCTTTGTTCTGACCCAGTATGGCCGTTCTTATGAGTCTATGGTATATCCATTCATCAAACCTGATCGGTTTTAATCATGACAAAATGAGTCAGATACCCTAAAGTACATACAGATTAATAACAAGTGAAGAAAAAGAAATCAATGACTCTTGATCTAAAACATTTAAATTAAAAACTGACTTGGGCCCCAATCCTTCAAGTTCTCCTTTCTTGCTGCTCAGGCAAATGCAGTTGCAGTATCCAAACATGTTTTGTTTTTGTTTATTTTTTGTCTTACCTCTGAAGTAAAATGTATCATTTAAAAAAAACCTGATTTTAGTTGGGTAACTAGCATAGCAACATTAGTGCATTCTGTTTGCAAATCCTCCGTTTTTGTCTACAAAATTGAGTTTGGCAAATGTGGCACCATATGATGAACCCCATTGCCAAAATGGAACACTTGCTGATTACCTCCCCCAAAACCATTGTGATCAGCTAAGAAAAATAAATAAATGAGCAGTGATAGTATGATGTACCTATCCTGATGCTAGGATTTATTTTTATGTAGTGTACCTTGGCAGTTTTCAAAGAGGGGTAAAATATAAACTCCAAAATATTTTTTCAGTTGATCCAAAAGTCCTGATGTGCTTTCCAACCCTGAAATTACCTGTTAAACCAGTATACTTACATTTTTATTTTTTGACTGCTTCTCTGAATATTCTAAAATGAAAGGAGTCTCTGGGAGAGGTTTTCAAATGCACAGAAGACAGTTAGATATCCACCTCCCATTGATGCTTAGCAGTGGTCTCCAAATCTCTGCAGGCTGACTGGATTGTGTGATGGTTTAATCTTTTTCTGGTGTTTGTAACAGCTGAAATATAAACTCTCTGCAGATCAGGTATTGGGACCCAGGTAACTGTTTTTCAAAACCTTAGTCCTTGAATTACATCAAATATCAATTTATTTTTAAAATTTCCTTTCTATGTACCAGCAAAGAGGGCGAGTCTGGGATAGAGACAGACTCAGCTGAGTTTAAATTCCCTTCCCCATGACCTGTTCCCCTTTGCCCCCGGAGTGCTGGGGGAACAGACAGCTAGGAGAAAGGTTGCCCTTCAGTCTCTCAGGGGAGTTTTCCATTCATGAGATCCTCTAGCAATGTGTGGCTCTGGGAAAGTGCTGTATTACCTTTGTTGAAGTCATTATAGAGGGACAAGGACTATTGATACAAGGAGGGTGCTCTCTCTCTCCTTTAGAGAAGGGCCCTCTCTGACAGGGTTTAGGCATATTAGCTATCTGGTATGGGGAACCTTTCTGTGTTCAAGCTTGGTGGATAAAGTACTGCAATTCCCAGATTCCAATCCTAATTGCAGCTTCTGAGCCCCAGTGTAACGTAAGTATTAAATTATATCAATCTAACAACTTTCTTGTGCTCTGAATCCACTTAGAAAAAATATTCTCTCTCTCTCTCTGTAGCCTTAAAATATAATCTAGCAATATAGCGTAGTTAGTCCCACAGCATGAGGCACCTTGTATATGCAAAATTATATAATTATGAATGTTTAGATTAGTTTATATGATAGACTGATCATCCTTAAGTACTCTATATTACAACCATTCCTGAAAATTAAGCTAATGTTGTGAATCCCCATCAACAAGTAATTTCATATATATTTGTTTGCTGCATTCTCTCACAGGTGCATTATGTTTGTGAATAAAATATTTGTGAGTAGATCATGATTTCCCAAACTCTTTATTTCATAGGTTGGCGAGACCAGATGCAAAAAAGTTTGCACCTCGAAATCTGATCTGAGATCCAATGATTTCAGCATCGTTGGAAGCTTGCCAAGAGATTTTGAATTATCAAACTATGACTGTTACGGAAAGCCCATTGAAGTCAACAGTGGGCTCGGGAAATCTCAAGCAAAGAACAACAAGAAGCCACCTCCTCCCAAGCCTGTCATTCCATCAGCAGCAAAGCGAATTGATCTTTATGCAAGAGCATTGTTTCCTTTCTGCTTCTTGTTCTTCAATGTCATATACTGGTCCATATATTTATGATAAATCTTTTATTTTTTCATTTGTGTAAAATATGTCTCATTTCATTATTCCCTTCCCCAATCATGAAGGCCAGTCTGTGAAATTATTTTGCATTTGCAAAGCAATATATTGCATTTGAGATGCCATGCGATTGTAATGAAAATATGGCATCTTAATTTTGAATGAAAGCATGACACTGCAATGTCTGTGCTGAAACCAACTGTTGTATATAAATGTACAACATACATCCTGCTTTAGGAATATATGAAGGATGATGCATACCACATTATTAAAGCAAAATAATTCTCTTCAGTTATTAACATACAGATTTAAAGTGTTTCTGATAATGAAACTGATGTGCATGTTGAGTATTAAGATCAATATTCTAGTACATGTAGTATTTAACAACTCTTCTTATGACTTTCAGATAAAAAAATCTGTTCTTGTATAATTTTAAATGGCACTGTTAAAGAAAAAGCGAAGTTGTAATTAATATTCTTTAGACTTTGTAAGTAAGTGGAGAAAGTATTGACTAAGCTGATCTTGTCTATGTGAAAAAATAAAGATCAGAGAATAACTAATTTTGTAAAATTAGCTCATTTAGATATATTACTTTGCATCCTTCAAGCAAACCCACTGCAAAAGTGAGTGAAAATGTGTTGGCAATAAATATTGGACCAAATTTTTGGTTGCCATCTCCACAAGGCACACGTTAGAAAACCTGCAGGCAGAGGAGAAATTGGGGCTAGAGGCTGTATTTGCTATTTCTAGAACATGCCCCCCCAAAATCTATCAACAGGCTGCTCTCCAGGCTTCCAAGCAACAGGAATTGTGGAGCAGCATCACAAGGTAGGGTCTAAAATCTGTACCTGACTTATGTGTGGCAAACCCTTCCAAGCTTGCAGTGTAGGAGTCATAGTCTGGTCTGGTTTGCATGGGTTTGCAGTTTCTGAAGTTCAAAAGGCTTGAATATAAGTGAACCCATTCTTCCCATGGTCAAATTTCATCATGACCCATATTCAAGGTTTGCTTTTTCACAAGTTAGAACAGATCACCAAAAGTGAGGCCTAGCAACTATAATGAAAGGGACAGGTTTCTGATTCTGAACAACTCAGAGGCTGAGGCCCATACAAAAAGTCGTCTTGTGCAGAGGCCAGAGAGCAGGGGTTCAGTGTCTGTCCATCCAACCCATTTATATTGCTGCTGCTTGTTGAAAATGAAATCCTAAATGTAGTAAGGGTGTGACACAGGAGTCCTGATGAGAAGCTGCTCTTTATTTTGTAGACCACATTTTCCTAATAGTTTAGTCCCATGAGGGCTGTAATATCATGGTTTAATTTTAGTTGCTGGGTTTAGTGTTCAGGTGATGGCCTGTGAGATACAGAAGTTTGGACTAGATGATTTGGTGATTCCTGCTGGCCTTAAACGCTTTATGACTCTATGACCCAGTAACATGACATGAGTTAGGATTACAAAAGTACATTAGCTTAGTGTATGTAGTACTGCAGTCAGATTTCACAGACTCCAGTGGTTACTATTACATTGTCCTTTGTGAAACTAAGATATAAAGTGAGACTAACAATAAAATGACATTTTGTGCTATCTGAAGGAATCAAAGAAGGTACGAGCAACGTAGCCCTCCTCCAGTACACAGTGAGAATTTGCTTCAGCAATTCAGCTGAAGCAGCAGAACTGTGCCTAATGCAGCAGCAGAACTGTGACCTCGGAATACATTTCCTTTTGGAAAACTGAGTTATAGTTGTTAGTCAAAATATTAAAATATGACATTTCCTACTAACTGGGGGATTTACCAAAGTTAATATATACTAGTCCCCCCTAAAAGATAGAAATGGGCCAGGAGAAAAGTCTGATTTTTCCAGGTGAATCAGAGAGTTCAACTGAAATGCAGTCTTTAAGGAGAAGCAGGTAATAAAGCTTCTGTTGAGCTGACCCTCTTGTTCACAGGGGCAGATTCAACCAGGACGGGCAACAGAAAAAGCATCACATGGCTTCCATGTTGTAACTTGTCATATGTCCCTGTGCACTTGAGCTCAAAATGCATCTGACCTAGCTGCCTCCAAAACTGCATATATAGAACAGAAAAGTTCACCAGAGCTTCAGTGGGCAGCTCACAAACAAAAACAAGTTTTAACAAATAACTGCCCATCTGTGAATAAAGGTGGAGTACTTTTCTGAAGTGCAAGGTCTATGCCCCCCTTAAGCACAGAGGTGAATTTCAATATTTGGGTATTCTTTGATTTTCAGCAAAACATTGTGGACAGCTCTTACATTGAAAATTCCAATGCATGTAGATAGTTTCTGATTCTAGCAGTAATAATCTATGTATGGTTCAGAGATGTGCTGCTGTTCAGGATATTGGGTGCTCAACAATCCTGCATTTCCAATGTATAGGTATGCAGCCTTCAGGGGCTATTTACATAGGCAGCCTGAATACAGCCCATAGATTGGTTTCTGACTGCAAAAGATAGAAGTAACCCAAATGTTACTGGACACTGTTGAACTGAAAAACAAGTTGAGGGGTGAGAGGGAGGAGTTAACATTGTTTAGGCCAGTAAGTCTCAAACTTTTGTATTGGTGACCCCTTTCACACAGTAAGCCTCTGAGTGCATCCTTCCTTATAAATTAAAACCACATCTTTTTATATTTAACACTATTATAAATGCTGGAGGTGGAGGCAGACATCTTGCAACCCCCTCACATAATAACCTTGCGACCAGCTGAGGGGTCACAACCCCAAGTTTGAGAACTCCTGGTTTAGGCTCTGTTTCAAAGTTGCCAATTTTTTCCAGCTGAGGTTTGGAAGTTGTTACAAAACCTAAGGAGAGATGAAGAAGATTCAGAGAGGGAAGGCTACATAAAGGCAGAGTAATATATATAATTTATTCTCATACTTGTATTTTTTTCCTAAGGTTCTGGAGGGCAAGCAAATAATTACCCAGTGTTGGAAATTATATGCCTTCTGAAAGATACTTTGTTTGTTAGTACTTTTATATCAGATGGCTTGTCTGTAATTAATGTCCATATTTTATATGTATAATTCCATTACAGATTTTATTGTTAAATTAATCTCAGTTCCTTCTTGCTTTCCTGCTTACTTTATGGTGTTCATGTTTACCACAAAACATTTAATCACTAATACACCATAATTACTTTCCAATTCAACTCCCACAAGAGCAAGCAAAAGGAATATATATTATTATGGCAGATGTTTTGTTTCTTTCCTGAAAGCACAAAAGACTAAGGACAAGAATAAGATGTAGTACCAAATCCAAAACACACAAAATTTAGAATAACATCCATATGAGGCTTAAAATAGAAGATACCTTGTACTTTGACAAGCAAAGGATATCAAATGCAACAATATTTTTATCACAGCAGAACACTCTACTTGCTCCAGTGAGTAATAATTGATATAAGAAGGCTTTTACATTTTATTTTTCACCCTACTATTAAAAGGTCATGAAGAGTTTCATATGTCATCTTATCGTATCATGGTCCTTCAGCTCCCTCTAGTTGTAAAATTCTGCCTGTAGAATGACATCTGCCAGCTACATTCTGGAATAGGATGCAAAAGTGCAAAACTGATTGCCTATTTGGGGGATACAGATATTAAGCACAGTGATGTTATAGAGTAAAACAATACTAGCAGGCTCAATAAAGAGCTAAGTTCGATAACTGTAGTTACTAATACAATAGGGGTTGTTAAGAAAACAATATAACAATTAAGAAATTCTAATAATGAAGGTAAAAATTTCAATTCCTCCTGAGCAAACAGCAGATTTATAATTAGATTAAACACAGTAGTTCTGAACAACCTACATAGTGGAGCAACCTGTTCTGAAAGGAGGAATCTTTGCAAGTTTCAACTTGCATGGTTTCCCTGTAAGCAGAAGAAACACAGGTTTCCATTCTCCCTTTAATCGGTACATCTTTCAAGATTCACTTGAGCCTCAGGGAATTCAAAATAGGCATGGGGTTGCCCTTTGTCTCCGCTGTGCTATCTAGTATAACCAGCTCTGAAATGCCCCTGAACAGCACAGCTCCTGCTCAGAGAAAATCCAAGTGGATCAAACTTTGTATTCAAATGTGCTAAGAACTTGTAGGTGACTCCATACCTTAAGATCTTAGAATGCATTCCACCAGGTCCAAAACAACATATATTAGTAATTTCCATGGGAATGAGTTTGGCTGTTGCCTGGAGCACAAATCACACATTTATGGATCATTACTCTCTAGAATTGGCATCTAAATCAGATATCCAATTTTGGAGACCAGTTCTGCAACCGTTATATGACGAATCCTTCTCCTTTTATTCTCTTTTAAGAGATGTTACTTCTAGTTTCTTTTCTACAAGAGGGAATCTATACAAACAGTTCTTGAAAGAAAAAGAAAGACTTACTAATAAATAACCTAACTTTTAGAAAACATTGCCCATATCGCACCACACTTCCAACCCTATTTTCTTACTTCTTCTGTGTCTTTAATAGTTTGAGTAAGAGGGAAAAGGAAGTGAGTGGGGCTAATCTGTACCTGAATATTTCTCAGCTGCCAATACCAATTTGTTTTTCACTTTAAATCTTCAGTGCTGTATCTTTGCCTTGTTTCTGATTTCATCAGATAATATCCAATACCTTAATAACTGGTCATCTTGAAATGATTTAATGCAGGAATCTACTGATCATTTACCATGACCTGGCTTCAAGACATCAGTGGTGACATCATGTAACAGCCTTGGGTTTTTGGTATGGTAAATAAAACTAAAATTGTCATCGTGGAATCTCTTTGGAAAACTTAACTGATTGTCTATGACACAAGCTTTGCCTCTGCAGTGAGACACTTTGTCCAAGTGCAATGATGGAGTGAAGTGTCTTTACAAGGTACTCCCTGTATGTCATATTTGCTTTCTGCCATATTTGCATTTTGTTGTGGTTTACTGACAGCTGTGGTAGAAGTGATTTACTTTGGGTTTTTTTTATTACTATTAGTAGTGCCAAAAGTGAAACCCACACTCACATGCACACATTTGGCAGGCGTGGGGCTGAGAGCAGCAATAAGACTGTATGGGAATGTGACTGAATAAAGGTTCATTGTATGGGAATGTGATTGAATAAAGGTTGATCTGGATGGTAAAGTGTATGTGAATAGTAAATAAGATGAAAATATATTGGCCTTATTTAGTGCTTATATATGAAAGGTAACTATATTTCACCACTGTTAGATACATGTGTAACTGTAGAATTATATGTTGTTTGGATGAATACCCACTACAGGCATGATATTTTCCAGCTCTCTCTAGAGATTATTGCTGAAAACAACTTACGAGAAACAAATTGTAACATTTTCAGTCTTATTGATTTTGACTATTACCTTCTAAATTTTCTGTTGATCCATTGAGCCAACAAAATATCCTTCTCAGTGTTTAATAAGTGTTTACAACAGATATATTTCTCAGTGTCCCAGGCAGGCTTCTTTGTTGGATTAAAATGTTCATTTATTTTACTCCTGAAGACCTGCTTGCATTGGAATTTGGAATTGGTTTGCGGTTTGGCCATTTCAAAGGCTGAAAGCCATGCTCCTGAGAGTTTCTGAGGCCCAGATTCTCAAAGGTATTTAGGCACCTAAACCCTATTTAAATCAATCGGAGTTAGGGACCTAAATACCTTTTGATCATCCAGGCCTAAGTGTCTGCTCCTCCCAGAGATCTCTCTCAGGATCAGGCCTATGCTAGAGAATGGCACATTCAATAGAATGTCAATAGGCAAATCATTATCCATTATAATATACTTAATTATTCTACTTAATTTAATATATTGTTACTAATCTATTAATGCTTCACATATGTTAATTGGCTGCTCATTAGGACCTCCTGCATTAATTAAATGAAGACTAAACAAACAAAAATACGGGGGAAGGAATCCTGTAGCCCAACACAGGTGGGAAAAAATGTTGCTATTATTCCCTTAGAAATATGCCAAGCAGTCTCTGGTTTCTTTGGGTCTTACAAGTCTTGGAGGATTTGAGGACGTCACTATTGCTACAGAGAGAATAATTAAGCTCCCCTCCCCATTTGACTTATGGAGCGAAAAGGTGAAGAAAAACAATAGGGGAGACAAAAGGGGACAGCAGAGGATTGGTGGAGGTAGGGGGAAGCTGCCAAATCTCTGCTCTCACTGCAAAAAGTCCTCTCTGTTGCTGTTCTATAGTAATGACCCAAACCCCAACTTGGAATAGTATTACTGCTATAGCAGTATTTTTGCCCATTACTGAGAAATGCTGCAGTGTAATTCTATTGGGAGTTTGGGTCCCTGCCCTGCAAAAATTCACCCTAAGAGATTTTAAACAGAAAATACCAACTACTTAGCCAAGTTTGGCAGCAATTTATTATCTCGTATATTACTCACAACCACATTTGATTGCTTTATTTATCAAAATTCTTCCTTGCTATTCCCATGGAAAAGCATTTTAAATTAGGAAGGTAGGGGGGTTTTCTTTGTGGGTTTTTTTATTATTATTATTTTTTACATATACACAATATTGAACCAGATTACAGTTTACCTTATTTTCTTGAGGAATATAAAAAAGGATACTGTGCATTTTAAATGACTGCTTCTCAGAGTGAATTTGTCAATCTCCATCAAGAAAGTCTTGATGAAAGTAAATTGGCGGGGGGAAAAATTCACAGCCAGAAATGAATCCATTAATGCAAGAAAAACTCCTGCTGAGAGTCTGATGAACATTGACAATTGAACTAAACCACTTTGGCTGAAAGGAAATCCTATATTTAAAGACAAGAAAACATTCAATCTTCAAATACTTTCCATTTACCAACAGAAAAGAAAAAATAGCTTGATTGAAATTATCAGGTAATCTTTTCCATTATTGTCATGTCCATTCCCTGCCAATGATGGATTGTTTCCTTCAGTAAATGCTTCAGTGTTCTGACCAGTTCATTTTTAAATAATTCAAGGGATAGAGTAGTTTCTACTTTCTAGCTAAATATTATGGGCCAGATCATTTGAGTCTACCTGAATTTTGCTGGTGCAGAACCTGAGATGGGGGTGGAGACATCAGTTCGTTCCCTGGCATAATTTTAGAGCAGCATCAGGGAGGAAGGATGGTCTGTTGGTTATACCACTGGGCTGTTGTGACGTTGCACTCTATATGATTTTATGAAAATATGCTAATGAGTTTAAATATAATGTAACTGGAATATGCTTCATCCAAAAGGTCTCTTGTAAGGTATCATTACAAAGCTTATAATCTACTGAGTGTGATCATCCTATTTGTATAAATGTATCACTCTTGTATCTGAAACTAGAAATGTGAAATATAACTCTGAGGGCCTATTGTAATTATGCAAAGTGTGGGCCATTAATGGTGGTTTGGAATCTTGATGACTCCCGTTAACCAGGACAATTGTCTGCAGATGGCTCTGTTTTACTTGTAAGTCTCTCTGTATACATGGGTGCGGGCAAGTGGGTAATGAAGTCTTACAGTGATATGTGATCATGTCACCTGAACTGGAATCCATCTTTAACCTGGTGCTTTTCCATTGAAAAGGAGGGGGTGGGAACCTAGAGAGGGACAAAGGATTCCTGCGTTATGCAAAAGATATATAAATGGGTGGAACAGAACAAAGGGGCAGCCATCATGAGGAATCCCCTAGCTACCACCTGAGCTGGAACAAGGGCTGTACCAGGTGAAAGGACTGTGCCCAGACTAGGAAGGCATCTAGTCTGTGAAAGAGACTTATTAAAATGTCTCTCAGGGTGAGGTTTTATCTGTACTCAGTTGTATTACTGTATTAGGCTTATATTTGCGTGTTTTATTTAATTTCACTTGGTAATTCACTTTGTTCTGTCTGTTACTACTTGGAACCATTTAAATCTTACTTTCTGTATTTAATAAAATCACTTTTTACTTATTAATTAACCCAGAGTATGCCTTAATACCTGAGGGTGGGGGTGGGCAAACAGCTCTGCATATCTCTCTATCAGTGTTCTAGAGGGCAAACAATTTATGAGTTTACCCTGGGATAAGAGTAGTTTCTTATAAACTACTTGTAAACTTTATACAGGGTAAAATGGATTTATTTGTGGTTTAGACCCCATTGGGAGTTGGGCATCTGAGTGCTAAAGACAGAAACACTTCTGTAAATTGCTTTCAGTTTAAGTCTGCAGCTTTGGGGCACGTGATTCAGACCCTGGGTCTGTGTTGGAGCAGATGGGTGTGTCTGGCTCAGCAAGACAGGGAGCTGGAGTCCCAAGCTGCCAGGGCAGAGAAGCAGGGGCAGTAGTCTTGGCACATTGGTTGGCAGTTCCCAAGAGGGTTTCTGTGATCCAACCCATCACAACTGCAATTCAGGAAATCTCAATTCGGTTCCAAGCACTATCACAGACTTCCCGTGTGATCTTGGGCAGGTCACTTCTTCTTCAAGTGATTGCTCATGTGTATTCCACAATAGGTGTGCGTGCTCGTAACGTGCACCCGTGCTGGAAGTTTTTCCCCTAACAGCACCCATAGCAACCCCTAGAGTGGCACCTCCATAGTGTGGTATAAGGGGCGCTGCGTGCTCCTCCCACTCTCAGTTCCTTCTTGCCGCCAGTGAAGGTGCTTCGGAACTGCTCTGCTCCAGCTTGGCTGCAGCTCTCCTCCAGAACTCTTATTCATTCAGTGTAGTAGTACCTGTAGTTAAAGTAGTTTGATTAGTTTAGTTCAGTTTAGTTAGTGCACCTGGGCCAGGGCATGCCCTGTGCCCCTGGTTTTAAGTTGTGTGACGCATGTAGGTGACTGATGCTAGTGAGTGATCCGCACGCGGACTGTTTACGCTGTTTGGGTGAAACCTATCTCAGCGATCGCTGCAAGATTTGCAAGTCGTTCAAGTCTTGGACCAAGAGAGAAAGAGACATTCGTCTCCTGGCCATCCTGATGGAGTCGGCGTTGACTTCGATTCCAGTTCGCCGCTCCGAGTCAGCACCGGGTACAGCGGTGTCAGTTCACGGCGACCCCCTGGCACCATCTACCAGTCGGCACCACTCCCCATCTGCAGGGCAGCCAAGAAGGCTATGAAGAGGCCTTCTCCACCCCAGCACCGGAGCAAAACTGGGAGAGAGTCCAGACCCAAGTTGGGCAGTCCTTGGTCCCCATCGGCCTCTAGGCCTCTGACTCAGGTCGAGCACAGTAGCCCGGCCCATTTGGAGCAGGCTTCCCCAGATGTCCGGATGCCCTCCATGCCAGAGGCCCTGCAAGCGGCCGGGGACATTATGTTCATGCCGGTACCAGGGGCACCGCCAATGCTGGCTCCGCGGTCCAGAGGCAAGCCACCACTGGGATCTTGGCAGTCAGCCCCGACTTGGTACCGGTCACGGTCGAGGGAATGTTCCCGATGCTGTTTGCTGCTCGGCAACCATCCCATGCATAGTCCACACAGGTCACCGTCGACCCCCACCAGGTTGTCTGGCTGGGTTCTGACTGACAGAGGCTCCAGGCACTGCTTTGCCTCGAGGAGCGGACACCAATGGGACCAAGGCAGACGCCACCGAACTTCCTCGTCTCCAAGGGGCTATCATAGCCAGTCGCAGGAGGTGGGGCGGCTCCTTGGCCTAGGAGTGGTGGAAGTGGTGCTAGTGGAGTTCAAATGCAAGGGATACAACTCCTGCTATTTCCTTATCCCAAAAGCCAAAAGGGGGGCTCAGGCCCATCCTGGACCTGCGAGGCCTGAATCAGTACATGGTGAAGCTCAAGTTCTGCATGGTCTCCCTGGTCTCCATCATTTCCTCCCTGGATCCCAGGGACTGGTATGCCGCCCTCGATCTGCAGGACGCATACTTCCACATCCATATATTTGACAGGCACAGAAGCTTCCTCCGTTTCATGGTTGGACAGGAACACTACCAATTTACGGTCCTCCTGTTTGGCCTGTCCGCTGCACCCACGGTATTCACAAAGTGTATGTCTGTGGTGGCGGCCCACCTCAGGCGCCATGGGTCCAGATCTTCCCCTATCTGGATGACTGGCTGGTCAAGGGCAACTCCCAGTCGCAGGTGTGGGATCACGTGGCGCTCCTTCTGTCCATGTGCGCCACTCTGGGCCTGTTGGTGAACGACACCAAGTCCACATTCGTTCCGGTACAATGTATAGAGTTTATTGGGGCAGTCCTGGACACCACGTCGGCCAGGGCATCCCTCCCACTGGACAGGTTCGAGACCCTGAAAGGGTTCATCGACACAGTCACAAGGTTTCCAGTGACAACATCCAGAGCGTATCTCCAGCTCTTGGTCACATGTTAGCGTGCACTTATGTGGTTTGCTGTGCCAGACTCAGGATGAGGCCCCTCCAGCTCTGGTTGGCCTCGGTGTTCTCCCAGGCCAGAGACAGGATGGACAAGGTCCTCACTGTGCCTAAGCCGGTGATTGCCTCCCTACAATGGTGGTCCTCCCCGGGGAACATGCTCTGTAGGGTCCCGTTCAGAGGCAGGCCCCCGTCAATGGAACTGGTGTCTGACGCATTGGACCTGGGGTGAGGAGCCCATATGGGAGACGTTCAGACCCAAGGTCTGTGGTCTGCAGAGGAGCTGGCCCTCCACATAAACGTCAAGGAGCTCAGGGCGGTCCAGCTGGCGTGCGTGGCCCTCCGCTCGCAACCAGAGGGCAGGGTGGTCAGGGTTCTCACAGACAACACAGTCTTGATGTTTTACATCAACAGGCAAGGCAGGGCCCAATCCTCTGCCCTCTGCCTGGAAGCCCTCAGACTCTGGGACTTCTGTATAGCACACGACATTTGCCTACAGGCCTACCACCTACTGGGCGCCCAGAACTCACAGGTGGATCACTTGAGCAGGGACTTCTACTCTCAGCATGAGTGGTCTCTTCACCCAGAGGTGGTGCACAGACTTTTCCAAGAGTGAAGAACTCCCCAAGTGGACCTGTTTGCGACTTGGCAAAACTGTCAGCGTCCTCGGTTCTGCTCCCAGGAGGGCTGGGACTGGATGCTATCTCCGACGCCTTCCTCCTATCATGGTCAGGCCAGTTTCTCTATGCCTTCTCCCCATTCCTGCTGATCGGCAAGGTCCTGGAAAGTATAAAGACGGACAGGGCCCGGGTCCTCCTGATAGCCCCGGCGTGGCCCAGGCAGCATTGGTATGGGACCTTCATGAGCCTGGAGATCGCCCCACCGTGGCCATTGCTGTCCCACCCGGACCTACTCTCCCAGTTCCGAGGCCGCCTCCACCACCCCATCCTAGTGGCTCTCCACCTCACGGCATGGCTGCTTAATGGATAGGCCAGGAGGAAAGGACGTGCTCAGAAGGAGTTCAGCACATCCTCTTGGAAAGCAGGCAACCCTCCACACATCAAGCCTACTTGACAAAGTGGTCTCAGTTCTCCAGATGGGTGGCTGAGCTGGGCGTTTACCCCATGGCTGCCCCAATCCAGCTTATTTTAGACTATCTCCTTCACCTTAGGGCCCAAGGCTTGTGCCCTCATCTGTCTAGGTGCACTTGGCGGCCATATCGGCCTTCCACCCGCCGGTGCAGGGGCACACAGTATTCTCCCATGCTATGACTGGCTGATTCCTTAAGGGATTGGATTGTCTCTTCCCGTACATTAGGCCCCCGGTCCGACAATGGGACCTGAACTTGGTGCTGGCCCAGTTGATGGGTCCCCCCTTTGAGCCACTAGCTAAATGCTCCTGGTCGCACCTCTTGTAGAAGATATCCTTCCTGGTGGTGATCATGTCAGCTAGACGAGTCTCGGAACTCAGGGCCCTGACCTCCAAGCCCCTGTAAACGGTGTTCCATAAGGATAAGGTCCAGCTCCGCCCACATCCTTTGTTCCTTCTGAAGGTGGTTTCCACCTACGACATGGGTCAGGATATTTTCCTGCCGGTCCTATGCCCCAAGCCCCAGGCGTCCAGTGAGGAGCGCCGCCTCCACACGCTTGATGTAAGACGGGCTCTGGCCTTTGACCTGGAATGGACTAAGCCATTCAGTAAGTCTTCGCAGCTGTTCATCTCCTCAGTTGAACGCATGAGGGGTCGGCCAATTTCCACTCAGCGGCTTTCCAACTGGATCACCTCGTGCATCCGTACCTATTATGACCTGGCAGGTATCCCTCCCCCTTCGATTGTGAGGGCACACTCAACTAGGGTGCAAGCCTTGTCTGCTGCCTTTTTTAGCCCATGTCTCCATTCAGGACATCTGCGGGGCTGCCACATGGTCTTCAGTTCACATGTTCACCTCGCACTATGCGATTGTCTCCCAGACCAGGGAAGATGCCGCGTTTGGCTGGGCTGTGCTCTGTCCTGAGAATTTGTGAACTCCTACCCACCTCCAACAGATATAGCTTGGAATCACCTATTGTGGAATACACATGAGCAATCACTCGAAGAAGAAAAGACAGTTACCTTTTCCATAACTGGTGTTCCTCCAGATGTGTTGCTCATGTCTATTCCACATCCCACTTTCCTTCCCCTCTGTTGGAGTTGTCTGGAAAGAAGGAACTGAGGGTGGAGAGAGTGCGCAGCGCCCCTTATACTGCACCATGGAGGCACCACTCTAGGGGTCACTAGGGGCGCTCCCCTACAGGTACTGCTGGGGAAAAACTTCCGGCACCAGTACACATGGCGAGCATGCAAACCTATTGTGAAATAGATATGAGCAACACATCTTGAAGAACACCAGTTATGGAAAAGGTAACTGTCTTTTCTCTCTTTCCCTCAATTTCCCATCTGTAAAAGGAGGAAAATAATACTTCCTTTCTCCCACTCTTTGTCCTCTGTATTTGGATTGGAAGCTGTTTGGGATGATTATTGACCCATACCAGCACAATGATATCAGTTGGAGCCTCTAGACACTCTCATATTACAAATAATTAATAATAATAACTTGGATCAGTTAGTAACAACTACAGATCTAGGAGCAGAAAGGTAGTTGAAAGCCACCTTGGCCTACCATCAATGTGCTGTTGTGGTCTGATTTCTGCTGAGGATATTCACCCTGACTTCAAAATGTCTCATTCTCCTCTCACTTACACCAGCTTTACAGCATTGTTACTCCTGATTTACCCTGGTGTGATTGAGACAGGAATCATGCCCTTTGTGTTTACATATAATCTTAGATACTATTCTTTCCTGAATCTCTAAATAATATTCCTAAAATGGCCTAACACATTCTTCCCCTGATCAAAATTCTGGGAGCACCTGCACACTTACTAGAAATAGGAAATACTGTATTTTGTGGAAGAGATAAATATATTTTATTTATTCTTTTAATATAATAGAAAGCTTAGGACTAAAGCTGCATGAAATGTGGTCTGTCAGGATTTAACAAAGTACTGACATCTTCTCTTAAATTATTATTGTCAGTTGGCTACTACTTCCAAAATACATCAATATCAGATTATGTATGCATTTTTATGAGTTGTCTATATTAATTAGTCATGTGCTCCATGAAGTGGAGAATCTATTACTGTAACTTTTAATTATACAATTGGACATACAATTCTGAATTGGAATAAATTCTTCATTTTCAGATTGTGAACAAGTGTTTTATATAGTACAATTTATAAGCCTGAATTGTGAAGATTAATGCTTATCTCTTGGTATTTGCCATTTACTAAAATAGTTTTAAGCAGTACTAGAAGAACATGAATGTGTTAGTTGGGAATGTGAGGCAAAAATCGTTAGATAAATACTGAAGAAGCGAGCTCACTTTAAGTGAGCAATGCAATCTCTGATATCCTCTTGTATGGGGCAGTAATCCTGTTTCTATGAAGATCTGCTAATCCATTCTCTAAACAAAACCATGGAAATTTCTGGGTCAGCATATACTTTGTAAATTGAAAGTATCAATTTCACACATTTGTCATGCTCATAAACAGATTACCATTGCTCCAGGTTAAAGTCAGAGCCTAAAACTGCTCCTACCAGCAACAGTGCAAGTAGGGCAGTACGGTACAATACACCACACCAGCATGATATTTATAGCTGATATGGGGTACTGGAAAGATACAGGAGGAGCAGAACGTGGGGCTGCTGGACAGCCCCACGACGCTGGCTCTGGTGCAGCTGTACCACAGCGTCCCCAGCCCTTCAATGCAGGGTCTCCTTGTCTGTACAGCAACCCCGCTGGAGGACAGAGTTGGGGGCGGGGTTGGGGATGGTACAGCCACCCAGCGGCTCCACATTCTGCTTTCACTGCTGCAGTTCCGAAATCTCTGGTGCAGTGGGAGGAGGACAGAGCCTCCCCTCCCCTCCCCAGGTAAGGGGGGTGGATCATGGGGAAGGGACGGGGAGAGTATGGTGGCCCCAGGCTGGGGACGGGGTGGGTAGGAGTCACGTGGAGGGTAACGTGAGGAGGTCACATGCCCCCCAGGCTGCCCCCCGTACCAGTAAGAAATTGATTCCATTTGCACTACTGCCTATCAGGGTGAGAATTTTAATTTAATGGTTCACCTTAGGTGAATGGAAATTTCACTCAAAATCAGAACAATTGTAGCACAGACAACTGTTCTGCTCCTATACTGGGGCAGTGAGGCCACATCATTATTTTCTTCCACTGTACCATTAGCAAAATCTTATTCACAAGACCTGATCAGCGTGCTAGGCAGGCTTCTGATTTGCCTTAACTACATTACTGAGTTTTTCTCCCTGAGAAGAATTTTCCATTTACTTCTGTGAAAGAAATTCAGCCAGATCCAGCTAAATTGAAGGCCAGATCCATACAGGCCAGATGAGGAAGCTATATATGGCTTCCCTTGTTGCATTTCACTCTGTTTTGCTAAGTGAGGTCTTAGATGTGTTGGGTAAATGCACCTCATTATCTGTGAGTTTAACCCTTGTTCCTCATAGCTTTTGTTTTCCAGACATTAGACTTGGGGCCCATTCTTGCAGGGATTATTAACGTCTCACAGCAGGACAGTAGGCAGGTTGTGGTGAGATCCTGCCCCAGAGAACCATTTTTTTTATATTAACAGCATCTTCAGTTTTCATCAACCATTACTGTATATCAGGGGTCTCAAACATGCGGCCCGTGGGCCGCATGCGGCCCTCGGAGCTCTTCCCTGCGGCCCGCGGAGCTCCCCCAGTTACTTCCTGTTGCCGCCAAACTCCCCTCACCCCCGCCCCCCTCCCCGAGTTATTTTCTGTGCCTAAGCTCCCCGCGCACTGCTCCCCAATGTTTGGGGCCGGGTCTCTCCCCTGGCCCCACCTGCCGCCCCCACGCGCCTCCCCCCAGTGTCTCCCGGCCCCCACTTGCTGCCCCCTCACCGCCCGGGAGCCTGCCCGGGAGCTCACGCTGACTCCACTCCTCTGCTATGCCGGCTTCCGGCATCACCTGCTGCTGCAGGGTCCTAGCGCCCCCTGCACTAGGGCCAGGGCAGGCTGCCCTTCCCCTGCCCTTCTGCCCTAGTCCTGAGACTCTCCAATGCCCCGAGCCTCTCCAATGCCTCAAACCCCTCACCCTCAGCCCCACAGCCCTCACCCCTGCACCCCCTCCTATCCCCAAACTCCGTCCCAAAGCCTGCACCCCCACCCCCTGCCGCAGCCTGGAGCCTGCACCGAGCACAGAGCCTGCACTCCAGACCCCCTCCCCCACCCAAACTCCAGCCCAGGGCCTGAACTCCAGACCCCCTCCCACACCCAAACTCCCTCCCAGAGCCTTAGGCAGTAAATCTAAGTGCGTGTTTTGTCCTTTGAGTGAGGTGCATTACTGAGTGCATATATTTATTAAAACTGCTTGGAAATGACTTCATCAAAAAAAAGAACACTCATGGAAGAAAAGAGAGTTTTCCAAGACAAATGGGAGAATTTATATTTTTTCACAGAGGTAAAAGATAAAATTCAATGCCTTATTTGTCAGCAAACGATTGCTGTTCCCAAGGAGTATAACGTGCGTCGGCACTATGACACGATGCACCGTGAAAAATATGATGCATTCACCGGAAAAATCCGAGAGGAAAAAGTTCAGCAACTTAAAGCAGCATTTGCCAAGCAAAGAAATTTATTTTCAGGGATTAACAAGTCTAGCGAAGATTCAGTAAGAGCAAGTTTTGTGATAAGCGAAATGATAGCTAAATCATCGTGACCTTTTACAGAAGGCTTATTCATAAAAGAATGTCTTATGAAGGCCAGTGAAATTTTATGTCCTGATAGGAAGAAAGTTTTTGAAGGCATAAGCTTGTCTGCAAATACAGTTGCCTGCAGGATAACGGATTTAGCTGATAATGTGCAAAAACAATTGATTCAAATGGCAAAAGACTTTGAAGTATTTTCAATTGCTCTTGATTGGAGTACAGATGTATCAGATACCGCACAGTGTGCAGTGTTCATTAGAGGTGTGGACTGCAATTTGAATATAACTGAAGAATTGCTAGACTTAATGCCACTGAAGGGTACCACAACGGGACGTGACATATTTCAAGGATTGGAAGAGTGCATTGAAAAAGCTGCGCTGCCATGGAACAAACTCGTATCTTTGGCTACGGATGGTGCGCCATCAATGTGCTCTGAAAACATTGGTGTGGTTGGATTATTGAAGACCAAACTGAACAGCCTCAATATACCAGGAATTAGCTTCACCAGTATACATTGTATTTTGCACCAAGAAGCCCTGTGTAGTAAAAGTCTACAAATGAAAGAAGTTATGGATGTAGTTGTTAAAACTGTTAATTTTATACGTGCATGAGGGCTGAATCACAGACAGTTCACTTCTTTTCTAGCAAGTATGGACAGTGAATATGGGGAACTTCTGTATCACACTCAAGTTAGATGGCTGAGTCGTGGAAATGTTTTGAAGCGTTTTTTTGCACTTAAAGAGGAGATTGATTCCTTCATGAAAATGAAAAACAAGGAGGTTCCACAGCTTGCTGATTCCACTTTTATCTGCAACCTTGCTTTTCTAACAGATGTAACTGATCACCTGAATGCACTGAACTTGAAACTTCAGGGTAGAAAACAGGTGATAACACAGATGTATGACAGTATTAAGTCATTCAAAGTCAAGCTTACTTTATGGGGGAAACAGCTGACTGCTGGCAATTTGGTCCATTTCTCAACTCTGAATTCCTTAGGAAAAGTTGAACCCAAATCCTTGAAAGAATATGCAGAGATCATTTCTAACTTACACAGTTTGATGTGCGGTTTAAAGATTTCAAGGCACTTGAACCACATTTTCAACTTTTTTTCACACCATTTGCTGTTGAAATTGACAATGTTGCAGAGGAAATGCAGATGGAGTTAGTGGAGCTTCAGTGTGACACGATTTTGAAGCAGAAGTATACAGATGTTGGAATTCCAGAATTCTACAGGTTTCTTTCACAAGAAAGATTTCCCATGTTATTCTCTGCTTCTGCAAGGATAATGGCAATGTTTGGAAGTACATATATATGTGAACAGTTTTTCTCTTCCATGAAGATTAACAAATCTGTGTTAAGGTCAAGGCTCACTGATGAACATTTGCAAGCAACACTGAGATTGGTTTCGTCTCAGGATATCAAACCTAATATTGATGCTCTGGTTGATGCAAAACGCTGCCAGCTAAGTGGCCAAAAATGAAATGACTGTCAAAATTAGCACTGACGTTTCACATTACAGTTAAAGAAGTTAATAAAAAAGTTAATAAATTGACTTTTAATAGCATACTATATTTTAATACTATACTACTATATTACTCTTCATTTTTTTTCCTGCCTACCTCCAGGCGCTTCCCGCCGCCAAGCCGCCAAACAGCTGTTGGTGGCGCTTAGCACTTTCCAGGAGGGAGAGGGGAGGAGCGGGGAGCCGCGCGCTTAGGGAGGAGGTGGAGAAGAGACAGGGCAGGGGCAGGGCCTCATGGAAGGGGTGGATTTGGGGTGGGGCTAGGGGCAGCAAGGGGGCGTGTCAGTGATGCGGCCCTCGGGCCAATGCACTAGTCCTCATGCGGCCCTCGGGGTCATTTGAGTTTGAGACCCCTGCTGTATATCTTTTTGCCTAAGGCAACTGACAAAGTGGTGCAGGATTCACTGCATCATGATTTCACAATGGTCTCTGATTCCTACCAGTCTGGTTTCAAATGTGGTTATAAAGCAACTATTCCCCATGATTTGATTATCTTCTTTTAGCAATACACATGTGACATGTCCAGATGAGAGCTAAATACAGATAAATCAGAAGTGGTGCTAGTAGACAAAGGTACATCTAAAATGCCAGGGCTGTGAGTGCCCCTTTTATCGGGAGTGTCTGTTCATGGCTCACACATACACCTCTACCTTGATATAACGCAACCCAATATAACACGAATTCTTGATATAACATGGTAAAGCAGCGCTCTAGGAGGTGGGGGCGGGGCTGCTCACTCCGGTGGATCAAAGCAAGTTTGATATAATGCGGTTTCACCTATAACGCGGGAAGACTTTTTGGCTCCTGAGGACAGCATTATATGGAGGTAGAGGTGTACATAATTATTAGGAAAAATAATCATTTGTGTTGACTCTACTGCTGCAACATGGTAAGCAGGGAATTCTGTACAGAAAACTCATCTATCAAATCTTGCATATAAAAATCATACAATTGGAAGAAAACACTTTTCTGTGCATTTACTTTGAGTTTTAATTACATACTTATGGCTATATTAGAATGCCTAATTACAATTATAATTTCATTTGTTTTATGTTTGCTCAGTAATAGTGACCATAATGTAATTAAATTTAATGTCCTTGTGGGTGGGAAAATACAAAAGAAGTCCACCACAGCATTTAACTTCAGAAAGGGGAATGACAAAAAAAAGAGAGAGCTCGTAAAACAGAATTTAAAAGATACAGTCAAAAGAGTGAAATGCTGGCAAGTTGCATGGAAACTTTTTAAAAACACCATAAAAGAGGTTCAAATTAAATGTATACCCCAAACTAAAAAAACAAACATAGTAAGAGGACCAAAAAAGTGCCACCATGGCTAAACAACAGAGCGAAAGAAGCAGCTATAGGCAAAAAAGGCATCCCTTAAAAATTGGAAGTCAAATCCTACTGAGGAAAATAGAAAGGAACATAAACTCTGGCAAGTCAAATGTAAAAGTATAATTAAGCAGGCCAAAAAGAATCTGAAGGGCAACTAGCAAAAGATACAAAAACTAGCAGCAATTTCTTTTTAAGTAAAACAGAAGCAGGAAGCCTGCCAAACATTCAGTGGGGCCACTGGATGATTGAGGTGCTGAAAAGACAATGTCATTGCTGAGAAGCTAAATTAATTCTTTTCATCGGTCTTCACTGCAGAGGATGTGAGGGAGATTCCCACACCTCAGCTATTCTTTTTAGGTGACAAATCTGAAGAACTATCCCAGATTGAGGTGTTAATAGAGGAGGTGTTGGAACAAATTGATAAATTAAATAGTAACAAGTCACCAGGTCCAGATGGTATTCATCCAAGAGTTCTGAAAGAACTCAAATATGAAATTGCAGAACTATTAACTGTGGTATATAACCTATCACTTAAATCAGCTTTTGTACCAGATGACTGGAGGAAAGCTAATGTGATAATTTTTAAGACTCCAGAGGTGATCCTGGCAATTACAGGCTTGTAAGTCTAACTTCTGTACCAGGCAAATTGGTTGAAACTATAGTAAAGAACACCATTACCAGATTCATAGATTAACAGGATTTGTAGAGGAAGAGTCAGCATGGCTTTTGTAAAGAGAAATCATGCCTCACCAATCTATTAGAATACTTTGAGGGGATCAGCAAACATGTGGACAAGGGTGATACAGTGGATATAGTGTACATGAACTTTCTGAAAGTCTTTGACAGGGTTCCCCACCAAAGATGCTTAAGCAAAGTAAGCTGTCCTGGGATAAGAGGGAAGGCCCTCTCATGAATCAGTAACTGCTTAAAAGAGAGGAAACAAAGGGTGGGAATAAACGGTCAGTTTCAGAATAGAGAGAGGTAAATAGCATTGTCCCCCAAGGAGCTGTCCTGTGACCACGGCTGTTCAACATATTCATAAATGATCTGGAAAATCAGTAAACAGTGAGGTGGCAAAATTTGAAGATGTTACAAAACTACTCAAGATAGATAAGTTCAAAGCAGACTGTGAAGAGTTACAAAAGAATTTCACAAAACTGGGTGTTTGGGAAACAAAATGGCAGATGAAATTCAATGTTAAAAAATGCAAAGTAATGCACATTAGAAAAAATAATCCCAACTACACATACAAAATGATGGGGTCTAAATTAGCTGTTATCACTCAAAAAAGAGATATCAGAATCCTTGTGGATAATTATCTGACAACATTCACTCAATGTGCAACGGCAGTCAAAAAAGCTAACAGAATGTGAGGCCTCATTAGGAAAGTGATAGGTAGGAAGGCAGAAAATATCATAATGCTCCTACATAAATCATGTTATGCCCACACCTTTAATACTCTGTGCAGTTCTGGTCGTCCCATCTCCAAAAAGATATATTAGAATTGGAAAAAATACAGAGCAAGGCAACAAAAATGATTAAAGGCATGGAACAGCTTCCACATGAGGAGAGATTCACCTAATGAAATTAATTTAAAGCAAACAAAAGGAAGTAGATACTTGTTTGCAGCAACATCTTAGAAGAGCAAGCACCACTTACAAGCAACATTTCTCCTGGGAACACTTTCCCTACTGTGAATTGTTGACACTTCCCCATAAAAGCAATAGCCACTTAGGAGTAACATAGCAAAAGAGCACTAATATGTTGTTACTAATGAGTATCCACTCTATACTTTACACAAGGCATAGTCAACCTGTGGAACTCATTGCCAGGGGAGGCTGTGAAGGCCAAAACCATAACTGGGTTCTAAAAAGAATTAGGTAAGTTCATAGAGGATGGGTTCATCAATGGCTATTAGCCAAGATGATCTGGGATGCAACCCCATGCTATGGGAGTCCAAAGCCTCTAAGTGCCAGAAGCTGGGACTCGATGACAGGGGATGGATTGCTTGGTAATTTCCCTGTTCTGTTCATTCCTTCTGAAGCATCTGGCATTGGCACTGTCAGAAGACAGGATACTGGGCTAGATGGAACATTGGTCCGACCCAGAATGGCCATTCTAATGTTCTTAATACTTGCACTAATACAACATAACATAATAATTAATCACTAGGAGACTATTTCCATGCAGTGGTGAAAGTTGAAATACCTCTGACCTATACTGTGAGCCAGTGCTGGGATTGAAGAACAAGTGTTACTTTGCCCAAAACTCAAAATAAATGTCCACTGGGAACAACCTAGTATATTTTAATGATAATTTGAATGAGTTTCTTCTTTACACAATTATAACTTCTTGGAATGAAAATCTCTCATGCCAAAACTCAAGGTATTTATGGCAAATAAACTATGAGGTCATAAAATCAAGCAAGATCTATTCAGGAGATCAGAATGATAGGAACATAAAATTTGCAGTTCCAGAACTGACCAATGGTCTCACTGATCTACTATCCTGTCTTTGACAATGATTGGTACCAAATTCTTCAAAAAAAGACAAAAAAGAGTAATCCAGCAATAATACAACTATCAGGGTAAATTCTTTGTAACTCTAGGCCAGGGGTAGGCAACCTATGGCACGTGTGCCAAAGGCGGCACGTGAGCTGATTTTTCAGTGGCACTCACACTGCCCGGGTCCTGGCCACCAGTCAGGAGGGCTCTACATTTTAATTTAATTTTAAATGAAGCTTCTTAAACATTTTAAAAACCTTATTTACTTTACATACAACAATAGTTTAGTTATATATTATAGACTTATAGAAAGAGACCTTCTAAAAACGTTAAGATGTATTACTGGCATGCAAAACCTTAAATTAGAGTGAATAAATGAAGACTCGGCACACCACTTCTGAAAGGTTGCTGACCCCTGCTCTAGGCAATTTGGTGGTTGGGTAGTATCCCGAAGAAAGAGTTTGTGATTATCCTATATAACTGTATATATTCCTATTATTTGTAGACATGTCTAATCAGTTTTTGAATACTGCTAAGTTCTTGATCTTGATAATATCTTGTGACTACAGTCTATAGATAAAATTTGCTTTACTATTTGATGCAGATTTTGTTTTAACGTCACAATATCCTCTTTGTTATATTCCTATCAAAATTGTAAATAGGTGTGTCTGACTGATCTTTGTGTAGTCTTTTATTCATCTCCTCTGAGCCAGGAGGGCTGGAACAATTTTTATAGTGGGGGTGCTGAACCAAACTGTAAACCCTGTATAAGATGGAAACCACTTCAAGCCAGGGGGGTGCAGCCGCCCCCACAGCAGCCCTAGTTCCAGCAACTATGCTATGAACTAAATAGTCCTAACCTTTTAATTTCTCTTCTTTCCTGACCGAAAAAAAAATTGCTAAAGGATACTAGATTGTCAGTAAAATAAATGAGTACCACAACCATTATTTGGTTCATTAACTATAGTCTGAAGTGTTAGGTTTTTTTTAAATGGAGTGTATGTGTGTGGGGGGGGGGTTTGTTTTGTCTTTTCTTTGTTTTCTTTGTTAAAATTTATAACTAGAAATGGACAGGTTTGTAGAAAACTTTCAAACACCCATCTGAGATGACTATGGGCCTGATTCTCATTTACACTATCTAGCAGTATAAAGGGGCCTTAAAATGGGTGTAACTGTGATTCAGGGTAAAGTAACCTTAGTGTAAATGTGAATTCAGGCCTATACATCCTGCCAAAGAGGCTTACTTCAGAAATTTTCTAAAGGAAAAGCATTCTAAGAGAGGAAATGAAAAATGGTGGATTCACTTACTTTATTAGTAACCACAGTGAATTCTATTCTCCTTACACCAAAGATGGAGCAGCACAGAATGCACCAAAGATGGAGTGCCAAGTGGTAGAAAAGCAGCAAAAGACAACTCATATATGTGAGTTCAATCACAATTTTGAATCCAATTACATTGACAGGTTGCTAAATCACTTGCTGGTCTTGTGAGCAATATAGCTTCTCAGTCCAAAGAGACAGAGTTCATACACTATGCCAGTCCTGTTCCCCTCCCCCTGCCCCCACATGGTATATTGCTGAGTATCTAGGCCTGGAGGCCAGAATCAGTCTGCACACTAGTAGTCTAACAGCAGAGTTTATTGTGGTTGAAAGGACCTATAAGGCCTCAAAGTAAGATATTACAATTGGTAAAGGAAATTCCAACCAAAACAGACTCGTTTGAGAGCATCTTGATCCACTACTGTATTGTAGAATATTATAAAAAGTTGTCTTAATTGGATTAAGATCTTTGATGTAAGACTTTGCAATTCATTAGTCTTGCTATTGTTCAGGATCCTTTGATCCTTGAGGGGTCCATTTAAGGATCTGGGGCAAAAATCTGTCTGGGAATTGGTCCTGCTTTGAGCAGGGGGTTGGACTAGATGACCTCCTGAGGTCCCTTCCAACCCTGACATTCTATGAAAATAATTAGGAGGAGAATTCTAAACTAAAAGTTTACTTGAATTATTATGCTGAATCCCCTGTGAGGTCATATCACAAATTACAGTATTGATCAATAGTATAATACTATCATTATTTGTAATATTTTAGTATTCGTGATATAAATCTACACTGGATGTGTATATATATTTTTTAAAAAACAGTCAAGTGACTGACATTCTCTCACTCTGTTTAAGCATCGGGTTTTAAATGTCCAAACTTTGTGGAATAACCAATTCAAATTCCAACAGGATCAACTGAATTCTTCATCCTTCTAAGGTAGGTAGAGTGCGCACATTCTTTATGTTTGGTTATTGTCAATAAGACCTTAAAATTAAGGTCCAGTCTGCTCTGTGTAGACTTTAATCATTCCATGGCACATTTTGTAGCAGTAGGGTTTGCTTGAATATCCTTGCTCAACCAATGATTCCAGTGCTCTTTCTGCTTGCTATGATGTTGAACACATCTTGCTGTTCATAGTTCTATCCACAACCATGTGGAGTGCAAGCATATACACAGATGACATTAGCTATGATATATGTTAGCCACATAGATCATCACTGTATGCAGTTTATGGACATGGATCTAATTATCTATTATATCTCTGGCATTGGCCAGAATCTTAATGGATGTGTGAGCACTTTCACTTCTGTAATCACTGAATAAAAAACAGCTTATTCTTGGAAGCCACTTTTGCTGTTGTCACTGTTGTTGTCTATATAGGTAATAAGACATGAGTAATTCACAAGTAAATGTGACAGATGTACATGCCAAATGTCAATAGAAAGTGGACTATTACACTTTTATAGCTGGTACTTGCCAGTCAACATTTGTATCACATTTTTTGTAAATGCTGAGAGCTATTGAATCTTTGTTGCATAGCTAGTCTGTGAAATACTCTGTTTTGGGCTATTCAAAATGCTTTTCTTTTAAAATAATTATTCACTCATTTCTCATAGGTGACAGAGCAAAGTGAGGCTTAAATAGGGATTTGGATGATTAAAGGGAGCCAGTTTGGTGAATGGGTTTAGGGAGTGCACTTCAAGCACAGAAGTCAGCATAGAAGAAGGCATGGAAAGCAGGAGTGGGAATAAAAAACAAAGTTGAAGTCAAGGCTAGCATAAGTGATGAAGTAGATGGGAAGAGCAGAACTTGAAAGAAGACAAAATCAGGGCTGAGTGCTGCAGCATTTCAAAAGCAATGACAAAAAGCTTGAACTTTCTACACCCAGTTGAAGGATTAGAAGATGGGTGATGTAATAAAAAAATGCATCAGAAAATTATTTTTGCTGCATCATTTTTGACAAAATGAAAGAGATGAGGTGAGGAGGCAAAAAACCAGAGAGGAACTAGCAGATGAGGCAGGAGATAATTAGAACATGAAAAAGCAATTTATTTCTTGGAACTAAAAGAAGAGACAAAAATTTTAACTGTGGTGGAAAAAAGTACAAGATTTAGCCACTCCCAAAGGGAAGCATTGACAACTAACTCCAAAATTAGCTTCATATTTATTTTCCAGCCAAGAATCATAGATCTAATTTGCAGGTTGTGTCATTGGCCAAAATCTAAGCAGTAAAAACTGTATTTGTCTTCACCAGAGATGGCTTTGTTATTATACACACAGACAGCTTAGCTTGAATCTGAGTGGCTTTATCCTCAAAATAATGTGAAAATGTGTCACAGATGGATGAAAATAACCTGGATTGATATACTGAATCCCAATGCACTAGAAACTCCAACATATTATTTATATAACTAAACCATTCCAAAAATGCAGTGAAGTGACATTAAATGACACTGTCTGATATTTGCATATTACTTTCCATTATTTGTAATAGCCACTCCAAAGCTTCATGATGCATTTTTTCTCCACCAATATCATGAAGCAGAAATTTAACCTGGCTATGTTTGTCGACTGTCTTCCTTATAGCTCACCACTAGTGATTATATATCTGGGAACAATGCTAGTTAATTGCAGGTGAAGAGCCAGCAGAGGGGACACTACAGCAGAAACCATTGTTCTAATGGCTTTATTTATTTTGTACATTGGTGACACTGCTGTATTTTTTATTTTTAAAGAGACATTTGAAATCCAGAACCTGCGTGTCAGACTAAACAATTTTAAAGTAAGTCAGTTTTAGGGCTTGAACACTTTGCTTTCATTTACTTTTGTATTGAACTTTACATTCGCTTGGAGAAAACCATTTACTTATTTCAGAAGTCCAAAGAAAACAATTTTTTTTAGTACAAATGGAGTGTTTTGTTCCCTGACAGACACTAAGCCTTGGAGAGTATGTTAGTTGTCTAGAATCAGATTTTTTTTTACATCTGAACAGATATTGCAGTTCTGCATTCTGCAAGCCTTTGTTTTTTGAAAGAACAAAAATGTATTTAATATGATTTCAAAATTAGAGGTGAATTCCTAGTTATGAAAAACAAATATGCATATTCAGAGTGTAAGGCCAGAAAAGACCATTGTGATCATCATCTAGTCTGACCACCTGCATAACAGCCTATAGGAGCTGCCTGAATTAATTTCTGTTTGAACCAGAGTCTATCTTTTAGAAAAAGAAAGCAAGCAAGCACTCATGACTTAAAAATTCCAGTGATGGAGACTCCACTACAATTGGAAAGTTGTTCCAAAGGTTAATTACCCTTACTCTTAAAAAAATGTCACTTATTTCTGAATTTGTCTAGCTTCAACTTCCAGCCATTTTTATACCTTTTGTCTTCTAGATTTGTCTTCTGTTATCAAAGTCCTCCTTGTAGGTACTTATACACTGTGTCACTTAGAATCATAGAATCATAGAATATCAGGGTTGGAAGGGACCTCAGGAGGTCATCTAGTCCAACTCCCTGCTCAAAGCAGGACCAATTCCCAACTAAATCATCCCAGCCAGGGCTTTGTCAAGCCTGACCTTAAAAACCTCTAAGGAAGGAGATTCCACCACCTCCCTAGGTAACCCATTCTAGTGCTTCACCACCCTCCTAGTGAAAAAGTTTTTCCTAATATCCAACCTAAACCTCCCCCACTGCAACTTGAGACCACTACTCCTTGTTCTGTCATCTGGTACCACTGAGAACAGTCTAGATCCATCCTCTTTGGAACCCCCTTTCAGGTAGTTGAAAACAGCTATCAAATCCCCCCTCATTATTCTCTTCTGCAGATTAAACAATCCCAGTTCCCTCAATCTCTCCTCATAAATCATGTGCTCCAGCCCTCTAATCATTTTTGTTGCCCTCCACTGGACTCTTTCCAATTTTTCCACATCCTTCTTGTAGTGTGGGGCCCAAAACTGGACACAGTACCCCAGATGAGGCCTCACCAATGTTGATCTGCTGGCAATGCCCCTACTTATACAGCCCAAAATGCCATTAGCCTTCTTGGCAACAAGGGCACACTGTTGACTCATATCCAGCTTCTTGTCCACTGTAACCACTAGGTCCTTTTCTGCAGAACTGCTTCCTAGCCAATCGGTCCCTAGTCTGTAACAGTGAATGGGATTCTTCCGTCCTAAGTGCAGGACTTTGCACTTGTCCTTGTTGAACCTCATCAGGTTTCTTTTGGCCCAATCCTCTAATTTGTTTAGGTCTCTCTGTATCCTATCCCTACCCTCCAGCGTTTCTACCACTCCTCCCAGTTTTGTGTCATCTGAAAACTTGCTTAGAGTGCAGTCCTCGCCATCCTCCGGATCATTAACGAAGATATTGAACAAAAACCCACCCCAGGACCGACCCTTGGGGCACTTCGCTTGAAACTGGCTGTCAACTAGACATGGAGCCACTGATCACTACCCGTTGAGCCTGATAATCTGGCCAGCTTTCTATCCACCTTATAGTCCATTCATCCAGCCCATACTTATTTAACTTGCCAGAAAGAACACTGTGGGAGACTATATCAAAAGCTTTGCTAAAGTCAAGGAATAACACATCCACTGCTTTCCCCTCATCCACAGACCCAGTTATCTCCTCATAGAAGGCAATTAGGTTAGTCAAGCATGACTTGCCTTTGGTGAATCCATGCTGATTGTTCCTGATGACTTTCCTCTCCTCTAAGTGCTTCAAAATTGATTCCTTGAGGACCTGCTCCATGATTTTTCCAGGGACTGAGGTGAGGCTGACTGCCCTGTAGTTCCCCGGATCCTCCTTCTTCCTTTTTAAAGATGGGAACTACATTAGCCTTTTTCCAGTCATCTGGGACCTCCCCCGATCACCATGGGTTTTCAAAGATAATAGCCAATGGCTCTGCAATCACATCCACCAACTCCTTTAGCACCCTCGGATGCAGTGCATCCAGCCCCATGGACTTGTGCTTGTCCAGTGCAGTCCCAAACCACTTCTTTCTCCAAAGAGGGATAGTCACCTCCTCCCCATACTGTGCTGCCCAGTGCATCAGTCTGGGAGCTGACCTTTCTCATGAAGACAGAGGCAAAAAAAGCATTGAGTACATTAGCTTTTTCCACATCCTCTGTCACTAGATTGCCTCCCTCATTCAGTAAGGGGCCCACACTTAGCAACAAGAAGAAAGTCAAGGTAACATACTTGAAGAAACCCTTCTTGTTACTTTTAACATCTCTTGCTAGCTGCAACTCCAAGTGTGATTTGGCCTTCCTGATTTCACTCCTGCATGCTTGAGCAATATTTTTAGACTCCTCCCTGGTCATTTGTCCAGTCTTCCACTTCTTGTAAGCTTCTTTTTTGCGTTTAAGATCAGCAAGGATTTCACTGTTAAGCCAAGCTGGTCGCCTGCTGTATTTACTATTCTTTCTACACATCGGGATGTTTTTTTCCTGCAACCTCAATAAGGATTCTTTAAAATATAGCCAGCTCTCGTAGACTCCTTTCCCCCTCATGTTATTCTCCCAGGGGATCCTGCCCATCAGTTCCCTGAGGGACTCAAAGTCTGCTTTTCTGAAGTCCAGGGTCCATATTCTGCTGCTCTCCTTTCTTCCTTGTGCCAGGATCCTGAACTCAACCATCTCATGGTCACTGCCTCCCAGGTTCCCATCCAATTTTGCTTCCCCTACTAATTCTTCCTGGTTTGTGAGCAGCAGGTCTAGAAGAGCTCTGCCCCTAGTTGGTTCCTCCAGCACTTGTACCAGGAAATTGTCCCCTACACTTTCCAAAAACTTCCTGGATTGTCTGTGCACCGTTGTATTGCTCTCCCAGCAGATATCAGGGTGATTAAAGTCTCCCATGGGAACCAGGGTCTGCGATCTAGTAACTTCTGCTAGTTGCCGGAAGAAAGCCTTGTCCACTTCATCCCTCTGGTCTGGTGGTCTATAGCAGACTCCGACCACAACATCACCCTTGTTGCTCATACTTCTAAACTTAATCTAGAGACTCTCAGGTTTTTCTGCAGTTTCATCCCGGAGCTCTGAGCAGTCATACTGCTCTCTTACATACAATGCAACTCCCCCACCTTTTCTGCCCTGCCTGTCCTTCCTGAACAGTTTATGTCCATCCATGACAGTACTCCAGTCATGGGAGTTATTCCACCAAGTCTCTATTATTCCAATCACATCATAGTTCCTTGACTGTGCCAGGACTTCCAGTTCTCCCTGCTTGTTTCCCAGGCTTCTTGCATTTGTATATAAGCACTTAAGATAACTCGCTGATTGTCCTGCTTTCTCAGTCTGAGACAGGAGTCCTCCCCTCTTGCACTCTCCTGCTCATGCTTCCTCCCAGTATCCCATTTCCCCACTTACCTCAGGGCTTTGGTCTCCTTCCCCCGGTGAACCTAGTTTAAAGCCCTGCTCACTGGGTTAGCCAGCCTGCTTGCGAAGATGCTCTTCCCTCTCTTCGTTAGGTGGAGCCCATCTCTGCCTAGCACTCCTCCTTCTTGGAACACCATCCCATGGTCGAAGAATCCAAAGCCTTCTCTCTGACACCACCTGCGTAGCTATTCGTTGACTTCCACAGTTCGACGGTCTCTACCCAGGCCTTTTCCCTGTACAGGGAGGATGGACGAGAACATCACTTGCGCCTCAAACTCCTTTATCCTTCTTCCCAGAGCCTCGTAGTCTGCACTGATCTGCTCAAGGTCATTTTTGGCAGTATCATTGGTGTCCACATGGAGAAGCAAGACAGGGTAGCAATCTGAGGGCTGATGAGCCTCGGCAGTCTCTCCATCACATCGTGAATCCTAGCTTCTGGCAAGCAGCAGACCTCTCGGTTTTCTTGGTCAGGGCGGCAGATAGATGACTCAGTCCCTCTGAGGAGGGAGTCCCCGACCACCACCACCTGCCTCCTTCTCTTGGGAGCCGTGGTTGTGGAACCCCCATCCCTAGGACAGTGCATCTCATGCCTTCCAATTAGTGGAGTCTCCTTCTGCTCCCTTCCCTCAGATGTATGTATGTACTTCTTAACCTTTTCTTTGGTAAGTTGAATAGGTTGATCTTCTTGAGTCTTTCAATATAAGGAAAGTTTTCCAATCCTTTAATTTTTCTCGTGGTTCTCCTCTGAGCCCTCTCCAATTTTTCAACAATATCCTTGAACTGTGGATACCAGAACTGGACACATTATTCCAGCAGTGGTCATATCAGTGCCAAATACAGAAATAATATCTCTTTACTTCTACTTGATATTGTCCTGCTTACACATCCAGAGATCACATTAGTCCTTTTGGCCACAATGTCATACTGGTTCGTTATGTTCAGGAATTATCCATGATGATCCCCCACAAGTCTTTTCAGTTACTGTTCCCTAGGATAGAGTCCTACATATTGTAATTATGGCCTACATTCTTTGTTCCTAGATGTATGACTTTACGTTTGGCTGTACTGAAATGCATATAATTTGCTTGCACCCAATTTATCATGTAATCCTTTTCTTTTTTTTGTGCAAAGAGTACCAAACACGAATCTCAGTCATATTATGTGGGTTTTTAATATAATATTAATTAGTATGGTCTATTCTTACTATGTTAGCATAATTTATTATCAGCCAGTTTTTCTTTTTTTCTCCATTGCCTGTCTTGCATCTTTTCACTGAACTTCATTCTTTTTCTATAAAAATCCTTAGAGAGGTAGAATGCCTTATTTTATTGTCAGCATAACTTTTTACATCTGTTTGTAACGTCTGATGTAATTATCTTCTTGCAGTTTCATTGGACTGTATTGTCCTCTTATTTGAACCATTTCACCTCAATTGCAGTCAGTGGGCTCACCAGGGTGGAGCTGAAAAGAGAATGGGGCCAAATGGCTTTTATATTTTTCTGCAGTTGGCCACCTAGTAAAATAAAAAGAAAAACTGATTATTTTTAATTCTACAATAACACAATCAGACTATTACTACTGACTTGTTATTACACAAGAACTGTGCACACAGTCTATGCTAAACATCCAATATTTTTCTACATAGTCCTCACTCTTCTACCCTTGCCACTTCTGTGTTTCATCCACCTCTTATTCCTTGTCTTTTAGGCCTTTATTCTATATAGTGTACAGATGGACTGCTCAGCCCTCACAATGCAGATCAAGGCCTTCAATTGTAATCTCTTTGGGGCAGGCACAGTCTTTTATTATATAAATGTACAGTACTTAGTACACTAGGACCGCAACTCGGTTTAGTACCCTAGTTGTTACTGTGATATAAAAAATAAAAATAACATTTTACTAGATACAGGATAAAACGTATCATCATAAATTATACTTGCAACATTTCTGGCAAAGAAATATATGTGCACATGAATAGATATTTTTTCTACTTATATGTATTGCCAGTTTATTTCATTTCTAAACTGTAAAGGCAATGAATCCACATAATGGATTTATTCTAAATTTCATTTTTATCAAAGCACAAAATAGTCTCAGGTTATTTTGCTGTTGTTTGTTTTCTTGTGTATTTTGCAATTCAAACTCACAAATAGGATTTTTGTTTGCTTGTTTGTTTAAACATAAAATATCACTCTCATAATAAGATATATGCCAAATTTGTGTCACAATGAATTTTTAGAGTAGAGCTCTTAATCCCTGAGACTGGAGGGATAGACTGGACATATCTGTACTAAAATTATATGTAGTATGGCATTTTGACCCTGAAATATTTACCAGACATAATGACTGTGGATTTGACAGTCCTCTAAATATATGCACAGAGGGATTATTTATATGCACATTTTCCCTAGACGATGTGAAGTACAGCAGGGCTGGTCATTTCAGTGAAGTTTACTACCCCCTTCCCAGACCTCTGTATTGCCATCTTCATGTAGCACATGATATGAGCATTGGGAAGGGGCAGCCCAGATAAAGAATGGGGAGGCACCAGAGTAGGAATAGTGTGCCTTGCATAATTCCTCCCCCCCCCCAAATAGGGCACCTGGGCACAATGTATTATAGTTGTAGGATTTATTTATTATTATTATTTATTGAGCCCATCCATCTCGGGGAACCTCCTCCTAATCCCAGTAGTTTCCAAAGGAATTCCCTGGTAGCATGGCTGCAATGAAGCTGCACTTCTCAGAAATTAGACAGGGGTAAAGCTTTTTTAGTTGCTCTTGATCTCCAGCAACTGTTAGTTTGGAGCTGCAGGCCCTGATTCTTCTGTAGAAAAGAGACACAAACAGAATCCAATAAAAAAATCAAAAGGAAATCCAGCAGGAGAACATCAGCGTTTTCCTTGCCAGAAAGGTATTTTTCCAAAGAAGGGGCAATTGCCCCCACTCTTATTATTTGTGATATGAACTAACTTAAAAATGCACTCACTATTCACCATTTATTGGCAAATTTCTTTGCAGTGTATGTATTAAAATGTTCTTACATAAGATATTTTTGGGGGCAGCTTCTTATGGCAAACTGAAAAAAGTTCACTTATAGTTCACTGTAAATTTATCTATTGGATGTGAAGTGAATTTTGGAAAATAAATGTGGGTGCTAATTAAATTTGGTAATTTGAGCTTTGGCTAAGCATTCATAAATAAAACAACTTCCTTAGCCACTTAATAGTATTAGTGTGTAAATTAAAAACAGGTTTTCCAGATATACCTGAATTTCAGATACAGCCAACATTCATGCAGGTAAGATCTGGATGAGAATAAAAGTAGTAAAAAATGAGCTACCTCAAACAAAGGTCTGCCTCCTTTTTCGCCTCTACTTTCCACCTAGACAAATCTCTCCTGTCCTTATGGAGAGAAATGTGTTTATGGAGATTTCTCTCCATTTTTTAATTATTCACTTAGGCCAAACCTTCCAAAAGCCAGAGTCTAAAGTTAAGCTCTTAAATCCATCTTTTACAGGATGCTTGCTGTAGGTGCTCAGCATCTGTGAAAATCAGGACACTCATTCAGGTGTGGACATTTGGAGTGAGGTGAGGTGTCCAATTATTGGCACCTGGGTTTGATAATGTTGCCCATAATGTTTGGGTCTCTCATCTTTATAAGTGAAGGCTTAGGGTTTTCCAAAAAGCCTAGGGGAATTAGGCGCCAGCTCCTACTGAGCAACCAACATCCTTAAGCTTCTCTTGAGAGTCCCCGCCTAAGTGACTGACACAAAACAAATCACGTATGGAAGCAAGTCCTGGCCGTTTCCTTTCGCTGCCCAAAGTTAAACTGACGCCCCCGCGCTGACTCCGCAGACCAGAGCCGCTTAGTGCCCCCGCCCCAATGGGCGAGCACCGCGCCTGCCACAGGCCAAGCGAGTCCTGGTGCGCGTGGAGGGAGGCAGGGCCCAAATCCCGTGTCACGCCCGCACGCGCGGCGGCTCCGGGTCCCTTTGGGCCGCAGCACGAGGCGCTTTGGCCAGTGTGGCAAGGCCGGCTGGCAGGCGGAACCGGCCCGCAGGGAGCATGCGGGGGAGCCGCTCTGCTGCAGTTCCCCCTGCCGCCGCCGCGCGCCTGCAAGGCTCTGATGTGGGGGGAAGGGAGGCCCTGTGCTCCGCCGCAGCTGAACACCCCCCCCACCCCCCTCCTTGACCTAGCCACGGACAGATACAGGGGACCTTTACCCAGCACAACTGGGGGGGGGGCGGTTAGGCCAGCGAGCCTCCCGCTGCCCCCAGGCGAGCCTGTCGGGAGCCCCCTGCAGCACTGGGGGCCGGCGGCTGGTAGGTCCGCGGCTGCTTCGTTGCTCTTGCTGCGGCGCTGTCCGCGGTGCGCAAAGGCACCAGCCACCTGCTTAGCGCTATCCCGGCGGCAGCGGCCCCGGGGGGACGCGGGAAGCAGCCGCAGCAGCGCAGCCCTGATGCTGAGCCGGGCGAGCCGCGCAAGCCGCGCTCTAGGGCCGGGGCAAGGAGAGAAAGTGGGGGTGGGCGCGCGCTCCCGCGCGCTATGCTGCTCGCGCACGCGCGCCAGGTTCTTCCCCGCTCCCCAGCCTGTGAGCTAGCGCGAGGGGGTGCGAGTGTGTGAGTGCATGTGCGTGTGCTGGATGTACTGGGACCACGGCAGCGTTCAAGCAGCCTTCTTACTTCTGGAGCTGGGACAAGGACCAGACCTTGTGCAAACGCGTCTCCCTCTTCCGCCGCGTCGGGGTTATTTTCCTTTCTTTGGGTGGTCTGGTCCCTCGGCCAACATTGCAGAGGATCTAATTCGCTGGCGAGAACGGACAAAGAACTAGGAGGAGGAAAGGGATCGTTTGTGGCTTCGTGGATGCTCTACTTTTCATGGAAATGCACAAGATTATGCATATTTCTGTCTTCCTGGCTCCTGTGTTCTGGGGACTGATTTGGGGGGTCTATTCTAACAGCATACAAATAGGTAGGTGTCCCTGCCTGGGAGGATATTTTTTTCTGATTGAGGTTTAATTTGGAGGGGTTATTTATTCATTCATTCACAGCTGGCATTGCGCTCGCGTATTCATGTCCTGTCAAGCCCTGAATGCCATGTATTATACACACACACATGTGTGTGTGTGTGTGATTTTGTATGACGCCTCCTCCCTTCAGAAATGATGGCTATTCCCCCTTTGCCTTAAACAGAAACGAAATCGTGTAGCTGATCCGATAGCGGTTTGCCGATGCTAGAGACTCGCATCTCTCTGGCTTGATGGAGAACCAACGGCTCCCGACAAATAACATGCCCCCCGCGACAGCTGACTAGCAGAGCTCCACCGCCCCGGAGCGAGCGTGCATGTAGCTGCCCCTCTCCCTGGCAGCGAGACTAAGCGGCTCCCCGCGGTGCGACGCCCCAGGGGGGATGCCCCTGTTGCCTGAAGCTTCTCTCTTTGCAGTACTGACCGGGTCTCTTGTTCTGTTCTATGTGTGTTTGTTTCCCTGCAGGGGGGTTGTTTCCGAGGGGTGCCGATCAGGAATACAGTGCATTTCGGGTAGGGATGGTTCAATTTTCCACTTCAGAGTTTAGGCTGACGCCCCACATCGACAACCTGGAGGTAGCCAACAGCTTCGCCGTCACCAATGCTTGTGAGTAACGAATGCTCGTGTCATTCAAACAACCGTGGACAGGGCTGCTCCGGGGGAGGCGTGAGACCGCCGGGACCCCTTTCTTTCGTGTTCGGGGGGGGGGGAGGAAGGGAGGGGAGCAGGGGCGCGTGCGCACTGGGAATGGGGCGGTGGGAGAGGAGAGGGTGGTGTGCAGGCTGCGCAGGGCTTTGCCCCCCCTCCCCCCCCCGGTAGCTGCGGGGCAGGTTCGGGGAGAACGCGACCATCTAATGCGCTCCTCTGGCGATGACTTTGGGGCTCAAGGGGCGCCTCCCACGCGGATTGCACACACTGCTTTACAGATGGTCCAGGTTTAAAATGGTTCCTTTTCGGCTCTTTCCATACATTACATAAGCCTGGCTTACTGCACATGGCGTGGGACCATATGCTAGCTTTCCCCGTCCAGCTGGACAGGCAGGCTCAGCAAATTAAACGCTCCAAGCTTAGCTAGGAGCTGTTAAGCGGAGATCCATTTAACTCTCCAATTAATCAATTTAACTTAACTGGGAGAGCCTGCTGCCCACGAAAGCTGTGCAGTGCTAGCTCCGTTGCGCGGCGTTCCTGGCTTCCGCCTTGGTGTGGTACAGCGGTGCTCTGGCAAATAAAGCAGGATGTGCCAGGCGATCGGGAGCGAGGGAAGCCAAACGCGAGTGGATCCGGTCGGATCTGAGCATCAATAGCTAAATGAGACACGGATCAGCCATTTTATTGTTTGCAATTCTCCATATTACATCAAGCTCCCTCTTCCTTCCATTACCCCAATAATTCAAGCCTCCCTGAGGAACCCCTCCAGCGTGGCAGGGGGCACCTTAACAAAGAGACCAGCAAAGAAATCGGATTTTCGGGAGGAAATGCACATTAAGAAGGAGCCCGCTTACTCCCTGTATAAAATCATTGCTACCTCGAGGGTTGTACTGTTGGAAAACTGATGCTTTCTTCCGACACAGACTCTGGGGTTTTCTTATAATCTACTGTATTGTAATTTCATAGGGCCAGAACAGCTGCCATCCCTTCCCATCCTCAGGATTTCCTGTTTGTTTCCCCGAGTTCCGTTGTTTTGCAGTCGGCTCAGACAATAGGTAAAATGCCAAGGCCACGCGGAAAAATATCACAGTAAAACCAGCACTGAAAAGTCCCTACGAACATCGTAGGTTGCAAACCACATGACCTCATCCGAAATGGTTGATTGAACGATTAACAATTTTGGCTGAGCATGTAGACGCGAGAGTCATGATCATCCCCCCGTTTTAAAATCACTCCGGCAGAGGCTGTTGTTTTTCGTTTCCTTGGTAAAAGAAGGATACATCAAGAAAACATCATAAATCTGCCTGAGTGTATAACAAATACATACATCCTTTGAGTGGGGTATATCAAAATAGCTGGAGTCAGGGGTTTAGTCTTAGTTCGATGAAAAGAGAGAGCCATTCCTCTAGTAAGGTGCTTTGCAATCACGTATGCTATAGAATCATTTGCAAATTTTATCTAGTGGTGTATGCGTGTACACTCCGATTCCGATTAGATGGTTTTACGCCCATATTTTGCATTGTTTCAGTGTCGGAGGATTGTTTAAACCTGTATAGTATCTTGAATGAGAAAGGCGCTTTTAAGTTCTGGGAATGAATTATGAACGTTCAGTCTGGCCTGTGAGATTCCCTGATTGTATAGTGGCGGCGCAACACCTTTAAAAAAAAGGGGGGGGTAGGGAGGACGCCCATTTAGGCGCCTGCCTAACGAGAAAAATCATCTCAGACTCAGCCGATTAGAGCTGCAATTTGTCATTCTAACTTTAAGGGGAAACCGTGCGATACAGAGTAGAAAACCCAAACAACCGTTTAAAATGACAATTGTAACAAATCCAGGAGCCCTAAAAAGGCACACCTGTCCAGGTGGAGCATTACAAGCTGTATTTTGTCCCTCATGCTCCGAAAGGCTTCCTACATAGTCTCCAGCTTTCAGTCTTGCTCTCCTAACACATCTTTTTGCAGTGAAAATGAGCCCACTGCAGAGACACCGTTTACAAGGACAAACAGGCAACACACATTGATATTAGCTTAGGAAACTGACTGTTCCTTATTGTACACTACGAAGAGAGCATTGCATGGTCACACTGAAGTTTCCCTTAATTCTGCGTGTAGGCTGCACTCAGCCAGGGTCTCTCGTTTTTTTAACATGTCCTTCAAAAGTGGGAATGAAGGAAGAAGGTACCTTTTTAAAGAAAAACCTTGCTGTTATCTTTGAATAAGGGTAGTAATGGCTGGGGAAAACACAGATTTCCTCCAACAGCCAGCTAGTTCCATAATTTTATTGCATTAGTTATTTACTATAATGTGAGAGAACTGCCCAGTTTATTTAATTGACAATGTCTCAGCTCATCAAATATCATGGGAGACGCCAGGGACTTAATACTGTTCTGCATCCGAAGAAGTGGGTATTCACCCAGGGGAAAGCTCATGCTGCAAAACGTCTGTTAGTCTATAAGGTGCCACAGGATTCTTTGCTGTTTCTGGGTAGTATTTTCAAGACATTTTGTTGGAAATTAGACAACTGAACTAGATATTTCTTAAAATCCTAGTCCTGACAAAATTCAAGGTCAGCCTGAATGATTGTTCTGTGTTTTCTTGCTTTTCCACTCCAAGTCAATGAACTCCTGACTATGATTTAGTTAAAGCAGCACCAGTGATTTTCCTGCTGCTAACAATCCCGAACGGCAAACATGGCTGCTTTTAAATTTCTTCCAGAAAGTGGAGGAATCACGCTTTCCTTAATAAACCACATTGGATGTTTGTACCTGATTCGTTCTTGATCTTAAATATCTTCCTCCAGACAACTCCTACAATATTTATGGGACCTCTGGGGGGATTTATGAAAGGCTCTGACGCCATTAAAGAGGCTGAGGATATCGGACGCTTTCAGTAGGCTGAGGATATCGTGGGCTCTCCTTTTTCTTTGTGTGGCCAAATCCCAAACTTCCATTTTCGAGCAACTTGAAGATCGGTGTCCAGGATAAAAACCCGGTCCATGACAAGCTAAAGTGTGTAAAGTAAGAGCAGGTAGTATCTCTCAAATCTATCATAAGTGACCGTTTAGTGCAGGCATCCTGTTGGTTCTGGATTGAATCAAGCGGCACATACCAAAAATAATTAGAAATAGTACTTCTTCGATTACCATCCAATAAAGGTTTGTGATTAGCCATCAGAGGATACTGGAGACCAGTAGTTGCTGAGGCAGATAAAATTAGAAGTTCATTTAGAATTGGAGATACTGAACGTTTCAAAATTAGCTTCCCCCGCCCCATTACCATTTCCACTACCTCATCCTGTGAAATTCGTTCTTGATTGAGTACTGAGGTTCTGTATCTGGTTCTCTCTCAGACTGCTTTCTTGTGGTGACCTACAAAGCATTTTACAGGTGAAATAAAACTGATATTGGAAACTGCTGCTGGATCTTTACCCAGTCATTTTAAGATAGTCAGTTCATCAACCTTGCTTAGCAGAGGTGCTCTTCTGCTAGTTTAGCCCATGCCTTAACCAAAGTTCAGTAATAATAATATTCAGGAGAAACTGTTACTATTCAAAGTAGTCATGGCAGTGACTAAATAAAACAAAATGCTGTTTTGACCGCTAGAAACTCTACACAGTACTTGCAAAAATGGAATTCTGCACCTTTAAGAGTAGGTTCACAGACCGAAGACAAAAATGTCAGACATAGATTAAGCATCCAGCAGATGGCAGACTAGTTCCAACAACAGGCAGTCAGCCTTTCCAACTCCTCTCCTACCAAATGAAATTGTTGAGAGAACAGGAAGTCTTACTCAGCATTGGATGTTGATTTTAAATGTCTGTAAATCATTCTTTTGAAACAGAGACACATTTCAAAAGTTAGCACGCACACAGACACGTCAACACCTAATAATGGCCCGTGTAAGCAAAGGACCTCCCAAAATAACGAAAGCCAAGGGAAACCCAGGACGCAGGGTGCTCAAAAAGTGTTTTTAGTTAAAGATCTTATGTATTATTGAAAACATTTAATTGCACGTAAATATTGAGTCTATACATGGAACGAGTGGCTTTTACATAAAGCAGTACTGTTTAAAGTATTACGTTCCCACATGCACAGACAAAGGAAGGAGGCATGCGCGATTGTCAGTTGTCGAAACAGGCAGCAAACAGTCCAGTGAATGAGTCCTTCTGATCCGTAGATGATGACCAAAAGACAGATTTGTTGGGAGGGAGGCTCTGCTTTGGGTAGCACAGGTTGCACTACGTTGTGTAACACATACCGCAAGCTGTCGTTTGGGAGGGTTCATTTTGGTCTTTAGCAAATACTTGAGAGCAAATCTTCAGCAGCTGGTGTCAATCGAGTAGCACCATTTCTTTCATGCCGGAGGTGAGGCTCTGGTGTGTGGTTTTCATTGAGGGGCTGTGCAGCCCTTACATGGATTAGACAAGCGTGAGTGGTACTCAGGAGCGAGAGTACAATCTCTCCCTAAGGGGGAAGCGGGCTAGAAGCAGCAGATTTCGATGCGCGTAGGTGATTCCAATGACGTAAATCGGGGAAAGAAGTAAAGGGGAAAGGAAAGTAACAAGGTCACTACTATGCACCACAAACTGGTATTTGGGAGCTTTTGTGTTTAATAGTTGTGACAAGGTTACAGTATTGGCGGTGATCTATAGCGTAAAACTGGAGGTTATCCAGAACAATGAACTATTAGTCCTTAGCACAGTATAATTAAATCTAACCCAACTAATGAAATCACTCATCATCTACTATATCAGGAATAGATTCTGTTGTGTAATTACATCAAAACAGAAAACAGCTGAGGTGATGAACCTTGACAATCTTCCTGTTAACCCTACAAACACTAAACAGTACCAATTTTTTTGTGAACACTGATTTTTTTTTACCCTAAAAAGAGATTTGAGTCCCTTCAAGAGAAGTTTTCTCAGGGTAATGTAAAAGCTCAATGACAGTAACAAGTTATTCATAAAGTAGCCATGGCACAGAGGTAATATATGTACGATCTTGGAGGTTTAATCTTGATGGCTCAAGAGGGGGTTGAGCATTTCCATTTTAAATAAAGTCTTACAGCTCTGCAGGGATCACTGCACCATGACATTATGACAACGAGTTGCTGATTCATGCATAAATCTCAGATCCTCTCATTATATCATCAACCAGCAGCTTTGAAGGAGAGGTATTCATGGCATTTGGTTTTCTAGCTATTTTGTACTATAATGCTACAGATGGAATTCTTAAGAGAATAGCATTTAGAACATCACCAGTAAAAACATTTAAAAATAAATATATTTTAAAAAAATAGACTATTCTAGGAAAGCCAGGAGAGATGTATCTGTGTTTATGTGGAGTAAATATGCTCTGGACCAAAAGCAAATATATTGCACAATAATGGTTTTGTTTTGTTTTTAAGGAGAGGAGAAAATGTTTCAATAGTTATGCTTAGGTTTGTTCATGTTTCTCCTGTTAGTTCTTTTTCATTTCTTTTCCCCTACAAATCTCTACACAGGAAAGTCATGGAACTTCCTTATAGTTAGAATTGACAAGCTCCAAACTGTATCTACCATAAAAATGATTTAAAAATATCTGTGGATGGTGTGCTATATGAACTGTCACACTTCTCACACTCCCAAACAATCCTCCCTCCCCCTACCTTCTCACTTAATATCAAGAAATTTAGCAGCCTTTAAAGTACTTTCTTGCTGCTGGTGGCCTTACAAAAATCAAACCCAGAACACTTGTTCCTTGTGATAGTTCTGTCCCTGCTGTACCTGTTTGCTTCTTGCTGATATTTAAATTTACATACACAGAGCCATGAACCAGAAGTTGGGGAATTACACATAAGTGACATTTTTGGTTTGACAGCTTGACTTTCCAGATTTTCATTGCATGTTTGCATTTATTGCACAAATCTTGTCTGTGTCTTAAATATACATCCTATTTATATTTCTGAAGATACTTAATTAAAATAAAACTATCAGATGAGTTAGGTTTAACTGCTAATCGTGAGATACACATCAATTAAATCTTGACTAGTCTCTAAATATTTTGATGAATTAATTATTATTTTACTTGTCATTAAATAACTACTGAAATTAATTTTAGTTCCTTATACTTAATAATATATTTATTGTGTGAATTACTACTATAATAACTAATTTACATTGACTTTAATGGGACTATTCACAGTGCATAAAGTTAAACGTGCACAAATCTTTGCATGATCTGGATCTACTGCATGAACTGGGGACTGATCTAAAGCTGTTGACGTAAATTATAGTCTTACTACTGATGTCAATAGAGTGGATCAGATTTCTGATGATAAAGATATATTTGAGAATTAATTTGTGTAACAGCTACAATTCTACTTGCACAGTTGATAATTCCTGAGGGAAAATTTTTTCATTAGGTAATCTTGACATAATGAAACATGTTTTCCCTCAAGAATTATCAACTGTGCACGAAATTGAAGGTAAACTATCATTGTTATGTCAATGTGTACACAAGCAGGATGCTTAATATAATTAGCAGTAACTTTCTTCTAGAACAGGAGTGGGCACATTGGGGTTGCAAAATGGTATGGAGGGCCGGGTAGGGAAGGCTGTGCCTCCCCAAACAGCCTGGCCCCCACCCCCTATCTAACCCCTCCCACTTCCTGCCCCCTGACTGCTCCCCTCAAAACCCAAGAACCATCCAACCCCCCCTGTTCCTTGTCCCCGAACCGCTCCCTCTCGGGACCCCCCACCCCTAACTGCCCCCGGGATCCCGCTCCCGGGATCCCACCCCCATCCAACCTCCCCTGCTCCCAGCCCCCTGACTGCTCTTACCCTATCCACCCTTGACAGGCCCCTCCAGGATCCCACGCCTATCCAACCCCTGTTCCCCATCCCCTGACCTATATCCATACTCCCACCCCCTGACAGGCCCCCTGGGACTCCAAAACATCCACCCCCCATTCCCTGTCCTCTGACTGCCCCCCAGAATTCCTGCCCCTTATCCAACTCCCCGACCCCCTTACCATGCTGCTCAGAGCAGCATGTCTGGCAGCCGTGCCACCTGGCTGGAGCTGGACACGCTGCTGCACTGCTCAGCAGGAGCGCGCAACCCTGTGACCCAGAGTGCTGCCCACGTGGCTGCGGGGAGGGGGGACAGTGAGGGAGGGGCCTGGGGCTAGCCTCCCTGGCTGGGAGCTCAAGGGCCAGGCAGGACGGTCCTGCAGGCTGGATGTGGCCCACGGGCCATAGTTTGCCCACCTCTGTTCTAGAACATGTCATGTCTACATCTTGACAGAAAAAGGTTTATGCAATGATAAGACCATTTGTAAAATCTGAGTGACCTTACAGAAAGTTCTAATAAGACCAATTATTTGATACTGAAATGGTTGGAAAAATACTCCATACTAAACTTGTCAAATAAATACAACTAATAAGTAAATACTTGGCTTTGGTGTAATATAAAAAAAAGATGGAAATTGTTTAAACCACACAATAACTTTCTGAATAAGATGATTCCAAAAGCCCTTACAAGCAAAATTAGTATTTTAAGTCAACCTTCCCATCTCTATAAATCAGCTGGGAGCATGAATTACCAATATGTTATACTGAAGGCTCTGTCCTGCATTCTTGGATAGTGGACACTGGCACTGAAGGCAAAGCTTGTAGGATCAGGCTCAAAGTAATGTTGAGAAGAGGTTTGAATAGGTAAATGCATCACACACATTGATTAAGTATTGTGCTTCTCATATGAAAACTCCTGAGTCAAAAGATTTTTATTTTATTATATTTTTAAATTGTTTGATACCTAACTTGTGGTACCTACAGTTATCTGGCATACAGTGGCTAACATCACAGTACTGTGAGAAATTATATTTGTAGAAGACCAAGAGTTAGGGATTCACTCGTGTAGTTTTCTACAGTTGTTCTGCCCATGGTGATTTTATTCTTTTGTGTCATATAGTTTACTGAAATCTGGTTTCAGTGTTGTAGAAGGTTTGCTGTTGTAGAAATCTGTCTTACGTTATTTGAAATTAATGTGTTTTGTATCAGCATTATTATTTTATTTAAAACCTTCAGGTTTTTCTTTAAAAAGTTAATTAAAATTGTACATTGGTTACAAATACATATTAGTTTTAAGCTAGTTAAAATTGAAAAGGTACTTTGATGATAAACAAACAGTCTGGCATTCCATTAGTGAACGCTTTACAATTTATTTGAATGGAAAGGAGAGATGAAAAGAACTAGGCAAATATAGTAAATGCATATTTTTTTAAAAAAATCACCTGTTAAGATAATACAAACTGTGGCATCAGTAGCTCCATTTACCGCACTGTATTTCTAATTTGCAATGTGTACTTACAGTGATATGGATTATGCTGTTTTAAGTATTACTTCTGATGTCTACGCTTCATGTATCTTTTTGTCTGTGGCGCAAAGATGCTTTGTGAATCACTGATCAAGGGGAATACATCCTCATTTTTTTTTTACTTTTCCCTAAATACATCTTTGACATTTTGTATGCTTTTAAGAAACTTTAACCATTTTCTTACCTATACATTGGTCAGTTTAAAAGAGAAGTGTATTTGTGCCCTAAAGTTTCCATTTGGAGAATGAAGTAAAGCTTTTGGGGCCTGATTCTGTTTTCATTTACACTATTTCAGACAGTGTAATTCTATTGGTCTTCAGTATGCCTAGGTAAAGAGTACAAAAAGACGTAACGAAGAAAAGACTTTCATCAAGGGATATTAATTATTCTCTACAAAATAAGGGTCCAGTTCTTCTACAATAGGCTGACTTTGAATATCATTTTACTCCACAGGCAACCTTATAGAAACTAATGAGATTGCTTTTTGGGTTAAGGTACTATATTCAATGCAATTAAAGGTGGCAGGATCAGGCCATAAGAAATTTCCTGTTTCAGGACAAAGCTATAACTTCATTCTATATAAGACCAGACTGTTCAGCTCTATATTAACAGAGTTAACTTGGCATGGGATCCTCTTGGATGTTTGCTTGATGGTGCTGTGCCTACAACTGAATTACCACTTGAATTATTCTGTGAATAGCCTATTGTGCACATCAGAAATGTTAAACACTGAAGTTAAAAATTGTTTTAGATACTGAAAAGAAGAGAAAAATGGCAATTTCCCATTTGTGGTCTAATCCCATGATCCTTTTGCTGGCAAAATTCCCACTGAAGTCCATGAGAGTATTTACTTGTCATGTGCAGTGTAGGGGAATGTCAGTAAAAATGTTCATATAGGGCCAGATTTTCAAATTTTCAGAATCCGCAATTGGTGCTAGATTTTTCAAGAGTTCTGCACTTGTTTCTCTTTGTGACATTCATGGCTGAATATGCAAAAGAACTCAGCACCAAACATACTGAGCAATTTTGAAAATATGGCTACTTATTTTGGTGCCTATGTGAACACTGGACTCTCTTGAAAACCTGTGCCACCGTTTCTATTTTGTTTACCAGTAGACTGTATCACCCTTGAAAACTTATAAATGCAGTTTCTTTCATAGATAAAGCCAAATCAGCCTAACTCCAGCTTCAGGTCCACTCGAGGCAAGGATACTGTAACTGAGACAGTACATAAAATGCTCACAATAACCAGCATCTGATGAAGTCTAGTTGCTATATTATCCCACCTTTTCATTTTAGTCTCTGATTGAATTTCAGTTACGTAATACTGCATTTTCTCATATTACTGTAGTTAAGAATGTCATCTCAGCATTTTTATTAGAAATTTCTATTTATAAAGAGTTAAAATTTTGACCCAGGCTGAAACTGGGCATAATGTTATTTCAGCCTGGGAACAAATTGTTTGATTTTATTTCCTTTTAAATGATTTGAAAAATAAAAGGGTTTGACTCTAAAATGTTAAGAATGAAAAGCAAAAGACAAAGCAGTCCATTAAGTAGTGCTTTCAGTTGCTTTTTTACCAAATAAATCATAGAATTTAAATGACTGTTATTGAATTGCTGAAGTTTTGCAGCCCACTAGTGCATGGCATCAGCTATCAGTTAGTGGCCTGTTTTGAGGTGGAAAGAGAAGTAGCTACAGTAACTCCTTACTTACCATCCTCCCATTTAACATTGTTTCGAAGTTATGTCACTGCTCCATTAGGGAACATACTCATTTAAAGTTGTGCAATGCTCCCTTATAATGTTGTTTGGCTGACTTTACAAGGAAGCATTGCACAAGTTCCTCTTCTCTGTCTCCTCCCCCTCCCTCCCTCCCAGCGCTTCCCCAGCCGTCAAACAGCTGTTTGGTGGCGCTTAGGACTTTCTGGGAGGGAGCGAGCTCTCTCCAGCCGGCTTTCAAGGGGAAAGCGCCGCTTCTTTCCAGCCGCTGGCTGCACGGCTGCCCCTGCTCCTCCTGAGTCCTCCAGTCTGTGCTCGCAGGGCTGCATTGCCAAAGGGGCTTTAGAGCTGCAGGCGAGGGCCCCGGGGCCCCCAAAGGGCCCTGCATTCCAGGTGGCCCTGCCTGCTGGGAGGGGGCAGCTCCCAGAATCGCAGCCAGGGGAGCGGTGCCGCGCTGTGCAGAGCCACCTGCACACACCCTGCACCAAACAGGAGCTGCCCCAGGTAAGTGCTCTGCACCTCCTGCCTGCCCCAGCCCGGAGCCTCCCCCCGCACCCCCACCCTGAGTGCCCTTACGCACCCTAACTCCCTCCCAGACTCCACACCCCACCCTGAACGCCCTCCTGCACCCTAACTCCCTTCCAGACCCCACGCCCCCACCCTGAATGCCATCCTGCACCCTAACTCCCTTTCAGACCCCGCAACCCCACCCTGAACACCCTCCTGCACCCTAACTCCCTCCCAGACCCTGTACCCCCAGCCCTGAGCCCCAGAGGTAAGCCAGGGACACCTCCCCACCACAGTACAGTACTGTACAGTATATAATGCCTTTTGTCTGCCCCCCAAAAATTTCCTTGGAACCTAACCCCTCGCCTTTACATTAAATCTTATGGGAAAATTGGATTCATTTAACATTGTTTCACTTAAAGTTGCATTTTTCAGGAACATAACTACAATGTTCAGTGAGGAGTTACTGTACTGCAAATTCAAACTAACCTTTTTCATTAAAAATGCCATTTGTTACCTTTTAAACAGGATTAAGGGGATATCCAGCTTCCTTCTCCAAGGCTGAGAAAGGCCTCCTGGTAGTGGGACAAGATGGCTATTCTGCACAGGTTGTGAATGTGCTGCTCGAGGAGTATGCAATCCTTATATGGTGCAGAGCCCTGCTCTGTGAGTCGCAACACCCCTGCGATCTACCTTTCTTGACAAGAGAACACTGTGGAGGATAATGAGATACTCTAGCTTATGTGACCCAGGATTCCAAGTATTTCAAAACACTTCTAACATGGTTTCTAAAGAGGAAGTGTGGAAATACGAGTTAAAACAATGTAATTTAGCACAAGTATGTAGCTGAAACTGTGTTAGTTAAGCCATTTTTGAAAATGGGTTTGATTTCTGCTTGTGTAGATCGGTCTTAAAGATGAACAGCAAAGCAAAGTTAATGTTTTTTCCCTTTCCTCCTTTGCATTTTATCTTTAAAAGAATACTGTCATGACACTTACTTTATTTAGGCAATATCTATGTGAAATTTACAAGGAAATTTACTTTCAGGATTGCTTAAACTGGCTCCAGTTCTGCTCTTATAGAAAGAAGCAAAACTCCACTCTGGAAATAACTGTGCACAACTACGTACTACTGGCACTGCATTTTTTAGGAAACAGATCATTGTAACATTTGTTTGGAGGAAAATACAACTTTATCTATTTATATTGACTTCTGTGCATGTGTGCCAGAGTGAGTGAGTCAGTGTGTGTGTGTGTGTGTGTGTATGCATGTATGTGGCCGACATTTTCAGAAGTGACTAGTAATTTTAAGTGTCTCAATTTTTGGAAACTCAATGTAAGACACTTTCAAGGGACCACATTTTCAGAAGATTCTTATCAGCCATGCTCTGAAAATCAGGCTTCCTTAAGATATCTCAAATTGGGCACCCAAAATCACTAATCATTTTGAAAATTTTAGCTGTAGTCCTTGTAAAGTAATATAATGAAAAGGGAAATCAATTTCTGAGGCTACCAACTATGATATAGTTAATTCAAACAATCTGGGGCAGATCCTGAACTGGTGTAAATGGTCATAGTTAAATTGGATCTGTCCCTCTGTGTAAATGTTTTTTTTAAAATCTGTAACTCTAGTGCAAATGTTTTGTTGACTATAAATAGACACTCTAAACTGAAATAGACAACACTAATATTGTGACAAAAGCAAATACATTCAAAGGCCATTCTTCCTGTGTTTGTCAGTGTGACTTGGTCTTGCAGGGATCTCAGATGAAAGAGTTCTATGAAATGTGCAATACTAAAGCCCAGTGGGATACATAAAGGATTTAATTGTTTTTTGTAGGTTTGTGTCACCTGTGAAATGTTTCTTAAAATATTATATAGGGTTTTTTGTGTGTTTCTCTAGACTACCATCAAAGATAAAACAATGGGGCTATTGTTATGTCTTGTTCTTGCATGATGCTTTAAGGTAAATTTAGTGGAACAATATAAAACACATACACATCTTGAATATTAAGATCAAGTAGTAAAACTATGTATTAAAAGAGAAGGCTTTGGTTAAGAAATGGGAAAGTAAGTCTTTTATAAAAAAAAAAAAGATGATGTATTCCCACTTAAACTATGAATTATGGGATAAATTTTAGTCTCATTTATGCAGGTGTGACTCTCATTGACATCAATTTATAATTGCAATAATAAAAAGATGATGCATGAGTTACTGTTATATGTGCTATTTCCATCAAACTAAAAACACCCCAAATGACATTTCATTGCCATTGAATTAACATTTGCATGCTGAAGGTATGAAGATATACCATAATTCATATAACTATCAAGTCTGAGGGCGTGTTATTTTCAGAATGTTCAGTGTGATGATGAAAATAGCATCTCTACATCCCTACAAACATGTCGAGTGTTGACTCTTGGGAGCTCAGAAGCTTTCTTCGAGTGCTTTTTTTTCCCCGACATGATTAATTCCTATTTGCTGTGACAGGAGTGGATCATTCTAGATCATAATGTCTTTTTTGGTTGTGTCAAATAAATGGTGTATTCCACACAATACTTTACAACCATTGGGAGCACCATCTGAATCATGATACTTTTTCTCTTCCCATTACCCTTTATCCTTTCAGAGGTGACAAAAATGCCTAATTGCTTCTGCTTTAGGAATTTTGTTTTCCAGTCTGTTGAGAAGTAGATGTTTCTGGCTTATATGTGGACCCATGAATACTGTCATGCTTATCAGTATTAGTTTCATTTTATGGTATACCCAGATGGCTAAGCACTGCGTAAGCTTTTCTGCCTCCATTTCTGGGCTTTATCCCATCAATATCCAAAATCTGTCTAATAGCCTGCATTGTGTATTGTGTGATATTTCATTCTGACATGATAAATAGAGAAGAAAACATTTCAGCGTGTAAAAAACCAGAAAATTTCAAACTGAATCTACACTGTCAAAAACCCATTATAATAAAATGAAGGAGTGGGGGAGAACTTTGCTTATAGGTTTATCTTCTTTCCTTTCTGTGAAATATTTTTGACAGCATTCACCTGGTTTTGAAGTTGCCTGTTTCACCTGTTTGTACTGTTTATTGTATTTTCTAGCCTTGAAAACAGTAGATCATATTGCAGAGTCAGCTTTTTTAGTCCAATATTCAAACATGAAAGAAAAGTGAACACTGTTGTGATGGGAGCCAGGTGTTACACTGTTAGATCTGCTTTATATCAAGCCATTAAATCTTCCCCATTCATTGTTCTCAAAAACATGAGCTCTGCTACTACTACTTTGTTGTTTTAAAAGTTTGTGAAAATAATAGTATTAACTCTCTAACTCTGATTCACCAGTGATTCTATATGGAGAAATTTATATCTTGCAGTTTTCCAGGTTGACCATTCAAAATAAATAAAAGTTCTTTTCAACCTTGTCTGTAAGTATCCTTTGAAGCATGATGCTGAAGCTCTCACTGCACCCAGAAGCAGGTGTGACCTTTCTGTGTCACTTTGGGTTTTTTTTTTTTTCAGTTGTTACCTAAACGCTTACCAAACATGTCTCTGTGTTCCTTGCTCCCTCCTGCATTCAGCTCAAACATATGTTTTGGAGGGTAGCAGTTTTAATGTTTAGTTCTCCCTCTTGATTCAAAAAATCCTACTTTTCTCTTTTCTGGGCTCTTCTATTCTCCTCTGCCCTGACCAATGCAGGCCCCAAAAATATTTCCTTCCTCAGAGTTCTTAGGCAGTAGACTATTCCTCTACCCACTAGTATCATTTTCAACTTTCCCAGGTTCAGCTTCAGCAAGAAACTTTCCCATCTAGGATGGGGTGGCCAACCTGAGCCTGAGAAGGAGCCAGAATTTACCAATGTACATTGCCAAAGAGCCACAGTAATACGTCTCAGAGTAGCAGCTATGTTAGTCTGTATCCGCAAAAAGAACAGGATTACTTGTGGCACCTTAAAGACTAACAAATTTATTTTAGCATGAGCTTTCGTGATACGTCTGCAGCCCCCCGCATTCCCTGTGCCTCCTGCCCACCGGCAGGCCCACTGATCAGCGCCTCCCCCTCCCTGCACCTCCAGTTCAGCTGTTTTGTGGTGTGCAGGAGGCTTGGGGGGGAGGGGGAGGAGCGAGGGCACGGCACGCTCAGGGGAGGGAGCAGGAAGGGGTGGAGTAGGGGCAGGGCCTGCAGCAGTGCCAGGGGTTGAGCAGTGAGCACCCCCCAGCACATTGGAAAGTTGGCACCTGTAGCTCCAGTCTCGGAGTCAGTGCCTATACAGGGAGCCACATATTAACTTCTGGGGAGCCACATGTGGCTCCGGAACCACAGGTTGGCCACCCCAATCTAGGAGTTGATTTTGTATAGGCGCTGGATCAGCTGGGTGATGGTGATGGTAGTGAAGAAGCTACATAGTTGAGTATATTTACATACGTTTAACACGGTAGACCTTGACATCTCAAGATCCCCCATGTAACTCCATAGATGCATTAAATAGGACATGAGAGGAACAATATAGCCTCACACATCTTGATAAGTGAGAGGTGCAGTTGTCTATTGCTACTCTATGGGAGCACGTTGAGAGTAAGGTTCTGAGTCAGATTAGAGCATGTCCAGGCAGCACTCCAGATCCTTAGGACTATGGGTAAGGTTTGGATGGTCTTTAATGTTAGTAGGCTTTCCTGTTGTGTGAATCTCAGATTCTGAAGATGGGATGGTAGCATTACATACTTTCTATTAGGTTATCCCTGATTCGGTGATCTTTTCTGTAAAATAGGCAGATAGTTCTTTGTAGAGTGTGTGACAGCCTCCTAATTTTCAGCTATCTCTGCTTAGAAGTAGTTTTTCCTTTTGTGAGGAATTTTCCATTTCCTTTACTATATTTTGTGGATTCAATCTAGAATGGCTGCCATTGTAGAGGCTGGCCCAGGGCTGAAGGGATTTCTTTTGTAGGCATGTTTTGACCAGATTCTTTCACTGAACATTTGGAGGTACTAGTGGAGATTTTAGACTGTAACCTCTGAATTATTATTACTAATTATTTGTATTACCATAATGCCTAGAAGCCCTAGTTATAGATCAGGAGTCTAGTCATAGACCTCATTGTGCTACATTACAAACATAGACCAAAAAGAGCTTACAATCTAAGTATAAGACAGGAGAAAACAGATAGGTGAGGGAGTACAAAGAAACAAGGCAACAGTATTGGTCAGCATGATAGGCTATGGTCTCAGTGCACCAACCGCTGTCAAGTTTTTTTATAGGCTTCACTACAAAGGAGGGGTTTGATGTGGACGAACAATGATAAGTAGGTCAAGTTCAGCAAGGAACATGTACATGAAGATTGGTTTTCCACCCAGTCCATCTTCTTTGTCAATAATTGTAACCATTTGATTGAAGAGATCGTCTTGGCACACATTGTCATTTAAGTCTTTGGAGTTCAGATTAGTAACTAGTCCAAAAGGATGTCCACCTTGGGTTGAAAGAGTACTCAACTGTGGCCTGTCTCGGTGTTGGAATCATTGTGTTCAGAGGAAAAGCTGTGAAGGTCTGGACAAAAACCTGGTAGTCTTCAGGGTACCAGAAAGAGGCACTAAGAGACACAGCAATAATATTTTCTGTCCACTTACTGGTGAAGCCTACCAGAAACTTTACACTGTTGAACTCATGCTCTCGTATCTTGTAAAATTAAGTAGGGAAATATAGGATCCATTGGTGTTAAATACTGTAGATGCCTCCCAATTAGAGGTGAGGTTCCAGTTTCCTCTAATGAACAGCTGGTAGGCCCTTGGTCAGGAAGTCGTGTCTTGACACTGATATTTTGTCAGTTATTGTTCTGTTCATAAACTTCCCTATCTGTGGAAGATTGTGGAGAGGCAACTTTGGTATCAGTTCAAGGCCTTGGATTTCACTGATCCCTTCCAGTCCATCTTTATTGTTGATCATGGGGGAAATGACGCTATTCCCATGAGCTGGTATATCCTCCTGGTGATGGATAATAGCCAGATGGCTATACCGACTCTTTTAGATTTCTTAACAGCATTTGATACTATTGCCCATGAGATTTTGTTAGCTGTCCTCAGCCCTTGGTTAAGGTAGATATTCTTTTCTCTTCAGTCAATCTCAGAAGGTGATTTGGTGCAGTTGCCTGCAAAGCAGCTCTTGTAGTGGTTTTTGCAAGGCTCTGTTTTCTCATCCTCCTTTCAACATCTGTGAGTGTCCGCATGGAGGTGGTAGGGAAATTTGGGTATATGGTGTCCTTTAATGTGAAGAAGATATACAGATTTTCCTTGTTTTTTCCATATCTGCACAGTTTAGCATCAGTGTTTGACCAGTGCCTAGCCAAATCTGGCACTTAGATGACTGAGACCAGGACAAAGTTCAGCTCAGATAAGGTGTAGTTGACCTTCGTGGTTGGGGAGAAGGATTTGATGGCATAGGAGGAGTATTTTTCTCTTCATTATTGTCTGTTTTGTACATTTTGTTCATGTAGACATAGCTCACTTTATAAATCAATCAACAATATGCAAGATCTCCATTGTGTATCCACACAACAATCAACAATGCACACATGTAAGTGGTCCATTCCCAGATGGGAGTTAAACAATTTTGAGGGCATTTTTCTTTGTGGACAGGTTTTTTACTCTTGGGATGATTGGAAACAAAGGGTGCAAGTTACATCCCACTTTATGCTCCTGTTCTCTTCCTGCAGAGGAGGAGAATACAGTATGAATGGCTTCCTCTTTTTTCATTTGCCGTATAGAAAATTTAGCAGGGTTTTAAAATAACAACAAAATGGATATGATCAGACCAAACTCCCTGCACAATACATTCCTCTCTTGCACAGCACAAGAAGTGAGCAATTTGAAGCTGGTGTGAATAACTGTAGCCATTTGTCACCTAAGAGGAAATGAAGAACATTTTTTTTTTTACAGGCAGTGTAATAACACCGTGATTACAAAATCTTATGCAACCCTCAGGAACAGTTTTATTTATTTATTTATTTATTTGATCTAACTAGTTCTGACAACTAACACAGACCAAATCCCAAAAGGTCCTAAGCATCTACAACTTTAATTGAAGTCAGTGGGAATTGCCAGAGTTCACACTTTGCAGGATTTGGCCCATACTTTCCCATCCATTTTAGGTGTTTGATGTGTTTGAAAACATTTAATCTAGTTTTGAGCCACATACACAAATATGAGAAACCAAGTATATAGAAAACATTTTTTTGTTTTAAATAACAGCTTTGCATGAGGAGTGCTTGGGGAAATTAATTGCTGCATGCATGTGGTTTGAGTAGAACTATGGCATAAACTTATAGTAACGAAAATTATCCAGAGTGTAAAATCCATGGTCCAGTGCAATGTCTTTATTTCTGTGTTGTACAGGGCAGACCATAATGTCAGCACTTAATAATGACTGGGGATGTGCAATCTGATTTGGTTAAATATTCAATAAGAATTCCCCTAAACCACTGTTCATTCTTCATAGCAAACCCAAACTGAATTTTTCTGAAGATTTGAAAATGTGTTTTGGTTAAGGACAATTCTATTTGCTATGTCTGGCAGATAGAGAAGATCCCAATATGCCCTTCTCTCTGAAAGTATTCTGAAAGTGTATTTCTTCAGATTAACTAGTCAGGGTTTACAGGGCCCAATTAAGGGGAAGTTTAGGACAAAAAAGGAAAGGGGGGAAAAAGGCTGGTCTGGATCTAGGTAGATATATGAATGAGCAAAAACTGTTTGCCAGAATTCCATACTTGCCAAATTGTACAAATGTATGTGGTTTTGGTATGCAGATGTTAGTAGTAATTTGCCTTATTTGAGGGTGTAAGTGGTGCTTGAGGGCACATAGTGTTCCTTTATTCAATGTCTGTGAGTATTCTAGCAGATGTGTACAGAAAGAATGTTCAAGAAAACATAATTTTAAGTTAATATTGACATAAATTTGAATTTTGAATTTGTAACCATAAGTAGTATTTACACTGAGAATCATATTCTGAGAGTTTTTGCTTATTCAGTTAGAAAACCCTAAGTTCTGTTATTTCACAACTCTGCAGGAGTGGAAAGGAGAGCTTTATAACATTGAGAAAGACAGACCAGGCTTAATTCTTGTCTTAGAAGATACGAACATTTTGGATCTTAAAATAACATCTGTAGGTTTTGAAAAGCTATTTTAAAGGTAGTTATTAGCCTTTTAGAAGTTTATTGTGGCTTCCCTTTGAGCTCAGTCCATTTGGAACTATGGTCCTTAAACCTGGAGGAAAAAAGTTTCAATAAAGAATGTTCTAGAATATTTGTAAAATTGCTTGTCTATACTATATAAAAGAGTCCATGATACTATATGTGGTGTATTGCATATATGGAGCATGGAGAATACGTGATGGGGTGAGATGGTAAAAAGTTAGGATAAATTTACTTGTGAGAAATCAGATTATCTTTGGTTAGTTTTCTTTATTATCTGCTATGCCACTCATGAGTAACCAACTTATCCAAACGAGTGCTGAAAACATATGGTGTGTAAACATGAATATATAGTGGGTTAGATCCTTAGTCCCGCCAAGTCCCCTTTGCACAATTCCTGTGATATTAAGGGCACTTAAAGCTATCTGTAATGTGGACTCCCCATGTATACTAGGGATTCTCCTGGCAAAGCTTAACTGGCTGTATGCTACTTCCTCCTGGTTCCTCTCCCACTAGCATAGGAGGTATGTCAAAGGTGTGCAAAGGGCAGGGGAGAGAGAGTGACATGTTGGAGTAGCATACTATTCTCTGTCCATTTTTGTTGTCATAACAGCCCCTAGGGAGGCAAGCCCTTACATCCTGATGCAATGAAGGGCAGCTTGTTCTAAGATGTGCCGGGAGCCAAGCCAGCCCCTAGCCACTCTAGGGATCAGGGATACAAAAGTGGCTGAAAGCCATCTCTCCCCGCCACCCCCTTTATATTAAGCATTGCTCAAGTGCATCAGAAAATCTGGCCAATATGCATGTTCTGGTCTCTGTGTTCCTGTAAACATTATTGGAAACAATCACAAAAATACAAATGTATTTAACAGATTTATCTTTATGTTTATCATAATGGAGAAAGAGCACAAAAATAGGACACAACATTTCTTTAATAATAGTTTATTAAATCTCATTGTGGAAGCAATATTCCATGATATGTTGCATAAATTTTTAGTTTTGCTAATATGCAAGGGAAAAAAAAGTTGTCATGTCATCAAGAAAATCTGATTCACTTTTATGACAAAAAATTCTGAATTCAGTATGATGGCTCCTTCAGGGAAACTGGATGAATTTTTTCCTGTGCTTTTCTGGAATCGTTATTAGTGTTACCTTCTAGCAATAAATTCAGGTGGCATTAGGAACCCCAGAGCTGCCAATTTCAATCCATGTCTACGATGTCTTCCCTCTTTCTGAGAGAAAAAAATGTATCACTATTTTTAGAGACCTCCTCTGTTGTTTGCCTTGCTGTGTTTTACCTTGCAGTGTATTAACAGAGAGATGAAATGTTTTATATGAGATTAATACTGTCTTTTTTAAATTCCAGCAAGTATGGGGAAATTATTTTTTGCCTTTTGCTGGAACTTTTGATTTAGCTATCCCAATGATCTATAATTCTATTTTGGAATTTATTATCCTCCTCCACCCCCGAAAGATGCAAAACAATGGATTTGCTTCGGAGATTCAGGCTTAAAGGCTTTTGATGCCAAGCTCTGTGTGGGCGTGTGAATGTGTGCATGAGAGAGAGAGATTGAGATGGGCACTTATGTTGTTATTGTTTGTCATTTTTAAGGTAGAACCTTGACTTTGAATTTCTGTGCTGCTTGGACTTTTTTTTTTTTCTTAGAATTGAAAAATTCTTTAAAATCTTTTCAGAAGTGCTGGTGTCTTGACTCCCCCTTAATTCCAATTTAACCAAGATTTTTTGCCTCAGAATTACATTGCAATCTAAAACAGCATCATTGGGGCAGAAAAATAGCTAAAGAAAATCTTTGGCCAACCAGTAATAGATTAGTACTGTTGGCCATAAAACTGAGGGACCTTATTCTGAACTCACACATATGTAAATTAGCAGAAATGCCATTGAAATTAACAAAGATCAGAATCAACCCTAAAATGCATACTGCAGGCTGGTAAATGGCAGAGCTCCACAAAAAGGCCAAATATTTCCATTTTCCAAGAGGGCATGTTCCATTAATGCCAATGGGAGTGTTGCACATGAATAGAAAGGCAGGGTAGAACCCTAGGTTGTGATCCTAGTTTTACACTCTACATTTATGTATCATTCTGAGGGGTTCTTAGCTGCATAAATAACTACCACTTATATAATTAATTTGGATGTTTTCTCAGGAATATTCAGGAACAGTAATCTATAACTGTTTCACCCATTGCTCCAAAAGTCTGCAAATACTTAAATACTGGGAAGAAATTAATTACCAGCTATTACTTCATGTTTGGAAAAGATATTATCATGAAGTGTAACTCTTCTTGCGGAATCATGGTAGGACAATTAATATAAAATAAGAGTTAGTTCCTACAAAATTATTTCATAGATTTGAGTTTATTATTACAAGAGTCCCTACAGCTCCTTAACGAAGATTGGGATTCCATTGAACGAGGCTTGTATAGACACACAAGTGGCAGTTCCTGCCCCAAAGAACTTAAAATCTAAATAGACAAGATAGACAAAGAGCATACTATTATGAGATACAGAAAGACTGAATGTTTGTTCAGCATCCCATTGGATGTCTGTGGCATTACTGGGAAATGAGCCCAGGTTTCTTGGGTCCCAGTCCAGTGCCACACAAGACCATAATTTCTCTCCTCTTTTATTGTATTATGCTGTTCTTTAGCATTCAAGGGTACAGAAAAGTCCATGTTTGCTGATTATTAAGGCTTCTTCCTGAATGCAAAACTGTAGTTTAACTGCTTTACTACTATGCTCCCTTGAGCAAGAGCTCATTAGAAAACAGAGGGGGGAAATTGCATCCTTTGTATTTTATTGTACCATATATTAAATAATCACAAGGCACCCACTTGTATGTTCATAATAAAATGTCTAATTTTTCTTAATGAAAAAGTTTCCAAGTTGTGACACAAATCAAAATATGAGACTAACCTGTTTCCAGGCAGTGTTCTTGCAGAGCTGAGTCTCTAGACATAGCAAATTCACACTAATTAAAGAGATACAAGTAAAGACTTGAGCAAATTGCAGAACTGTGCCTTTTTTACAATACCAAACTCTTCTAGCCAATAAAGGAACACAGTATCTCAGAGGGTCTGCATCACAGACCATGAGTATGCACTCTGACAAATAATTAACCCTTTTTTTACTGAACTAATATATAATACCATGCCTAACATATTTTCAGTGATAAAATTGCATGTGGATTTCTTAAATTTTAAGATTTTTATTTCTGTATCATGTACTATATATTTTATAAGTGAAGGAAAGGTTGGTGAAATTTACCTTGCATTTGCAATGGATGCTGAAGATGTTTTTTGCTGGTTCTTAGATTCTCCAGAAGATTGTTCCACAACTGTGCACTGGCTGAGTAAATGCTCTATCTCCTATACAAACAAGCTTTATCCTTGGAGCAAAGAGTTCTATTGTGCTTGAAGAATGGAGTTTGCTGCTGCAGTCCTCCTCTCAGAACTTGAAGTGATTTCTTAGGTATCCCAAGCCCAGACCATTAAGCACCTAAAAGATGATGACTGAAACTTTGAATTTTACATAGTAGCCTATGGGAAGCCAGTGTAGTGAGCGGAGGACAGGTCTGAAGCACTTGTGCTAACTTGTGTTCCTGAGGACAGGTGCTCATGCATTTTTGTACTAGTGTAGTTTCCATGTCGGTTGCATAGCAAAGAACTGTATTTTCAATTACAGGTTATTGTCCACCGGGATGCAGGTTCCTAGCCAGCAATAGATGATAGAGTGTGCAGATGCTGCTGTGTGAGAGCTTAGTAGCAAAGAATCCAGGAACCTGCTACACTGCAGACTGATTTGACCAACAGGTTTTTATCCCCAACCAGCGCCTATAAACTCTTAGGGCTAGTCTACACTTACCAGCCGGGTCGACGCGGTGAGTTCGACTTCTCAGAGTTCGAACTATCGCGTCTAATCTGGACGCGATAGTTTGAACTCCGGAAGCGCCGCGGTCGACTCCGGTACTCCACCACTGCAAAAGGCGGTGGCAGAGTCGACCTTGGAGCCGCGGACTTCGATTCTGCGGCGTCTGGACGGGTGAGTAGTTCGAACTAGGGTACTTCGAATTCAGCTACGCTATTCACGTAGCTGAACTTGCGTACCCTAGTTCGACCCCTGCCCTTAGTGTAGACCTGCCCTTAGTGTTTTCTTCTGCCAACCAATATGATTTTTGTTCTGAGTGAATTCAGTTTCAACCAACTGCTCTTCATCTATGAGTTCATCTCAGCCAAGCACTGGTCAGCTTAATGACAGTGCTGTTGTCTTCGTTGTGAAGGATAGTTAGAACTGTATTGTGATATGATATGTCATCTGCATATCATTGACTCTTGACTTTGATTTGAGTCCATGCTATCTTCTCAGTTCCTCTACAGGTTGTACATGAGTTATAAATATGACCAAGAGACAATTGATCCTTGTGGGATGTTGCAAATGAAAGGTTTGGTGCTTTAGATGCAGTTTCCTAAAACTATCCTTTGGGTGCATCCCTTGGCTCCAGGAAGAACACAGAGCATTTTAGTGAACATCCCTGAGACAGGACAGCAATATTTCTTAATAGACCTTGTCAAATACTGCAGAGAGTTCCAGGCATAGAAGAGTGGAAGTGTGCCTTCCATCTATTGACATTTGGAAATCATCCAACAGACCACTAATACTGCTTTCATTCCATGTCCTTATCTGTATCCAGACTGTGCAGGGTCTATGGTATTGGCTTAGTTAGATGAGCTTGAAGGTAGCCTTTGGCTAGCTTCTGCATGAACTTGTTCAGGAACAAGAAGCTTATTGCTTGGTCTTAGAGCCAGGTCGTCTGTCCAGGATGGGTTTCTTCATTGTTGGCATTACTGGGAAATGAGCCTTTCGGTCAGACTATACTTTTTTTGAAGGAGGAAGAGATGATCCCTTTACTGAATGTTACATTGGCTGTTCCTGTCAGGAGAGGTACCAGTTGCTCATTACTCTCTTTAACAGAGAAGGGTGGGGTCAGATTCACAGGTCCTCAGTCCTGTATATGTAAATGCCCTGTGCAATGTTTGTGAGTTAAAATACTGGTTAACGGAATATTTTCCAGGTCAGCTAAACTTTATAAATTAAATATACATAATTTTAGTTACGAGAATTTTGGTTATAAAGAAACTTCTTTAGACACACACAGGCGATGCTTATTTTAAAAAGACAATTTAAAATGGTAACCAAACAAGTCATTCAAACTGGGAGTAATTTTAATTCACAGTTAGCATGTGCCTTTAAAGGCTTGTCAGTCAACCATGCAATGACCAGAAGCTTAGAAATATTATGCTATAATCAGTAATATAGCTAAAGTGAAACTTAATAAATAAGGAGCTCTTGAGGTTTCAGTGCTGTGCAATGACAGACGTAATGAAAATCTTGAGTGTATGTGTAACCAGGCTTTTCATCCCTCCGGTCATTCGACTCTCCCTGCGCGCACACACTGGCCTTTGCCAGTTCCTTTTCATTACTGTTTGGGGAGGGGAATTGCAATTCTATTTTGCCCTTGACCTTGTGACCAAGCCATCACCTCACTCCTGCCTTTGCCTTCATGGAAGTCAGAAGTCAGTTTCCTTCGTTCTAGGGTATCCAGTAGCAGTAGTAAGTAACATCAATTTCAGTTATGTTAAAGAAAAGTTAACTCTTATTTTGCATAAGGCAGAACATATCACAGGCAGAACACATTTTAAGCAAGATCTAAACACAGTTTAATTGATCACATGTTTATCTAGCCAGGCCCTAAACTTATTTATAAACACAGAATATTGATGAAAAAGATGAAAACCTTACATATAAGGGAATCCCTTGTCTCATCCAGTTGCTGCCACTCTGTCTGCGTTTTAGTATCTGAAAAATGTTCTCAAGACCCAAGAAGTCTCTGTTTCTTTTTGTCATTTGTGACCCTAGATATAGTCCATTGGACTGCTATTCAGAGGTCAGTTAGCATGCTAGCACTATATTACTCCATTCCAAACTTTTGGTAGCCAAAACCAGTTTGAGTTCAGTTGTTATGACACTTCCTTTGTTCTGTCCACAAACCTGTGGGGCTATTAGGCAATTTTCTCTTTTAAGTATCCACTATCAATTTCACCGCATAATCTTAAAAGCCCTCTAGCTAAGGATGCAACATTAGTTTCTGTTTAAAGCTGAATTTTGCATCCTCTCTAAAATCTGCATATATAGATCAGCCTGAAAATTGACATGACAGTTCAATGGCTATGATGGAGTTTGTGGGGCAGATTTGAGCTCACTTAATCAGGGGATTCCTAAGATACAGCTCCTACCAAAATGACCTGTTAGGAAATTTCAACAGACGTATAATGCTTTTTGGGCACAGCTAAATAGGAATCCACATGAAATTTAAATCCCTGGAATATCCAGGTGAGATATAGTGTGAAAACTACAAACTGCTTATCCTCACTAGGATTTTACCTCATGTTAGTTAACTCAATTTATGTAATTTAAGAACACTCCTTTTTTCCTAATGAAAATGCACCCTGTGAGGAGGGGATTAGGGGTTTCCCAGGTGAAACATGCAGAGGCTGAAGAAGGAAATGGGGCACAGTTTGTTAGGTTAGACTTGTGTGAGGCTCTGGAGAGAGACAGAAGTTCCTGACAGCTGCTTCTGATGGGTCGCCAAAGGTGCTTTTACTTTAGTTTGTGCATGAAGTTGTTTGCATGTGGTTTGCTCCACCTCTGTTCAAGGAAACAGAATTTATGTATGTTTTGTAAATAAATAAATCCAAGAAAATATCTGACTCCACATTAGCAATTTTGGCTCCCACTAGAAACTGGACCCAAATTCTGCAAAGGGGCAACAAAACCATAATAATATTTTTCTTATAAGGTCTCTTTACAAAGCACCCAATGCATGGCCACATAAGGAGGTCTCCAGTTAGAAGAAAGTGCAAAGATTTCAGTGATTTTTTTTCTAAAGTATTATCAGAAATAGCAATTGGCTTAATGATAATCCATTTGCTCTGGGAAATGTGTGCTTGTAATAATAATAAAAAAGATAGAAATAGATTAGTTCTATAAGCTTGTATTCAGATGCCACTGTTTCAGAGTTGAGCACTGTCATGTTAAGAAGATACTGAGGTTTGAGATTATACTTCTTTAGCCTAATGGAAACCTGCCAAGCACATGATGATAGTGATGCATTTGGTCAAAAGTAGAGTACTGCACTGACAGAGGAATGGACTAGAAGACCTAACATTCTTTCCCATCTTTAGTGGCTATGACAGCAGCATTGGCCACAAGGCTGTTTGTCAGCTGAGCCACAAATCAACATTTATCCTGCCTAAATGTGAAGAGCCCACATTGGTAATTGTAGAAACGATACAACAATTGAGGAGGGATAATAAAATGGGGGTAGGGAAGGGAAAGGGATTGAAAGTAAAAATGGAATAAATCAACCATTCCTCAAAGCATCTTTTTAATATAATAGCTCACTCCAAGTTAAGGCCTCCAAAAATGAAATCTAAGTCAAAGAAAGCTTTTCAATGCAATCTATGTGGTAAACAAACATTGGTCAAGTCACATTTTTAAATTAAGTATGAATAATGTTTGATGATGGACTTTGCCTAAGGTAGTTAGCACATGCTTGCTCAAAATTTGACTTTCATGGTTGTCATTTGAATTTGTCAAGGAAGGCTGAGAATAGTTAGATTTACATAAACGAGGTCATATATCTTCCATACTTTTGTGTTAGGAGTGGCAAAACAGGAAGATGAGCCATACTAAACTCTTTACTGTCAGAAGGGTTTCTTGATGTGAACTCCCCCTCTTCTCAAAGTGATTACAAATGTCCGTTATTACATGTGACTATTTCTTCTGATTATTCATATATTCTAATATTATTCATCCATTCCAATATTATTATCTGTGGATTATAATTCCAATTTTTTTCATAGCACAAGTACTTGTATTACCTCAGGTTAAATAATCCACATGGTTCTTAGAATTGTCCTGTTTGACAGCTTTCAGATTAATTTTACAATTTATACACTTTACTGAACACAGAACTTTAAAAGCAGGCAACAAACGTAGTGTAAGACGGTTTGTGTTTTTAAGCACAAAAAGATTGTGTCTCCCTTTGATGTTAGAAACTACACAGTGAAACATGGCATATGCAATATTGTATTTCATAATTCTGTTTATCTAGACTAGAGCATTTCATAGAGTGGAAATAGGTTTATTTCCTCAAATTTTCCTTTGTAAATAGATTAGGATTGACTGACTTTTAAAATATACTAAACGGTCACTGCATGAACATTACATAGATTGTAGTCATGAAAACAAGGCCATCTTTAAAGTACGATGAATAATGTTGGCTGCATAGTAATAGTGAGAGCAAGATGTCCTGTGCAGATTTTTCTCTTTGCATTATGTTTTAGGAGATAATTTACTTCCCTAAAGTTACTAGTAAATCTTTCACATATTATATATATGGTAGCATGAAAGAGATTTACTAGCAACTTTGTAACAAAGACATGGAGCTTGGTTTTTTTTCCCCACTGTCTTGCACCTTGTGTAGTCATTTTCACCTGTGCACAGTGGGTGTGAAATCTTACCAATTCTCCAATCATATGCTGATGGAATTATACAGCCCTTTTCCATAGATGCAAAGCCATAACTCTCACTGTGCCCCTTAAAATCATGTTGTGATCACGTGTTTACTGAAGTCTAACTCTGTGTGGGACTGAGCACTCTTATTTCCACTGAACTCAACAGCAAGGGGTAGAGGCTATCAGACACCTCTCAGGAGGCAGAAAATTGGACCCAGGTGGACACTGTTTTATTTTGTGGTACTTATTTTTAGTGTGAGAGATTCCCAAATTCAAAGCTAGCCTGGTAGCTTGGTTCTCTTGTGTGAACTTCAGTGCTATTACATGATTTGCATAGGTTAATCTACCAATGTCCAGGTTCAGGTAATGTTGGAATATATTAGTTTTGATGCAATGTTTGGCCATATTCTTCTTATATTAAGTATTTTTTACTTTCCTTGTAAATTTACATTTTTTCACTTGCCATGTATATGTACAACTGCAGACTCTTGTAAAAACAGTACCTTTATTTGATTTGCATTTCTATTGCTATTCAAATAAGTATAGGAATGTCATTTTTAAAAAAAAAATCATTTCTGTTCTATTGGAGTCAACTGAACAATATGGACTAACAGGTGTTGCAAAAAAGTTCTGCTTAAAGAAAAGATCTACATATAAATTGATCAAGCCATATGGTTAAAATGTCTTGTGAAGGTGAAAAAATCTGTTTCATTCTGGCACCCAATATACATAGTAAGTGTTTATGAGGTATTTGATTAATATTTATTTGACAGAAGACAGTGGTGGAATATACATGACCTCTCCTGCCATTTATCAGTGTCTTAACATAAACCTATTCCTGGCATTCTGTAAATTACATTAGTAAAGGTAGAAACTATAAAGAGGCAGAGAGGTATAGCTCAGTGGTTTGAGCATTGGCCTCAGCCTCCTAAACCCAGGGTTGTGAGTTCAATCCTTGAGGGGGCCATCTGGGGCAAAAATCAGTACTTGGTCCTGCTAGTGAAGGCAGGGGGCTGGACTCAATGACCTGTCAAGGTCCCTTCCAGTTCTAGGAGATAGGTATATCTTCAATTATTATTATTTATTATGTAGCTTTGGTCTGGATTCATTTAAAACTGTGTGCATAGAATTACAGCGCCTCATCCTGCAAACCTATAATTAGTTCCATTGACTTCAGTGAGACTATTCAAGAGCCTGGTTGGTGACCAGACCTTACATGGGTATTTATGAAGGGAACATGGAAGAAGAAACACGGTGACTGCTCCCTCCATGCCGCTTTGAAGGCACACACAAGCCCAAATGGGACAGAGCGGAGGTAGGACCATGGGACTGCTCCTTTCCATCCTGCGACCATAGTGGGGGCCTGACACATAGAGCTGGAGAGGGGGTGAATGACCCCTTTTCATATGCCATATGACATAGAGCTGGAGAGGGGGTGAATGACCCCTTTTCATATGCTATATGACATGCCTTCCCATCTGCTCTTTCCTTAAGTGGTTTAGGATTAGTTTTTATTAAAAAAAGAAGTAAAATAAGGTGACATAATCAGAGCAGAAACCTACCTTTTAAAATCCATCCTCCCTACTCTATGGTTTCTGTTGACTTCAGTAGACTTTGGATCAGGCCCTTGGACTTCTTGTTTATGGGGACCAAGTATTTCCTCCATGTAATGCAGTGTTTTCTTCCAGCTCTTGTAGACCAACGCTGTTAGAGAGATTCAAAAGAACTGACATTGCTTATCCTACTAGGAGAGGTGGTTGCAGTATTTTGTTACATGGTTCATTGATTTAAGTGAAGTAACACACACCTGCATTTCAGCGGTGGCATGCCACCTAGGATGTGCCATATGGTAAAATAAGTGTTATGGAACAAATTAAGTGGCATACCGCAGCCAAGAGCCAGACATGTCCTTCACTTCACTGACATACATGCCATATGCTACAAAATGCTGCATTTTATTTCATTACATCCTGATAAGGTATATTTATAGAAGCATATCTATCTGGTGCTGAAAACATTGAAGGGGTATTAGAAAGCTATATGAGTAAAATCTGTGTACACTTTTACAATCTAGGGGTTGATAGTGTACAATATTGGGTTGCCCTGAATGCTATCAGTATTGGTAATATTTCAACTGGTTAAATAATGCTGGCCCATATACGTGACACGATCTTTATTCAATAAGTATCATCTGGAATAATCTAATTTCTGGGTCCTGTTCTTTTAGCCCAATAATACATTCAATTCAGATAGTATTGCCCTGAGTTTGGAATATGATTTTTATACTTACAAGTAGAAGAAACAGCAGATAGTGCATTCTGTGGTTTGAAGTCTGAATTAGGTACCTTAAATAGAATAGAATCCTTAGCTCTAAGCCCAGCAACTGGGCAAGCTATTATTTTCCTATTCATATACTTATGAGGCCTTCCTCACTGCAGTAGTGAAGCCTCTTGTATTTATTAATGAATTTATCCTTACAGCATCATTGTGAGGTAGGGACATACTACTCATATTTTACAGATAGAGAAACTGAGGCACAGAGGGCTATGTGCTGTTAAAGCACAACCATGAAAATCTCTCCCATAGCCAGATTCAGAAACACAGAGACTTAAAACTCAAAGGCCACAATCTGATAGAAATTCTGATGCCCCACATGGGCAGAACAATATTCTGTTTTCAGCTGAAACTTGTTTTTCATTGAAAAAGCCACTTTCTGACCCTTTATCTTTATAGAAGACAGGTGTTATATACCTATTGTACTATGCTATTATACAAAAAATAGAGGGCCAGCCCTTCCTTATGAAACAGTAGTGCTACAATTATCAGCTGTTGTCCCAAACACTCCATTTTACAATAGTATTACTCACTGCAGTGGTTTGGATGGCTATGGAAAAAAATACTGAAGTGTCTTTTTTAACAAGGGAACAAATTTTCTTCTCCAGCAATGTAAAAGGGCCACAAAGCCGCAGTGAGTCCCTCACTTCCCTAGCCTGTCCACTCTCAACCTTCTCCCCTTATGTAGAACTCTAGACCAATGGAAAGATCTCTGCTGGACCTATGGAAAGAGGGTATGGTTCTGGAATATATGAGTGCCTGAGCCCTTCTTCCATATGGAAAGAGGCAGCTTTACTTGCAGATTTGAGTGTAGGGAGGTAAGGGTTGAATTTATTCATTTGGGCAAAATTTCCCACTGAAGATGAATGAGACTTTTGCCTGAGAAAGGACTGAATGAAATATGAGAATTTGGCCCATATATTTTTCTAGCTATATTCTCTGATGATAAAAAAGAAAGGAGATTATAAAACAAGTGACATTTACTAAAAGCAATGAAATACACATTTTACACTGCAAAACTGTCGATAGCATAGACATCTCAATATGAAAATCAGAGCATGGCTCCAGTGAAGCCATTGCTTCAGGCAAGCTGCTGTCTGATGTTACTCAGCCAAATGAAACCATATCCAGGAGACCATCCATGGGATTAAACAGTAAGCAGCATCTCATTTATTAAATAGTGCTCTGTGTGTGGAATTTTCTCTGTCACAGTGTTGTGAAATAGACTACTGATTTCAAATACTTTCCATTCTCCATTTTCTACTATCCCTGCTTTCTACCCCCAAAGGTAATATTGAAGCAAAATATACTCTCCTATGCACATAATCTATTCTTAAAGTAGAATTCACCCTTGTGCATAGGTCTAACATATGGCCTACACACTGAGTGGAATGTAACAGGTGTAGACACCTTATACTGGAGCTTTCACCCATAATACCTAGCATATATGCAATTAAAGCTCCCATTAATATTAAGGTGACCCGCTCATGTAAATTACCCACAAATATGGGAGAAATCCCAACAAACTGAAGCTGAAAACTAGTCTATGCACTGAGCTCTTTTTATTAGTAGAATTTTTAACTGTGCAGTAGTGATGTTGCAATTAAATCCATCTAATAGTGAATGAAATCCTGCCCCACACCTTGTTCTTCATCCAACCCACATCAAACTGCAACTTTGCCTTTTCTGTTAGGTTTGAAATGAAAGCATTTCAGCATAAAGTATGAATCTTCTGGACAGTGACAACTTTTTCTGGCTTGCCCTTCAATAAAGCCTTCCTTCACTATTTTTAATAACTAAGCAAGAGTAATTTCTTCCTCAGAGCTTTACAACTATGTGATGGGACAATGTCTAAATGTGGAGAGTCTCAGACCAGGAAAAAAAACCAGTTATTTTATCCTTATGTCAATTGCAGCATAGGGACTATGTTGCCTGTACATGCCTTGCTTGCTTGAATTTATCCTTCCATAAGCTTCCAGGTCTTTGAGTTCAGACATGTAGGAGTAAGCAGGTGCTGCGGACCTGCTTACTTCCCCATCCCAGGGATTGGTGGGTAGGGCATAAGCAAACAGCTTTAGTTCCCTGTCTCCCCAATTGCTGCTCAGCAGAACAAAGCTAGAGCACGGGGCATCTAATCTGATGCTGGAATATACCAAATAACTACCCCTTAGAACAAAGAAGAAGCAGGGGAGGAATTGTGAGATGCCTCCTTGGGTTGTGCAATGTGCACAACTTCTCTTACTCAGGGATCTACCTAAAGTCATAATCTAACCAGAGGCCACTCTCTCTCTATAAGCAAGCTAGGAAGCTGCCCAGGATGGCAGATTTCTTGGCAGCTGCCAGGAGTGGCAGATTTGGACCAGCCACCCTTCCATCATGACAGAGGAGTGGCTGGGCCAAACTGTGTGGCCCTGTGAACCCATCTGCAAAGTTGCAACATTGCTCACTCAACTGAGTCATGACAGAGGAGCAGTGAGGCCAAATTTGAGTGGTGTGGGGGTGGCACAGTGTTGTATTGACTAGGATGGCAGATTGTGTTGAGTGGCCTCTGAATCTAGTCTTTAAGAGCCAGGGTACTTGATTTACTGCACAAAATTACCAACACCTAGTGTTCCAAAATCATGAGTGTGTTCTCAACAATAATAATTAAAAAAAACACATTTTGGAAGGTTATTTATTTATTTATTGCCTTCTGGTGTTGGAGCATTTAGGTTCACATTTCCAAGCTTTTCTCACAGCCAGGAGAGTCAGAAACTCACTTTAAAAATGCTGAGATTTCACATTATAATCTGGTTCCAGCAGCTGGGACTTTGAGAAACACCAAATATTATGAGATTCAGACTGTGAGAGTCACAGTTACAGGGTGACTTTTTTAGGAATTCATCATGCATTCTTTTTTTAGTATGTTACCAGTAAAAACTGAAAAATGTTTCCTAGTTGGTGCTTTAATCAAAAATTGTTTCTTAATGCAAAATAATATTTGATACAAGCAAAGGATGATTTTTGCCCCCACCACACAGTTAATAAAAGTGCCCCAAAACCATCGCTTTTAAACTAATTGGTATCCTGAACATTTGAATATACAGTTGCATGAAACATTTGCAAAGGAAATTGCAATGATTTATTTATAATTTCTTAGTATTCTAGTATTTACAAAGTAGTGTTTGTAAATATGCTAATTAATGTTTATTGCCATTAATTTATGATAAACTTGTAAAGAATTAAGACAATCTCTGTGATGAAAAAGCTCATTTTGTAAAAATGAATCACTGGTCTTGCATGCACAGTAGATATTTTTTGACATCATGTTAGTTTTGCTCAGCTAAGAAATAACACATACTTTGGAATTGTCAGTGTTCAAGTAGAAATTCAGTGGATTATCATTTTCCATTTGTTCTGTGGCTACTGGCACATCATACAGACAGTATCCCCATCCCTTTATCCAAGTAGCAGCCTAAGCCCCAATCTTTACACAAAATTGCACTGGTTTAACTGAAATTGTATCTTTTAAACTGATTTAGTTAAACAATTGCAACTTTGTTTGGATACTCTTATATCAGTTCAAACTGATGTAAGCCAGGTTCAGATAGACAAAAGAGCATGTACACAGTACTTTGCACTAGTTTAACTAAATCAGTTTAAAAACACACAATCAATTAAACTGGTATAACTTTGTGTATAGACCTGGTGTAATAGTATCTGTTCCTACACATGTGAAATTGTGAAAAAAGAATGTGCACGATTCATTAAGTTTTTGCTGGTTTAAAGGATTGGAAGAAATAGATGAAAAAATATTTTTAAAAGATTTCACACACCACAACATTAACTAAGGTAGTTTTACATAAAGTTGGAATCCAATTTTATTTTTGTGACATTAGTCCAAAAACATAAAGAGTGCTAACAGCTACTGCTCATTTCCATATTTTCCATTGTTTTTTCTCCCCGGGGAAATGACTTCATCCATATCAAATTCCTTATGATTTCTGATTTACACCAGTTTTTGATTTACAACTCAATTTCTGAGCCTCATTACATAGCCACTATTCTTCCAGCAAAGGAGCACTGGGCTGAATCCAACCATGTTTCCTTCTTATTGAATTGAGGTGTTATTGAGCAACATAAGAGGCTTTAACCAGGTGCTGTGCACACTGTTTTGGCAATACTCCCAGATCCTTTCAGTTCAGGGGGTGAGAAACTGGTTTTATAAATCTAACCCTGGTTTGTAGCCAGTTTAATGCAAAACACTTCCACTCAGTAACTAGTTTCCCAGTCTGTTGATGTGACTTTAAACATTCAATTATACATAAAAACTATCTTATAGGTACTGTGAAAGATGGTGAGTTTACTGAAATATAGAAAAGAACATGCTTCCATCAATACTAAATGAGGTTACAGAACTTCTTCTGTTAAATATAGTACATTTCAGTTACTTTTAAGAGTTTGTATTAATAGTCATGTTTAAAATGGAAAATCATGTTCTCATCTGGTGTAAATCATCATAATTCCTTTCAGGTTAATTGACCTATGCAGATTTACATCAGCTGAGAATTTGGCACAGAAAAATATATTCATTCTGAACTGTACCTGATCTGCTGTTTAAATTCATGAAGACATAAATTCCATTTGACCCAAATAGTGTTATTATATAATTGAAAAGATATTTTCAGATATTTGTCTAGTAGAATTTATCTTTCCTATGCCATGTTTCATTACTAGTATTTTCAAAAATTAATGCACAGGCCAAAAATAACATTTTTGTATTCATTTTTATACAGAGTACTAGCTATCATGTAATCAATAACAATAATTGTCAAAACAGGAAAACTGCAAATTTTATCAATTTCTGTTAAGTAATATATTACAATCAATTTCATGCTAAATTATTCCCATGCCATCTAATAATTATTCATTCTGAAGTATCTTTAAAATACAATATAGCTGTATAACAGTGTACAACAATCATAATACTTGATTATTTTAAAGCAATAAACAAAAATACACAGTGCTTTTGGGGAAGTATTATTACTTGTGTGTCAAGCATTCAAAAGTAAATAAATAATAGTAAAAAAAAGTATAGTTTTAATAAATGTAAAAATTTTAAAACAGGGCTTTGGAGCTGTGCTCCGGCTCAGCTCCAGCTCCAGGCAAAAACCTGCAGCTCCACTGCTCTGGAGCTGCTCCACACTCCAGCTCCATCCTTTCCAAAGCCCTGTTTTAAAACAATTTTCCCAGTAGTCAAATTACGGGCAAAAGTTCATGGTTACTATGCAGCTGCAGTAGCCTCAAATGAAGAGCAGCAGCAAGTTCCTAGTGGAGTAAGCATGGATCTGGACATCAAGGGTCCTACATTTTATTTTTGACCCTACCAGTGAATTGCAGCATAGACTTGGATAAATCATTGCACCTCTCTGAGACAGTTACCCACTCCTTCCCTTATAAAATGGGGATAATAATTTGTCAAGTACTTAAAGACTATGGATGAAAATTGGTATAAGTGTTAAAATTACAATAATTTTTAGGTGCTGGCAAAGACACAAACTCTATGAGAAATATTGGTCATAAATTTCCTATAGCATTACGGGAAGAAAATTTCTCAAACAGAAGGTTCATGGTCAGGTTAAACTCAGAGATTAAAATTACTAAAGCAGGTGCGTTAATAAAATCAATATCTAATTTTTATACTTCTTATTTACTTGCATTTCTCTCAGCCTGGAATTGACTTGTTTAACTTTCTAGTTCTGCATTAGCACTAAGCTACACTGTTTGCATTTAAACCAAGAACAAAGGTTTTTCATAAAAATAAATAAATGAAATAATTAAAGAGTTCCATTTAATTCTAGGTTTTGTAAAAAGCTCTTTATTTCCCTTTAAAAAAAAAGCTTATGTTTTTGGAATTAAAGTATCAGTACAATATCCTTTTACCCAATACAATCTCTCTTTAAATGTGTTCTCATTTTGAAATAGCTTCCTGATAATGCCAATTTAATTAACAATGGTTTTAATGGAAACACCTACTCAATACTTATTAGGCATAAATCCAAACAGAATTCATGATTCACGTCTAAATGCATGTTACTGTGCAAAATTACTACAGAAGACAAAGGGAATGTTATATTGGCATTGTTTTTCAAATATAGAGCCCAATCTTGTAAACTTTCACTCATCTGGGCCCTCTTTACTCTCTCACAAATAGTCTTGATGTTTGCAGTGTTTGTTGTAACTGTGTTGGTCCCACAATATGAAAGAGACAAGGAGGTTAAAAAATATTCCCTCACCCATCTTATTTCTCCTGTAGTCTTAATGACTATTAGTGTAAGTAAGTGCTGCTCATATGAGTAAAATTTTGCAGGATCAGCCTTAATCAGCAGAAAAAAATAAACACAAATTTAAATATAGTAGTAAATTTCATATATATAAAAAAGGTGATGGGCAGGTGGGAATAATCTGCCTCCGCAGCCTCCTGTCAGCTTGTGTCAATTATCTGTAGGTATCTTTACTAGTGCTTAAAGTTGAGCTTTGAGGAATTACATTGTGATTTCAGATAGATTTGGAAGGCTGACAAATTTGTACTTCCACTGTTCAACAGAGTTGCCAGACCATAGAATCCATGGTTCAGGGAAGCGTATAGCCACTGTGATTGATAATACCTTAGGTTATGAGCCCAGTACAGTCCTGAAAACTCTACAGAAATGTACGGAAGATGTGCAATTCCTCGCTGAGTAGATTATCATTTTTTTATGTTTGGGATTTGAATTTACTGTGTCAAATTTTATCACTCCTTAGCATGCTTTATTCAGTAATCATATCATTCAATAGTGTTGAAAGTTGAAGATCTGATGCATGTACAGAATTTGCAAAAGGAAAAAAAATACAAAGCATTTGTTCATTATGGCCCAACTCTGGTTCTGCACGAGATAACTATGCAAAAAAGTGTGGGCTAAGGTACAGTACAGGGCCTACTCTGGTGCACAGTAAGGCTTCTTTACACTGTCTGATAGTATAAAAGGACCTTTAAAATTAGTATAAATGTAGGCCTCTGGGTAAAGGAAAATCAAGCTCCAACCCCAACATATCTTCCTAGTTTTAATCATTTGAATTGTCTAATTTAAGCCTATATATTCAGTATTGCCAATCCTTGCAATTTTATCCCCAGTCTTGTGATTTTTTCCCCCTAAAGGCCCAGTTGCTTGAATTTAGAGATTATATGAGAATCTCAGCCTTCATTTACAATAAAATAAAATAAAAGGGAAGGTTTCTTCCCTCATTGTTGCAGAGAAAATCTTGAGAACTTTAAGCTAACTGGACAGCAAATTGCACGAAATCTAAATGTATGGCTTTAAAAAAACTAATTATTTTGTGCGGCTTGACTCATGGTTTTTAATGGTTGGGGTTGGCAATACTGTGCATAATTATTCTCCCCCCCCCATATTTCTAGATCATACTGTCCTGAACTACAATAGTTTTCAGATTCTGAATTGCCATTGTTGTGTGTTTAACCTTTCAGCCTTGCCGAGAAGAAACCCATGCTTTCTGCTAGGCTGCATTTGGTTGATAGCTTTTGAAAACAATCCATATTGTTGCTTTATTCACATAATGCTTTTCTAATGTAGCATCTATCATCTAAGAATTCTTTTGGCAGCTGTGGTTCTTGATTGTTCTTTACTACTTTTGTTCAGTGTATTGTTGTTTGTTGTTCTCTTCTAATGTCCATTTGTTTCTAACATGGCCTATTATAGAAACTGAATGATTGTTGAAATTACCAAGTGGATATTCAATTTCTGTCTCCCATTTCCTGGCTGCTTCCTCTTCATCTATCAACTTTTCAGCCCAACATGCATTTTCCTTTATCTTCTGGTCCTTTTTAGCTGTTTCTCTACTCTTGTGCCATATTTTCTTTAGAAGTGAGGGAATCATTACTTCATTGGACATGATTAAATAACTTGCTCTGAAATTTGATATATAGTTATGTCCCTATGTTAGTCTTGGAATTATTCTGATTCAGTCAACAATTAGTGCCATAGACTCTATAGCAAATAAAATTATGTGTGTAGGGTTGGCAGGATTCAGTTTAAATTGGTAAATGCTGGTACGCATCGATTTCACCTGACACACTGAAATTGTATTGGCAAGTGCAACCTCCCCTGTACCTTGCATGTGCAGGGATCCAGGGTCATCAGCTCTGTAGCCCTTAGGGTGACCAGATGTCCTGATTTTATATGGACAGTCCCAATTTTGGGGTCCTTTTCTTATATAGGCTCCTATTACCCTCCACCCCCTGTCCCGATTTTTCACCCCCCAATGTGTCCTGATATTTTGTTCCTCTCATCTGGTCACCCTAAACCTAGTGGCCCTGTAGGGAGACCCGTGCAGCCCCACTCACTAACTGAAATGTGGGGGCTATTTCTGGGCATGAGCCATTCAGCAATCGGGTGGCCTCGCCTGTGACCAGGGGTTCATCTTCCTCCTTGCAGTTATGGCTGGCAGTCTCTGCTCTGTCCTACAAGGCTCACAACCTTCCCCACATCTTGTGCTTGCAGAGATCTGGTGCCAATTGCCCCACAGCCACATTGAGAGCCTCCTAAAGTACTGGTATGAAAATGTACTGATAAAAATCAGAAAAAAAAGATTAAAAATAAAAATTGATATTAACCATGAATATACAAAAAAAATCAAATTTTGCCAAGGCCCCCACCCCATCTAGTTAGCACAAAAAGTCAAAACAAACTAATCTACTGTAATTACAGTAGATTAATGCTTATGATCAAAATATGAGCATTCAAAGGCTAAAATCAGATGAGATTTTACTGAAAATATTTGCCTTTGGGTGAAGACCAAGTATAGAAACTTATAGCACAAAAGGTGAATATTTTCAAAAGTTAGGAACATATGAAAAAAAGAATTATAACCTAAGCCATTTGCAACCTTAACTAGTTGAAGATCCTGCTAAGCACCTGCTACAATAACTTAATTGAACATTTACTAACTGAATTCAAGGATTTTTTCCTCCTACATTGTCTTTGAGTTTTAAGGACATTTAGGTTTATCTTTCTTCTATGTAGGAGATGATATTGGTTTAGAAAGACATTACTAGAAACCTGTTCTACATACATACTTTGAGGAAACCATTTCTGACTATTTTTATGCCTCTGTAGATGTTCACCTTGATAAGGACTGAAGAAATTTAACTACCCTTCATTTGGGACCATATTATAATGCAACAAATGTACATATTTTTTGATAATTTCATATTATGAATTTTCATATTTAAGTTCTTAAATCTGCAGTGACTCTTTTAAAGTTAGATATTTCAAGGACTGGATTCATATTAAGGACCAAAATGAATGTAATATGTAGACTGTATATTTAACATGTCTTTTTTAAAGCAGGCCACTAATGATAGGAGTCAAATAATTTCTGCAGCTGTTTTTTTTTTAAATTATTATTATTTAGCCCCAACAATGTGGAAAAAAACCAAGTATCATGACAGTTATTGCCCAGAGAGCTTACAGTCTAATTGCTATTGAAAAGGTGATGAGGATGGGAAAAGATAATATTAAAATATAAGCTGAGTTTTGCAGGGCTTTGAAGATGGAGACAAGAAGTTTGAACACAGAACAGTAAGCAAGTGGAAGCCTTTGGAATTATTTTTAAAAAGAGGGTTGATATGGTCTGGCCAAAAGTCAAAGAAGATAATTTTGGCTGTTGTATTTTGGGACAGATTGTAGGGGAACAATAGCAAGGAGCCCAAGAAGAGATGGTTACAGTTGTCAAGGCAAGAACAATAGCAAGGAGCCCAAGAAGAGATGGTTACAGTTGTCAAGGCAAGAGATTATAATGGAGTAACCAAGTGTTTTAGATCCCAATCGAGCAAAGCGTTTTAGCACATTTAAGTTTAGGCATGTGCTTAAGTTCCATTGACTTCCATGGAACTAAATCACAAACTTAAATGCTTTGCTGAATGAGAGCAAAACCTACTGGGGTCTCTTCTTTCTCCAGTACCTTGTATTGTTTTATCTCATTTTTGATGATCAGCAGTTATGTGTCAGAGCGGACAACTATTCTCCATGAATGTTATATAATGGATTTGCTTTCCACTAATCTTTATGTTGTCAGGTAGGCCATTTTCCAGTCCTAACAAAAAGGATAGTATATACACAAGAAAAACACTTGAAAATAAGACAGATTGAAAGAAATTAACTCTGGCAGTTGCTTATAATGTTTTTAATTAAATATATCATTCATGTTACAGTGGTTTGTGAGTCCTAATCATCATGATTTATTTAACCTAATAACAGTGAACAGCTTGTGATTCACCATTGTAAAACTAATGTCCTCCAGCAATAGCAGTATCACTGTAGACATTTGCAGAGTGGGAATTCTGCCAAAAAGAGTTAGAGTTTTTACATTATTCACTGGTTCATCTTATATATACATATGAGCATCTTTCCTCATTTCTTCCCTCCTGCTCCCAAGAGGCCAAATGCCCCAGAATCATTGAGACCATTTGCCTTGTGACAAGTCTAGGAGCATATTGTAAATGTGTCTCTTGCTGGCATTCGATGGATGACCTCCCATTGATCTTTAACGGGAGTTTTGCGCATGAAAGCACCACAGGCTTGGGCTATTTCAGCATATAATTATAAGATTAATGGTTGTGGGTGGGGGAAAATGTAGTCCAGGTTTAAAATTGACACCTGTATTCTGACTGGACCAGATAGTTTAACATTTGAAATTGTATGCTGTTTCCTACTGCTTGACAGTTTATATAGATTATCAGGAGCAAATTCTGTTTTCCCATCTGTGCAACCTTCTAGAAGTAAATGAGCCTCAAAGTGAATATTTTTATTGTCTTTAAATATCACTCATTTAAATAACTTTTGTAATCGGTTCTAACAGCACAGCAAACATCATTACACAATGTGTGACTGATAATTTTAGACTACATTGAAGATATCAGAATACCTTTTTTCCCTAGCTTTATTTCTTTCAGGCTGGACTCTGACTGCTGCCTGCTTAGCTGCACAGTAGAGGAGTTAGGGAGTGGGGAACATTTTAACCTTTAAAGAAGCTTCCCAACCCCACTCCTTTGTGCGGCCCATGCAAGGATTGCAGGATTGCAGTTCCCTCACTTGGCAGAGTTTAAGGGGTTCTTTGTTCTTGGGAGTGTTGGAAGCAGCTAGTTGTTTTTGACAGTTGATTCTTATCAACCAAGAGTAGAAAAGTAGTAACTAGAACTGGGAGTTTCAGTAGCTTAAAACATAAGAAGACAATTTCAGAGAGTATACAGCCTTTCTTAGAAACCTGCAGAGAGACCTACTGAGAAATGAACTGCAGTTGTGGAGATTTTAGGCACATACAGATACTATCCACAAGTGGTATTGATGTGCATGTGATAAATTGCAGATCCATTAGATAAAACCAATTTGTAAAAAAAAAAAAAAAAAAAGTCTGAAACAAAATAACCTGCCAGAGAGAGAGATCCTTCCTTCCCCCAAATGTGGAATGTTTCCAACATGTGCCAATATTAAGTTCTATACCAGGGGACGGCAACCTTTCAGAAGTGGTGTGCCGAGTCTTCATTTATTCACTCTAATTTAAAGTTTTGTGTGCCAGTCATCAGGGGCGGCTCTAGGCACCAGCTAAACAAGCAGGTGCCTAGGGCGGCAAAATTTAGGGGGCGGCGAAATGACGGGCGTGTAAGGAAGAGCGGCGGGAGCTCTTCCCCGGCTGCAGAGGACAGGCCGCTCCTCGGCTTGTCCCCGCGGGTGCACACCAAGAAGCGGCCCCTCCTCTGCAGCCGGGGAAGGGCCGCGCTACCAGCTCCGCCTGGGGAGGGGAGGGGGTTGCTTACCGCGAAAAGGCGGGAGCCGGTAGCGCAGCCCTGCCCCGGCTGCAGAGGAGGGGCCGCTTCTCGGAGTGCACCGGCGGGGACAAGCGGAGGAGAAGCGGCCCCTCCTCTGCAGGCCGGGCAGGGCTGCGCTACCGGCTCCCGCCTTTCCCGGTAAGCAACCCCCCCCCCTCCCCAGGCGGAGCCGGTAGCGCAGCCCTGCCCCAGCTGCAGAGGAGGGGCCGCTCCTCAGCTTGTTCGCGCCGCTCTCCTGCGGGTAGCGGCCACCCCCCACCCTCCAGACAAACCGGTAGCCAGCTGCGGGCCGCCTCCCTGGGGGGGGGCTAGGGCGGCGCTGCGCTGCTCGGGGGGCGGGGGCTCGGGCTGCGGTCGGCGCCGCTGGGGGGGGGGGGGCGGCACTCTTCTTTTCTGCCTGGGGCGGCAGAAAAGCTAGAGCCAGCCCTGCCAGTCATACATTTTAACCTTTTTAGAAGGTCTCTTTCTAGAAGTCTATAATATAGAACTAAACTATTGTTGTATGTAAAGCAAATAAGGTTTTTAAAATGTTTAAGAAGCTTCATTTAAAATTAAATTAGAATGCAGAGCCCCCAGACCAGTGGCCAGGACTCAGGCAGTGTGAGTGCCGCTGAAAATCAGCTCACGTGCCGCCTTTGGCACACGTGCCATAGGTTGCCTACCCCTGTTCTATACCCATAACAGGCTTAAAGAGCATAGCTTATAGCCCTTCAGAAGAAGAAATGGGAAATTTCTAATGCTATAGCATTGAAAAGGGGATTCCTGACTAGAATATATTTAGTTCTAGCCCTGGTAGATCTGCAGCATCTTACTGTAGTGAGGGATACTTAGAAGTCTTAATATTTTTTTTCTTTAATTACTTTCATTTCTACTTTTACATCTGAGATCTGTACACTTGGAGTGAAATCCTGGCCCCACTGAAGTTAACGTGGTCAGGATTTCACCCTTTAGATACATTTACACTGCACGGCCCTTATAGTGGTATATAAAGTACATACTCTGCACACCCCTCAGCATGAGTAGAAGTAGCAGTGGAGACAGTGAGGTACTGCTTAGGCATGTCTGAACCCTGTGGGTATTGCATAGTTCTCTATATGCCCGAGCAGTGCCTTCCCTATCTACATTGCTGTTTTTAGCAGCGTAGTGTCCCACTGCTTCCCTGCTGCCGGAGTCTTTCCTCAGTGCAGGGAAAGGCTCCAGCAGCTGAGAAAGGCTTTGGCAGAGGGGAGGCAGTGGGGGAAAAATCCAGCGGCTCCTCACTGCCAGAGCCTTTCCCTGCTCCCTTCCCACCTCCCCCCTCTGCCAAAGCCTTTCACTGTACTTGCAGCAACCATTGGTGTGCAGTGTAGACATAGCGTTAGTGTTCAGATGCTGTGGTGATGGTAGTGGTATACATTTTTAGAGTTCAGAGATGGACTCAGTACTAGAGAGAGGCAGGCAAGATAGGCAGAATGATAAAGAAAAAAGAGAGGAAAAATTACTTGAACTCCCTTTTATTTTCTCTTTGATTAGAAAACAGTTGTAAGGCAGTGCACTTATGTCGGGATGAGAGGCTGTAAGCAGTCCACGTCTGTGGTGCCTCCTGCTAGCCATCTTCTTCTCTGCAGGTCTTCTGTAGCTCGGCCCTCCAGCCAAGTCACAAAGTTCTGTCCTTTTCTGGGGTAACAAAAGGTCCAACTGACAGTCTAAGCTAAACATCTAAATAATAATTCTAACACCCCTCTCAGGCTCCACTGAAGTGTTCTTATTGGCCCTCCCTGAGAGCCCCTTTGCAAAGTTCTTCCTTTATTGCTTCTTGTCCTAGCAGTTTTTCCCTCATGGTCTCCCTTCCCCAGGGACTCTGGGGGTGTGGGTTCTGGTGTGGGACTGGGTTTGAGGGATTTGGGGTGAAGGAGGGGGTTCTGGGCTGGGACCAAGGGGTTCAGTGGGTGGGAGGGGGATATGGACAGGGGGTTGGGGTATGGGAGGGAGTCAGGGGTGCAGGCTCCAGGCGGCGCTTACCTCAAGCAGCCCCCGGAAACAGCAGCATGTCTCTGCTCTGACTCCTAGGCATTAGCCACAGCTTTGCACACTGCCCCATTCACAGATTCCTGGCCAATGGGAGCTGTGGAGCTGGCACTTGGGGTGGGGGCAGCATGCGGAGCCCCTGGCTGCTTCTATACCTAAGAGCCAGAGGGGGGACATGCCGCTGCTTCTGGGAGCTGTGCGGAGATACAGCAGGCAGGGAGCCTGCCTTAGCTCCGCTGTGCTGACCGGACTTTTAGCTTTCCGGTCATCACCACCAGCACCCTTTTCGAACCCTACTTCTCTGTAGCCTCTCCGTCCCTTTTTCTTGTTTTTTTTCCTGCCCATGGTGAAGCAGACTTGACTGGATAGTCTAGAGCCACCACCAACTATAATTCCTAAATACTGGGCAGTTTATAGTCTCCTGTTCTTCCCTGTGTCTTTCAGGTCATGTAGCAACTGCTTTCTAATACTACCCCATTTCCCTCATATTTTCACTAAATAACATAATGTAACTTTTGTTACCTTGAGCCATTTAAATTTTCCCTTTCTTTCTCAACCCTCATATACCCATGAAAGATGTTCAATTTTCTCTTATATCTTACAGCATGCACATAGTCCATCTTTGTGTTTATTCAAAAATATTTTTGTTTAAACCATAATGTCCAGTTAGTACTGTAAACAAAATCAATTCATTTTTCCTATGCAGGCCTGAAGTATGTTGTTATCCTCAACTCCAGAGCAAAATTAAAAAAAAACTTCCTCTTTTTTTTAATTGATCCAATTTTTTTGCCATTTCTCTTTTAATTTTTTCTGTACTAAGGTTTTGAATTCCAGTTTACTATCAATCCTTCCATTCCTACAGTCCTTTTAGCTGCTTTGTCCCCGTGTATTTCCTAAGTATGTGCTGGGATGCAGGCTAATGCTACATGTATTCCCATCTGTACTGTTATTAGAAATATAATTTAATTGAGTAAATCACTTATGCTTACAGAGACTCCCTTTTTTATTGCCATAAGGCCTGATACTGAGTCAAAAAAAATGACCACTACTGCTAGGCATACATCCTAGATCCAGTTTAACACCAGCATTATTACTACTAGGTCAGCTGTCATGACAACTACAAAATTGGATGTTCTTTTAGATGTCCTAATTTTCATAAACAATATGCTGTCCCTAGTCTTCATAGTTTTTTTCCCCTTTTTTGGACCCACTTATATATATAGTTGACAAAAACAACCCCACTTTTGATCTATATACTGGTATACTTTATTTTTTATACCTATTGTCTCCTTTTTACCAACAAGTTTATAAAATAAATCTAAATCCACATTTAGACATGTTAATTTCCATCCATAACTATTTTTTCCATGACTAACAGTTCTGACTTCCTTCAGCTTTTCCTTGTCTTTCAACTCCACATTTTCACTCAAACGGCAGCTGGAGCTCCAACATTGTGTGCTATAGGTTGCCTATTGAATTCCCAACAATCTTCATATATTTATCTGGTACTTCCATCTTTGCAATTCCCATTAACTTTGGCCCAGAAAGTTAGGTCCAATAATTTCATTTGTGGTGTAACTGGCATTTCACTAGCAACTATCTGTAGCACATGTGTGTGTTGTAATAAATGCACCATACACAACTCATAGTTCCCATGCTTGTATTAAATCTAATTTTTAAAGTGCTGATTTTGTTGCCAACCCTAAAAGCTTGGCAGCCATAGTCGATAACTGGTCTGATTAAGGCTCTGTATACCATCAGTAATGTTTTTTCTTATCTGCCTCCCAGTTAGTTCCAGCAATACTTTTAAATAGGTTGATCCTTCCTTTGCATTTATCTTTAACATAGTCTATATGCTCTTTCCAAAATAATTTAGTATCATGTATTAGTCCTAGGAATTTAAACCTTTTAACTGTATCTATTTGTTATCCATACGGATACAGTTTCCATTCCTTTGTAGCTATACTTTTTGTAAAGATCAATCTTTTGGTTTTAGCTATGGAGAACTTGTAACCCCGTATATTTCCTAAGTCTTTTCTGCCACCTCAATATTCCTTCTCCTAACTCATACAACATAATCCCTAACTGAGTTCTCCTCTCTGTTTGTATAATCGTTTCCTAATCCTTTCACAGATTGGATCACTAATTATCATTAAGTTGTCATATTACCATCAGATAGAGGTTAGCTGCTTGGTCACAGGCAAAGGTTAGCCTGGCTTTCCTTAAAGGGCCAGCTAGCTTGTGACACCAAGAAAATTAAAAATTGAAAACATGTCATTAATACTAGTCAAAGTCTGAGAAACAAATCAATGAGAAGTCAGTTAATTCTGAAATTAACTCAACCTTAATTCTAACCTTCTACATATGCCCCAAAACAGTGATACTCAGACTGAGGCTCGCCAGACCCAAGTGGCTCTTTAATGTGGCTTCATTGACTCTTTGCAGCACATGATATTAAAACACTGTGTGATTTAATTATTAACCAATCAGGATGCTTTTACTATGTTATTAACCGATTTTAGTTGATAAAATTATAGTACTTGGTCAGTCATTTTGCTGTGAGAATTAAATATATAAATGACTGACCAAGTACTATTATTACTGAATATATATATTTAATTAAATATTTCCCCTGTCATACTTTTTACATATGAATATATAGTACTATAGAAAATGAAACAATGAATTCAAACTACTCTTATTTTTGGGTAATGTTGATTGCTAATTTGGCTTCTGAACCACTGAGGTTTGGGTTTGAGTATCAATGCCCTAAAATATAGTCTCCGTGGTCAATTATTGTCATAATTAATACTTGGGCAACATCATCTTCTGTTACACGCCAGATTTACATCAATTCAGTTGAGAGTAGATCTCAGCACATTGTGTTGAAGGACTGCAGTCAAGATTAATGGGCATATGCTCTTGATGGATCTGCCTACTATTTCAGGTGACTACATACAGACTATGAAAGCAGAGAGGAGAAATGTGAGTCAGATAACACAGATGTTCAGAGATAACACAGCAGAAGCAGAGTGAATATTTCAATTATTCTCCTCCCCCCAGTTTTAGTAAACAGAACCATATATTCTTCTACTCGTGCAACATTAAGGGGGAGGGATAGTTCAGTGGTTTGAGCATTGGCCTGCTAAACCCAGGGTTGTGAGTTCAATCTTTGAGGGGGCCATTTGGGGATTGGTCCTGCTTTGAGCAGGGGGTTGGACTAGATGATCTCCTGAGGTCCCTTCCAACCCTAATAATCTATGATTTGCAGTGTCAATGAACAGAATGATCTAGAAAGCATAGATGTTTACCCAGGCTGCAGTGATCAGCATTGTCATTGGCTTGAATTGTCTGTAGCACTGATAAAAAGAATAATCAAGAGATTATTCTTTCTTGTATGTGACCTCAAGTGTTATCCAGAAGACCTGTTTTTGCTGAGTCCTAAAAAGCTGATATTAAACATTTAATTAAACAATGCACTAGAACACAACAATATACAGTGCCACTACCTCTATCCTCCTGTTTTCTGTTTGCAGTTTTGTGTGTTTGGTGTGTAGTTTTGAATTCGCAATTTCCTCAAGCAGTACAAATGGAAAATGTATTTTTGAAGGTATTTTTCAAGAAAGAAAAGTCTAAAAAAGCCTTGTCACCAAAACCAGATTATATTTAATAGGATAAAAAGTAGCAATTTAAATAATTGTGCTATAGTCAGACATGAAATTATCAAATTTTAAAGAAATTCCAGCTTGCTTTTGTGCTTGGAATACTGTTTTTTTAAAATATACATGGAATTCATAAATCAGCCATTATGTTTTCTTTCTGAAATAATTATTTTTTGCGTGTAAACCATATAATACATTATTACATTGTATCATGTATTAAGGTAGCTTTTGGTATATCAAGTTTTGTTAGTGATTAATAATATGAGATATATTGTTATATCTAGAAATATTGTCTTTCTCCATTAATTTAAGTGTGTGAGTATACATGTTTGTAGAACATAAATATGTAATAGGTTTCAAACAAACTTTTACAAATCCGTGTTGTTTCATACAATTTGATCTCTCTTTGTTTCTATCTCTTCTAGTCTGCTCTCAGTTTTCAAGAGGCGTCTTTGCAATTTTTGGATTCTATGACAAGAAGTCAGTAAATACTATAACATCATTTTGTGGAACTCTTCATGTCTCCTTCATAACTCCCAGTTTTCCGACTGATGGAACACACCCATTTGTCATTCAGATGAGACCTGACCTCAAGGGAGCTCTTCTTAGCTTGATTGAATACTATCAGTGGAACAAGTTTGCATATCTATATGACAGTGACAGAGGTAAGATACAGTACAACTTATCAGTATAGTTTTTGCTAGATGTACCTAATTGAAATGCTAAAGCAGTATTACAAAGACAAGCAGAGCAAGGAGAAATGTTTTCCCTCTTGTTCCACTTTAACAATATAAAACTCGGGTCTCAGGAAGAGAAGCTTATCTGACTGCTGTATATGGTCAAAGAATAAATGTGTTTAATTGAGAATGAAATAGTTGCAGTATATAATAGAATTATGGACATGTGCTAATAAGCATTGATGCAAGTATAATAAGGTCTTTGGAAGATAGTTCCCATAGAAAATTTATTTTAAAATGTAAGTGTTTTAGAAAAAAATGCATCTTAACATTTATCTATTTTTTAAACATTTAGAACATTAAGGTTACAAGTGCCATACCAATTAAAGTTAGAGAACCAAACCAAATTTCAGTCAGCTCATTTCTTCTACCAAACAGCAACTTTAAATGCAAATCCCCCAACATATAGTTCACTGCTGCAGTCTCATAGTTCCAAACAATAGTTGTCCAATTTATGAGGATCCAGAACTTCATCTCATCACAAATCCCATCCACCTAGAACACCACTCATAGGTCCAATTAGAGTTGGTGGTAATCAAGGTAATCAAGGGATGGTTCAGTCCCACAGAGTTACTTCACACAGGGTGCAGAATCTGTAAGTGGGGATCCCAGAGTAAAACAGGAACTAAGGAAAAAGCTCTAGCACTCTAGACACAACCCTTTCCTCTCCCCCTCTGTTGAATTTGGCTTACAGTACCAAATCAAAAGTCCACTACGCATAAGCTCAGAAGACCCACTCACTCCAGGCATGTCCTGCACAATTCCTATATCCTTTCAAGATTATTTTTATTGCAGTACTCATATTATTTTATACAATCAAAACAAACAATTTGCAAAGTTGGAAGTGGCAAATGTGTTAATTAGTAGTATTTGGGGGGTTTATACAAAGTTGAAAGGGGGAAGGTTTTTGACTATCTTTGTTGGAATTCTATTTTTTTATTTGTCTCCAAATGCTCCTTACTTTTTCTTTATCTTTCTGTTTTCATTTTGTCCTCTATCTTTGAAAGCAATTGTGTGGTGGTTCTTCAGTATGTTCGTGGACCAAAAACTTTGCTTAGGGTTGCCTTGCCATAAATAAAAGTGCAGAAAATGGTCAAGATGTAGTTAAATTTAAAAGATGGTTCAGATTTACCCTGGTATACCATTTTTCATCAAGCAGTGCAGTGAGTTTTGCCTACTCACCTTCAGATGTCACCACCTTCCACTGGTCTGGTCTGCATTGTGGTGTTCAAAAAAATCAAAAGGGGCTTCTTCAAGGCACGTTTATGTGTTGTTTTTTAAGCCCTGCAGTTAGGTAAACTAAAGCTCTCATATGACCTCTAAAAATGACTGTGTGTCATGCAGTATGATCCTTGAACTTGGACTTCTCTCAGCTTCTCTTCAAGTTCATATTTGAATCAGAAACATTCTTTATCTTTGCAGAAAGGGCAAATAGCTTATTCAATGCTCCATCAATCAGCTAGCATTGCAGTGTGTGCCAATACACTGCTTGTGATTTCTATTTAGGAAAATTCTTCGGAGCACCCATTTCTACAATACATCTTACTGTCAACTGTACTGAAAGGAGTAAATAACTAAATGAAATAGTTATTTATTGCCACATTTTGGTTTTGCCATTTTTTGTTTGTTTGTTTCACCCAAACCCTAAGGCACTCAAATAGGGAAGGTGCCATTTGTAAATCTCTAGGGGCATGAATCTGCAACATTACTCAAAATGTATTACTCCTGGAGTTCTCTCATTGATTTCAATGGGGCTACCTGCAGAGTCAAGTACTTCTCAATGTCAGTAAAGGTGGCAAAATTGGACCTTAAGTGAGGAGAATTCATTTTTCAGTTCAAAACACCATCACCTCAGTGACCAGTGCCAAGGAGGTGTCTATAAAAAGTATATACGATTCAGCATGGTTTTTTTTTCTTCTGCTGTGGAAAGAGATAAAACATTAATAAAGTAGAATCAGGTGAACTAATAGCAATTACAATTCAATTACTATTCTGCAACAGTGAGTTTATTACTACAGCTCCAGTACCTTTGTTAGGGACCAATCTTGTGAAGTGCTGAGCTCTCTCACATCCCATTCCATTCAACTTTAAGGATCAGGCCATTATTTAGTACAGTACTTGCTCTCATACGGCTTAATCACATCTTGTTTTTTAGTGTGTTCTACCTTCTCTTACCCCCCCCCTTTTTTTTAATTGCATCGTCTATAATACCGAGTGGTAGCAACTAGAGTTTGCCTGGGTTGTAGGGAGAACTGAGACAGTGTTAGAGAATTCTATCTGCAGCCAAATTACTAATTCAAAAAAGAAAATGCCAATCTGACATTTTATGCAATTGCCTCCATTTAGTCCTCCCATTCAAAAGATCACTGAACTGACTATCTGTGCTCATTATGAGAACTTGAGGATCAGGAGTGTTTTTCCCCAAGTTCTGAATTAGTACTTGAAAACTTAATATACTAGAACTAGGCCTCATGCATTCTTTCTATGCACTTGGGCCACCCTAACAGCTATGAAATGTCAACGTAAACACGTCCAGTAATGGGGACAATATGTCAGATACATGTCCATACGTAATCATCTCCTTGCTCCAAAAACTAAACTCACTAATGAAAAAGTCATTTACTACATTTACTCAGAAGGATTTCATGGAATGAACATTGTCTGAGTCCCATCAGAGGTGATAATGTTCTATATGTATAAGTATCATGAAAGTGGGTTATCAAACACCTCTTAAGGCTGAAGGGACAGAAATCTGGAGATTGAATGTAAATGAATCAATACCCTAATTTGCATTTTGATGACTATGCAATAACAAACTGAATCATTTATCCATTTGAATTCAGAAATCACCACCCTTTTTTCTCCCCTCTTTCTTTCTCTGTAGGTCAATCATAAATACTCTATGATTTTTCCTTAAAAGTAGAGGAGGCCATAGGAGTGACTTCTCTTATGAGAGAAGTCTAAATCTCTTGGTACACAGTTAATAGATAAGGTTCCTGAATTTTGCAGGACAAGTAAAATGTCTTGTTGTGTACTGCAAATGGCTTCATCTGTGCAGTTCTTTACATCAGTTTATAACAATCTGAAAGCCCCTTGGAGGCAGCTATTGATGATGAGGGAGCTGAACTTTGTGTCCCTTGTTGCACGTAGCCAGCTCTCGTGCAAATCAAGGCCAGTGCAAAAGGCACTAAAGTTGGATCAAACTTTTAAAAAATATATATAAGTATAATCTATCCATAAAACTATGATACGCAGTGTGTGTATGGGAGGAAGTTAAATATCTCATGGGGTTTCACTGAGGAGGTCAGAAAGGATTGGGGTGTAAACCCAAGTCTTCCTGGCCAAATGCCAGCCAGGAAAATTCTGCCCTCCTCCACTGTCTTAAAATTCCCTCTGTTCTTTCAGTTGTGGTTGCCTTTCCCATAACATCATGTAATCCTTTTGGACCATGAGTCCTGCTCTGAGGTGAATGAGCCACTTTCATTTCCCTGTTGACCAACTCCCACTTGGAAAACGATGTTGCACTCCTAGTACTGCTGCTTTAATTTGCTGAGGTGCAGTGACCCAGTCCCACCACCAGGGTCTGCTGTTCCTGCTACCCCTAATTGTGTAGGGACCTCGCTATGGCTGCTCTCTTCCCCACCTTTACTCTGTGGTTCTTTAAGGATGTAGTCTGTTGCATGAGGCCCTTTATTGAGCCTGCCCATAAAAAAACCAAGAGATCCAAGCTGCCACTTGGAATCCATGGAGAAGGCACTAAAAATGGGGAGTCTCCCAAGGAAGATTCTATTTATTAAGGGAGATTTAACAAGCCTACACCTAAGTTTATAGCATAGAGGCCTTTCTGAGAAAAGATGCATGGGAATATATTGTAAATAACAATATATATTCAAACCATGCCCAACTAAAATTCTTGCCAGCTCATAGAAAGTGTATAGTTTAAAGACGTGGAAGGACTGCAAACTTAAAAATGTGAGCTAGGACAATGATTCTGGTTTTGCTGGTCTGCCCTGATCTGTTTTAGTCTATTGATTTGATTTTTAGATAAGATATCTATATCTTTTTTAAAAAGCCAACAGTCATCAAAAAATAAAAGATTTCCCACACACAATGTAAAGATCCACAGTTGTTTTCAAGAGACAATGAATGTAAAGGTATAAGCCTGAAATGATGGTGACCAATCCTGTATATCATTAACATTTTCAAAGTGTCAAAATTAATTGTTAAAAGTCTATTGGTCTTAGTTTAATGAACCATTTGCAAATTACAATTCAAATTTAATTCTCATTGTGTTCCTTGTCCAACTATGTGTGTAACTGCTGTTATTGTTAATGAGAGTAATGTGTGAAACTTTCTTTACATATTGTGGCAGAAACTTGTCTCAAAGAAAATGCATGGCTCAGTTTATTTACACAAGTCAGAAATGACTACTCAGGTTTTATGGTAGATAAACTATATACGAAAGCAGCAAAGAATCCTGTGGCACCTTATAGACTAACAGACGTTTTGCAGCATGAGCTTTCGTGGGTGAATGCCCACTTCGTCGGATGCAAGAGTGGAAATTTCCAGGGGCAGGTAAATATAAGCAAGCAAGAAGCAAGCTAGAGATAACGAGGTTAGATCAATCAGGGAGGATGAGGCCCTGTTCTAGCAGTTGAGGTGTGAAAACCAAGGGAGGAGAAACTGGTTCTGTAGTTGGCAAGCAATTCACAGTCTTTGTTTAATCCTAAACTGATGGTGTCAAATTTGCAAATGAACTGAAGCTCAGCAGTTTCTCTTAGAAGTCTGGTCCTAAAGTTTTTTTTGCTGGAGGATGGCCACCTTAAGATCTGCTATTGTGTGGCCAAGGAGGTTGAAGTGTTCTCCTACAGGTTTTTGTATATTGCCATTCCTAATATCTGATTTGTGTCCATTTATCCTTTTCCTTAGAGACTGTCCAGTTTGGCAGATGTACATAGCAGAAGGGCATTGCTGGCATATGATGGCATATATTACATTGGTGGATGTGCAGGTGAATGAATCGGTGATGGTGTGGCTGATCTGGTTAGGTCCTGTGATGGTGTTGCTGGTGTAGATATGTGGGCAGAGTTGGCATCGAGGTTTGTTGCATGGATTGGTTCCTGAGCTAGAGTTACTATGGTGCGGTGTGCAGTTACTGGTGAGAATATTCAATCCATGCAACAAACCTCGATGCCAACTTCTGCTATGTACATCGGCCAAACTGGACAGTCTCTAAGGAAAAGGATAAATGGACACAAATCAGATATTAGGAATGGCAATATACAAAAACCTGTAGGAGAACACTTCAACCTCCCTGTCCACACAATAGCAGATCTTAAGGTGGCCATCCTCCAGCAAAAAAACTTTAGGACCAGACTTCTAAGAGAAACTGCTGAGCTTCAGTTCATTTGCAAATTTGACACCATCAGTTTAGGATTAAACAAAGACTGTGAATGGCTTGCCAACTACAGAACCAGTTTCTCCTCCCTTGGTTTTCACACCTCAACTGCTAGAACAGGGCCTCATCCTCCCTGATTGATCTAACCTCGTTATCTCTAGCTTGCTTCTTGCTTGCTTATATTTACCTGCCCCTGGAAATTTCCACTCTTGCATCCGACGAAGTGGGCATTCACCCACGAAAGCTCATGCTGCAAAACATCTTTTAGTCTATAAGGTGCCACAGGATTCTTTGCTGCTTTTACAGAACCAGACTAACACAGCTACCTCTCTGATACTAAACTATACACAGGCATCAATGTGGTTTTGAAAAATCTACTGACTTGGGATAAATACTATATGCCGTCCTAGAAACACTCCTTTTGGGATTCTCTGGGTAAAAATTATAGCTGATAATTCTCACTCACTGCTGGCAGTTGGAGAAATAGTGTTTATTTCAGGGTAGGTTTTCATTACTGGCACTGAATCACATCTTTCTTTATTCTGTTCTCCTTTACTTTGTGTAAGGGAAATGTAGACCAGTAACATTTCTAATGATCTTACAGAATATCGTTAGCTGTTAAAATTGTACTCAGAATCCATCTTGCTATCAAGATTCCATGTCCTTCCAAAATAAAATAAAATAACATCAGACATCTGTAAAAATTGCTTGTGAGGTATTAGTAATGAAACTGTTTAGGGTTAGAAAGAAAAGCATTTAATCAGATCTTCTATAACTGGGGTTATTACTTTAGTCAACAGAAATAATGGCTCAAGAAGCACCATTGAAGTAATTGGGAGCTTTGCCTTGACCTCAGTGGCACTGGGATCAGGATCAGGCTTTAAATGCATTGACACTGAAGCATGGGAAAGTAAACAGTTCAATAGCATTTAGTAATAAACAAGAGATGGTGTTGCTGTAATTGGGTCGTTTTTCTCCTAAAAGGCCTCTTATGAAAAGTAGAGTATCTCCCAAATGCGTTGGAAGCTTTTATTGTAGGGTGATAGAATTTCTTCTTGAAGCCAGCTGAAGCAAAAACAAAATGTAATTGTTTACAGGGTCCAATCCTGTATTCCTTGCAATGACCTATATGGAAGTTGTGTGTGTACAAGGCATGGAGGATCAGGGCCAAGTGCATCACCTTTTCAGGAGAGTTCTGTCAAAGCTGTCTTTTTCTGTTTGTCAGCCGCACAAGTTACTGAGTGGTCTTCAAAATAAATAAGCTACAATTCACATGTTATGGGCCTGTGTTATTCTTGCAACTTTATCTGTCGTCTTTCACCTCTTACCAGGCTTATCAACATTGCAAGCCGTCCTGGATTCTGCTGCTGAAAAGAAATGGCAAGTGACTGCTATCAATGTAGGAAATATTAACAATGACCGAAAAGATGAAACTTACCGTTCACTATTTCAAGATCTGGAGGTGAAAAAGGAAAGACGAGTGATTCTGGACTGCGAGCGGGATAAAGTGAACGACATTGTTGATCAGGTTTGCTACACTCAATTTTTAAATGACAGCAGAAATGGAAGACTTCTGGGTTGTATAAGGATACATAATGAGTGCTCCCATAGTGCTGCTTTATCAGCAGTTTTTATTTATGTATGATTCTATTTTGATGATCCCTTACTTTATCCTTTGAATCTTTTCTATTCTATATAGGCTTTTATATCATGCTCATCACTGTAGTATCTGAGTGCCTTTCAGTAGTGTATTAAGCAATATGACTACATATCTGTCACATGTTTGTTCTCTCATCTTCTCCCTAGTGGAGTGTTTTGTTTGGTAGGGTTTTTTAAAATATATATACGTATTGCGATGTGTTTATGTTAGAGAAGGCAAGGTCAAAGATATGCACCTTGCTCTCAGAGTGGAGTGTGGTGAGGTTGGTGATGTTCCTTAGCTCATGGGAAAGTTTGTTCCACAGTCTCGGAACACACACACACACACACACACACACACACACCTCTTATTTTTGAGAGTTCCATTGTGCCAGAGGAGCAATAATAGATGATGCTGATGTAGCAAAAAGATACTTCCTTATTGGAAGTAAGTGTGTTGCTTAATGTGGGTTTATTATTATTTTTTCCTATATCCAATACAGTGGCTACTCATCAATAAATAGATTTGCAATTACCAATTATAAAATCCCAAACCAATAATTGATAATCATTTAATATGGAGTAACTAATCTACTCAATCTAACTGCAATGTCTCTTGGAGCAGCAACTACATGCATATATGCATAGTTGTTAAACCTCCGCAATAAAAATATTTACTAACCAAATAGGCTTTAAATAACGTAATACATATAACTAGTAATTCATTTAATTATGTTCATGTACCACATGTCATCAGTGGGCTCAACACAAGAGTTTCTGGATGAAATTCTGTGGCCTGTGACATGCAAGAGGTCAGACTAAATGCTCTAATTGTCCCTTCTGGCCTTAACATTTACAATACTTAGTGTTAGATATTGCATTTACTTATACCCATATACTCCACTAAAGCCAGTGTGTGGAACTTGGCCAACTAATTCTTGGTTTAATGTAAATTACAGGATGTGGTTTAATGTAAATTACAAGCCCATCCCTGCCTCTTTGAATTTGTCAGAAACTAAATGAGAGAATCAACTAAATCTCCTTCCTTGTTCAAATTGCTGCTACTCTCACTTATTTGAAAGATGTGGGGAGACCTGAAGAGACCCTCCTTCTCCCGGTCTTTATTTTTTTAGGGCAGTGTAAAAGCAGATGGCTCTATTGGTCCCTTGCGTCACCTGCTAGGCAGGGAAATGCAAATATCTTTGAACCACATGACTCCCTTAAAACTCTGGATTGATTGTAAATTATTTTAGATCAGCACCTGCATTAGGACCCCAAGACTGGGAGGTATACTGAATAGTGCAGACCCAGAGTGCCTTCCTCTCAGTACAGTTATTGGACTGAGTGGAGTCTTTGATGCCACTGTCACTTCCCAGAAAAGAGACTGTTGCAAGTGTCCGTGTAATGCAAATTGTTTAACAAATGATTGTATTAGGGAATCAGTAAAACTGACTACACACAAAGTACTGTCAAATGTACAGGGTAAACAAACTAGAAAAAAGAGATTTTTATTTTCTAATCTTTTTTAGAGGTGTTTACAAAGTAGGTGGAAAAACATTCAGCCAACATTTTGATTTTTAACTTGACAGCATCACTCTCAAACCCTAATTCTGCAAACACTTCCTGCCAAGCATAGTGCATATTTCTGTCAGACCAATTTAAATCCCAAGTATAGATCTTGATTCAGAAAAGTACCTCAGCATATACATAATTTGAAGCCCATGAATAGTCCTACTGAAGTCAATAGTGCAGAGTGCTGATGAGACTGCTCACTTAATTAGCCCTACACTCAGGAAGTGTTTGAAGAATCAAGCTTTTAAGGAATACATATGGTATGACAGCTACAGTACAGAAGAGATCATATCAAAAGATATAAATGCCATATATATATTATATCAATAATTGCAAATTTTCTGACCAAATTTAATCATGTATTCATTCATCCCTAGCTTCACTGAAAAATAATATCTTTAAAATTGTCTCAAAATCAAGCAAACAAAACTACTATCTATGTAAATCCATTCTGCGGTCTATATTTTTGATATTTTGTTGCCATTTTGTAGTAGACATGACTGCTTTGGGGAGTGGCAACTTTTTTTTGCCTAAGTAGTATTTTGGGGTCCATAATAACTTTCATGTACAATTTTGAGTGTGATCATTTTCCAAATTTTAGTTTATTATCCAATACTTCACAGAAACAAATTAATAACAGAAAAAAAATAATTACAAGCTGACTGCTACATTAATTTTCACCTAAGAACACTCTGCGAGCAAATATAAATACAGTGATAATGAGCCCTAAATCTTTTATAATAATATACCTGCTAAGATGTAAAAATATAAAATCTTACATGAATTGAATGTAGCTAAAGTTTCTATCAAACAAAAGCCTGAATTTATAGAAAAAAGGTGCAGCTTTGATGGGTGGCAGTGTAGATCGACTACCTAGATCTTGGATGCAGGCATGGCCACTTGTGCCTCCCTTCCCCTGAGAGCCGATAAGTAGGGAGTGGGCAGCATGGCAGGGATGGACAAAGCCTTGGCTCCATTGCCCCTTGCCTCCACCATTTAGTGTCCAGGACAGCTGAGCCAGCAGAGAGGGTGTCATAATTTGCTGCTGGTACTGCCAACAGTAAATTACTGCTCTTCCAGAGTAAGGAGGAAGCAGGGAGGGAACTGTGCTACAGAAGGTGTGTCTGAGGCACAGTGCCTGCTGATACTATAGTCAGAGTATGCCTAAAGATACAGTCTAGTCCTTGGAATTCAATATACCTCTCTCAATGTCTTGGGGACAAATCTACAGCTGGTGTAAATCAGCATAACTCTGTTGACTTGAATGGACGTGTGCTGATTTGCACCAGCTGAGGATCTGGCCCACGGTGTTTGGCTATAATAAAAGCACATATTTTGAAAAAGCGCAATATAAATAAATAAAGATTAGTGAATAGAACTAATCTGGGGGTATTTTACTCTTTTAGGGTAAACCCATATAGTAACTGTTCATTTTCAATTAAAATGAGTTTTCTTTTCTTTTACAGGTTATTACGATTGGTAAACATGTGAAAGGATACCATTACATCATTGCAAATCTGGTAAGTGGTTTCATTATTACCATGTGCCTGTGTTACTCTTTTTAGTGTTTATAGTAACATACCAGGACAGTATTATGTTTTATGAGCTTGTAATAGATTTTTTTTGGTGTGGGGAGATGTTAAATTTCTTCCTCCTTGCTAAACTTTTGCTATTTTATTTCTTACAAAAATGTCTTTGGGGCTGGTGCATTCAGGTATTGAATGCTTTCTATCAGGTTCCCCTCAATGGGAGTTGAGGGTGCTCATCACCTCCAGGAAGATGTTCAGCATTTTGCAGGATCAATCTTTTAAACTATATGCATGAGAGCAGTCCGAGTATATGTGGGAATTAGAACACTCATTGCCCTCCAAGTAGACCACATCATTCAGTTAGGGAAAAAAACATTACCATTGCAAATTATTTGTGCCATCAATTGGGGGAACCAGTTTTTTGTGTCCTTCTGCTTTGTTCTTGGTGCATCTTCTCTTTTCAAAATTCCTCGGTTTTACATTTAGGCTGCTACTGTAATTAGTTGATGCATGCAGTTCTCACTGAAGTTAATGGAATGTAACAGGACAGCCATAGCAGGTCTTTCTTACCTTGGATGTTATATGTGTGGTTAAAATGAAACAACAAAAAGTAAAGTAAGTCAGATGTACCGAAGTAATATGCCACCATCCAACCAACCTATTCCAAATTCACCTCCATGCTGACATCTGATAGCCTATCTAAAAGAGATTTAGCAAACTCTTTACACTGTTTTAAGGATAATGATCTGAACTGCTATTTTCCCTTTTTTGAAAATGAAGAGCCATTGAACTCAATGTAGCTATGCTGATTTACACCAGTAGAGAAATTGGCCCAAAGGCCAGATTCTGAAGGCTTGATTCTTTGTTACTCAGTTCCTGTGCTTGGGGCAGGGACAGAACATGGGGGCAAAGTAGCTCTAAGCCACTGTTATGTTTCCTGTATGGTGGTGCTTTGTAGGTGCTTGGCTTGGCTTAGGGCTGCTCTAACTTACATTCTGTTTCCCCTGGTCGTTCCCCAGGGCTCTGGGAAAACAGAAGAGCTCCAGACATGCCACTGCCTGCTCCCAATCTACCCTCGATCGAACATCAAAAAGCCTCCCCAACTCACATGTGCAGGACATATTCTGTAGGGGCCATTTCTACCCACTTTGAGGCCCCTTTCTACTGCTGGAGTGATGTAAAGGGGTGTTGGGTTAACTGAGAATCAGATCCTGAATGTCTGTTTAAAAACAGAAAAGCAGGGAAACATATTGGGTATTAACTTCATTTTTATCTTTCTTGAGAATAAAAGACCCAACCCCCATTTACTGCAGGTTTATTAAACAACAGAAACATATGTCATGCCTACGAAATTTGAAGAACTACAAAACTTTGCTTATCAATTTTTAGTTTTGAAGGACAGCAAATATATTTGTTTTAAAAAGTGTGACTAGTCCATTTCAATACATGGATTGATATTTCAGCCATTTGCTCTCATTTTGCAGCAGAGAACCTGTGTGATTGTAATTTGCTGAACCAAACTGTCTCAAAAATATTCTGGAGGTTCCTTTTTAATAATACATTTGCATACTACAAAATGATACAGTAAAAATTTAAATGCAAATATTACAGATCTTTCTATAATGTTCTACACAATATATAAGGCAAGTACATTTTATCAGCCATCAGCGGACCCATAGCTAATTTGAAATGGGCATTCCATGAACGACAATCATTTTTGACTTTGAAGGATTCCTGATGACATATAGTTAATACAGTGCATTATGTATTGCATGTTTATATCAAAACAACCTGCGGTTAAGATCAGATTCAGAAAGACTGCATGATTCCTATGTAAATGCTCATATTAGCAAGCAGTGTGGCATCCACTGTGAGCACAGCAGCTAACATGCATTACCATAGCAATTGTGACAGCTTTTGGTCATGGTGGTTGGTGTTGCTGCTTCTTTTTTGTATTCATTGTGAAAACATTTTGGGTGCACTTCAAATTAAGTGTCTCAGATTAAGGTTTCCATTGAAATTAATTAGCATCATTATCTATGTTGGTTTAGCAGTGACAGATTATTAAAATCAAAACATCTTTATTTTAGTTGTACAGCTGAATGATAAATATACACCCATCATGGATCAGCAGTTCATTAGTTGGGACCAAATCCTTCAGTCCTGACACAGAGTCCAATTGACCTCAGAGGGAGCGGGAGCGGGACCATAGTCTTTACAATTGCAAAACTCCTATTGAAATCAGAGTATATTTTTGATTCAGTAAGAAAAAGGACTGAAGGATTTGGCTACTGGTGTATGTTTAGCATACAGTAACTATTATATCTACATACACACTAATTAAAAGTATACGCAAGTTACTAAAATGGTATTTACTGAGGGTTCTGGAGAAAACATGGGGCTTGGGAACAAGACTGAGGAACGCTTCTCTCCCCCTTTCCTAGGGTTCTCCTGTGGTCAGCGGGAGAGGAGAACCCACAGTGAGTCTTGTCTACATGGTGGGGTGAAACATTCTATAGCAATGTGATTTCTGAAGCATATTGTGTGCATTAATTGGCCCATGATAGACCCTACTGGTGTACACTAAAAGTTGCCTAGTGCACTTTACCATAGTGCTGTTTGAAATGGGACTGCATTAACATGTGCTAGGGGACTCTTAGTACATGCCAGCTGGGTTCACGAGCCAGTTAGTGTGCAACATGTTAGTATTTAGCAATACACGTTAGAATTTCCACCAGACTAATGCTCCACGTAGACTTGATCTAAAAGGCTCTTTATCTCCCTCTCCCTCCCTCCCTCCTCTGAGGGCACTGTTTAGGCTTGTCAGAGGTTGAAGAGCCACATTAGGGTGAAGGGATGAGGATAAGGGTCATCATTGCCTCAGACTTTTGGAGGGCTGACAGGCTCCTAAGAATAAGTGAGGAACTGATATTACTGGCTTGGTTAGAGACGCACTTGGTTGACCTTTGAATATTCCTAGTTGTGGCGCTTCCCTCATATCAGCTTCAAGGAGACAGGGATACCCCCATCTCTTCTGCCTCTCCAGCTGTCTGTTCTCACCAGTCCCATGTTAGGACTATTTTAAAAAATGGAATTTCCCAGAGAAAATCTTAAAGGTGAAGGTGAGGGTACATAGCACTAAGAATCCTACCAAGAATATTGTAGCGAGAGCAAAATTAAGAAAATAAAAAATCACAAAAAACTCAGGAAATTCAGAGTTAACGTTAAACTTACAAGAAATGAAAATACTTTGAAAGTATGGACACAGCTTAGGGACCCAAACTACCTATAACAGTGCCCCGAGAAAATCAGAAACTCAGACTACAGAGAAAACCTATCCAGGCTGTTGTCATCTTCTGTCTTAATTACTATAACCTCCTTTCTGCTCTTTCTGACATGCACGTTATCCTCCCCCGCCCAGTCTGTTCACAGAGCAGCTGCTAAAATCATCCTGTATTTCTTGCCTGTCATTCTGACCACCTTTTTGAATCCTTTCATTTGCTTCCCCTTTTCTGCCATAGAAGGTCTTTGGCTTCAAGGCTATTTCACAGCTTGACTCCTCCCTGCTGTCTACACTTGTCTTTTCTTCATGAAACATAAAGAAAAAATGAGATGTAATTGAAAAATCACCTGCTTATTTGACAGCTAGTTTGTCAAAAATAACATAATTCCCCTCATTTAATGTGGGCAAGTGACTCTTCACTGTAATTCATTTTCTCTTTTCTGAATATACGTGAAGCAGGGACATAACTAGGCCCTCAGATTCATGTATTTGGCTTCCACAAATTTTTAGTGGGAGCCCTGTTCCCATGTATCTGTGGGTGGAATTTGGCCCTAACAATTTGTCTGAAAATGACTTGCTTCATTCTCTAGGCTAGAACAACTTTATTTCCATGACAGAATAAGAATATTCATATCAGCAAAAATAATATTTTATTACAGGGAGGCTTATAAGGGTCTTCCCACATATTCTCTGTGAAGGCAAATCATAGAAATCCTTCAGTGAGACAGTGGCTGACTCACTGTCACTGATTAGGGATAGATTGGGTAGCTGTTTTTCATGATAGTGAGCACTTACTCACACGAGTAGTCCCATTGAAACAAATGGGATTGCCCACATGAGTAAATGCTCATCGTTAAAAAGGACTGCTAAATTCTGCTTTTAATTGGCAAAGGTGAGTGACAAGACACACTCTCTGTATCTTCACAGTGTTCCCAACCACTGCCAGCCCTCAGAGCTCTGGTCTGAGCCCAGATCCCTGAGAAAGGGAAATGTTGGGTTACATCTCTGCAATACTTGTACCTACTGATCTGATAGACGTGGTGAAATAACTGACACATGTTTTCTGTGCCCAGGGATTTACTGATGGAGATTTATCAAAAATCCAGTTTGGAGGAGCTAATGTCTCAGGCTTTCAGATAGTGGACTATGATGATCCCCTGGTATCAAAATTTGTACAGCGCTGGTCAACGTTGGAAGAAAAAGAATATCCAGGAGCACACACCAGTACAATCAAGGTACATTTTTTATTTATTTTAACTCAAATAGAAGAGAAGATGGGGTGGGTTTGGGGAGAAAGACAAAAGATAGAGCAAGGCATATGAAATCAGCCATGCCAACAACGTTTTATGTTCCTTCAAGCTACTTTTAACATTCTTTCCCTTAGGACTGGTTAACAGAGATCCTGTACTGTCACAAATGTTCAAGATAACTTTAATTTTTTTGTACCACTGTAAAGCTGTGCCTGGCAGCATGTTGTGCAGTTGTTTGTGATATGACCATATAGGCACTGACATTTTTGGGGGTTATTTTTTTTCTTTATTTTAAAATCTCTTCCTTAAATCTTCTAGATGAAAACGTACATGCACACTCACAAACAACACGTGTGAGCACACACGTCCACAGCCCTTTGTGATATAGCATCATCTTCTTCCTGCAATATCCTGAAAAATAAATGGCTTATAAATGCGTAGAAAAGCATTGTATTTTGAGAGAGATGTTTAAGTCGAACAAAGTCTGTTTTAAAATTAAAATATTCACAATAAATTGTACTATACTAAAAGAGAGGTGTGGTCTGATTTCAGTCCTGAGTGACTCACTGAACTAATCATTTAATTTCTGTCTTAGTTTCCCCTCTTGGGAAAATCAGGATAATAATACTTTCATACTTTACAGGGGTGTTGTAAGGATCAATTAATGTTAGTAAGGCATATTGAAGATGAACAGTGCTCAGTTAATACTTAATGATTTTAGTATTTATTTATAGATTTAGCACAATTAAATCAAATAATCAGAAGCGTCAGGGGAAATATGTATTGGGACTAAAATGTGTTTACATAAGTAGCATGTTATCTTTGCTATATTATACTAACCATAAGGAAATATATAACAGTTCTCATCTGATGATAAAAAATTCTCATCAGGACTATGAATTGCAGAAAACAAACAAAAAATGTGCAACAACCATAATATAATGTAAAGTACAAATGAATATAGCTGGTTACTTAAATGTGACAGTTTTTTGGGACTCAGTCAATGACATTATTTTATTGCAGTTACCTTTGTGCATATGATTGGTTAAAAACGTTATGTGCATAAGAATCCCTTATCCTATTTCCGTGACAGAACAAGCTTAGGACTGCATCCTGCCTCAGTTTGCATGTGCAGTTTGCACTAGTGCACTGATTGAAGGTTTGGCTTGACTGTGAATGATGAATACAACCTATAAGTTGTTCTCTTCTGAGTTCTTTGAAGGCTGCTGCTTTCCTTAGAGCCCCATTTTTCCCCCTTGCTCTACCTTACTCCTCAAATAATCAATTGAAATTGATTGTGGCCTGGAAAGTATATTTTACAATGAAAGACAAAAGGAGCTCAAGCTATTTTGCTTATCAGGAAGTAGGTTGAGAGGCCATTTGATCATTGTGGTTTATAAGGAAGGAGTAGATTTTTATTGGTAAATGTCAGTAAAGGTCTATTTCACCGTACACACGCAAACTGATGAAAAAATGTTTCCCTCATTAATCATTGAAATTTAGAGATAAACAAAGTAAGAAAAATGCTACTTGAGAATTTACTAGAGTTTAAGGATATTTATTTTGTATAGTTTGATGTGTGATGTTGATAATTTGTGTTTTATGCAGTGTTGTTATAGCCGTGTTGGTCCCAGGATATTAGAGGGTGAGGTAATATCTTTTACTGGGCCAGCTTTGGCGTCCCTCTCACCAACAGAAGTTGGTCCAATAAAAGATATTATCTCTCCCACCTTGTCTCTCTAATTTGTGTTTTAGCAGTTATAAAGCTTTAACTTTTAGAATTTCAATGTCTACTATCATTAAATAATTGTTGTCTGATTCGCCCATAATTTCCCACAACTGTAAACTGATAAAAATAAAAAAACCCTTAAAACTGATAATTTTGCCTATGAAAATTTAAATTGATAAAAATAAAAAATGCTTAAAAATAAACATCAATATTATCTGTCAAAATTATATTAGAAATCAAATCTTGCCAACCTTATCTGTAAGTATAGTGGTATCTACATAGGGAAGAAATGTGATATTAGTGGGCTCTTCAATCCAGGAGAGACAGTTATAACAAGATCCAGAGGCGGAAGGTGAAGTCAGCAATGTCAAACTGGAAATAAGATGCAAATTTTTAACAGTGAGAATAATTAATCATGGGAACAGATTGCAAAGGGATATGCTAAATGCACATGACTTTAGTATTTAAATCAAGAGTGGATGTCTTTCCAAAAGACAAACTAACAACAAAATGTTGGACTAAATGAAAGAAAGCTATGATCTATGTTATGAGAGAGGTCCGACTAGCTGATTGCAATGGTCCATTCTGCCCTTAAAAATCTATGGGTGAAACCCTGGCCTCACTCAAGTTAATGGGGGGGGTTTGGATTTCATTCTATGTATCTATGAAGAGTCATACTGAAGTATCCCCAAAATAACAGCAATGTAGAATGTGGCAATATACTCTAGTCCATCTTTTGTTGATACTTCCTTTGCCCATATAAGGAGCTTGACTGTTTAAGTATTATGGGTGTTGGAAATTTGTTGAATTCTTAACTATGCTGTGCAGAAAATTGTGACAGTGTGAATCAAGTACAGTAGGCTAATTAATTTAATATGCATACATTTTCATTAAAAATGCATGATAAGCTCTAATGGCTGGAAGTTGAAGCTAAACAAATTCAAACTGGAAATAAATTTCCAGTTTACAAATTTTTAACAGTAAGGACAATTAACCACTGAATAAACTTATCTAGGGATTTCATGTATTCTTCATGACTAGAAGTTTTAAAATCAGATTGGATGTCTTTCTAAAAGATACACTCTAATTGAATCAAAAGTTATGGCCTTGATGCAGAAGTTACTACATGAACTTCTGTAGCCTGTGTTTTTCAGGAGGTCACATTAGATTATCATAATAATCCTTTGTAGCCTTAAAATCTATGAAGCTCTGATGTGTAATTCTTCTAAATCTTCCAGAGGAATTTATCCATCTGCAGCTTTCACCTCTGCTATTGTTTGAAAGGCATGAGTGGGAACAGTTGTCTTTTATGGAAGCAAAGTCATCTGCTACTGATTCTTCTGTGTTTATTGATTAGAATAAAAACGAACTGAATCTTAAGGAATAGCTTTAGTTTTATTATAATTATATAACAACCATTGGGTCTGAACTTGCATTCTTTGAGTTTTTATGTTGTTTGAGCAGGGAGGGCAGGAATGGTCCAATGAATGATACTTAATGTTCAACAACAGCTACCTAAAATGTATGTTAAAATTATTAAACCAATTTACAAATGCAAGAAGGCATTCAAACACTATTGTGAGGTGTATTATACTGGGTACACTTGGGAGCTTCTGGAGGTATCCTACTTTCTAGGGGCAATATCCTACATACCCACTACTACATTATTTTGGTATTGCATTTCACCCTTTTCATACACACACAGCCAGACAGCCTGCCTCTCAGTATATAGAAGGACAGAGACATGCCATAGTCCATTCCCTGCACAAGGGAGATAAGGGCAGAGCAAAATGCCTTCCTTACCATGGGTTGTGCCTATATGGCACAGTTTTGTCTGAAGGTGGCAAGTATTACTAATACTTAATCGCATTATTCAAGTGTCATTCCAAAGATAACATCACAGATTCTGTATCAAATGGACATGAGCTAATAGGAGTTTTCTATTATGGATATGTAAATTAAAGGAGGTTATATGCCTCCAGACTAGTCACTGCAGATGCCCTCTGGTTGGTGGCAATGGTGCTACTGCTGCCTTGTGTTCTTCTTACTAACATCCAGATGGAAAAGCAAAGGGCCATTTTACATGATAAAATGGAATGTAGTGCAAAAAAGTGCATTTAAAGGGGAACTTAGTTTTTAAGAAAAATAAAAATTCTTGAAGCCCAATTCAGAAGTTACCCACAACAATATCAGTGGTGAATCACTTTTTTTTAAGACAATTTTTAATATATAATTTTTAAATAATTGGGGATTTTAGAGTCTTTTAGCATAAATGATGCAGGATTGGGAAATCTGTTTAGTCAATTACACCATAATTAGGTATACCTGTTGTAACTGAGGCTAAATGAAGTTTTCTCTAATTATTTTTAATATATACTTTTTAATATACTGAAGTCCATGATCTACTGGTTTGGGACTCAGCATCTTTCAGGATTGATACCTAATAAGGTATATTCCTTATAATATTTTATCCTATTAATTGTAATTGAGGGGTTGTTCTCATTTTCCACATACATTTCTAAGACAGCCAGTGGCCTGTGGTTCTTGGACTCCCCTCTTTAGGCCCCCACTGAACTGGAATTGAGGTTATTTTCCTTGTCATGCAGCAAAAGCAAAAGTCACATTTAATTTTGAAAATGCAAAATAATAAAACAATAAAAATCTCAAAGCGCTATCAGATACAATATTACTGTGAAGCTCCTACAACTATACAGAACACAAAAATAAAGTCCATGCCCTGAAGAACTATACATCCAAATGATGCCTGCACATGTAATAAATCATGGCCACATCATGCACATAAAGACACAACTGACATCAGCTGCCATCAAATCTGGGACCTGCTGCAGCAAAAACTCAAGCCTCTACAACTTGAACGCCATTATGTATATGATAGTAATAGGTTGGATGGTCACTGGAACTAGAAGAAGTTATGATTACACAGACAAGGCCAACATATTACATAGTCCCCATTTGACAAGCTCATATCAAACATTGGATGCCCACTGTAGTTCAGCTCTCATTCTGTAACAAACCAGGGCCATATGTACCCACCCAGGAAGCAAGTATATCAGCCTGGATTGAACACAGGACTATCAATACCAAAAGGAAAGCTGAGGTCAAGGCAATAGTAGGCTCTGTAGTGACTGTGGTCAGTCATTAAATGATCACATACACTCGATCCATGTACACACTATTAAGCAAATCTAGGCCTACCTTGCGTAACTAACTAAACAATTGTTAGTACAATGTTGTTAACATTTATAAAAATTTATACAAAATTTGCTCATAGACTGAGATCTTTTATGACTGACCACTTCAAGTGAATTTCTTACCCCCAATATTGTCAGCACCATTGAAAAATCATAAGATTGGTCCCCCCAAAATCATGACATTTTATAAAATAATAAATGTTGGGTTCTTTTTATTTGTCTTCTGTTTTTTGAGACTTCAGGGGCTCATATTTTCAAGCTTTTCTCCAGAACCATGAAAGCTGGACACTTTTTAAAAAAATGAAAGCACATATTCTGACATAATCACCTGGTACCAGGAGCTGCAGCTTTAAGAAAAATACCCAACAGTTCTGTGAGATTCATGATAACATTGTGAGAGTTGACAACACTTCACCCCATCCCAAACTGCTAATTCAGAAAAAATGAGGTTTGTAATGCAAGGCTGACAATTTGACTGTAGCATTGGTACTTTACAGTAGATTACATATCAGGTAGAATAATTCATTTATTTCTGCAACTGAAGAAAGGACTAAATAAACTCATAAATAATGAGGAACAGAACAGTGAGAACTCTTGTTTAAAATGGAATTTCGGAACATGCATCTTAGATGTAATCCATTAAGTGAAAATGAATGTGCAGTTTATGAGTTAGATGACTGCCATTAGTAGATATGTTTCCTATGTTTACATCACATTGTATGTTCAGTAATGCCAAACTTATTAATAAGGGTTATATAAGTGCTATTCTTTTGTACCTGCAACAGTGTTAATGGGAAAACCATGATTGATTAGGCTGACAATCAAGTAATTCCACAGAGACTACAGTAATTTATAAAGGCTGAGTTAATGAATTTTAGGATTTATGACTTTATGTAACCAGAACACTGAGATGGAATTGGGGCCATGTTTTCAAAAGTGGCCTTTACAACTGTGCCTGCAGTTTTGCATTTGCAATTTTTTGTGCATGCATTTTTTCATGCCTATTATTTTGCTTACCCAGTCAGATTTGTGTGCACAAAATATTGGGATGCAGAGCTGATAGCTAGCTGATTTACTATCTGATTTAGCTATGCAAATGCGCATTGGACCTACAAATTTAAGTTTCTGTGTTTGCAAAAACATAGGTGTGGAAAAAATGCATACACAAAAAATTGCAAATATAAATCTGAATACACCATATTAACAGTTTAAGGCTCCTGGGCATAAATGATCATTAATCCAAAAAGCTTCAAAATTTTTGAAAAAGTTGAACGAATGATCAGTTCAAGCAGAGGTGGATTAATGCAGGATCCATAGAGCCACAGATCTGGTAACATGGTACCTGGGTGCCCATGGACCCACAAAGTCCAGATCAAAGACTCCACTTCTGTGGAAGGAAGCATTTGTAGGACAGCGGGCCAAAAACCTTCACTATATAACTGATTCTTGACATGCCCCTGCTTGTTGCCCAGCTTCTTTCGTTGTCTGACCTACTCTCAGTCAAGTGGCACCAGTAGGATCTGCAGTCTGTAGGGTATAGGCACACAGAAAAAGCAGCAGCAGAACTACTGTTTCCATTTCCTGCTCACCCCAGTGGAGCTTCCTCTTCACATTTTTGTGGCCTGAGGAGGGGCTGTGTTAGGCAGCAGCCAGCCCAGACTGCATATAACTAATCTGAACATTTTAAGTCTCCTGCTCCTTGCACTCCACACCCCTGAGGAGGGTCATTCATACATCTGACCACACAATGCAGAGGCCCTCCACTGGTCCAAAGCAGAAACAAAAAAGAAAAAAAGAAAGAAAAAAACCCAAAAAAACCCCAACCCTAAATGTGGGATAGGGGGCAGGACAGGTTCATGTGCTCAAATAGAACAAGGGCCACCAGACTGTAAAGGAGGGGCAGTGAAGCAGAAAAGAACCTTAGGGTTCAAAGAGGGGGCAAAGACAAGTAAGAACAGGCCTGAAAGTTCTAAGTTGAGGGGAAAAAGGAAGGCTGGGGGCCGTGTGGCATAAGAGAAGAATGCTTATAGTATTAGAATGAGACACGAGGCTGAAACAGCAGAGGAAGAAAGGTCCTCAGAGATCATAAGACAAAGGAGATGAGGAAGGTCAGAAGTTGGAGCTGAGTGACGAAGAGGAGGGGGACAGCATGAATGCTTGTTTCTCATGGGGGTATATGACAGTATTGAAGGGGAAGTCGATGCTGGATTTTTATATATTTTCGGTGGGAGTTTTTCCATAGAATGATGATGCTGGTTTGTCACTTATTATTATGTTTTGGGGATGTACTGTACGTATTTTTTTTTTAAATGGCACTGCTGCAGTATTAGTATGCTCCTTCCTATCCTGAGCCTGTTAGATGCTGAACTCTTCCTTGAGCACCCTCAGCTCCTATTGACTTTATTGCCATGCTGAGTGATTAGCACATTGCAAGACAATTCCTTTATTCCTGGTGGAGCACTCCTACACATCCTAATTGAAAATGAGAACATTTCTGCAGTTTAAAAAAAAAAAAGATGATAAATAATCTTATAGCAAGGCTATCATTCTCTTTTATATTCTGGAGGTTGAGCTCAAAATTCTGTAGAAAGGATACCTTTCAGTATGAAATTCTATATGGCTTTAGAGTCATTTCTATAGAACGTTATTTAATTTTTGTAGAAGCTTATCCCTAGGATTTATCTCCATTAATCTGTGTAGGACTTTCCCATAAGGGTATGTTTAAAAATAGCACACTTAAGGCGCTTAATGGAGTTTTAACAGCTCTTTTTATTCATCTGACACTGACCATTTTTGAAGACAAGATACTGGGCTATTAGTCTATGCTGCTATGAAAAATTCTGTTTTCTCCTACTTCCTATAAAATGCAGTTTTCAATCATCTTACCATGAAGTATTGTTGAATTTCTTCCAGCAAAATAATTATAAGAAACTATTTTTAAGATCATCTCAATAACTTCATCTTGGTTGACTAATAACCCAGAATCATTAATGATATTTTTAATTATAGTTAATGGTGCTTTGATTACTAATTTTAATGAAAAAGGAATGTTGATTGGGGATATGGAATACCTTTGCTGTAAGTCACAGAAACGTAATGGCTTTTACATAACATTTTATATTAGTTTATGAGAGGTTTTTTTTTTTCTTTTTTCTTTTGTGGGGGGAGGGACAGGCTGTGGAGAAGAGTAAATATATTTTTGTTTATGGTATGAATGCAATGGTGAAACAATAGGCAAGACTAAGCTAGTCTAATATATATTCTTCTGTCCACAGTGGCAACAGGTCATATCATTTATTATACTAATAATAGTAATATAGGATGCTAACAGAAGCAATTTAAAAACTAGTCCTTTGCTTCCCAGCTCTTACAATTTTTTGCCTGTATAATAAAAAAGGTGATATTGTGACTTTTTTAAATTTTGAGTTTGCCACATAGTCACATTAAAAAACATACAACAACAAAAATCCACAACCAAAAAAGAAAAATAGGTGGGAACACCTTTAAATTCACTGAGACATGTTATTGTTGTTTTTTCTGTTTAAATTTCCTTTTCACACCAGTTTGATATTTCCTGTACATGTGTATCAGTACCAAAATATTAATCTAATAATCCTTTCAGGATGAGCAATCAGTTTTCATTTACATATCAATCATGTTTACACTTTAACATTTACATCAGTCCTTTCAAATCCATTTTCAGCGCTGTTGGAGACTTTGGTTTTCTATTTATACATCTAATTTTCATCCTCTATTTTATATTTTTTCATCTTGTCTATTTTCACTGCTGCAATAATAGCCTGAAATGCTGTGGTTGGCATCTTGTCAATAGTTTATATTTTTAAAATGCTGTTTGTAAGCTGTGATATAGTGTTAAGAACATAAGAATGGCCATACTTGGTCAGACCTGAGGTCCATCCAGCCCAGTATCCTGTCTACCAACAGTGGCCAATGCCAGGTGCCCCAGAGGGAGTGAACCTAACAGGTAATGATCAAGTGATCTCTCTCCTGCAATCCATCTCCACCCTCTGACAAACAGAGGCTAAGGACACCATTCCTTACCCTTCCTAGCTAATAGCCATTAATGGACTTAACCTCCATGAATTTATCTAGTTCTTTTTAAAACCCTGCTATAGTCCTAGCCTTCACAACCTCCTCAGACAAGGAGTTCCACAAGTTGACTGTGTGCTGTGTGAAGAACAACTTCCTTTTATTTGTTTTAAACCTGCTGCCCATTAATTTCATTTGGTGGCCCCTAGTTCTTGTATTATGGGAACAAGTAAAGAACTTTTCCTTATTTACTTTCTCCACACCACTCATGATTTTATATACTTCTATCATATCCCCCTTTTGTCTCCTCTTTTCCAAGCTGAAAAGTCCTAGCTTCTTTAATCTCTCCTCATATGGGACCCATTCCAAACCCCTAATCATTTTAGTTGCCCTTTTCTGAACTTTTTCTAATGCCAGTATATCTTTTTTGAGATGAGGAGACCACATCTGTATGCAGTATTCAAGATGTGGGCATACCATGGATTTATATAAGGGCAATAAGATATTCTCCATCTTATTCTCTATCCCCTTTTATGATTCCTGTCATCCTGTTTGCTTTTTTTGACTGCTGTCGCACACTGCGTGGACGTCTTCAGAGAACTATCCACGATGACTTCAAGATCTCTTTCCTGATTAGTTGTAGTTAAATTAGCTCCCGTCATATTGTATGTATAGTTGGGATTATTTTTCCCAATGTGCATTACTTTACATTTATCCACATTGTTTGCCATTTTGTTGCCCAATCACTTAATTTTGTGAGATCTTTTTGAAGTTCTTCACAGTCTTCTTTGGTCTTAACTATCTTGAGCAGTTTAGTATCATCTGCAAACTTTGCCACCTCACTTTTTACCTCTTTCTCCAGATCATTTATGAATAAGTTGAATAGGGTTGGTCCTAGGACCGACCCTTATGGAACACCTCTAGTTACCCCTCTCCATTCTGAAAATTTACGATTTATTCCTACCTTTTGTTCCCTGTCTTTTAACCAGTTCTCAATCCATGAAAGGATCTTCCCTCTTATCCCGTGACAACTGAATTTATGTAAGAGCCTTTGGTGAGGGACCTTGACAAAGGCTTTCTGGAAATCTAAGTACACTATGTCCACTGGATCCCCCTTGTCCACATGTTTGTTGACCCCTTCAAAGAACTCTAATAGATTAGTAAGACATGATTTCCCTTTACAGAAACCATGTTGACTTTTGCCCAACAATTTATGTTCTTCTATGTGTCTGACAAATTTATTCTTTACTATTATTTGAAGTGATTTGCCTGCTGACATTAGACTTACTGGTCTGTAATTGCTGGGATCACCTCTAAAGCCCATTTAAAATATTGGCATTACATTAGCTATCATCCAGTCATTGGATACCAAAGCCGATTTAAAGGACAGGTTACAAACCATAGTTAATAGTTCCGCAATTTCACATTTGAGTTCTTTCAGAACTCTTGGGTGAATGCCATCTGGTCCCGGTGATTTGTTACTGTTAAATTTATCAATTAATTCCAAAACCTCCTCTAGTGACACTTCAGTCTGTGACAATTGCTCAGATTTGTCACCTACAAAGTATGCCTCAGGTTTGGGAATCTCCCCTAACATCCTCAGCCATGAAGCAAAGAATGCATTTAGTTTCTCCGCAATGACTTTATTGTCTTTAAGTGCTCCTTTTGTATCTCGATCGTCCAGGGGCCCCACTGGTTGTTCAGCAGGCTTCCTGCTTCTGATATACTTAAAAAACATTTTGTTATTACCTTTTGAGTTTTTAGCTAGCTGTTCTTCAAACTCCTTTTTGGCATTTCTTATTACATTTTTAAACATAATTTAGCATGTTAATGCTCCTTTCTGTTTACCTCACTAGGATTTGACTTCCGCTTTTTAAAAGATGCCTTTTTATCTCTCACTGCTGCTTTTACGTGGTTGTTAAGCCATGGTAGATCTTTTTTAGTTCTTTTACTGTGTTTTTTAATTTGGGGTATACATTTAAGTTGGGCCTCTATTATGGTGTCTTTGAAAAGTGTCCATACAGTTGCAGGGATTTCACTCTAGTCACTGTATCTTTTAATTTCTGTTTAACTAACCTCCTCATTTTTGCATAGTTCCCCTTTCTGAAATTAAATGTCAGAGTGTTGGGCTGTTAAGGTGTTCTTCCCATCATGGGAATGTTAAATGTTATTATATTATGGTCACTATTTCCAAAGCGGTCCTGTTATAGTTACCTCTTGGACCAGATCCTGTACTCCACTCAGGACTAAATTGAGAATTGCCTCTCCTCCTTTTGGGTTCCTGTACCAGCTGCTCCAAGAAGCAGTCTTTTAAAGTATCGAGAAATTTTGTCTCTGCATTTCGTCCTGAGATGACATGTACCCAGTCAATATGGGGATAATTGAAATCCCCCACTATTATTGAGTTCTTTATTTTGATAGCCTCTCAAATCACCCTTAGCATTTCATCATCACTATCACTGTCCTGGTCAGGTGGTCGATAATAGATCCCTAATGTTATAGCCTTATTAGAGCATGGAATTACTATCCAAACAGATTCTATGGAACATGTGGATTCATTTAAGATTTTTGCTTCATTCGATTCTACATTTTCTTTCACACATAGTGCCATTCTCCCTCTCTACCTTCCCTCGGCATGACCTGTTCTGTCCTTCCAATATATTTTGTGCCCTGGATTGATTGTGTCCTATTGATTGTCTCCACTCCAACAGGTTTCTGTGATGCCTATTATATCAATATCCTCCTTAATACGAGACACTCTAGTTCACTCATCTTATTATTTAGACTTCTAGCATTTGTGTACAAGCACTTTAAAAACTTGTCACTGTTTATTTGTCTGCCATTTTCTGATGTGTCAGATTCTTGTACAGGAATTTGTGTTTCAGGAAGGAGATTTTATGCATCCATGCAATGATGATCCAAAAGAATATGTTCTCTATTGTTTACAGTAAATTAGGGTTGACCTTTGTTCTTTTTCTGGCTTTGCTACTGATGTTTCCTCTTTCTATGACTCTGTTTCCTCATCTAGAAAATGCAAATAATGGCACATACTTCCCTTTGTAAAGTGCTTTGAGATCAATGCATGAAAAGTGCTATTTGTTATTATTTACACTAATTAGACTTTTTGGGGAGGTGGGAGGAAGCTCAATTCCTTGCAAGACCTCATAATTGTTGGAGTAGCCTCTGAGGCCTTAGAGGCTCAGGAGTATGATGTGGTGGCTTCTGAGACCTTATACACTCAGTAGCCTCTGAGACCTTATCCCAGGGGTGGCCAACCTGTGGCTCCGGAGCCACATGCAGCTCATCAGAAGTTAATATGTGGCTCCTTGTATAGGCACCAACTCCGAGGCTGGAGCTACAGGCACCAACTTTGCAATGTGCTGGAGAGTGCTCACTGCTCAACCCCTGGCTCTGCCACAGGCCCTGCCCCCACTCCACTCCTTCTCGCTACCTCCCCTGAGTCTGCAGTGCCCTCGCTCCTCTCCCTCTCCCCCCCTCCAAGCCTCCTGCACACCACAAAACAGCTGATCGGGAGGTACAAGGAGGGAGGGGGAGGTGCTGATCGGTGGGCAGGAGGCACTGGGATCGGGGGTGGGGGAGCTGATGGGGGCTGCTGACCTATTACTGTGACTCTTTGGCAAAGTACATTTGTTAAATTCTGGTTCCTTCTCAGGCTCAGGTTGGCCACCCCTGCTTTATCCAATCGGTCACCACGAACTCAGCTTGACTCTGAACTCACTGTGGTTTCTTTACTGGCTTACAGTCTAACCACACTTGAGTTGATCGGGCTCAAGTGTAGGGTGGGTACAGGGTATACCCCACTCCAGTGTACATAATCATGAATCATCTTATATATGCACTTATACTTAATACTGTTGGTTAGTTCATCACATGTTTTATGGTTGGTCTACTGATTTTTGTAGCCCATCCCCATCTAGATTATGAGCTGTTCACACACTTCTCTATCTGCTAGACCACAGCTGCAAGCTATCACACCTTGTTTACTATCCTACTATCTCTTTTCTGCTAGCTACATCTTTTACATGTTTGCAAGGCTACAGTAAATTCATGCTTTGCTCATAGTTTCATGTCCTTGCTTAGAACAGACCTACGATAAGGGGAATTTTGGGGAAAGGGAAAGGAGCCTCAAGGGAGAACACATTTTTTTGTATTAAATATAAGTGTGTTGTAGTTATATGGTAGAAAAGGGGATGCTGAGTAAAGAGTTGCGTTAAAAACTGTAACATCCTGTGCACTGCTTTATTTTAACACTTGACACATTGTTCTTGTTCAGTAAGAAGTGTATCAAGGGATAAAAATATTGTTATAGTCCTGTATCGTATAATACATTTAGATAAAAGGTCATAGACATGAGGCACTGTTTTAATAGCAAAGTTCAGATACTATTTATTTTTAACAGCACTGAGTAGATGTCTTGTAAACCTTTGTGTCTGCTTCAAGATTGAATTGACTCTAGATTGTGTATAAATGATTTACTGTAGCAGCAGAAAAATAAATGCCTATCTCAGCAGCGAATGGAATTGTAACTTAGTTCTCTGAACAAACATCATTAAATCATCTCACCTGCTGATTAAGACTGGATGTTTGAGATCCTTACTCCATGATCAGGGAAGGCTTGGACAAAGCAGTAAATTGGATCCACAGTAGCAGGAAGCGGCATTGCACACTTTTGAATAATTTCATCCACCTATCTGTGTAAGTAAGCATAGGTGCTTCTATGAAAGGAAAATCAAGGACTTAGGAGTAGGAAAAAGACAAGAGTCTTTCTATGCTTGTGGGGGGAAGTACTCGGATACCATGGTATTCATAGATGTTAAAGCCAGAAGGCTTTTAAAATGGTGATCCTCTAATCTGCCATGCTGCCTCACTCAGACCATAGATCCTCACTCATCAATTTCTCCAATAAGTCCATAACTGGTGACAGGTGTAAAACAAATTCCATCATTTGCATGCAGGCTGAGGGTGAAAGGCATAGTCTATTGGGTGCAAAGAGATCTGACGTTTTGGTGGATCCACATCCCATTTAACTTTATGCATTCTAGGATCATCTCAACTCCTTGTTTTTTTTTAAAACATGTCCATTCTTATTTTCCTTTTCTCTGCTGACCACCTCCCACATCGTATTTTGTTCTGTGACACATTCCAAATATTATAAAGAAATATCTCTTTGTTTATGCTAGGGCTGTCAAGCAATTAAGAAACTTAATCGCAATTAATCACGCGATTAAAATATAATTGCAATTAATTGCATGATTAATCGCACTGTTTAACAATAATATAATACCATTTATTTAAATATTTTGGATGTTTTCTAAGTTTCCAAATATATTGATTTCAATTACAACACAGAATACAAAGTGTACAGTGCTCACTTTATTTATTTTTGATTACAAGTATTTGCATTGTAAAAAAACAAAAGAAATAGTATTTTTTCAATTCACCTAAAATAAGTACTGTAGTGCAATCTCTTTATCATAAAAGTTGAACTGACAAATGTAGAATTATGTACAAAAAATAACTGCATTCAAAAATAAACAATGTAAAATTTTAGAGCCTGCAAGTCCACTCAGTCCTACTTCTTGTTCAGCCAATCGCTCAGCAAACAAGTTTCTTTACATTTGCAGGAGATAATGCTGCCCGCTTCTTGTTTACAGTGTCACCTGAAAGTGAGAACAGGTATTCTCATGGCACTGTTGTAGCCGGCATCGCAAGATATTTACGTGCCAGATGCGCTAAAGATTCATATGTCCCTTCATGCTTCAACCACCATTCAAGGGGCCATGCGTCTATGCTGATGACAGGTTCTGCTCAATAACAATCCAAAGCAATGTGGACCAACGCATGTTCATTTTCATTAACTGAGTCAGATGCCACCAGCAAAAGGTTGATTTTTCTTTTTAGTGGTTTGGGTTCTGTAGTTTCTGCATTAGAGTGTTGCTCTTTTAAGACTTCTGAAAGCATGCTCCACACCTTGTCCCTCTCAGATTTTGGAAGGCACTTCAGATTCTTAAACCTTGGGTTGAGTGCTGTAGCTATCTTTAGAAATCTCACATTGGTACCTGCTTTGTGTTTTGTTAAATTTGCAGTGAAAGTGTTCTTACAATGAACAACATTTGCTGGGTCATCATCCGAGACTGCTATAACATGAAATATATGGCAGAATGCGGGTAAAACAGAGCAGGGAACATACAATTCTCCCTCAAGGAGTTCAGTCACAAATTTAATTAATGCATTATTTTTTTAATGAGCGTCATCAGCATGGAAGCATGTCCTCTAGAATGGTGGCCGAAGCATGAAGGGGCATACAAATGTTTAGCATATCTGACACATAAATATCTTGCAATGCTGGCTACAAAAGTACCTTGCAAATGTCTGTTCTCGCTTTCTGGTAACATTGTCTCCCACAAATGTAAACAAATTTGTTTGTCTTAGCAGTTGGCTGAACAAGAAGTAGGACTGAGTGGACTTGTAGGCTCTCAAGTTTTACACTGTTTTTTTTTTGAGTGCAGTTATGTACCAAAAATAATCTACATTTGTAAGTTGCACTATCATGATAAAGAGATTGCACTACAGTACTTGTATGAGGTGAATTGAAAAATACTATTTCTTTTGTTTATTATTTTTACAGTGCAAATATTTGTAATAAAAATAATATACACTTTGCAGTTACAACGCAGAATACAATATATATGAAAATGTAGAAAAACATACAAAATATTTAATAAATTTCAATTAGTATGCTATTGTTTAAGTGTGATTAAAACTGTGATTAATCACAATTAATTTTTTTAAGTTAATCGGGTGATTTAACTATGATTAATCGATAGCCCTAGTTTCTGCACATTACTTGCTCTTCTCTACCAGCTTTTGCCTTTAAGAATATGTCAGCATTTCAAAGCAGGGTACCTGTTATGTGTTTGGCACTCAGTTCTCCTGTCCTGCAGTATTCTGTGTACCCATGGTGTTATATAAGCAAATAGTAATAACCATATTACAGCTGCTTTTGGTATCTCTGTAGCTTAAGGTCAGCTGTAATTCCATTAGAAAAAACACTTTTAATGAAAATCAGTCTGGATCTGAATTTCTCCCCATAGAAACTAGCATTAATTAAGGCTAGATGAATCAGTTCAGATAAAATACGTATTGACCTGAATCTCTGACCATCCCCAGAATTGAAACTTTTTTAATACTTGAAATTTTTCAGTTAGTATTATGTTTTGATTTTTATTCATTTCTATTTTCTGCTTTTGTTTGGGACTGGGAATGGAAATATTGATGTTCTGCCAGAAAAATTGCTGCCCTGGGATTTACAAACCAGCGAGAACGCCTGAATGTGTGTTCTCACAAGAGCTCCATCCCAATTTACAGATCAAAGAGGAATGGAATTCCGTCAACCTTTTGGGGGCTTATGTAACTACACCAAATTTCCCTGGCATTTGAGTTTTGCCCATTAGTAGCCAAGATGCATAGGTGTTTTGCACCACGATTTCCCCCAAATATTCCCATAGTTCCCTTGCATAAAGCCTTTTTACACTTTGGATGGAGAACCATATTCAGGGGCGGCTCTAGACATTTCGCTGCCCCAAGCACGGCAGCATGCCGCAGGGGGCGCTCTGCCGGTCGCCAGTCCCGCGGCTCCGGTGGACCTCCCGCAGGTGGACGGTCCGTGGCTCCTGTGGCTCCACCGAAGCCACGGGACCAGCGGACCCTCCGCAGGCACGCCTGCAGGAGGTCCACCGGAGCTGCGGGACCAGCGGACCCTCTGCAGGCATGCCGCCCTCCCGGCCACCGGCAGAGCGCCCCCTGCGGCATGCCGCCCCAAGCACGCGCTTGGCGTGCTGGGGCCTGGAGTGCCCCTGACCATATTCCATACAAAGTACAACTGTTGCCAAACACCCATGGGAACACAAACTCATTAATGCTAATACTAACACACAGCAAATGAAAAGGGGTATGATCATGATCAAATCAAACTGCCGCTTGCAATATGAACATTGAGCATTTGTGACACTGCTAGTGCAGTAGCTGACCAGCTCTATTGTTTATATTTAAAATAATTATTTACATTACCAAGCCCTGCCATGACACTGTGCAGGGTATCACAGGGGAACTTGCGAGGGTTAGGAACTTTACATATATTGGTGTATTTTTCCTGGCTTAAATTAATAAAGGTCAGCAGGAACAATTAAAGCAGAATCCAAATGAGCTTGAAAGAATCATTTCAGAGCAGCAGAGAACAGACTAACCCCCCAAAATGCAATATATAAATTGGAGTATCTAATAGGATCTTATTTTCATTCAGATTGCTTTCCAATGCTCTCTAAGGTTTATTGCAAGGGAGAAAAGAATTTCAGTCCATGTGTCTAGATGATAAAAAGAGGAGGTGTCTTTTAAATCTGAGTAAGTCCTATTGGGTTAGTTTTCATTTCAGGCTTAGTGAACGTGACTATGTCTGTTTAAGTTATATGTGCATCTTTCAGTAACACCATCATTTCCAAAATACCTCAAGAATCTGTTAATTAAGGGTGGGCTTTTCCAAGGGGCCTAAAGAGGTTAGATACCAAGCTCCCATTGACTCCCCCATTGACTCCTAAGGGAGCTAAGGGCCCATTTTCCACAGAAAGAGAGTGTTGGGTGCCTAACTCCTCTAGGCTCCTTTGAAAATCTCAACCTGAAACATGTGAACCCTAATCTTAGGATATATCTATACAGGACAAAAAATGAGAGAAATGAGAAATGAGTCTCAGAGCCTGGGTCATCTGCCTCAGGCTTCTGCTCCAAGGCTAAAAATGGCAGTGGAGATGTTCCTGCTCAGGCTGGAGCCCTGGTTCTGAGATGTTCCCCCCACACAAGGTCTGAGAGCCTATATCACAAGTCCCACTACCCCAAGTCAATTGGCCTGGGCTCTGAGACTCACTGCTGCAGGATTTTGGGTTGGGTTTTTTTTTGTCTGGTTGGGGCTTATTATTTTTTTTTATCATTATTTTGTTTTACTGCAGTGTAGTCATACTGGCAGAGATTTTGTCTGCGTAACATTTTTGTGTCTAGTGAATATAAAACTTGTTTAGAAACTTACCCACATATGTATAGTGCTTTGAGATCCTTGGATGAAAAAGTGTCATAGAAGTGCAAAGTACTATAACACAACCATTTTGCAGCTTTTGCCAAATGAAATATAACATTGCACCAGTGTAATGGTCCCCTGTTGAAATATAAATATCCAAACTCAGCGGAGGGATTTTATAGAACATAAACCCCAAGGCAAGACTAAGCTGAAGCATTCATTATCAAAGCAGGAGCCCATTATACTGTCAAAATATTCTATTCAAATTAATTTGTCTAGTTTAGCAAATAACTAGAAGTAAAACAATGAAAGATACAATAGTCCAGTGAAAAAATAGCTAGCCTTGTGCAATAACCTGGAGGACCACATACCCAGGACAACCTCCAGAGACACAAGAACACAGAATTCTATTGCTCACTGCATTTGTTTCCTTTTCATATATGCTTGTTTGTATTTCTGTGTGCTTCTTAAATTTACTGTGAAACATTTAGTAGACTCATTACATCCCAGCATGTTGGAAAAGATTGACCTGACCTACCTGTTCTCTATGAATGTGTGTTTCTTTATCCCCTTTGAGCCATCTGATTAACATATATGTAGATTAAATGTGAGCACTAATAACAGAATAAAATATTTGCTACCTAGTTACATCTTATAGAGGTTTAAAATTCAAATTGGAAAAAAGGCACAAATATTTAATAGTAAGGGTAAATAACCATTGGAACAAACTACCAGGGAATTGATGGATTCTCCATCCCTTGAGGTCTTCAGATCAAGATTAGATGCCTTTAAATATACACATTAGTCAAAAACAAATTATTGGACTCAGTACAAGAATAACTGGATGCTTCTATGGCCTCTGCTATACAAGCCATCAGATTATATGGCTTCAAAACTATGAATCTATGAACATTAAAACAGACAACCCACCCTGTATTCATGGGGATTTATGATGAGGTTTTGCCTTCCATTGGAGCTTTGGGTATTGGTCACTTCTAGAAGAAGAATACCAAACTTGATAGACTGATGGTTTTGTTTAGCCTAATGAATCCCATGTTAACTATGTAGAAAAGACTAGACAGTATTTGGTCCTGGCATGAGGGCAGGGGACTGGACTCGATGACCTCTCGAGGTCCCTTCCAATCCTTGAGTCTATGAAAAAGGAAAGGAAATGCTGCACCTTGAATTAGAAAACATCATTGGGCAATGTATATAAAGGAACACCATCAACCTGAAATCTAGTGAATTTAAAGACGAAAAGAGCTTCAGATACATCACCTGTCCCTGAATACTGCTGCCAGCTTTTGAGGTTTACAATCACAATTTACTATTTTAAAAATATTTTTCTCTCCCTATTATGTGACAGACCTACATGAACAACAGGGGACTTTGAGTAATCAACTATACAGGGGAAACTATGAAACACACTATACACTAAGTGCTGTCAAATTCACAAAGTACACATACTGGAAAAAATAGAGAAACATATTATGTTTCTTTAATCTTTCATTTTCAGTAATCATAGGTGTGCCATATAATAATACTAGATAAAAATATCATGTCAAAGTATGATTATTAAGTGGATGTGTCCTTTTCAATTGTATATGCCTGACTAGGCTGGAAGTCCAAACATATCAATAAAATTAATTAGTCTATAATAGTGTGAGTATTTAATTATCTGTACCTTCCGAGTGACCAGGCAAGCATTGGAGTTATGAAGGTTCACACAATGTTGGCTTCTACATTGGAGACTGCACATTTATTTATCTTCAACATGGGAACCTTGGATTACTTCATATTATCTTCACTTTATGATTCATCTGGGTTGACTATAATCAAAATGTTTATTAATATGTGGCCTGTCTAATATATGTACTTACACTTTTTAAAAATAGAGCGTAAATTGGATTTAAATGGTGCAGAGACCATCTGCTGACTCTTTGCAAGAGATGACTTTCATTTTGTAGATAGAAATATTTCTGTTCACTCTTCATGTCATGTACGTGTACGTCATATTTCATAGAAAAACATAAGATACAGTCAATAGAGTTTCCTGCATGTTAGATCTCATTGGGATAATGCTTATTACATTTTGCTGTTTTCACAACTATTTTTAATTTTGCCATGAAAATGATGATGAAGTAAAAAGTTGCCATTTTTGTCCAGTTCTAATTATTATGGACTGTTTACATAATAATAAGATTGTACATTTTGGTGTCTATTTAACATTTAACTTCCACTAAAATTCTCTATTTCATTATTACCCAAAGGAAATAATTCCATTATATAGGCAGATTGAAAACATTTTGGCAGAATGCTACATAACTCTTTCTTGGGGCCATATCAAAAGAGATGTAGGATAGAGAGAATTAATAATAGTTGTGAAAGTCAATTTATGTCTTTAGTTAGAAAGAAACCTATGTACAGGACAATGCATCTAGTCATTGTGCCCTGCAGCACATCAGAGAATGTTTTGTGAGTCTGTGTTATCCTCATCATGTTTTTTTTTTAAAGTAAAAAATATCCAAATGAGGTCATGGAAATGAAGATTTTTAAAGAAATCTACCACTGTACCCAAGAAAATAACCACTATTAGAGAAACAGGCCTTGAGTCTGTGGTCAAAACAGTGCAAATCAGAAGTAACTGCAGTGATGTCAGTGGAGTTATACTGGTGTATAAGGGTATATCTACACTTACTGGGGATCAACTCTGTGGTAATCAATCCACCGGGGGTCGATTTACCAGGTCTAGTGAAGACTCGCTAAATCAACTGCAGATCACTCTCCTGTTGACTCCGGTATTCCACCGGAACGAGAAGCGTAAGGTAAGTCGACGGGAGAATTTCTCCCGTTGACCCAGCGCAGTGTAGACCCCGCAGTAAGTCAACCTAAGCTATGTCGAATCCAGGTATGTTTGTTATTGACATCGCTGGAGTTGCATAACTTAGGTCAACTTAACCTTGTAGTGTAGACCTGCCCTCATGCCTTGACTCTTCTCTCTGTGAAGCTGGTTCCAAATAAAACTCCCATTGGGTGCTCTCCTAAATGAGAGGAGGATGAAGCCTCCTATAGAGGAAAATCAAGACACTACTTACACAATTTTTGTACTTATATATATTCCTTATCCTGTTTATAATCATGGTAACCATCACATAAACACTTGTAATTCACTTATCATAATCTAAATTTCAAATAAGTATATAACACTAGAAATAGTCTGAGAGTCAAGAAACCTAGGTGCTGTTCTTGACTCCACCGTTAACTCGACATAGGAATGTCACTAGATCACCATCTCTCAATTTTCCATATGTAACAGGGAGGTAAGATGTTGTATATCACTTTGAGCCCCTCCACTTAAAAATGATGTATATGTGCAATGTTTTAAACAAAGGGACTTTACACTTAGCTCGTGGATATCACTACATTTCTCCCCAATAATGACATAATTTCCCCTGAGTACTTGTTATACTTCTGAGGGATAGAAGATTAAACATACAGCTAAGAGCAAGTAAAATGAATGGAATAAATAATTATAGGATGGTACAAAATGCTAATAAGCTTTTATTCCCCCTTTGCAGCCATTGATTACAATGTTGTTAAACAAAATTCCTTACATTAAAAACTTTGCACATCACATTTCCTCTACTGTGAAAAACTGCACAGAAAGAGTATTGCCATGTTCAGGGGCTCCAAATAATGTGTCAGATACCTAAAAATCACGAGATTGGCTTGAAACCATTAAGTAGTTCTTGTTGTATTTCGCTTTTGTTTTTTGAGCTTTTATGAGGATGCTCATTTCAGGTTCAAAATTCAACCCTAAATGCACATGCAAAAATGCAGGACTCCCTGCTGGCTGCTTGGAGAGAGATTCCACTTACCATCTCTTAACCTCTGGGGTGAAGAAACTATTCCTGAAATTACCTTTAAAAACTATCAGTTTAGTTTATTAAATCAGCTTCCAGCTTGATTTATGGCTTGTGGAATGAAGACAGAAATGAGTAGAGTAACATATTATGTACTCATACTACACATCTCTGAGCCACTAAAGTCCAGGAATTATTCATCTCCTGAGGAGGGCAAGTGTGCACCAGTGTGCTCATTTGGAAGTCCCACCAAGAGGAAGAAGCTTTAAATTGTATATGGGATCCCACAGGAGCCCAGATATAAGAGACTGAACCAGTACATCCCCAGCCTGCCATGACCATACTCCCTCATTAGTTAGGCTTGGCAGGTTTTGGCATGGCGTTAAAGAACTGCAAGTTATTTCCATCTTCCAGAAGAATAGGAGCCTCCCTGCTCCAGACCTACCCTTTGGGCAGAACCTAGGGTTGAATCTACTCCGATGACTTGAATATTTATTTATATTCATACACCATGACCTATGAAACCTTTAGGAAATCTGTGGGATTTGTCCATGCAATGGATGCAGATGTGAATTTTCCTGTTCAGTTTAGATAACCCATTGTGAATGTTTACCCCTAGATTAATAAAATACATGCATGTGATAGCAGACTTCTCCCCAAATCTCTCAAAAGATGTCTGTGCAAAACTCTTTTTTGCACAGTGAGCTAAAAACATGTGACACACTTATGCTGCCTCTCCCTAAACTGACCTATAAGGCCACCACCCTCTCCTCCTTCAAAACCCACCTTTACAATGTGCCTACAGGTTATCAGACAACTCATAATGTGTTGAGAGGCAGATGGGGAGAGCTGGCACTTAGTTTATATATTTATAACTACTAGAAAAAAGTTTTGCAATAAATAGATACAGTTTTATATACATATATCTAGATATAGAGTGACAATTGCATCCTTCTCCCTCCATTCTTTGGATAACAATGTCTTCTTGGACTATAAACTTTTCAGGACAGAAAATGGACAGATTTTCATATGTACAGTGCCTAGTATAATAGAACCCAAATCGGCTTGTGAGCTCTAGCTGCTATCATGGTATAAATATTAAGGAATAATAATAGCATAATGCTATTGAGTTGAGATTTAAACACTACCTGTATTTCCTAGTCAATGAAAACTAAGATCCATCAGTAATGGACATGGTAACATGACTCCCTGAAGCACACCAAACATTATATCCCATGAAACTTAGGGCTGTCATAAAGTATTAATGGCATAGTGCAGAATTCACTGCATGCTCGAGAGAGCTTGATAATGAAATGAATTATACAGAAATAAAATTAAAAAAGGAAAAGGAAGCCTCTGCTCAGTGACAGCAGTGGTAAAAAATAAAAATAAACTGTTAGAATGTATAATGAATGGGATAGAAAGTAAAATCAAAGTATTATAACAGATATGAATTGATGATATGCGCTCATCTTGAATACTGCATTCAGCTGTAGTAAATCCATTTCAGTTTACATAAACCTGCCTCTAGAGCACTCATTCATTTGCTAGTAAGGGGTTAAGTTATCTTACTGTTATGGCCCTACCAAATTCACATCCATGAAAATACATGTCATGGACCATGAAATCTGCCCCCCCCCATGAAATCTGGTCTTTTGTGTGCTTTTACTCTAAACCAGGGGTAGGCAACCTATGGCACATGTGCCGAAGGTGGCATGCGAGCTGATTTTCAGTGGCACTCACACCACCTGGATCCTGGCCACCAGTTCGGGGGGTTCTGCATTTTAATTTAATTTTAAATGAAGCTTTCTTATAAATTTAAAAAACCTTATTTACTTTACATACAACAATAGTTTAGTTATATATTATAGACTTATAGAAAGAGATCTTCCAAAAGTGTTAAAATATATTACTGGCATGCAAAACCTTAAATTAGAGTGAATAAATGAAGACTCGGCACTCCACTTCTGAAAGGTTGCTGACCCCTGCCCTATACTATAAAGATTTCACAGGGGAGATCAGCGTTTCTCACATCAGCGTTCCTGACCCAAAAGGGAATTGCAGGGGCATCAAAAGGTTATTTTAGGGGGGTCGCAGTATTGCCTCTCTCACTTCTGTGCTGCCTTCAGAGCTGGGTGGCCAGAGAGTGGTTGATTTAAAATCCTATGCTCATGAAATTGACCAAAATGGACCGTGAATTTGGTAGGGCCCTACTTATTATTATTGCTATTTTTTTTGTTGTTTATTGCATGCTGTCAATGTGCTCACTGCTGCACCTGATATAGGGGGGAAACCTTTCCCAGAGAGCTAACATTCTAATTAACAATACAGTTTAGACCAGAGATACCCAAACTATGATCCATGGTCTACTCGTGGTCTGTGGACCAGCTGTCTGGCTAAACAGTGGTTCACATTTTATACCAGAGTTCCATTTAACTATAGTTTACAAAGGGTTAATTGATATTAATAGCTGCTTTAATAAATGGTTAATCAATTATTATAGATTCCAACAGGCCAACAGATCAATATAACCAGGGAATGTAGCTATAAAACCTTCTAATGATGTGCTTATAACTCTCCATAGCATACATTAGACAAGCTTATAACATATAGCAGTCATTTATTAACCCTATATAAACTAGTTATACATGGACTCTTATGAAGACTGTGATCAAAAGGGGGATCTCATCCTTATTTCCTGCTGCTAAATCACTCAAAAATCCTAAAACAAATATTTTCCAAACATCACATTTCTATGGAACACTTGCTGTCGCTGCAAACAGGGATGCTGCACAGTTGCAATTAGGAGGGAAGGTGAGAAAGTTTGTAAACCCCTAGTTTGGACTCATTAGTGTACCAGTGACACTTCCTCCTGATGGAGTATATAAGCACTTTCTATTAAAATATATGGACTCCTGTGGGAAAATAGAGCCCCAAATGACAAGAAAATGGTCTAATCCCAAAGAATATTATATCATCCTTTTTATTTTTAATGTATTTTTGTCTTTAATGGGTTAATAATGATAGCCTTGGAAAATGTGTTGAAGTTTTAACTCCTTACCACTTTTTAATTCATTATATTTAATCCTTTTCAGTATACATCTGCTTTGACCTATGATGCTGTTCAAGTGATGACTGAAGCTTTCCGTAATTTGCGTAAACAGAGGATTGAGATCTCCAGACGAGGAAATGCTGGAGACTGTCTTGCAAATCCAGCAGTGCCCTGGGGTCATGGTGTGGAAATAGAAAGGGCATTAAAGCAGGTAGTCTCTCTAGAACCAGTTCTGGAATTAACGTCTGTATGAAATACTCTGTGAATGTTCTGAAAGAATCTTTCTGCCTCCTAAACTGGACTTCGTTTGTAGAGATTTACAAGACCAGCATCAATTATATCTAATGCCCCAGGAAAACATCTTAGTAATTAAGGATATATAATTTTTAGGATAAACCTAAATACAGTCTTTTTATTTTGTATCAATATGCAATCATGGAATAAACGAATTTAATGCTACCATTATTTCCATTTTTACTTCACATAGGTTCAGGTGGAAGGTCTAACAGGAAATATAAAATTTGACCAGAATGGAAAGAGAATAAATTATACAATAAACATCATGGAGCTCAAAAATACTGGTCCCCGGAAGGTAATTTTAATTCTAATGCCCTTAAAAGTTGTACCCTACTAAGTGATATGGAAAGGTAGGTGACTGAAAGGTATAGTCAACTAAAGGCCATGTTGCAATTAAGTTTATTCATATGATTATATTTTAATGGTCTTGCAGAGCAAAGAAAAAATGTGCCCTGTTTGTTTCTAATAAATACGAGCTTTAATTTCTGGTAAGTACCATGTGAAACTATAGCTTATTTTATTTTAAAGAAATTGTGTAGATTTGTTTTTCTTTTATTTTCTGGTTAGAGCAGATAAGTGGGAGCAACTAATCCAAATAAACGTTGATGATGACTTTCTGAAATGATGATGCAGAATACAACTTTTCAGAGAATAACTCTCATTAACGGGTTCTCTAAATGAGATTTTTTTTCCTCCCCTACATCCCTAGCCATTCAGAGAAAAGCCAAATGCAGTAGCAGTGAACATATCTTCCTAATTTGTATAACCTTTACAATGCCACAGCATGATTTTTATACCAAAATCAGGTGATATGTGGCTGAAAATTTTAACCTGCGTAGTAGGAAAATTAATATTAAAATTTGTTTACATGTGCCAAGTTCCTGTCAATTCCTGTCTAATGTTTGCAGATTTATATAGGTGAAGCTGTAGCTACTATAACTTTCTGTGGCATATGTGGAGTGGGTATGGTATGCTTGAATGTAATAAGATGTTTACATATGATCGTTCATATTCATCCATGTCCATACATCCTACAAACTTTTTCAGATTGGATATTGGAGTGAAGTGGACAAAATGGTTGTGAATCCCATTGACGGTCCTCTTGGGAATGAATCCACAGGACTAGAAAATAAGACGATTGTTGTCACTACTATTTTGGTAATTAATTTAACACATTTCTCGTGAGAAGGCAATCTATGTTTTAGTATTATAATGAATTGTTGTGCTACATTATATTAGTTAACTGTTATGCCAATTCATACCTGTAAGACAGAAGACTCTGAAATGCTATTTTGTATGGAATATGAATGAGAGGAGTGATATCATCCAATTGCTGTTAAAGAAAGGATGATCAGTACATGGACTTTGTAAAAACCAGTTATTTGATTGATAAATTATTCAAAAACAATCCATGCCAGCTACAAGGAACCAATAGCCTGATTTCGAAGAACTCTTTGTCTGAATGGCAAAATTGTATTATTTATTTTTAAAATCCACTCTCCATACTTGTAAGCAAATGGAGTTCACCAAATCAGAAAATAAGAGCATTTAGGAGTTTCAGAGTTTTATCTCTAGCCATTTTGAACTTCTGTGCCAAAATGGAGAAATGAACAAGAAACTTAATTTTCTCTGTCATCTTAAGAGAACATCATACACTGTTTGTATAGTAGCAATGTCATCTAATTTACACAGCTGCTTAATCACAGATACGTCTTGGATGAGCAACTAGCTGTTCTGGCTGCAATATTTTTTGGGGAAAATAAATTGGGGGCAAGAACGGGAAAAAATCCCCTTTTATTGTGAACCTATTATTTGTCACTAGTTTTGCTGGTGGTGAGAATTTTGCTGCACAGCTATAGTTTATTGTCTGGACCCTCTAAGTATTTCTGTGCAGTAACTGAATACATATATTACCTAAAGATATTGCAATATTGAGGGGCTGGGTGAGAGAGGTGGCTGCAGAATAGGGAAGAACCCACTCGGATTTTACAGTTTTAACAAACAAAAACCCACCATCCACACTCAAACCCCCAAACAAACAAGTAAAATAAACAATATATTGGAGCCTCTTCTCTCCACAGTGTATACATAATTCCTATTACACTCACAGTCATTATTTAAACATATCTGGGACTGGGTATACCTGTAAGTGTTGGCATTTGAATCTAACTGTGAAGCATATAATTTTAAATGTTATAGAAGACACGTTGAAGGAATAATCAGAGTGACAAATCTAATGACCCAGATCATTTGTGAATAAGATGGGTTGGATTTTCTTTTTTTTCCCCCTGTCTAAAATCAAATATATTTGTATAATAAGTGCACAGTTATCACAGTTATCTCTTCATTGGCTAGCTAAAATTCAGTCTTTCTGTGCAGGAGTCCCCATATGTCATGATGAAGAAAAATCATGAACTGCTTGAAGGAAATGAGCGATATGAGGGCTACTGTGTGGACTTAGCTGCAGAGATTGCTAAACATTGTGGATTCAAGTACAAGCTCACAATTGTTGGGGATGGCAAGTATGGAGCCCGGGATGCAGACACAAAAATCTGGAATGGGATGGTTGGAGAACTTGTTTATGGGGTAAGAAAATCTTAATAATACCTACTATGACTGATGGTAGTGATGTGTGTGGAGGTGTTCTTCCTGTCATGCAGGAAACTAGTCTGACTTATATTTGCTATGGAGATAGTAGCTTGTTTTGATATGAAAAATTTAAAGATTAAAACATGAAGTTTGATTTAAATATGAAAGTTAAATGAGGAGATAGAGTCTGTATTTTATCTTTTTTCCCTACAGATACAAGACAATATGCTTTGCTAACATATTTAAGTGCCATAAACTTTGAAAGAGTATGTCTAAAAACTGTAAATGCAATATAACATACATACGTAAGGAGAAGGCTTGAAATAGTCCAATCAGATGGTTGTATATATGTCAGTAAGAAGATTTTTGGCTATAAATTACTAATTAGTTTACCCTCAATAGGGCACTATCAGTGAAATGACTATTATCCATGTCCCTGCTGTCCTATTCTTCATTTGTGATATGCAATAGGAATGAAGCCATTCTTTGTTAACGATCACATCAGTTATTATTACCATGCTTTGTTTCCTTTACAGAAAGCCGACATTGCAATCGCTCCGTTAACTATAACATTGGTGAGAGAAGAGGTGATTGACTTCTCAAAGCCCTTTATGAGCCTCGGGATATCTATAATGATCAAGAAGCCACAGAAGTCTAAGCCAGGAGTGTTTTCGTTTCTTGATCCCTTAGCATATGAGATCTGGATGTGCATTGTTTTTGCCTACATTGGGGTCAGTGTAGTTTTATTCCTGGTCAGCAGATTTAGCCCATACGAGTGGCACACTGAGGAGTTTGAAGATGGAAGAGAAACGCAAAGTAACGAATCAACTAATGAATTTGGGATATTTAATAGTCTCTGGTTTTCCCTGGGTGCCTTTATGCAGCAAGGATGCGATATTTCGCCAAGGTTGGTTACTTGCCCATTTCAGCTTTGTGCATTTTTGGTCTCAGATGGAGTTTCATGGTGTATATATATTCACTTTCAAAAGGAAACTGGTTACTGACTTCTTTCCCAAAGAGTTCAAAAGTCCTTGAAATGAAAACAATTGCCATCAGTGCAGGCAAGTGAAATATTTGATCGATATCCTCCTAACGTCGATCATACATTTCCCCAGTGAACTTATATACACCATGCAGAGGCTGTAAAATGCATAAGGTTCCTGTCATTCCATGCCTTCTTGGAGGGGTACCGTGTTTTTGCTGCATATTCCCATTTTACAGTCAACTGTGCATCTGGTTCACACCAACTGTAATGGGAAAAAAGGGTAACTCACCACTAATTAGCTACAGAAGCAGCACTTTCCCTCCAAAGACTTTACATACCATCTCTTTACTTTCCCTCCAAAGACTTTACATACCATCTCACATACATATTAACCTATCTTTTTCCACAGAGAAATGAAATAAAAGTAATCCATTTCCTCTTAAACCATGTGAAGTAGTTACAAACAACTGCTATGGTTTTGTATGGCTCAGTTTTATGTGAAGTAAATTGCTAGAATGAAAATGAGGATCCGATTCATTAAAAATACATATGCCTTTCTTGAGGGATTTTTCACATGGTTTATTTGGGAGCAAAGTAAGGACTTTACTTGCTCCACTTTTTTTCTTTTGCAGTTCATTAAATATTCTATTTCCTTTGTGCACAAGCGGTTGGGGCCTTGATTCAGCAAAGTAGTTTGGCACATGCGTAATTACCTTGCTGAATGGGGACCCTACATTAACAATTGAAATATGGCAGTTGAGTTTATGGGAATTAAATCAGAGGAGCCTTCTAACCATGCTCAGTGATTTCACCTTCTTCTCAACATTCTAATGTAGGAGAGGGGAAGTGTCTGTGTCCTCTGAGTTTACTGTGTCTAATTACACAGTAATGTATGAATAATTACTTTTGAGCAAAAACAAAATGGAAGGTAGCAGGAAAACCTCTCGCTGATATGGCAGTTCCCATGTGCTGTAGCACATTTACTTTTTACCAAGGAAAGCCTATTCTTTATATTACATGTAGGCTATTAAATATTTTGTTGAATAAATACCTGCAGAAATACTATTTATGACCATGCAATCCGTCCTCCATTGGACATTCTAGAAAGGAGCATTCCCCGTGGCCTGGGCTTGCTTGCTAAAGGAAAAAGGCAGCCTTTCACATTTCTATTCTATGGAAATAAGGTAGCTACTTCTGATTCTGGAGGACAATATGCTTTTGGTGGCCGGATATGGCTGCTCTTCCCAGGGATATAATCACAGACCCTGCTCAGCAAAATGATATATGGCAATGAGGCTCATCATCTCAGATAACAAGGCAACTGTATAAATTTCAATATTTTTCTCTTATCAGGCACCACACTATGAATTTTTATCTGCATGTAAAGTAAATCAATAGCTGCAGAATTGTTTTTAATGAATCGAGCCCTTGGTAGCTTAACGTGAAAGGTTGATTTAATTTTTTTTCACTGCTGGGTAATAAAACATGAGAATTGCTACACGTTGGTTTGTTAAAATTTAAATAATTTCATCAAAAGGAAGATTAGCATATTATCATCACAAAAGGTATATAAAACTCAGATTATTTTGGAGATGTACTTGGAAGATACAGTGTCAGTACAGCATTTGAGATTCCCCAATTTTCTTTCTAGTCATAATTCATAATGAAAACGTTCAATTTTACAAATATCTCTTTGTCTATCTACTTATGTATTACTATAGAAATAATAAGGCTGAAAGCTCTTCTGTCAATCTGTGTTCTTATACCAAGCCCATTGCTGTGGTTACAGAACAGCCAACATATTAATTAAAGTAATGACAAAAAAAAAATCTCTGTGCTGTTCTTCTTCCCCCAAACTGTAGGGAGGATGACTTAGGCTGTGTTTGCACTAGGATTATTTTTGCTCACAGTTCACACCATTGTTATCACCATTTCATTTCCACCAGTGGGAGCACTAATGCAGACAAATTGCCAATGGGTCCTGGAGTTGTAAATACCGTGACCTGCTCTGAGTAGATCAGATCACATAGGGCCTAAAACACTGGCATCTCCCTGGAGCCTTGTCTACACTAATGCTCCTCCCATGGGTACTACAGGTAGAGCTGAAAAAGTGGTAGCAATGGTGGGTAATTTTAGCAAAACTTTCTTAGCACAGGAAAGACCGAAGTGAGCCAGATTTTCAAAATGCACACGCACCCTTTCTAACTGCAAATTCCTACCTTTGTACATGCAAAGCATTGTGTGCATATTGGGTAACTGTGTACACAATTGAGAATTGGGTGGAGAATTACCTTATATGTAAGCTGTTAATGCTCATTTGCTTGTATAAATGTGAGTTATTGCTGGTGCACCACTTTGAAATTTTGGTTCAAATTGTATGTTAAAAAGGAAATTGTTTATTTTACTAGGGATGGATATTATGGGAAAACTCTGAACATAAATGATAACTGAATAGCTTTTAGATGGAAAATACCAGGCAGCTAAAGAAACAGTTGTAATGATTTTGGGCTTGATTCTTCTTACAATGATTATGGGAGTTTTGCCTGCCTGAGGACTGAAAGATTACACTCGTATTTCAGTAAATTATTGCCAATTACATGTAGTGTGAATTTAACATAACTAGCCTATAATTATCACTAGTGTTTTTAAAGACACATACTTTACCTTGCAAAAACATAGTACTTATCATGTAATCAACTGTTTAATTATTACCATGCAAACAAAGAGCACTGGGATGATGGCCGTGCCCCAAAAAATGTTTTTTTCAAAACTGAGAAAAAAGAGGGTTTGCAGAGCATAATAAAGTCTAGGAACAATAGGATGGGATTTCAGAATTTCTCATCTACGGTCCTTTTCAGTAGCATATTCTGGGCCATATCCTGCCATTGATTTTTATGTAGGGCTTCCAGTAAGAGAGTCCTGCATGAAGATAGACATTCAGAATATGTCTTTATTACCATTGGGGTTTTTTTACAATAATAATCACAAACATGATTTGGCTAGAATTGTTTCTCTTTATTTTTGTTCCCAGTTTAATAAATCAGCTTTATAGAAATAATTTTAGTTTCTAAAAATCTCAGAATTTTTTTCTGACTTGAAACAGTTCTCATGACTTAGTTTAAATTTGTATTTACACTATGTTAGGTTGGGTGATTGACGTAATTTTTTTATACATTATATAGTGCAGATACATTAGCAAAATATCTGAGCTGTGGTTTCACTGGATTTATGGGCTTCCTATGCTCAAATATACTCAGATTTCTATTAGGCACATCTCCAAAGGTTATTTATATCCTAGTATAATGTATTTCTAGGAAACAGTACAGTAATAAATTGGAAAGTTTAAAGTGTAGACTGAAGTTTGACTATGATGTCAGCATCAGCAATTTTATTATATTTTCTCAGTTTCGAAAATCACTGAATTTCTCTAGTAATGAACTCTAAATTGTTTGATCCATTTTGCTTGAGACCTCTTTTCTTTTCTTGAGCAGGAGATGCAAAACAAAGACCCATAAGAGCCCACCTGTTGCAGTTAAAGCGTCAGATTACTATTTAAAACCTGTACTTTTTCTCACCCATTTTACTGTAGTGTCAGTTTGATTGTTTCATGTCTATTCCCCAGTTTGCTAAATGCTTGTATTTTCCAAAAGAGTTATGTTTATTATTTAGTTTATGAGAATTCACTTGGCCAAAGCCTATTTCAAGTAGCGCTGCCCGTTTCTCAGCATAGATTAATTCCTTCTTATTACTGTATATCCACAGTAATATAAATCATTGTTTTGTGGATATCAGTCTTTGTCTGAATGTCTCATGAAAATAAGCAATTTTCAGCCATTCAATTTTTAAAGTACATTTCTAGTTTATCTGAAACGCTGTTTCATTGGTGTTGTTTGATTCCCTTGTCTGTGTTTTCATGTGTCATACACAGGATCTGAAATGAGACAGCATGAAAAGTTTATTTGTTCTATGGCTCACTGTGATCTGAGCAGTTTCATTTCAGGATATTCACATCTCTGAAGATTGGGGCACTAATTCTCCATAAAGTAATCTCAAGTCTGGAGTCCTGATTTCAGCGAAGTCCACCAGATCTAGTGACGCTTACAGTCTCACCCAGCACAACTTTACAGTGAATTAATTTCCTGCTTGATTAGCATGCAGAGCAGCAGTACAGGATAACCTGAAGTACTTCTCTGTATTATAATGCATCATTTGCATAAAACTGATAACTTGTGTTCCTTTTAGGACATTCATTTCATTTTACAAATCCATTTCATACTTGTTATTAGATCCCTGTCTGGGCGCATTGTTGGAGGTGTGTGGTGGTTCTTTACCCTGATCATAATCTCATCCTACACGGCTAACTTAGCTGCCTTCCTGACGGTTGAGAGGATGGTGTCTCCTATTGAAAGTGCAGAGGATCTTTCTAAGCAAACAGAAATTGCTTATGGGACACTAGATTCTGGCTCCACAAAAGAGTTTTTTAGGGTAAGAATTTATTTTTTCCTAGCTTTCTGTTTTGATCTTAGTTAGTCATTCATTTATCTAATTTTTCCCCTTAGGTTCTTTTAAAAGGTTTGTATGAAAATGTTATGCACATCTCTACTATATGACAAAAGTAGGGCATTCCTTGTTTATATGGGGCTTCCGCCATTTCTTTATCTAAAAAAACTTAACAATCTTGTTTAAAATAAATTTAAAGTGAAACGTGGCTAAAAGAAGATTTACCTATATAGTATTCCACAGCATGGAAAAAAAGCAAGGCCTGAGAGTACAGAACAGCTTATTCCATTCATTTGAGTAGCACAGCAACAAAATATATTTAAGTTATTATTTGTATTACAGTAGTACCTGAGAGGCCCCATCCAGGCTGAACCTTTAATACCATACTATATTTTTGTTTCAGAACGTACGATACAATTTTTATTACTGTGTCAGCCCTCCAAAAGTCGGTCTCCCAGCAGCCTTAAAATCCCAGCTTGTAGGGTGGGCACCCCAGAAAATCAAACAAACAGGATACGAGTTTTGCTCAGATGAGGAATGTGTGTGCTGTGTTGTGTCTGTGCTCTCTTTGACATGGCTGTGCTTGTGAGGTGGCAGTGGATTTGAAGAACTACTCTTTGAAGAAGCCATTGTCTTGTTATCTTAATTCTTTAAATTAAGGCGCTCAAATAAGAATTTAATTGAATTTAGTATTAATATCCTACTGGAGGAGAAGGGGCAAATTCTGGCTCCCAAAACAGACACTTGAGAAACTCATGAGAAAGCCATACAAAGCCATTTGTATATGAAGATTGTTTCTCTCTGATCCTGGCAGTAAAAAAATCATGGGGAGGGATTTTTCCTCAAGGCTTTCATGAGTGACATGGCACAGTAGCAAAACTGTGTGAGCTCATTCAGGATAGTATGAGTTTTCTCTGGATATGTGCCTGCACCTGCATGTATCATTTGTAGGTCCATAGTCAGCCATACGTACTACCAGCTTGCTAATAGCCTGTGAATAGGGGCAGCATCTCTTCCTGGTTAGGGCACTGAGGTGGGCCTTGGCCCTGCCTTGCCACTAGGCCATGCCCCTCTCAATGTCCTTGCCTCTTGTTCCTCTTCCCCCACCCCAAAGACCTGCCCTCTGGTCAGGCTGGAAGCCGGAACCATGCAGTGTGCAGCGCTGGCTGCTTGCAACCAGTAAAAGCCACACAGGTGGGGAGGACCCGGCTCCAGGGCTGGCAGAGCCATTGGGGAGCAGTGACTGCAGAGCGGGGCCCCGGAGCCGGAATAGGTCAGTGCAGGCCGCTGTGGGAATCCCCAGATCCTCCACCTGCCCTGGGTAGCATGCCCTGGTGGGAGGGGACACAGGCTGGGGACTGCTCTCAGGCACCCCCGCCCCCCCACCCAGGCTTACTTTTCTGCTGCTACTAGAACTGGACACCCGACCAGCAGCCGCTATGCCTCCGCTCTGCATTCAGAGCACAGTGGTTGGAGAGTGCATCTGCTACGGGGTGGCTACACAGGGGCAGGACAGTTAAGGCAAATTTTGGGGTGGCTATAGCCCCCACAAACTCCCCTCTCCCCAGTGCCACCCCTGTCTGTGATAACACATTTTACAACATACTGGTAGGGACAGATTTGAAGAGTTTCCTTGGCAATTTTCAAATTTTTTAGTTTTTATTTGTTTCTGTACCAGTAAATGTTTTTATCTTAATGTCACAGTTCATATTTCTTTCTCTCCAAAGGCTATAAACAGTATAATTGCCCACAGTTATAAGGTACCACATAGCCCTTTCTAAGGAAGCACATACGATTTTTAAGGTGAAAACTTTACAGAGAAAACATATTAAAAACAATAAAAGAACGTACACACATGCCAGTAAGCTTATATGCCCATCTTCAGCAAGGGCTTTGGTAGGATTCAGTCCTTCAAACCACACCAAGGGGTTTTTCTGTGGTCACAAGTTCATAACAGCTGTTAGCTTAGAACGAGCTGTGAATCTGTGAGTCACTCCTTTATAGAGTTTGGACCTTTGATTTAGGAGCAGGTAATCAGCAGACATTTGCCCTCTCCTCACCATTTAGGTTCAGATGGTTGGGTTTTTACATAACCAGAGGCAAGAGGCAGGAATTCGCATTCACTCCCCCCTAGATATTTCCCAGGAAATCCACTTTACATGTATTATTTCAAAAAGCTCATTCTTGTCTCCCGCATTGTTCAATATAGTTCTTTGATCATCAAGGCCCATGATAATACATATTCTTTGTGTTTATTAGGACTACAAAGATACTTAAATGTAATTCAATAAGATCTCTCAAAGATATTGGAGGAAATTGCCATGTCTGTCATCCTTACAAGCAGCAGGTTTGATTATACTGACAGGGGGCAGCAGGTCTTTTGGTTAGTTATGGGAGTCAGAAGGCATACATTCTGTTTTATTCTACCGCTGATTAGCATGTAACCTTTTGCAAGTAAATCAGACATTTTTTTACTTTGGTTTCCCTTTCAGTAAAATGGCGATAATAATTATTATACACCTTTGTAAAGCACTTTGGGACCCAGGATGAAAGGTGAAAGGTATTTTTTATTATTATGCATTACAGATTTTGCTTTTCAACAATCCACCAGGAAGAGTTTTCAGTATGGTGCTACTTCATCTTCATCTGCAATAAAATGCGCCAGTTTATTATTTGCCTTAGATAGGAGGGAAAATGATAGCGCCCAGTGCTGCATAGAACACACAGGAGACGCAATCCTTACCCCAGAAGCTAAGTAGGCAGACAATACAAATTCTGACATATGTACCCCAAGTAACCTAGAGAAGGGAGTAAATCACAAAGCAGTGCAGTATTTTCACTCTTGTGAATTATTGCTGCAGTTAGAGCTAGCTGAAAAATGGAAAAGACAGTTCTTTTTTGAGTGCTTGCACATGTCCACTCTGTTGTAGGTGTGTGTGTTGCTATAATTTTTACCCTGAGTGGTATCCGTCGGGTCGACTCTGGCACCCTCTGGTGCTGCGCACTGGCATAAAAGGCCCAGCTGACCCATGCTCCTCAGTTCCTTCTTACCGCCTGTGATGATCACTGCAACTGCTCTCTGTGCTAGAGCAAGCTGTTCTCAGTGGATTTTGTTTCCTTCATTTTTTCTGAATATTGTATAATTATAGAGTAAATAGTTAATAGTTAGTTAGTCTAGTTGATACCTCTTCGTTTGTTAGCAGATTTCATCTGGTCCTGAGGCTGAGGCATTGCCAGTCACTGGATTTCAAGCCCTGTGCCTCATGCAACAAGGCTATGCCTTTGGGTGATCCATAATCTAGCTGTTTGAAGTGTGTGGGTGAGGCTCACATCAGAGATTGCTGTCAGATCTGCTGTGATTTCAAACCTCCTATGAAGAAGGGCAAGGAGTCTAGGCTAAAATTCCTATTAATGGAAGCAGCAGTCAGACCTTCCTCCAAGTTGAGCTGGTCAGACTTGACACCAAGTAGCTTGATGTTAGTGCAGAACACTCCAGTCTTGGCACCACTCACCATCCCAGTGTTGAGAAAAAAGCATAAGAAACAGGGAACATTCCCAACTCAGAAGGCTGGGCATGGAGACCAGAGCAGTGCCATAGGTCAGGCCACTCCTCTGCCTCAGCTTCACAGGTGGCACCATCAACTCTGGCCTGTATGTAGGCTCCAGTGAGTCCAGTCTCGAATGAGCCATTGGCATCAGAAGGCCATCACAACACAAGTGTTATTGCAGTTCATTCCAGAGGCATTCACCGCAGTCAGAGACCTAGTGGCACTCTCGGTTCCGCCGGCGCCAGCAGTACAAGGGTGCAGGTGGGCAGGAGAGAGCACATAGCCCCTAGTTGCCATCCAGTTTCAGGTCCTACAGTACCCTCTAGAGGATACTGCAGGATTCATCTTGAGGTAGGAAATGGTCAGACCATGTTGAAAATGATAGTCTGACTCATTTTGTGTCTGATGATCCTCTCTCATCATAGCAGTACTGTAGCATACTATAGTTAGTAAAAATTAGGCTTTCAGTTATAAGCCCCTGGAGTTTCATCTTACTGATTTCTGGCTCAAATTTGGAATGTAACTTCTTAGTTGGAAGCGTTTTTTTGTTGTGTATCAAAAATAATATAAACTTGTCCAATTGTTTTTCAAGTATAAAAATCCAAATTTATTTTCTAGTGCTTTCTCACCAGAAATCCTGGTCCCAGTGAAGCCAGTGGGACTTCTGTCACTGACTTCAGTGGAACTAGGATTTCACCCACTGTGTTTTGTGAGGTGACTGTCACTTCAAAATAAGAGAAATGGAATTCAGTCTGAGAACCAGATTTGTTAATGCATTTAGGCCCCTAACTTCTATTGAAATTAATGGGAGTTAGGCATTTAAAACCTTTGTGAAATCTGACCCTGAGTCAGAGTGGAGATGTCAGATTTTATCTGTGAACTGAAGGGGGGTGGCTCATAAGTTCCTTGTGTGGACAGCTAAAACTAAGGTGAGCAACCTGTTGGCAGCAAGTGCAATAGATTGGAATCTGCTATCTCCTGTTTTAATCATTTAATTAATTAAAAGAGAACACTTTTTTATTTCACTATGGAGATGAGGATCATGTAATAGACAATAATATTAACTAGAGACATAGGCCATGCAAACTTCCCCATATTTGCCAGTGTACAGCACCTGAATTCTGAGCACCAAACACAATCCTGGACCTCTGTTGTGAAGATGCGATCAGTTATGTGGTGGTTTTATACTACAGAGGCCTTGGATAGGAACACTAAACTTGATTGGACTTGTTATTCAAGGTAGAATTTGAACTTAAATTTCCAAAGTTCAGAGGTCTATTCATGCTTAGCAGTTCCTTAGACCACAAGAAGTCCTCTGCTTCATTACACTATTCCCAAAGTAAGGAAGTATTCAATGTGAGAAAGAGTGACAGAATCTAGTCCTACACAAGAGTATCCCTAAATTGTAGTCAGTTTCTGAAGTGGCCTAAGCACTTGGGTTGTCTTAAGAATGAATTGTTTTGAAGATCTCTTGATATTTGTTTGAATATTAGCTCCTGAATATCATATATTAAAATGAGTACTCATACTAGTTCTCATACATAAAAACTAGTTACTAGTGCTTTATCTTTGAAGTGTGCATGATATCTGGATATAAGGAATGCATAGTGACTGGACTGAGTTTTCAGATTTTTTTTTTTTTATAACAACACTAAGGCAGCAAACAGTGGTGTTTTTATGGAGTTCCCCCTCCCTCACAATCTGGGAAAGTTTAATTTTTGGTTTTGAATTTTAACTAAACCATAAAGTTTTGGTCTCAATCCTTGGGTACAGCAGTGGGTGGAGAGAACAAAGGTAGTTGTATATTACCTTCACATTCCTCTGTTCCTGAGCTCCTCATACAAAGGAGTGCAGTTTAGATTGTAAACAAGTTCATTTTTAGATGAATATGGGGTCAAAAAGGAACTGTTAATGGGGGTAATGATTTGAGATTTTCATCATTTCACCCAATTCTCATTTGGAAATATGTATTAGAATAAAGTTCCAAATTAATTTCAGAGATGTCAATGGGAGTTGTGCACATGGCTCAAGGGCAGCATGTAGCATATAGATTAGTATAATAGGATCAATCTTCGAAATTAGCAATGGTAAAAGACCTATTAGTTCAAATTAGTCTATCCAGTGTGCAAGATTGTATCCTATAATATACTTGCTTGGGTTTTGTCCAACAGAAATGGTAGGACTAAATGATAGAGAAGTTTAAAAAAAAATAAGGGCCTGACGATGTCCAGCTGCTCCACTGAGAGCGCAAATTGGTTGTGGTTGTACAAGGACAGGGTTTTCCCTTGTGCTGTACCTTGGCAGAAGTGAGAGTGCAAGGCTTGCTTTCTCTGTGCTCATCCTAGAGATGAGGCAGAGAGTGGTCTCACTGCTTCCATGCATTGTCCCATGGGATGTGGATATTAGTTGGAAAATAAACAGCACCTACAACAGACTCTTTGAGAGGTCTGTGCACATCCTATCTGACTGACAAAAAACAGACAGGCAGAATGTTTTAGAAAAGTTGGATATCAAGCGAATATCATAACTTGAGGGGTTTGTTTTATTTTGGTTAAATTCTATCAAGTCTTTGAGGGCAATGTTCTGGGTCTTTCGTGTTTGAAAAGAGGTGAAGATCCAGTGCCATGAGCTGTTTGATCTGGTCTGTTGGATGTTGTGTATGAGTGTCCACACAGCCTTTTGTACTGGTTTAAAATAATATCTTTAGTTAAATACAGCAACTTTCTAGTTTAGCCAAGCCAGCAGCCAATTTCTGTAGCAGTATAGACCTTTGAAAAGCAGTATATTCAGCAGCCCTAATACTTCCAGGAATGGTTAGATCAGAAAGCAGACTTGGAGAACCATTGTTCCAAAATTTGTGTCTCAAGCCCTGATTCAGCAAAGCACACAAGCATTGGTACCTATGTATATATTCAGGTGCTTTGCATAATAGTGATAGATTAAAGCACATGCTTTTTCTGACTCAAGGATTATATACATGTGCTAAAAATTGCACTTGCAATTTTTTGTGAGCGTGATTTTGGACCACCAGGTATTTTCATGTCCAAAACTTAGATGTGTGGGTGCAGATTAATTTGCAAATGAAAAACAGAGTTTAAGATGTATAAAGTTAAAGCATGGAGCAGGAAAGTAGGGCTTCGGAGTCAGAAAAGAAGGCAGGGTCTGATGTAGCAGCCAGCAAGGAATTCATCCAGTTGCACAGACAATTTGTTGTGCCTCCTTCTAGCTTAAAAAGTGCAGCCAGCCACTCAGTGGGGCCGGGCACTGCTCCAATCAGGACTCCCATGGTCGATGCCTCTGGTAGGGCTGGGGTTTCATTAGCCACTCAGTCGACCAATTACTAACAGGCTGCTGGATGGCAGTTGGAATGCAAAGGCTGCCTGAAAATCTAGGTTCATGACCTGTGGCTTCTCATAGATAGTCCTACCAGCTGCAGATAGAGGCTGTTACTGAATCCATGAAGGTCACTAGGTGAAGGGGATTCCAACAGTGCTGTCTGCTTCTGCATTAAGACAAGCAGCAGCAGCAGCACAGAATGCAATATATAGACATACCAATGGCAGAAAATCAGGTGTGGGGGAGTACTTTAAAAAAACTGAGACACAGAGAGGGGAAGTGACTGCCCAAGGTGTTCCAGCAGGCTAGTAACACAGCAAAGAATATAACCTGTTCTTCTGAGTCCCAATCCAGTGATATGTCTATCTAGGCAACACTGCCTCTACAGTAAAATATGCCCTTGCCAGAGCAGTGAGTGTACAGGGTCAGCTGGACTACAGACATGTGGAACAATGGTGAAACCATTAGTGTACGCAGGTCAACCTTAGCAGGTCAGCCTGTATGACATGATGTGAATCTGTGGATCTGAGAAACAACACACTGCAAGGAATATGTAGGTGAAACCACAGTTATAATAGAAAAGTGGCAGATAAGCTTTTCTGGGTTTCTCTGGGTTTGTGGCAATGGGCAAAACACAAAGAAAGCAGTGTGTGACAATGGTTTCCCATAAACATACTCATTTGTATGCTAGTTATGAAGTTCATCTACATTAGAATAAGAATGTGGACAGGAGTATGGTTTTGCACTGCATATCATCTCCTCTCTGTCAAGTGGAGAATGCTCTCCGATGTTTCTGGGCATGGTGATGCAGTGAAATTCCACTTTCCATGTGTTGGAGTGACTCCATGAACAGTGTGCAGTCATACAACACGTTTATCTCCAAAGTTCCACCGAAATCTAGAGAGATAGCAGTCTTCATTGTGCCCCACTGAGTATCCAATGTAAGGGTTCTGTGTAACAGCCTGAGGCCCTTCCCTGGCTTCTCCAAGCTGGTCAGTGGATCTGATGTCACATTAGTTAGGAGACATGATGACCTATCTCTGGAGAACAAACTCATGTCTGAGGTCCAGCAATACAAATAAAATCATGATAAACCAGGTCTACCTCAGCACAGCAGCAGAGGCATAAAGAGACATAAAGCATGACTAAGGTTAACATTCACTTTGAACATTCCATGAAGCTTTTGTCATTTTCATGATTTCTACCTGCTCAAACTCTCATTGAAAGCCAATACAAATATATCCAAAGCCAATTCATCACAGATACGTTTGGTAATATTTGCCCACTCTGTTAACCAGGTATGTGCACAACTGAGATGCAAACTAAATTGGTGGGTGTTTTCATTTTCCTTATTTGAGATTGCATTTATTGTAGAGTGCAAAGCAAAAGTTACTTTGAAAATAAAATAAATTGAATACCCACAGCAGTAATAATAATAATTTACAATCCAACATTTACATAAGGTTTTGTTTGAGGTTTTTTTATACCAGCTGCTGTTTCAGTCAGCAATATGGCAAAATGAGGACCAATGTGTGTGTCAGTCCATCACTTCTGGCAGTTGCAATCATTCAAGGGACAGATTATTTCCATGCTGATACCCAGAATGGAATAGCAAACAGAAATGCTGCATAAAAAACTTCCTTAAATTTGTAAGGAAATGCAGCTCAGGGAATGTGTTTGATTATCCACAACAACAAAGTGTTTTGACTCTTCAGGCATTCTCTGTGTTTCATTTAATCCTTTGCACTGTCCTGATCACAATAGGATCTGAACATCTTACAGATCCCAAAATCTGAGAAGATAAAAAATGTTTTCTAAGGGCTGTTGAAATACCAGCGGAGGATATTTTAAATAGGACATGCATTGCCAGGGCTAGGTTGTCTCTTGTCCTAGGTGACCATGCAAGAGAATAAGAGGGCATGAGGCACTCCCTTATTCTCTTGCATGGACAACTTGTACCATGGTTTACAACATGAGAAGTGAAGGATGGCATGGGATGAGGTGGGGACTGGATGGAACCTTATTCTGCATATCTGTGCTGGGATAATGGGTGACATACACTGGGCCAGTTATAGGTCTGGGGCACAGGGGGGAAACTGGGAGACAGATTTGGGAATCTCCAAGGCTGGTTTGGGGCAGCACAACTACATGTGGAGATTGTAGTAGTGCAGTCTAGACTCCAGTGAGTACAGAAGATGTGTTGATGATCAATAATATTTCTATTGTTTATTTTCTGTGGTTTACAGAAAAGTCAAGTGAAATAAGAAAAAATGTCCAACTCACCCTTAGAAGGGAACCATAGATCACCAGATCTTTGAGCTATCCATCCCTTTGCTAGAAAGGGGGTTTCATCACCCAGTTCAAGAAGAGGAACAGCAGTAAAGAATATGTTAGATGAGGAGAGTGCCAGTCTCAGCTGCCTCTTCAAATGTTCTTTTATTTATTTAAGCAGGTTTGGTTTGGTTTTGTTAATGTTTGATGGAGGAAATAAAAAGGTGTTTTAGCTGAAATAAAAAGGAAAGAGGAAAATGTGTAGCAGTGTGATGACTGAGGTGCTTTGGTATTTGTACATTATTAATAGCTAGTAAAGAAAAAAAATGAGTTTTCTTTGGACTGGAGAAATCAACCTGTCCCATTCTGCCATGTGCTTCTTTGTGTTGCAAGATTGCTACAGCTACATAATATGCAGAGAGAGACAATTTATCCCAATGTAGAAGTACACATTTTATATCAGAAATAAATACTTAGTATTGGATTCTGTACTTTTTTCCCTCGAGTAAAGTGTCTTGTCTCTAAAAGTTATCAGTGGCTTCAGATATGGTTTCCCATGTATGATTTTTTTCTGCTTCATGTTATTCAAATACTTTTAGCGCACAGAGTTGTGTGCCCAAAGGTCAAAATGATACAGGTGCACATCCCCAAAATGCTTATTTAATTAATATTTCATAAAGTTTTAGAAAACAAACTTCCAGACATCGTTTTCTACAGTATTCCAGCTGTTATTAAGCACAGTTTGTGTCTGATTCAGGAGGCAAATGTTAGCATAAATTTGTTGTGTGTGACGTTACTGTTATCCTAGCCAAAGTGCATTGTGCTGTGGTTAACATTTAATAATTAACTGTGCTGGATACAGGGAGTGCACAAGAGCAAATACTCTACAATTTATGACAATCACATAACATCATAGTTTGAAGACTTTCACAGGTGAAAATGATCATGCATATCTATTAAAACTGTGTAACAAAGTCTCATTCATAGACATGCAACATGTCTGTAATATACAGGTCCCTGTATCAAGAGAGTTATTTTAATAAAGTTACAGCAGGAATAATTTGGCCTATTTTTATGTTAGCATATCTTGTCCTGTCAACGTTTTTAACAAATAAAAGAAAGCTGATTTTCTTTATGGCAGATCTTTGAAAACAGTGGGTTTGAACTGGAGTATCTGAGTAGAGATAAGCTGTTATGTACCTATGTTGTGCAGGAGGTCAGACTAGATGATCAGAATGATCCCTTCTGGTCTTAAAATCTATTAATATGATCTGGGGGAATTTATATTCTGCTGAAACTGAACAATAGGAGGCTCAGAACTTCAATAAAAGCAAAACTCTCATAGAAATGGACACTGACTAAAACCTTTAACACTGGTTAAAAGGTTTTGAACCTTTAGCATTATCAGCTATGTTTGAATATACCTTCTTGAATGTTCACCACTTTAAGTCAGGTGAAGCATATGGGTGGTACTTCATCAATCCATGTCTTACATATTTCCAATCCTTTGCCCCATTTGTCACTTTTTTCAGCGTATGCTCTTGTAGGGAAAATTCTCAGCAGCTCAAATGGAGTATTAGGATGAGTGTTCTTCCTTCATATTTTTACCCCTCTATCTTGCTAGAGATAGTCACTTTGTAGAATGACAGTAATTCAGGCAGGTGGTAATAGTGAGTAATGCTCAGCCCTGTGCATTATTTGGGGGATTTTATATGTATAAAATCAGGAAATGGCTGAACAGTTCTGGTGACTCTCTTTTTTGATTTGTAGAGGACTCTTTCAGATTTTTATTAAAAGGAAAGCCAGGACAGCATAACCTCAAAATCCACAAAATTCTGCTCTACTTTTCAATGTCTCCTTGGAATATTTAACCTATTTTCAGGAATATCCATTAATTCCAGATACATTGGAGTGAAAAATATAATACAGTGCCTTCTGTTTATAAGAATTACTGATATGAGAATCAACTGCCTATCCTGATCAAAACCTCTGGGACAAAATCATTCCTATACTAACCATGCTCAAGTATTGTGCATGTAAGAATCAAACAATCTGCTTATAAGAATAATTTTGGGGCAAACTGACTACACGTAATATGATAATCAATCAAGTGCAATGTCATGTAATAAGCCAGTAAAGCTGATTTGAATTTGATCACGTAATGTAGCACGTATAAAATATTATCCCTGTGTAGAAAAAACAAATCGTGCCATTTATATACGAGTCAACATGGCAGGAAAAAGAGAGACCCCCTTCTGGAGTCCTATGATAGGCTTCCAAAGACCAGACTAAGGGTATGTCTACACTACAAGAGTAGTTCGATTTAACTTAGGTCGAATTTGTGGATTTGACCTGATGAATTCGAATTTGTGTATCCACACTAAGGACACTAATTCGACTTTGTGAGTCCACACTAACGGGGCAAGCGTCGACATTGCAAGCGGTGCATTCTGGGCAGCTATCCCACAGTTCCCGCAGTCCCCGCTTCCCATTGGAATGCTGGGTAGAGCCCCCAATGCCTTCTGGGGGAAAAATGTGTCGAGGGTGGTTTTGGGTAACTGTCATCATTCAACCGTCACACCCGCCCTCTCTCCTTGAAAGCGCCGGCGGGAATTCTGTTCGCGCACTTTTCTGGTCAGTGACAACGCGGACGCCACAGCACTGCGAGCATGGAGCCCGCTGCGATCATCGCTGCACTTATGGCCGTTGTCAACTCCTCGCACCTTATCGAACACCTCTTCCACAGTCAGCTGCTGAGAAATCGGGCGAGGAGGCTCCAGCAGCGCGGTGAGGACGTGAAGTGTGAGAGTGGCACAGACCTCTCACAAAGCACGGTACGCCGCGCCGTTGAGATTATGGTGGCAATGGGTCACGTTCATGCTATGGGACGGCGATTCTGGGCCTGGGAAACAAGCACGGACTGGTGGGACCGCATAGTGCTGCAGGTCTGGGATGAATCACAGTGGCTGCGAAACTTCAGGATGCGTAAGGGCACTTTCCTTGAACTGTGTGACTTGCTGGCCCATGCCCTGAAGCGCCAGGACACCCGGATGCGAGCAGCCCTGAGCGTGCAGAAGCGAGTGGCCATAGCCCTCTGGAAACTTGCAACGCCAGACAGCTACCGGTCAGTAGCGAACTACTTTGGCGTGGGCAAATCTACCGTGGGGGTTGCTGTGATGCAAGTAGCCCACGCAATCGTTGAGCTACTGCTCTCAAAGGTAGTGACCCTGGGAAAAGTCCAGGTCGTCATAGATGGCTTCGCCATGATGGGATTCCCAAACTGCGGTGGGGCTATAGATGGCACTCACATCCCTATCCTGGGACTGGCCCACCAGTCTAGCCAGTATATTAACCGAAAGGGCTACTTTTCAATGGTGCTGCAAGCACTGGTGGACCATAGGGGACGTTTTACCAACATCTACGTTGGGTGGCCGGGCAAGGTTCATGACGCGCGTGTGTTCAGGAACTCTGGTCTGTTTAGACACCTGCAGGAAGGTAGTTTCTTCCCGGACCACAAAGTAAGTGTTGGGGATGTGGAGATGCCTACAGTGATCCTCGGGGACCCAGCCTACCCGCTAATGCCCTGGCTCATGAAGCCCTATACAGGCGCCCTGGACAGTGACAAGGAGCTCTTCAACTACCGGCTGAGCAAGTGCAGAATGGTGGTGTAGTGTGCTTTCGGACGTCTCAAGGGGAGATGGAGGAGCTTACTCACTCGCTCGGATCTCAGCGAAACCAATATCCCCATTGTTATTGCAGCTTGCTGTGTGCTCCACAATCTCTGTGAGAGCAAGGGGGAGACCTTTATGGCGGGATGGGAGGTTGAGGCAAATCGCATGGCTGCTGATTACGCTCAGCCAGACACCCGTGCGATTAGAAGAGCCCAGCGGGAAGCGCTGTGCATCCGGGAGGCTTTGAAAGCTAGGTTCCTCAGAGAGCAGGGTAACCTATGACTGTCCAGTCTCTTTACAGAGAAGCTGAACCTGCCCCTGTTTCAGTTACTATTCACTTTTTTCACCAGGTTTCCCCCCTTCCAACAGACGTTTAAAAATAAAGTTATTGGAACATTTTTAATTAACAAAGTTTTCTTTACTAACGAATTCTCGTTCAAGGGTTCCAACAGGGATGCAGACTGTGGTGGGTACGGTGTGCAGTGATGTACAGACCGCTTCTACACTCGAGGACTGACAGGCTCCTGCTCCTACAGCGGTCTCTGGGGGGAGGACGGTTACCGGAGGGTGTGCAGGAAGGGGTGGGTTTGCAGGAAGGGGTGAGGGGTGTGTGGGAAGGGTGAGTAGGTGTGGGGGGATGATGGCTTTGGCTGGGGCTCAGGGCATCGGAGAGGTTCATGGCTAGGGTGGAAGGGCATGGTAAGGGCAGCCTGCCTTGCCATTTGTGGATGCCAGGCGCTCGGACCTGGGGCAACATACACCTCCCAGACTGACCTGGGGCAGCAGACACCTCACAGAGTGACCCGGGTGCCTAGTGACTGCACTCTGTGTGTGACCTGCTGTTGATCCTGCCCCCATGTCTGTACCCTGTTAATGGTGGCTGTCCTATGCAATTAACAAACCCCTCCCCCCCCTTCACACAAAGTCTTCTGCAAAGAAACATGACGGAAACAGTAATGAACAGCACACTATTTTTAATACTCAACTACACCGTTGGGGGATGAAACTGGGATTTGGGATCGGGTGAGCCAGGAAGGCAAGCAATTCTCATACTTTAGGGAATGAGAGCTGTTTGGTACATGAGCGCTCTGCTGGGGTGGAGTGACAGTTTTCACGGCCCCTAGCGCCCCTCCTTCTTGTGATTTTGGGTGAGGGGGGGACAGGACTTTGTGGCGGGGGAGGTCGGTTGCAGATACAGTTCAGGGGGGCTCTCTGCTCCTGCCTGCGGTCCTGCAGAACATCCACAAGGCGCCGGAGCGTGTCCGTTTGCTCCCTCATTAGTCCAAGCAGCGTTTGAGTCGCCTGCTGGTCTTCCTGCTGCCACCTGTCCTCCCGTTCGCTGTGTGAGCGCTGCTGCTGAGAGAGGGTCTCCCTCCACTGGCTCTGCTGGGCCGCCTCGGCTCTGGAGCAGGCCATCAGTTCAGCGAACATCTCGTCCCGAGTCTTTTTCTTTCGCCGCCTAATCTGCGCCAGCCTCTGTGAGGGGGATGCCGGGGCAGTTCGGGAAAGAGCCGCAGCTGTGTGATGGGAAAAAGGAAGTGATTTCCTTGCAAAGATACATGTTTGCGAACACTGAACACAGTCTACTCAGTTTCTGTGAACAAGACCATACAGGGCACCTAATCTCATGTGCTCTCAGGACAAGTTCGAATTTTCGGCATTCGCTTTCATTGCCAGGGGTCTTGCACTGGAGATCGGACAAGCGGGGCAGGACAGCAGAATCCGTGTAGCAGCCAGGCCTGGTAAGCCGTAAACTTTAGGCTGCTTAACATTTAATGGATAGCAGTGCCCTCCTGCTGCAGGCAATCTGGAAAGCATAAAGTCTGACCCTGTTCCAGCCCCTCGCGGCTGTCCCCGTGAAAGATCCCTTTATGCTTTTCCTCTGCAGCCTACAACACGTGTTATGCAAAGGAAAAGTCGAGCATTCACAATAGTAACATTAAAGTAATTCCCCTAATTAGATGCAGCAGTCGCCGAGCGAGATCACCCTGAGGCGGGTCTCCAGGAGAAACAGAGAGCGCATGCTGCGTGAATCCCTGCACAGACCAGGGCCCTGTGCTGCCATGCTGGTCGAGGCGATGCTCCCATTATACCTCCTGATGGCCTGGCGCGGAAGAGTGTGCTTCCACGGAGCACCCAACAAGGCACCTCTCCCCAGGAACCTCCTGCGGAGGCTTTTCGAGTACCTCTCAGAGAGCTTCGTTGAACTGTCCCAAGAGGATTTTTGTTCGATCTCTATATGCATTGACCTTCTTTTTATATAGTTTTTATTCCTGTTTTGTTAAGAAATAAATGTTTACATGTTTATAGCACTTACCGACTGATCCTTCCCCTGATTCGGAGTCCGGGTTAACGGCCGGGGAGGGTTGGTAGGGGATCTCTGTGAGGGTGATGAAGAAATCCTGGCTGTCGGGGAAAGCAGTATTGTAACCGCTGTCGCCTGCCTCGTCCTCCACAAACCCTTCCTCATCTTCCCCATCGGCGAACATCGCCGAGAAACTGCCTCTCGACACTATCCCATCCTCAGAGTCCACGGTTACTGGTGGGGCAGTGGTGGCAGACCCACCGAGAATGGCATGCAGTGCCTCGTAGAAGCGGCATGTCTGGGGCTGGGCTCCGGAGCGTCCGTTTGTCGCTTTGATTTTTTGGTAGCCTTGTCTCAGGTCCTTGATTTTCACGCGGCACTGCGTTGCATCCCGGCTGTATCCTCTGAGTGCCATGGCTTTGGAGACCTTCTCGTAGGTCTTTGCATTCCGTTTTTTGGAACGCAGCTCCGAAAGCACAGACTCATCGCCCCACACAGCGATCAGATCCAAGACTTCCCGGTCAGTCCATGCTGGGGCCCTCTTTCTACTCTGAGATTGCATGGACTCCTCTGCTGGAGAGCTCTGCATCGCTGCCAGTGCTGCTGAGCTCGCCACGACGTCCACACAGGAAATGAGATTCAAAATGGCCAGACAGGAAAAGGAATTCAAATTTTCCCGGTGCTTTTCCTGTATGGCTGATCAGAACATTTGAGCTCGGACTGCTGTCCAGAGCGTCAACAGAGTGGTGCAGTGTGGGATAGCTCCCGGAGCTAGTAAGTTCGATTTGCATCCACACCTAGCCTAATTCGACATAGCCATGTCGAATTTAGCGCTACTCCCCTCATCGGGGTGGAGTACCGAATTTGAACTAAAGAGCCCTCTAGGTCGAATTAAATGGCTTCCTGGTGTGGACGGGTGCACGGTTAATTCGAATTAACGCTGCTAAATTCGAATTAAAGTCCTAGTGTGGACCAGGCCTAAGAGATGCAGTTCAGAAATTGAGCATTCCACAAGCTATATTATCTCAGATTCTCAAGGACAGGAGAGCAACACGCAAAACAGAGGAGACAGAAAAAGAATATCATCAGGCAATGCTCCTATGGTTTAGGCAGCACTTATAAAGTGGATCAGAAATGCCCTCCCCACCCAATTGGACTGTTGGTGATGCAGAAAGCAGAAGAACTGATGGCCCTGGGCATTACTGACTTCAAGGCCAGCACTGGCCAGTACCCAAAAGGGGATTGTTTTAAAGAAAATGCATGGAGAAGCAGAAGATGCAGACATTAAGTCACGTGAAGGATGGTTAGAAAATGAGTGGATCGAAATGAGATATAACTTCACTGAAGAAGACATTTGGAATGCAGGTGAAAGTGGAATTTACTTCTGAGCCCTGCCTGATGGCACTAACCTTTAAATCTGACAATAAAAAAAAAGAAGGAAAAAGTCTAAGGAAAGAATTACTGCTCTGTTCATCTGTTCCATGACTGGTAAATAAAAGGATCTTTTCATCATCAGGAAAAGCCAAAACCTATGATGTTATAAAAATGTGAGACATCTTCCCATTTGCTATTCTGTCAGTGCATCTGCCTGGATGATGGGGTATCTATTTGGTGAGTGGCTGAAGTACTGGGATTGAAAGTTGGGCCAGAAAAGGAGCAAGATTTTGCTACTTGTGTACAACTGCACAGCCCATGTGACGAAAGATGTAGCAATGAGGAATATCCTACTTGAATTCCTACCAAAGACCACAACTTCTATCCTTCAGCCATGTGATCAGGGAATTATCAGAACTGCCAAGGCATACTTTCACAAGCAAATAGCTCACACGGTATTTTACCACATTGATGATGAGAACAACAAAGCTACCGATGTGGAAATTGCCAGTAAGATCAGTCTTTTAGATGCCATTCTAATTCTTGCAAATGCCTGGTCTGACTTCAGTGCTTCAACAATCTGAAATTGCTGGGGAAAAAAAGGAGGTCTGGTCACAGCACCTATCGAGAAAGTAATTGTTGTTGAGCCACCAAGAAAACTCAATGCACACAAATTTGAAGAGTGGCTAGACATCTATAACAACCCTTTTGTTATGCAACTTGTCTCTGATGAAGACATTGTAACTGAGATCAGACGCCAATTGGAAGTGAAACCTGAAAATAATGCAGTGGTGGACTCTGATGATGGCGAGGTAATCATCCCATCCTTGATCCAAATGAAGGATGTAATGAAAACTTTGACAAAAGACCTAGTGTACTGGGGCTTCAATAATTTTAACCTCCTACATCACCTGATGCAATGACTGATCCAGGAAACACTGGACAAGTTGGAATCAGTGACTGCGCCACTGCATTGTGCATTCACCATGCCAGACATTCCACTCCCGTGACAGACAATGATACTCCAAAATAAATATTAATGTGAGTCAATACCGTTAGACAGTCATTTTGTTGTTTTACATTTATATTTATGCTATAAAAGTCAGTGTAATGCACTTTCATATGTTATGTTTGTTCCAGTTCATTTGAGAGATTTTTAAAATTTGTATCTTTGGATCTTAACCTAAAGAGGTATATAGTTCTGCTAACTTACACTTTGTTTAAAGTTATAACATGCTGTACAGTATTAATAATTGCCTTGAATAAAAGCACCAGCTAAATGATTGGGTGATAAAAATAATAACAATAGCATGTTGCTCAGTTAGAATGTTGGTATGGTTTTGTTCCATGTTGAATATGTTTAAAGTCTACAGAATTTAGTTATGGTAAATGAGATGTTTCTCGATTGAATTAAAAAAATCGGTTGTTTAAAATGTAAAGGTCAATTTCATCCATTTCTTCTGCTTGTAAGAGTCAACTGCTTATAAGAAATCATCTGAGATGGATAAAAGAAGTGCACTGTACCATATTTGTGTATTCCCTATGTTTGAATCTATATTTATTTTCAATATATAATAATATATTTCCAAACATTTCATCTTGGAAAAATTAAAATAAAAATAGAATAATAACTAGATGGTATTTTTCAAGTTATATCAATATTTGATTGTTCACAAATGAGCAAGATTCATTTATTGTTCTACTTTACCATCTGTAGGTAGCAGTAGAAATTTCTATCCTTTTCGTAACATGGAAGGTCAAAAATATAATTCTACAAACCATATTTCACAGCTGAAGTTCTGCTTCATGTAATATCAGATCACATTTAGCATAGTTTTGATAGACTATGGAGCTATTTCTGTAAATGACATAATAATGACATCATCCCATTTTAAGAACAAAATGAAAAAGTTATCTGATGCCCCACAAGTTGAATAGATAGTTAATTAATTTGATAAAGTGCTGCATAATTGAATTTCTTAATGAATATCTTTGGGAAAGAGCCCTGTTTAATTAAGGCAATATTTTACATGTAAATGGGAGGTGTACTTAGCAAAAAGAATAATTTTGATAGTTATGCTGCCCAGTGAAGACATGATATTCCAAAGGCATTTTTAGCTTCTGGGAGATTTTCAGTTCACAATTTTTTAATACAAGAAGGAAAAATCATATACACGAGAATAAGTGTATATGCTATAGCTTTGTCTATGCTGTAGCAATGGGATTGATCACAACATCAGAAGTATATTTTACAGTTAGATTAAAATATTTCAGATATTCACCAAGATATAATTCTATACTAGAGCAGTGAACTATAGTAACTGGAAATATTCTTGGTGATTTGTTCCAATACAGTTTTATTCTTTGTTGTCTTTTAATGTAGCAGTTCTTCAATGGGTTCATTCTTCAGACCACTTTGTAAGTGAGATCCTTTTATGGTGCTTCTGCCCTCCTCCTCTTCAGTGGCATTAAGGAAACAGTATATACTATTGGATCTGTCCCTAATGGGTGGGTAAATACCTAGCTTGTCCTCTGATCACCCAAAATTCAGATGTATTCCGCTTTCAAAAATGTTTTGGTCCATCTCCACTAAATGCTGTTATGTTCTTCCAAGTAAAGTTTAATTCACTGATTTGCTTCACATATGCATATGAATAAAACCTGTAGTCAGCTACAGCAGCAGTCAAATTTAAATAAGCTTTTCTTCCTTTTTAAAATGTATTTAATATTAGCATGTATATGTGATTTTATACACATAAGTAAGATACATATGTATATATTCCATTTCAAATTACATTAAGAGAAGATTAAGGCTGAATAACCATGCCTGCCAAAGTCAGGAAATGCCAGGGGAAAAGTTACCTTGAATTTGGCCCTATTGTACATATGCATTACTCTATAGCCTTTAATTATATGAGTACATACAATTTTTAAAAACTACATCATATACATTTTCTACAAACCTACGTACACATGTCTAGCATCTTCTGTATACTATTCTGTTTATGCCATACAAACACATATCATGGAAGCCATTTATGTACATTGAGTGGAATCCTGGCCTCATTGACTTCCATTGACTCCAGTGAGGCCAAGATTTCATTCAAGAAGTACAGTGAATGAGGGAATACTCCTGAGGAAGAAATTATATATATATATATATATAATATATATATATATATATATATATATATATATATTATATATATATATATATATATATATATATATAAAATAACATTATGAAAAATGCTCTAAGCTTCTTATCTGGTGGCTCACTACTCTGCTCATTTCAAGCTTATAAACCTTGCAGACCAAGAGACAGCTACCAGGACTTAGATGAGGCTGTCTTTCAGGTCCAGGAAGCCTGCAGAGCTTTTAATCTACATTGCATGGTTTCTTAGTGCTGCAAATGGCAAAAGGGTTGCTGTGTGTGGCAAAAGGGTTGCCAAATTCTGTTAATCTAATACATATAGCTATAACACCTTACACACACACTCACACATACATTATGGTTTCTGGGTGAGCTTCTCCAGTGTATAGTTGCTCATTTCTCTCACAAGCACTCTGAGAGCTGGGAGGTACCTTCCTCAAACTTGACCATCAGAAAGTTGGTTCCTTTTGACTGTTTCTCTGCATCCCCAATTCTCACCAACCTTTCAGCCTCTCCTCTCAATCTGTGATGTTACTCCTCTGATGTTTCCTCACCCTCTTGTCCAATTGTCGTGCTGAGATTTCAGTAAGGTGACAGCAGGAAACAGGGACTTGCAAGACAAGGAGAGGGGTAAAAACAGAAGGTTTGATTGCTGAAACTCTGCTAAAACTTAATTAAGTGCTTCATACAGTACCAGAAAAATCCACTTTAAAAATAAAAAAGAAATAAGCAAGAGATTAGAAGAGGAAAATGAGAGAACTGCAAACTCTGCAAAGAATTCTTGCATATGAGCACAAAAGTTTCTGGATATGCAGTTAGGGGGTGAAAGAGTGCATGGTTTTCAGGATCACAATGGAAAGAGATTGGAGTACCTCAGATCTGGGTAATCAGAAATGTTATTTGTCCCTGCAGGTCTCTCTGGTTCTCTAGAATTTATAATCCCTTTAAACTATATGGATCCAGTGGGTGTCTATGCGCCTGCCGAGTTTATAGGCTGCAATTTTCAAGAGATGCTATGGGATTGGGTGCCTTATTCCCTTTGAATTTATCTACATGGCAAGTTAGTGTACAACAAGGGTGTGATTCTAGAGTGCATCATCTTGCCATGCACTAACTTGCCAGGTGGACACTGGAGTTTGACTTACTGTACTGTAGCAGTGTCCTCACAGTGAGTCACTGTGCTGGAAGCTGTGGACTGTAGTGCCGAACACTAACTCACGATGTAGACTAGCACATAGGCTCCTTTAAAATCCCAACCTAAACTCCCACAATTTCACATGAATCTCCACCAGATACCATGTGGGATTTATACATTCTGCAAGAAGCCCAGAAGACTTTATTAGCTCTGCCAGTCACCTTGAGAAGAAAACTTTGTACAGACCTCAGAGTTCTCACAGGTGTGAGAAAAATGAGTTCCAGAACTTCAGGATTAACCAAAACGGTCCAAGGCAGCAAGTCTGCTAAAAGGCAAATAAATCATTCAAAATTTTAGCTGAAACAATTTTTTGAGATAGAATAGTCCAAAAAAGCTATGAAAGTTTAGCAAAGGTAAAAGCCTCTTCGGCTCAACCACATCAACCTAAATCACTTGATAAAATCTCCAGAAGAACCAGTATGAAGCATACCTTGCAAAAACAAGCCATCTTACTCTCCTACTTTTTGTGTACACCTCCCTTCACGTCCCTTGCCTGATGGCATGTCTTATTGCATTGTGTCAGGTTGAGTATAACGTAAAGTATGATGCGTGCCTTTAGTGGGAGAATACCTGGTAATGTGTACAGGATCCGACCCAATTTGTAAGCTGTTTGAAGTTGGGACCTTGCCTTTATTCTATCAGTAAAATGTTGTATAGTTAAGACGCGACACAATGCTAAATAACACTAATGATGTTTTTGATTATTCTACAGTTCTTTTGTATTGTTCTACATCATGAAGTGCCTTGAATAAGGAACATTTGTTTTAATCCAAATGATTGTATATTTATATATTAGTGCAATAAAAATATCTCATAGCTTCCTTCTTCAAAATGCAGAGTTAGACCTTGTAGGGACTCATCATGTAGGATTTAGGGCCGGATTGTTGGCCTCTGCTTTGTATCGCTCTGATGGCACAAAACAGTCCTAAAGCCTGCTTAATCATCCCTGGAGATTTCCCATTATAAAGGCATTCCAGGGTGGTGCAGAGCCACCATAATGGCTCCTACAGTGCACCCCCACAGTCACTGGCCTAAGGGCCATAGCCAGGAGTATGGCATTCAGTGGGAAATCCCATTCTCCAACAATGCCCTGCTGCCAAAACAACCCTCTGGGAGCCTTTGTCAGCAACAGTAAGTAAAGCAGCCCTAAGACTGCTCTAGTTTATGCCAGGGATAACCTCAGGACTGTGGCATAAAGCTTCCTTTGCATTTCCCCCTTCCCCGACACAAACACACACACCTGAGCTGTGCTTAGAGCATTTGATTTATTGCTCAGAATCTAGGCCTTTCTATACAATCTAGCAAACTCAATTCAAAGTTAAGAACATGTTTAAGTGCTTTGCTGACTTTGGGCCTTAAATTGTAAGCTCTCTAAGGCAGGGACTCATTTACCATAGGTTGAGGCTTCTCGATACTACAGAAATAGAAGTGATAATAAGAGGAAGAAGCACTGGTGCAGGACTGGACCTTTACTAATAGTTGATAGTGAATAGGAACTTTGTGAGTCTGACTGTAAATCCATTTTCACTTCGATACAAAGGGAGAATGAAATCTTGGAAACTATTACAAAATATTATCGATACTTTTTAACTTGTTTGCTTTATTTTTTAATAGCAATCTTTATTTAAAGCAGAAATACAATTCTAAGATCCATAGCAAGGAAAGAACATGGCCGCCTGGGGAGGGCAAGTGGGGCAATTTGCCCCAGGCACCAGGCCCCGCAGGGGCCCCCACGAGAGTTTTTCGGGGCCCCTGGAGTGGGGTACTTCACTCACTCCGGGGCGGAAGCAGTTACCGCCGAAGCGGGACCTGCTGCTGAAGTGCAGCCAGGTCTTCAGCAGTAATTCGGCAGCGGGGGGCCCTCCCGTTCTGGGACCCACTGCCAAAGTGCCCCAAAGACCCGTGGCGGGGACCCCCCACCGCCGAATTACCGCCGAAGACCCGGCTGCACTTCAGCGGCGGGTCCCACTTCGGCGGTAATTCGGCAGTGGGGGCCCTGCCGCGGGTCTTCGGGGCACTTCAGCAGCGGGTCCTGGAGCGGAAGGACCCCCAGCCTCTGAATTATGGCCAAAGCAGGGGCCCCCCACCACTGAAGACCGTAGGCCCCCGGAATCCTCTGGGCGGCCCTGGGAAAGAACTCCTATATGGTTGATATTTATGATATGTATTCATTTGACCTGGTCTCCGCTGTACAAATTATTTGGACAGAAAAGCTGCAAAAATACTTTTGGAGTCTCTGCATCCCCTAATAATCAATTTTTATATCAGCTCAGTTAAAGGAGAGTTACATGCACATAAGGAGTGAACTCCATTGACTGCAGTGGGGCCATGATTTCACCCAAAGTGTTACCAGTGGAGAAGTGGTTATAATGCACTTCATTAAAGTACAGTTTTAGCATATTTGTACTTACAGTAATAATTCATGTCCTTATAGGTAGCTAGGCAATATAAAAGCAAATGCTTTTTGTTTTGATAGCAAATTACAAATCTAGTAATAATGGAGTTACATGCAGCATAATTCTAAATTTGGTGATAGCAGATTGTCTGTTTAATGCAATTCTGTATTTACTTCTGTTTTAAATGTAATGTCCCTGTACTGTTAGACCTCTTTCTGCCATCTTTACCCAGGAAAGAAGCCCCACTGACTACTCACATGAATGAAAGTTGCTGGTTGTGGCCATTAATCAGCCAAGAATAAGACCTGGATTAGCTTTTTGAAGCATGTAGACAATATTTTGAAAACTCTTACAATTTGGGAAAACTGGTTTCATGTTTCACTTTTGTTTTGAAGATTTTTCAATGTCTTGGTGTGGGCCATTTCCTTAAATAAGTGAGACTGAATAAAGTCTAAATATCATCGGAGGAGTAATATATTAAAAAGGAAAAGAAAAGCCCTTCATTGTGCTATTTTTGTTCTGTGCTCAAAAATTTTGGGACTGCCTTGCTCCTTGTGCAATCATTTCCACCCGTGCAAAGTGGGGTGTAAAATGCTACCCAATCCAAATTCTTCACTCCCTTGCACCAGTAGAAGTGATTTATACTCACTTTGTATGTAAATTACTATACAAGGTCAGGAGAATCAGCGCCAGATCATATTTCATTATTACAAGTGCCCTTTGGGATTCATCCATGCTTCCTTTCAAGTTTCTTCCCCTTTGACTGCACCATTCCCAATAACC